>NC_051105.1:1700603-2300603 GCF_901709675.1 Syngnathus acus | reverse complement strand
TCGGTTGAAAAATGTAGAAATTAGAGTAGAAAAACGGAATTTTAGTGAATTTTGGTTGAATTTCAAAATAAAAGATGTGAAGTTTTTGGTAAGTTGGAAGTTGTGGAATAGGTAGGCAAAAGATGAACAGTTGAAAGTTGGAATGGGTGGAATCGGTTGAAAAATGTAGAAATTAGAGTAGAAAAACGGAATTTTAGAGAATTTTGGTTGAATTTCAAAATAAAAGATGTGAAGTTTTTGGTAAGTGGGAAGTTGTGGAATAGGTAGGCAAAAGGTTGAACAGTTGAAAGTTGGAATGGGTTGAATCGGTTGAAAAATGTAGAAATTAGAGTAGAAAAACGGAATTTTAGTGAATTTTGGTTGAATTTCAAAATAAAAGATGTGAAGTTTTTGGTAAGTGGGAAGTTGTGGAATAGGTAGGCAAAAGATGAACAGTTGAAAGTTGGAATGGGTTGAATCGGTTGAAAAATGTAGAAATTAGAGTAGAAAAACGGAATTTTAGAGAAATTTGGTTGAATTTCAAAATAAAAGATGTGAAGTTTTTGGTAAGTGGGAAGTTGTGGAATAGGTAGGCAAAAGGTTGAACAGTTGAAAGTTGGAATGGGTTGAATCGGTTGAAAAATGTAGAAATGAGAGGTGAAAAACGAAATTTTGTGAAATGTCGAATGTTACATTAAGAATGAATGGGGAAAAATTTGTCGGAATTCTGGGAATTTTGCGAAAACGGAAAATTTTCGGAATTAGAAAAATGGAAGCGCTCATGTCGTGAATATTTGGAATACGTGAAAAGTGGAATGGAGTGAATCGGATGAATTTTGTGGAAGAAGAAGCGGGACAAAAAAGTGTGGAGAATAAAAGAGAATAATAATAATAATAATAAAGTAGAATAACATATGTGTGAAGGCCATCGCCTTCACACAATAATAATAATAGAGAATGGTGTAGAATAACATATGTGTGAAGGCCATCGCCTTCACACAATGAAGTTTAGAAACCACTGCACTTGGTGGAGTTTTCTTCACTAATGCCTCCATCAATAAATATTATTAGCCGGATCGAACCGTAAATGGAGTAACCCACAAAAAAAAGCTGTGTTTAAAAATCAATAAAAGTTTCTCATTATTGCTGCTGCTGCTGCTGCTGCTGGTGTACTTGTCGGGAGCTTTTCAGGGAACAGTCATCAAAGTTTACCGCCATGCTACGCCCACACACAATAATAAAAAAGAAAATGGCTCACAATTTAGTGTCACACATCAAATTTGGGCACAATTGGACAAAAGATGGAGGTGTAGTTTACATTTTAAGGGCCTCTGGTAATGGCTAATTTGATCATGAAATGGCCGCTTTGAACAAGAACGGCAGATTTGCTGTGAATTTTCTGGCTTGGCTTCTTGAGACTTTTTTGTGGGTCTACTCATGATAGACATTTCCACCAAATTCCATCCTGCTAGGTGAAACTGGCTTCGGGGGCTGAATTTTACAAATAGTTTGATGTTTCCCTGCAAACCATCAAACTTCACTGCCATTTTCACAATTAAGCATTGGCCATCTGTCTTATATACTCGGTTCAAATTATGAGAGCTGTCTGACCAAATCACAAGCCAAAAAAACAACAAAAATGGAAATATTCCAAATGACCCTACAATGAAAATGTCAGACAACCGTCCAAGTCTAAAGCAACAACAAAAACTCGAGCTAAAAATGAGGTCCGGGCCGCTCGTTGCTGTAAAGCGTTTTAAGATCGTCAAGGTAACGAGCTGATCTGTCGTTTTTTTTATTTAAAAAAAAATCAATCTAGGTCCAGATGGCAGCCTCTAAATCAGAAAGGCGCAGCCTCGCAGCAGCTGCCAGCGAGTTGTCACGGCAACCCGCCGGCAAGCGTCGCCATCCGGGTCGAGTGCTTGCGGCCGTGGCTCAGGCAGTAGAGCGAGTCGATCGGTAACCGGAGGGTCGGCGGTTCGAACCCATTTCTGTCCGAGTCATGTGTCGTCGTGGCCTTGGGCGTGACACTTCACACACCTTGACTTCAGGTCGTTATTGTAAATGAGAACGTGTTCTCACTTGACTTACCCGATATAACTGACTAAAAAAAAAAATAATGAAATTTGGTTAAAAAGAAAAAAAAAGACCTGATAGCAAAGAAGAGAAAATGAGATTTCATCATATCCCGATTTGAAATGACGGCTGCTCTTGTTCAATCGTCTGCTGCTCCTAATCACAGGCAAGAAATGGAAACATTTTCTTAGTTCTGGCTGGGCCGCCTCCCGAGAGGAAAGGCGGCTGCCTGACATTTGCGTTGATCTTTCATGCTATCACATCAATGCCGACTCCCACGCCCCCCTCGTGCACCCCCGTCGTGTCAATTAAAGGGCTGACGCACCTAGCGGGAACTCTCAGTGTGATTAATGGAATCAAGAATCAGGCCAAGAGTTATCAGTACCAATTCTCCTCTATTTTTTAAAAATATCACAAAGAAAAAAAAATCCAAATATTATCTACTTGCCCTTAAATCAACACCGACTCGCAATAGAATTAAGAATGAGGTCAGGGGTCATCACGGCTATCTCTCCTGCGTCATTTTGCGGAATATCGGCGGACACAAAAGCGGCCGTAAAACGCCATGCGGCGTTAATTTTAACGGCTGTCGATTAAAAGCCAGCGCGGGTGTTTTTCTTTCGTGTAAAGTCACAGCCGGGCGAACTTTACGGCCGTGCTCTTTGGCCCAAAAAGTTAAGCGGGAAAATGAGCGCCGTAAACAGGGGGGAGATCTCCTCGCTGAATCAATGGGCTGGATTGATTGAGTTGTGGCTAACGGTCCGCGTTTATGGAGACGGAGGCCTCGCTACTTACTTACACTCCAATCAAATGACGCGCCCCAAAAACACCAACAACATTTTTTAATCAGGCAAAAACTGTGTTTCACACTATCGTATTTTACAAAAACACGGCCGGCTTTGTATGCAGTTGCGCAACACCTGGTGTGTCCATGCGGGCGCCTGCAGGTTCGTACGACGCAGTGTAAAGAAGAATGGTAAGCACAATAAGCAATATGCCTGATAAAACACACACACACACACACACACCACACTTGACCTCATTGTTTAAAAAAGAACATTGCGTCCAAATCCTGTGTGCTGGCACTGTAAGCTCGCGGCCTGATTGAGGTCACCCCCCAAGCTCCCACACTGGCAAATGAGTGTGAGGATCCCCCCCCCCAAACACACACACAGTTGTTTGTGTGTTGATCTGTGTGCCGGATTCCTCACATGCTCCACATCGGGGGACCATGAAGGAATTATGGCTATCTGCCGTTATCAGCCGTTATCAGCTGTTATCGTGCCAGACGTCGTCATTCCCCCACCGGGACGTGTTTACGCCACGCGGCGGTCGGACGTACCGACTCCATCAGCTGACGAAATTTTTTTTACGGCTGAATAGGCCACAAAAAAGCTTTGTGAGTTGCTGTTAAAATGATAGTTTGATGGTCAAATGAGCTAATCCAGGTAAATGTAATATTTTGTTGTTTTCTTCCTCACTAAATGATGAAGTTGTCTGAAAAACTTGATTTGACAAACAATCTTGGGAAAACAGACCAGCACGTACGTTATGTAAATAAAGGGACAAATCTGATTGCATTCCATCAGCATGTTTACGAGTGGCCTGCAAGTGCGTGCCAGCGAAACCGCTTTTATTCATGAGCCTCGCCGCCGACGAGGGCGCATTATACATTTTCTATTAGGCCGCAAAGTGGTTGGCATGCAGATCACTGCTGAGGGATGAGTGCGACGTTTTATTTTATAGGGCAGCCTTACAAGACAGCCGGCAAATTGACTTGACTCAGATAAAACACGGCAACGGGAAAGCTTACCGTGGCTAAAAAAAAATCAACATTCAAAAACAACAGAGGCGGTAGATTAGGAACTCTGCGCAGGGCTACTCGACACAGTTGAGCGCAGTGTTTATTGATTAGCACTGATAAGCAGCATTTTGGGAAGGCGTAGGGTTAGAAGGTTAATATTTGAGCACAGCAATGTAATAAGTAATCACAAAGTTGAGAACAAATGCTAAATCTGGACTAAAAAGTGCAATATTGCAAAAAAAAAGGTCAAAAAAGTGGTAACAAATCCTTTTTGTCCACAAAAGGAAATACTTCAAAATGCAATATTCATCACAATTTTATGGCCCAAGTTGTCTTATGGCATAAAATTAATATTTAGCTTTCAAAATGCAATATTTGCACACCAAAATGTAATAATTGATCACAAAAAGTTATATTTTGCCACAACAAAATTGCAATAGACCTACTCCACCCCTAAAAAATATATCTTTCCCCAAAAAATTGCTATATTCTGGGCGAGAACCGTCCTGTCAAGCTTTTCAAAAAGAATAAAAACTGGCGAGCGGTGCAATTAAGAGCGCTGGCATTTCATCGCCGCCGACGCTTTGCGCTTTCCACCGGCTCACACCGACAGCTAATGCTTACGACGTGTCGCCGGTGACCAATTGGGACACGGCGTGGCGGGTTGGTGACACGCCATTGATCTCCTTCGCACACAAACAGCTGATCAGGAAAGGGTGGGTAGAGATAATGACTTGGTGTAACAAGAGCCAGGAAAAAAGCCACAAATCCATCTTATTGGATTTTAACAGCAGGTATTCATCAAGCCACTGCCGCACAGCTTTAATAAAAGCTTGGTGCACAACTACATGCACACACACATAGACACACGCACACAAACACACACTAGGGTGCCTTTGAGCTAACACCAATGAGTCACTTTCGCAGACGGATTCAATTTGTTGTGGTGGTGTAAAAACAAGAGTGGGCCAAAAGGTTCGGACATTCACGGAGACGTCTGTCATTCCTCGACTCACAAACCAGCTTCCACACTAAGCGGACCGAATTGACTACTGATTTGTTAACAGTTGAACAACTGACATAGCAATTTGCTAAATGGAGTGGACTAGCTTTTAAGTTTTACGTTTAATTACCGCATCACATTCACATTGACGTGAAATTTATCACACTAAAGTATGCTGTTAGCTAGCTAGCTGAGCCTCCTCTCCTTCCCGCCATTTGAAAAGAGCCCCGCAAGCCTGTTAGCTTGCGAGCTAGCGGTTTAGCATTTCTTGCCGCTGCTCGGAAAGCCCAGAAACGACCCGATGGGATATAATTCTGCCACCGGAGGTTTTAAGGGGATATACAGTACGTTCTGTACTTTTATGGCTCAAATATCTTGGGATAAGAAAGACGCTAGCCAAAGTAGCTGCTTGAAATCAATCCATTTACAAAAAAGTGGCAAAATTAGATGACAAAATGTAGTCGATGTCATAAAATGTTTGTTCCCTTTGCTAAACTCTTAATGAGGAGAACACGGTGTCCTAAACAAAAGCAAGACTGCGAAGCTTGACGCTACTAATCTGCTATCATAATGATTATGATTATGATTCATATGTAATTAAATCCAGTGTGATGTCACTGAATGAAAACCCAAACAGCTTGCAGCCGCGTGTAATTGCTTTGTGGTCTCGCAATACAATCGCTGGTTACCCGTCACGCTTTACCCGCTAAAGAAAAAAAAGAAAAAATATACAAGAAGAAATGCGTGTGGAAAAGTGTCAAAACAATCTGTTCTTCGTGTTAAATGCCATCGAGCCTGGCAGGAAATGGAAGATTCCTCCCAAGATCTCATTAGCAGTCACACAATGAGACTGAGAGAAAAAAAATAAGATTGAAAGTTGGGAAAAAATGTCAGTCCTAAAAGCTCCCTCTGATTAATACTGCATAGAAATGCCATTGGATAAAATAAAGGAGGTCATTCTGGAGCGGGACAGTAATCCGGTTGGCTGCTGAATGCTAATGCCGACATGATGCGTCAATCACGGATGAATTTCAACAGCCTCCTTTATGCTAAATCATCTTTTTGGATTTGGAGAAGCAAGATATGAACTGGTTGTCACAAGGAAATTCAACTTTGCAAGCACTTTGAAAACATCTAAGGCCATTTAAAGGCGGACTGGCTGATTCCAACAGAAAGAAGTGATAGTGGTGATCCAGTCGTGATGTAATAAATACACGGATTCCGTTTTCCATGTCATCTCGTGACTAGCTGGAATGGGCTACTGCGGAGATTTGCCGATTCAATTTAAAAATCAATCAAAAAGCTGTCGCGTTGGCATCCTGTCAAAGTCAGCAAAGAAGAAAACCAGGACCAAACACTGTCACTTCAGTCTTTAGGATTTAAAGACTTCTAAGGCCATCAAGGTTTTTATGTTTTCAAGACATCATAAAAGCAGTTTTGCTTTTTTCCTTAATGGTTCATAATTTTCACTATCGTCATCGTAACATTGCAAATGATGCTTTCTCAGGATAGAACCTAGAGGCAGCACATTTTTATTCGTGCTAATGCTAACCATAGCGCCATTGTCTCATGTGCTTGCTGCAACATGTTCTGCATGGAGATGATGTCATTTTCCGTAATTAACCAATCTAAATGATTATATTAAATTCGCTAAAAGGTGTCACGATGCATCGAGCCGGCCTCGACGTGATTGTCCTTCAGCCATCGAGTCACCTTTGATTTTTGGGTGCGTGTGCATGTGCGTGTGCGTGAGTCAGGCTAACATCTTTGTAATGAAAATGGATATTGCAGCAGACACGAGAACGAGGCGGTCCAAATCAAACCTTTTGTTCCCGGGAATGAAAAAAATAAAAAATAAAAGAGGCATGAAAGAGAACTGATTGATTATGTGCAAAGGAGAAGAACAAAAACACACAGGGGGCGAAAAAGCAACGATGTCCTTTTCTTTCAAAGGAGTCCTTGTTTCTTCTTTTGATCTGACCGCTGATTTATTTTGACAGACATTTCATTGACTTCCTGCATCGTAACGCCTCTGATGGCACCGAGGGGGAAATCAAAAAAGAAAAAAAAAAGGACAGTTAAAACAGCCATTTTGTGACCCTCACAGTAACAAAAGAACAACTCTTTCAAATATTTTCTAATAATTTCTTCCTAATATTTTGTTTCATATTTAATATAACATATTTAATATTTTCTAATAATTTCTTCCTAATATTTTTGTGGTTGTTTTGTTTCATATTTACATGTTTCCGTCAAGTTTTACTGAGGTCAGTTTTTTTTTTAAATTACTAGTTTGTGGCAATATTACTTTCTTTTTGCGAGTTTTATTTATCAGTACATTGTGCTCGTCAAAAATCACGGTGCATAGAACAATATCAGATGTCCACGTACTTCACAAGAATTCAGTTCAGTGAGTCAGTTCCATCTTATATATTTTCTAGCATGCCACCAGCTAAATCATGGACCCAAAAGTCCCACAACTTAAAGTCAAGACAAACTGAACTTATGCTGCTGGTCTCTGTGTGACCCCTCAGTATGACCCCCTCGGTCCTGCTCCAATTACAAAACAGGTCGTAGCCGCTAACCGCTAATCCGCGCTGAGCAATAATCACGCGAGCACTCACCGGCAGCAACAAATCGGTCCTCAGGTTCAAATCTGTTCTCATCCGTTGCGCTAATGCTAACACATTGCTTTAATGCTAACACCCTCGCCTCACCAAACGTCCACCTGAGTAAAATGTCATCCATGTCGGCATATAAAGGAACGATGGCAACGGGATTCCCAGAAACTCCGGAGGAGGTGGCTAATCATTAGCCAGTTAACCTCCCGGAATCCAGGGAGCTCGGACGCAGTTTCCAAAGATCAGCAAGCGATTTATAGCCGGCGGCCCCCCTCTTACGTCCCTCCAACACAAAGGCTGCCAGCCCCACTTGAGCTGAGCGATGGACTTCATAAGAGCCAAAAAAAAAAAAAAAAAAAGTCATTAAAAAAATCCCAGGGGGGGAAAACAAATGAGCGGGACATCAATCATGGATGTATAAAAAGTTGAACTTGATGAGAGGAGAAAGAAAAGAAGACACTGAGCACTCACAAACACAGCAGGTATGGGAAATAAAAGTGGAGAAATGCGAGTGGACATCCAGTCAAAGAAGTTAATATGAAGGTTAAAGGTCATGAATGAAGTTCTGCATAACATGGTGCAAGATTATATCAAGTCTTTCACATCAACATGGAGGTTTAAAGAAAATATGAAATTGGTTCAAAGTGAATGAAGTCAACATGAAAGCTTGATGACATCACGAAACTTAAATGAAGTCCACGTGAAGTCGAAATCAAGTTTGTATGTCATCAAAATGATGTCTAGAATTAGATTATGTGAACTTAAAGTCAAAATGACAAACATGTGAAGTCTAAATGAAGAATACATGAAGTCTGTCAAGTCTAAATGAAGTTGAGTGACGAAGTCTCCGGTAAGGCGGTGTGGCCAGAGCCAAGCGATGACATCATCATCCCGCATGCCTTGCTCACACTGGGGGGGGGGGGGGGGGGGGGGGGGACCCCTCTCAGTGTGCACCCCCTCCCGCCGCTGAGAAGTGAAGGCCCCCAGTGTGAGGCTGTCCAAGGATGTGCCCATCTTTGTACGCTGAATGCTCCCACCTTGTAAAGGCGCACTAATGCGCCGTGGCCGTGCCACAATGGCGGCGTGCTCGTTTGCCAGGGAGATTGAAGAGCGACCCCCCCCATCACGCACCAACGTGACACCCCCTACCCCAGTTTGCCTGTGAAAAGAACTTGTTTTCTTCCGGCGCATTCTTAGCATCCTCAAGCAAATATCAGCAAACAAGGCTTAGAGAGCCTTGGCGGAGGTAACAAAAACAATATGCCAGTTGGAGAACCTCCTTATTGGTCATGGATGCCACCACAGCTCACGGAAAATTAGGAAAAGAAACGTTTCAATAAATAAATAAATAAATGTGTTTTACAGAAAAAAAATATTAATATAAATATATTGGGCAAAGTTTTTTTTTTTTTTTTTAAATGAGTCATATAGTATTATACTGCTGCAATGGAATGGCAATATTGCAGAAAAATGGGATTATTTTTCAAAAGCGCCTGTGCGTCTTCATCTTTCATGCTCCGCTGAGAAATTCCTGCCCC
Source organism: Syngnathus acus (assembly GCF_901709675.1). Classification (NCBI taxonomy): domain Eukaryota; kingdom Metazoa; phylum Chordata; class Actinopteri; order Syngnathiformes; family Syngnathidae; genus Syngnathus; species Syngnathus acus. Next base: position 2,291,582 of record NC_051105.1, on the reverse strand, counting down.
AAGTGGGGAAAAACGTGGAATTAGTGGAATTTCCCAGCATAGAGAAAGCACAAAAAGGTGGCAAAAAGTGAGGAAATGAAAGAGGCTACTCACCGACTTAGCATCACTGGGGCGCGGGGGTGAGGGTGGGAGTGGGGCAGGCCGGTTCCAAAGGGGGACGGGGTGGCGGGGCTTCCTTTTCACCACGATCCTGGGAGAGGCGATAGCGAGAAGGAGGAGGGTTGAGTCTTTCATTCGTCAGCCGTTCATGAACGCCGCAAAGACCCACACTGACGCTCTCGTAAACAAACCCGCAACTTTTCAATGGAACTCGGGGGGAGGGGCGGGGCCAGAATGTGTGCACCATATAAGTTCATCAGAGTTTAAGCGCGTTGGACGCCGCTAAGCTAATCAAGAGTCGAAAAATTAGAGTCAAGTGACGCGTGGACGCTAGTTAGCGCTTAATGAAAGCCATCCGACTAATTGGAACAAAGCAGTGTGTGGGCTTCAACCTGCCCTGATTTTTAAAACATGTAAAAAAACGAAGGCAGCTGCTTCGACTGGCCGACATGTTCCATCCCACAACGGCGCACACGCCCTCTTCATCCTATGCGAGTTGAGGAAAATACCAAAAGAAAGAAAACTCCACGCCTGCGCATTTGTGGACAAGCATCATCATGGAAGTAAGATGGGAATGCATTCAGAGCGGCGGGAAGAATTCCAAGTTCCAAAACCCCCACAAGACTGCGCCAATAGCAAACTGGCCCCTCCCCCTCCCACCTCCATTATCTTCATTATCACACGTATTCATTGCACCAAGTCAGGAGTGAGAATTCCCATAGAACCTTTAGTGTGACACATATGCTCGCACACGTACACATTTTATTCCAGAAAAAAAATTGGTAAGGATAAAAATGGTGTGAATTTTATAGTAAAGCTATCTGATTTTTTTTTTTTTAGACTTTCTCTTGTCTTCATTTGCTCGACACTTTTTCCCCCTCCCCCTTCCTCTTCCTCCTGTGCGCTCCATCACAACATTTGACATGTGTTTACACGTCGGATCAACTTTGAACTTTGGCCTTTATCTCCTCACATTCGTGTTTTGGCAGCCAAGCTGACAAATGAGCGAGTGGATCATAGAAACACGTCACCAGGTGTTATTTTGGTCAACGTTGGATTTCCTGCAAGATGACTTCACTCAAGCGTGCCGGCTCTTATCTGATGGAGCTGCCACCAAAAAGACGCTCAGTATAAGAAGCATTGAGGATAAAAATATTTTTTTTAAACTGCCAATCACAGGAAATCATCAAAAGGAATTGATCATAAGAAATTATAACTAACGACTGTAAATATTCAGCCCTTAAAAAAATACTTTAATTAATTGTGTGTAGTGGACGATGTGCAGACGGGCAACGTTTGCTCAGAATTTGGCTCACGTTCGCAAGCTCATCAGTTAAAAGGATCGATGGGGTCTTTGATGAGACGAGAATTTGAGAGTGATGATTATTGATGAGCCGCTTCAGTCAGACCGATGGGCGTTGGACTTCTTACAGCTACGCAACCCAGGAAAGCAGCACAATTTTGCAGGAGATATTGTCCAAAAAAAGATTCTTTTTTTGTTGTTGCTCAGGGTGAAAGCTACACTTGGTTGCTCAAAGACACGTGTCACTTGTTGAGTCTCTAGTAACTCAGCTGCTTTTGTAGAAAGCGCTCAAGTGCCGATTTGACCCTGTCAGCAAAGACGGCGTATAAAAGCAAATTGATGGAATCTTCTCGAGACAAACATAAAAAAGTCATTCAGGCCATTAAAAAAAAAACAAGCTGAGTAATATCGTATGCACTTGGCAGGACATTGAACACCTCGCTCTGAGTGAAGCTTTTTAATGGCTCGCCGTCTTTTTTTTTTTTATGCACATCACAGCTCAAATCCTCCATCTGTGTTTTACACACAAACACACGCACGCACGCAGACACACGCACACCCCCGACCGTGTGGTCAAGTGGGGGTGCGAGGCAGGCGGCCATGTTGGATGAGGGCCAGCACCGAGGTCTGCCGTGTCTTGTTTTGCTTTTCTTGGTGGAATTTGATTTCCAGAGAGGCACGATGCTGCCATTCGAAGTAAAACCATTTCAACCTGTTTTTCATTACCAATGAAAAAGTTGACTCATCAAAGACACGGACGGGCATTAGCATTTGCGGCTAACAGGATACCGTGACATGCTCCTGCAAAAAAGCTTTGACTTAACAAATGTGTCTTTGATTTATAACCTGTTGGCGGCTAGCATGTTCATCCATGCTCTGACTTTTCAAGCCTGAGGCGGTGTACGAATTCCACAGGTCAGTTGACAGGTGCTGTGGAAATAGCGTGCCAATGATACCTGACCCGCAGTGGAATGCGTCCGTGTGTGTGCGTCTGTGTGCACGTGCCCTCAAAAAACAGAAGCAGCTTTCAGCTCCAGGAAAGAAGACCCTCCTTGGACCCCCTATTGAACATGATGAAAAAAATCTATAGGAATCAAGTCAAGCCACTAACACGATTAGCATGAGACTACATTAGCAATGCATCATGGGAATTGTGATGCCGTTTGGTTGCTCGTCACAACCGTTGTGTAGCATTGTCTTCTCAAAGACCTTCTGTTTAATAATCATTCATCAAAGACAAACATTGAACAGAAATTTGATGAAACTTTGTCACTCATCAAAGACACGTGAATTGTTGCTCAACTAAAAAATGTGTTATCCACAACGCTATCGTCAAAGAGCAACTGTCGCTCATCAAGAAAACTTTTTCGCTCCAAATTGCCAAATCATTGACCAGGTTTTCTCACCAAAGACTATAGCTTTAGCATTAGCGAAACCACAAGAGCAGAGAACTACCCCAGAGGATGGCGGACAATCTCGATTGACCTTGCAGTGAGGCCAAAGACAACGTTTGTGTGCGTGCAAAGCTAATAAGAGCAACCATGATAGGCTGGCCACTGTCCAAAAGGAGGAAGTGCTGCCTTCGTTATCTCCATCACGCAGACGTGATTCCCGCCGTCTTCCGGCTCTTATTGCGTGCTACAAGGGCCATCCTCAAACAAGACGCCAGTGACAGCGGCGGCGTGGATTGAAGCTAAATTGAAGCACAGGGGAATTTCATTTCTTAATTTCTGCCATCTCTCATGCGTAGTAAATCATCCATTGCGATGGAATCGGCGGAGGCCGAGAGGCTGGCCTTCTTCGGCCGGCACATTCACATTCATCACTGTCACGTGCCTCCTGTTCGCCGCAAAGACGCTGCTGTTGCCGTGACGACCAAAACAAAACAAACGCAGCAGTGGAGTTGAGTCGAGTGGAGGGAGCCTCAAGAGGACATGACGTCACACTTATTAGAGAAGATTACTATGAGGAGCATTCGTTTATATTATGGTCTGGATTTTAAAACTGGCCAGACAGTTACAGTTTTGGGTTGGGATTCTAATTTAAGTGCAAGTTTCAAATTAGGGTTTCAAAACATGGTTTTAAAGTCCGGGTTTCAAGCACAAGGGGATAGCATTTCGGGTCTTCAGGGTAGTAATATGGTTTTAAATGAGGGGGCGGAGCCAGGGTTCGAGTGTTTGAAGCCTGCCTAAGCAATTTGTAGTCAAAGTGATTGAGGACACGTTGGCATCACTCTCGGCTTCATTACCGGGACATTTCACTTGAAGCTTTTACCTTATTAAAAGACGCGGCACACGTCAGCACTTTGCCGCCTTTCAAAAACAAACAAGCGCCGGACCTCGTACAATCCGCACCACATTAACAGAACCACCTGGAACTTGTTCACCTAAAAATTAAGCTTTGCTGACAACTGCTAATTATGTTCCATGTTGACAATATTTATTGAAGACTAATGCCATTTTTTGTCATGAGTGGTTTGGACGATGAACGAATGAATAACAAAAACTTGAAGTGTTTTCGCAAACATCCAAGACGGCCGATTTGACAAACCCGCATTCCCAATGTCCTTAATGCGCTTGCTACCATGCGTTGAATGAACTGCTTTGCTTCCTAAAGCTTCTGGAAGCAGCAGCCATGCATCTTCACACACACATACACACACACACCCTTCAATGGGAACAGTGTTCCTGGCCCCACAATGGCCACCTCGGTCGGGCACTTTCTCCTCCGCCTCCTTTCTTCGCACCAGGGAAGCCGGAGAAAAGGCACATGCCTTCACGTCCACGAAGATACACACATGCACACACACACACAAGACATATGCATGCACACAGCCAAACACAAACACTAAAATACACACAATCAAGAATACCCTCACGCATGCACACACACACACACAGATCCAGACACACACAGTAACAAGTTGTGAAAAGCCCCACTTCTCAAAGTCAGGCATTTATTGTGCTGTAGGTTAACCGCAAAGTTATCCTTCCACCAGTGAAACTGGACCGGTTCTTTGTTGGCAAACAGTAGAGGCTAATGGAGAGCTAATTAGCATGATTAGCATTGTTCGCACAGATTAGGTTGCGGCGGCCGTGTCTGGTTTCACGCCGCACTGAGGTTGAGTGTCGTGGCGGGTGCAGAGAGAGAGCCAAGGCCACGCTGGGCAACAATGCGAGAAGGGGGCTCGGAGGGGGTCTCCACTCAGACACACATGTTGGAATTATTCATTTCCAACATGGTGGATCAGACTACGTCCTGCTGATGTGTCTTGTTAGCGCCGCGCTGCTAGCCGTTAACGCTGCGTGGGTCATTTATATCCCCAGTATTGGCTTTCAATGACGTTCAGGAAGAAGTATGCACACCAGCACGACCCTCATTTCACTCAGCTTTCAGAGTTTATGGATGTGGTGTCACACAGCAAGAACGCTGTTCATTTTTAAAGCAGAATTCTTGGGGGTGCTCGAGGTGAAGCTCAAGTATGCTCGGAGCAGGAACCCAATTGAATTTTACATCTTCGACTGCTGCCAGGTGTTTAAACTTGAGGTCTCTGTCTTTACTGTGGAGTGAGAACCCTATTGATTTTACATTTCACTACCAGATATTTAAATATCAAACAATGTTACCATACAAGAACCTCATAGATTTTACATCAGCCGTATCAATTTCCTGTTAGATCTTTGAACTTTAGATAACGACACCGGAAATTAGAAACTTGTTGGTTTTTTACATCTTTCGTGTCAAGTTCCACGATAGCAGCAAAAAAATCCAATTCTATGCCGTTAAAACTCGGCTACCTTTCAGCGACGCATGCAGGTGGACAATAATTACATGACACATTCTTTATCCTCTGCAGAGAACAACTCATATTAGTGCCGTATTGAAGAGCTGAGAGGAGCTGAGACCATCTCCATGTACAGTATTTTCATCTGTCTGTCTTATACTACCCCCAGGTGGACAAGGCGAGGACACTGGAAATAACCATGAGAATTTATTTGAATCAATTTGCCCACGAGAATTTATTTGAATTATATAAGCAATTTGAATTGGTTGAGTGACATCATCGCGATTAAGTGCCATTCGAACTGGAAAAAGAGGAGACGACTTTGCCTCTGTGTGGCATTCATTAAAATGAGCCAGGACGGAAAGCGCATTAAGGCGATCCGGTTCTCCCGACATCAAACTTTCATTTCGGCCCAGACGACAACAACCCGGCGACCCCGCGCCCCAGACGAGTTTAAATATGCCTCATTGCAAATTTGATGAACGGCAAGAGTCTTGGTTTGAAAAAAAAATCAATAATGAATGCTGACATCAGACGCCACGGTGGTATGGACCCTCTGGGCGACGGCAACAAAAGAAGCCGGAACAAAGGCGGTGTGGAGAAAGTGGAGTTTGTCCGGTTGACCCTCCTACCCCTCCAAAAAGCCACTCACTGAACCCCCCCTAAAAAAAAAAAAAAAAAACACCACGAGGAGCTGTCGACCCCTCATAAATTCACCAGGCATGAAAAGCTGCTTTCCATCTAAAAAGATCGACCCGGGATACTCTGACTGGCGACAAAAACAACGCTAATCCGCCGTAAGACAAGCGGGTTAGCGCTGGAACAAAAACAATCCTGTGAGACTTTACACGTGTGGATAATAGGGATCCGAATAGATAGCACAACAGCTAGCAATTTATTTATTTATTTTGCACATTGTGCCACTTACTATTATTACTGCTTTACTTCCTAGTCACATCTGCCAATATTCAATTTATTATTATATAATAATGATATCATTAATGTATAGTCATTGTGCTGCTAATAAGTTAGCCACGCTGGTGTTTTTCATACTACATAGAATATTGACAACTCTCCTTCCATTCACGTCTATATAATATCGTACATTATTTTGTGTATATACTACACTGTGTTACTGAGTTAGCATTGCTCGTGTATTTTTTTAAAATCTAATTCACAACACTGCTGACTATTCTTGCTGCTGTCTACTACAGATACATAAGAAAGGGTGTTTAATATTGGTAGATCCAATACATAACGATGTCCATTTTGGATCATAAAACAAATTCACCCCATCAAACAAAGTAATATGAATAAAAATAATAAGACGAACATCTCCGAGGCTGCACTCGAGAGCCATTTGAGCGTTAATGAATAATAAAGGCCTCTTCATTAAAGGCGCTCAAGCAGTCTCAATTAAACAGCAAATGAGTGTTCATTTAAAAAATATATAGACATGCTTATGCGCTGAAGTCTACCCCGTGCCAAAACATTTCAAATTTTTCGCCATCTTGACATTGAAAGACTCCACAAGACAGCAATCAACAGTAGCAGTGACCTTTTTTTGTTTTTGTCAACCTGCTCTGCAGCAGCACAGCTCACCTGGCCGCTCAACACTGCCCCCTATCGCTTTCCATCCGCCCATGTCAGCCACTTGAACACTTCCAAGAACTATTTTCCTTTGTTTGACAGGTCAAGAGCAAGACAACCCCATTTAGAAATGAAATTAAGGCTACCTAATTAGCTTTCTAACCGAGAATCATTCATGGAAAAATGGCAAACAGTGCTGCTTTCAACACACACGTAATAACAAAGATTTGGGTTAAAATATGCATTTCTGCTTACAGTCAAACTGCATTTTCCTGAATAAAATTAATGCGGAATAATGAGACGTTAGAGGGGGAATAAGTCGTGTAAAAAATGACTACCAATGCCGCTTCCAATTTGAGATAAAAACATTCAATATTTACAAACAATAAATGCCACAAACAGCCCCTGGCAGGCAATTTTGCAACGGTTTTCGAGTGTTGTTCAGCAGCCTTTTAAAAGCCTTTTCTTTGCTAAGTTTTGGGGTGTCCACTCGAGTGAGGGCAGCTGCCACCCACAAAAACCCCTCTGATGGCGGGATGCAACGTGAGCGGAAAGTCAAAAGTGGAGCTGCAAACAGGTCTCATGTGCAAGAAGCATAATTCATTTTAAAAAGTCTCGCAAGTTAGAAAAACGAGGAGAACCCGGCTTCAACATAACAAAGTGCCGCTGGCCCCCAAAGTGCAAGCAGGTAGAGACAAAGATCCACTGGTTACCTTCTCAGATGTTCCTCAATGTCCAAAAATGATAATAATGACGCAAACAATTTGGATGGTGGTTGTGGGTCCAGAGGAGCGATGAGTTCCAGATTCCGTGTGCGCCTTGAGCGTTCCTCTCTCGACGACCTGCAGCGGAAAACTGCGCCGAGCTCCTCCGCGAGCTCCGGACCAAACCACCTCAGAGAGGACGGTGGGGGCCAATTTGCAATGCGCGCGCGTGTGTCGGAGCGTTGCGCGTGCACGAAGCAGCGAACGAAAGGCGCGCCGAGTGCACGCGCACACCTGAGAGGATCCATGACCTCGTGGGAATTTTGACCTCATGCTGTTGGACCTCATTGGCGAGTTTCTCTTGAATCGTAGCAACAAAAAAAGTCGTTCTGAGAACTCAAAAAAACTTAGATTATAAACTAGATTGTGTACGAGTCTATTGTTTTTCATATGCTGTAACTGTAGGTGTGTGTGCATCCCATTATACACTGATTATACAAATAATATTGGACTGTAATTGGACTCATGTTTTTAATCTTGTTTTGAGAATATATATTTACATTTGTAAAATACATTCCTTGTGCACAAGCTCCCAAGAGCTTCATTTCAGGTGTCTACAACCAAGATATTTAATTACCTATTAATAACGTGATAATATCCCAGCAAATGACAGCGTGCTATTATTAGGTGAGTGCTTGCCGTCAAATAGAATCATTTATTTCCTCCGCTTGCTCCTAATCAGACCAAACAGGAGGAAGATGAGTTGATCGAGACGTAATTAAAAGTGATTCACTGTCTCGTTAATTTGCTTATTACTTTCTGTGAGGCCCACTCTGTGTATAATTGCCTTTCAATGTGCTTGCAAAACAAACGCGTCTCTTCCATCTCCTAGTAACGGCGAGAGGATGGCAGGTGCGCCAAGTTGTTTGATAGACTACACTTCCCAACAGGCCTTGCGCGCCACCTCCGGAAAAAGCCGCCGAGAAGAGGCTGCGCATGCGCGACCAGACGTGGCAACGCAGCGGCATCATGGCCTCTCGGAACCGCTTCGGGAGTCTGATGAGTCCGGGGAAAATGCTCGGCTTGCTGCTCCTGGTAAGCCCCGAGGACCTTTTTAAAATGTTGTACTTCAGAAATGACAACTTCTTTATTTGCTGGCTCTTTTGCTGTGGTCCTCGTGATTTTATGGCAGATCGTGTTAAGGAATCTAGTTAAGCTAGCCTGTCAGTGGAGAGGAAGCCAGTTTAAGTTGACAAACTGGACCCAACTTGGTGACCGCATTGCTTGTGACGGGTGTGTGGCGTCGGGAGAACCGCAACAATAAGCGGCAATTTGTGTGTTACTTACGCCACAAGCTGACGTGTGCTTGGCGGTCGCCCCATCTTAAACGAGCCCGCTGGGAGGTCATTACAACATACCTACGGCGTCACTTATACTTTGGACAATTCTTTTACCTTTTGTCATTGTATTTCTTTAGGCGGGAAAAGTACAACCTCATTTTGCATCTGCTAGGGACTATATATTTAAGCTGGAATAAAAGTAATGTGTACAATTGTTCTTCTAATTAATTTTCTTCCTTTTCCTGTTTAGATTAATTTATTGGAGGTAGGAAGAAAGCGAGCGAGGTTCGTCTGAAAGTAAGACAGGGAGAGAGGATGACGACACGAAGGAGGAAAATGGATGATTTAAATGGGGAAAAAAGAATGAAGGAATGGTCAGAAGGATCATAAGAAGAATTTACCAAGGGTGTCTGAAAGGAAGGAAGGAAGGAAGGAAGGATATAAGGAGATCATTAAGATTGGTGGGGGAAAGAAACAAGGAAGTCAGAAGTAATTAAGGTAAGCAAGCAAGGAAGGAAGGAAAGCAAGCAAGGAAGGAAAGATGAAGGTGGGGAAAGAAAAGATGTTCAGAAGAAACTTGCCAGGGATGGAGGAATGGACAGAGAAATGAAGGAAGATGTGAGAGATGGAAAGTTTGGTAGTGAATTCAGAGATTGTGTTGACTATTTTGCTGTTTCTGAAAATACGACTTCAAGCATTTACTGTGAAACCAAGGCGCCATAACAATAAATTAGTTTGCCGTCATTAAAAATGATATGATGCAATGAAGGCTGGCACCATCCTGTTCCTGCTTTGCTACCTTTTGTTGTGTTGCCTTCTGCAAACAAAGGCGGCGCAAGGTTTAGTGTGTGTTCTTGCCTTTGTGTGTTGATGTCCAAACTTGTGACATAACGACTGACTTTGTACTCACACTTACACACTCATCAAGTGTTATGATGCAAAGAAGTTTTAGGGCCACGTTGGAAAGGAAAATGGATTATATTAAAGGGATAAAGTTATGTTCTTATGAGGAAAAAGTCATTTAGGGCTTGGGGTCGTAATAGTGCATTATTAAAGTCATATTTTTTAGAGAAGATGTAAAATTATGAGATTATGGTCATTTTTTAGAGAAAGACAGTAGGAGGGCCCTTTTTTTCAAATTAAAAAGTCGGAACCATTAGTCATAATTTACAGCGATTCAAGTTTATTTGTGAAAATAAGTCAATGTTACAGGAAGCAAAATTTTATTATGAAAAATACTACTGAATTAAAATAAGTAGATTTTTTTAAAAAGTAAATTTTTGAGATAGAAGTTCTCACTGAGCAGCAAATGTTAGCGAGGGTTTGCGTTGATTTTTCGTGAGGGTTCGTTCAAGGTGGCAAACAATCCCACAGACGTTCGCCAGACATTTGCCCACAGTTTTAATAGTCGTCAACATTTTGCGACCATTTAGGAACCCGCACCAAATACTAACACCCGAGATACGGCCTTAAGAAATTCCGCAGAGATTGAAGGTGAAGCAGAAGCAAACTGGCAACACTCATTATTCAGAGAAGGCTGAAGGCTTTTTAACAAATCCCTCCGCGATTCCTTCTGATGCACTGTTTCTTCCACCGAGCGTCTGCCTTTGATTAAGCACATTTGTCACAACAGATGGAGGAAGCGATGATGCTGCGGGGCAGAGGTGCAACACCTGCTGCCTGCTCGCTCTATCGTCCCACGACGTGTGCTCCTACCTGCCAGGCGCATGCATCACTGTAGGGGTGCGAGCGCTTTTGTTATCTTTTTTTTTGAACATTCAGCTCGTGAAGCCACGTGAAATTTGGTAGGTTCGGCGATCATGAGTAGGCCGACAAAAAAAAAGTCATAGCTTAGAAGACACATGATGTTTGCCAGTTTGCTTTCAATGTTTTGAAAATTCAACCCCTGAGGCCAATGAGCAATTTAAAATACTATATCACGAGGAGACCCACAAAAATGTCTCGGAAAGCCATTTTATTCTCAATTTGGCTGTTTCCAGATTTCCTTCAGGGGAAAATTCTGTTCCATCACCTCCCGCCAAATTTGGGTTTTCTTCCTGATTTCTTTTTTCCATCAAGCATTTGATTAGACGCATTTGTATAGCCATTTGTACTGATATTGATTTATCTCCGAGCCTTTTGCTGAAGCATTTAAAGCAAACATTTTGCTTTTCAGTATTTGTTGTTGTGATGATTGATAATCTGCTTTTTTCTTTGCGCAGCTCGTGTTTGTCATGCTGCCGTAGTCTGTGTAGAGCACGCCTCACTCCATCATCACGCAAATGTTTGTGTTTACTTACACGCACTGTATCGAGCGCGCCCGCCCGTCGCCGCCGCGCATCCGCCTGATGGTTTGATAGCAACGTGCGGCGGTGTGTAGATGCTGTAAGACCATCACTATTCACAATCCCATTCCACTGATGTCTCTTGTACTGCGCGACTTCGCCGTTGCGTGCAGTCAAGGGTTTTACGAGTGTTTGCTTGTACTATACTTTAAACTTTACACAAACATCAAAGGCAGCTATCAAGTTCATGATCCAGCGGATCCCAATCGAGCTTGATGTTTAGATAGAAATACAAAGTAAGTCCAAGTCCTAAAAGCACTCAATTTCATGTCTTGGAAGAAATGGGTCATGCCGATACTGCCTCGAGGTGTTTGATCGCGTGTCCTCTGATGCCCTCAGATTTACAGATATGCCACACTCACTTGCTGTTTTATTTTAAACGTTTATTGGGAATGGCATTGGATTTGGAACAGCAAGCAGTAAAAATGTTCCAAATAATTTTTATTTATTTATGTATTTATTTGTGTTATGTATTATTCATTTATTTAGTTTTTATTTTTTATTTTATTTTTTTAAGCTCGGAGCCAAAGGTCAGTAACACATTAGAAAGTCATTTGAGTGCGCAGACAAAAGTGACGTCACAAAAAAGAAAAGGCAAGTCCAGCAATAACAACACCCTTTAATATTGAGTTTTAAAGGGTGCAGACAGCGAAGAAAGTAACAACAAGAATCAATAACAGCTGCTGCTATTTAATTTGAAAGGCAGACAGAAAAGACAACAAAAAAAAGCAATAACAACAAACGGCAGTAGCAATAACACCTTTTTGGCGACTCCTTTCGCAAGTGCCTCTCCGAGTAAACAGTACCGCTTCCTGTTGATCTCGTCAATAAGCTCCTCTGAATATGTCGTAAATCAGCAAGCGGCCCCGGTCGCTCATACAAAAGACAAAATGAGCGCGACGGCTCCAAGTGAAAACTCTCATCAAGTCCAATTCTGGCTCGCCATTCGCCATCAAAAGCACTTCTCGGCATACATAAAGAGCAACCCAGCCAATTAGAGTGCACACTGTGGTTACCTTTGCTGCCTCTGCTTCTCATCTTTGATTAAATTGTCTCTGCGTGCTGCCATTCTCACTCTGGCCATTTGCTGGAATAACTTGTCTGAAGTCCCAGGAAGCTTAAAGATGCACTTAAGACTTTTAACGACATCTTTTAGCGTCATTGGCTCTCAGCGGATTACATTGCACACCGAGAACAAAATGTGTGTCATTATTTTTGATAGTTTCAGAATACCTAACCAAAAATATGATCATTTTTGTATTATTTATTTTGTATTAATTGACTGTTTTCACTGTCTTTGTAGTTGTATTGTTATTTTATGTTTACATATCATATATATATTTGCTAGGTACTAGTTGTAATATTGCCAATGAACAAAATGGACAGGAATCCATGTTCCAATTGATTTGCACTTAATTTGAAAAGAAAAATGTATTGTCTATGACTGATGTGTTTTTTGCCAACATCGTCATCTTGCACAATGTGTGAATGGGTTCTGTCAGAGATTAAAAAAAGATTTGGAAAAATCCTTTTCTGTGGACAAGACAAGGCCCAAGATATGTGGAGGAGGAAAAATGAAATTGCCTCAATGACGTCGGATTTGATGTTGCCGAGATCAGCAGCTTTCTTCCTGCTGACGGCGCTCTCCACGCGCTCCACAAATCACCACCACGCTAATATTGTTATTTATCACGGAGGTGGCTAACAGGATACGTATTGATTTGAGAAAGCCGACGGATCATCATCCCCCGCGGACATTTGTCCTGAGTATGACGCACCATTTTTAATCATTTCTCTTTGTTTCACATCACTAGGTGTTGCTCACGTCGGTGCTGGATGCAGTCAAGGTGTCTCCCCTCATAGAGAAGGTCAGCGACCACAAAGACTTGAAGAAACTGCTCAGGACTCGAACCAACGTTCTGGTGCTCTACACCAAGACAGGTACAGAGTCTTAATTATTGTCCAAGCCTATAGAGGAATTTTAAAAAAGAAACCCTTAGCCTGATACCTCTCTTTGAACACTATTCCCACCAGAAGTGGATAGCATTGTTTCCTACTGAATCAAAGCACAGAAGTGATTTGAAAGGTGAGCTGTCCCAAGGCGCTGGCTAACATCAATACTTTGGACTGAGAAAAATATCAATTCCACCACGTAGCGTGTCATCGTTCCTTATGGTATTGATACTCGTAGCGTGAAATGTTGACTTTGTCCAACGGTGGCTTTTAATATGATTGAATCTCATTTCTGCCAATGTCGTTTTTTTTTTTCGCCTTGATCTCCATGTCGAGCACGGTACCACTCATCGTAGTAAACCGATCCCCTCCCATCGTCCCCATCTTCCGTCTGGTCCTCACCATTGTATAATTGTTGAAAGCTGATGTAACACGACTCCCATCTCGTGAAAGACAGGAGCGCCGAAACCCCTCAACCCAAAGTCGGCGCTCTCTTTCTTCTCCCTCGCTAACCCAATGCTTCCTTTTTGGAATGGGAGCATCTCCTCAGAGGTTTCTTCTTCTTGTCTGGCCCACAGCTACATCCAGTGACGCTTACTTGAAGCTGCTGTCTGACGTGGCCCAGACGGTCAAGGGTCAAGCTACCGTCGCCTGGGTCAACTGTGGGTATGTACGAAGCCTACCAGGTGTTTCCTGGTTCAAATTGAGGCACGGTGACACATTTGCAAGCCGTTTGAAGGGCGGGGCAGGTTATCCTGTCGGAATGTTTCCACCGCTGCCATCCATCTGCACAATTTTTTCCCCCACTTGTGTTACAAGCACGCGTTGACAGGCGTTTTATAAATGACTCGATCGCCTCGCACCTGACAACTTAGCGTGAACATCTGCAGCTTCCTGCCAGAGTTTGTCTCTTTCGCTGTCAGCCGAGACAAACCTCAGAGGACGCCTCATCCAGGGGACAGCTTTTGTCGAGAGTTAGCGGTTTCCGTTCGGCTTTGAAGATAAAAGTCTTGTTCGGAGAGTTGTTTGAGATGAGACGGTGAACGATTGGCTGCTCGTTGAAGTGAATTGTTTCGACTGGATTTACACAGCAGCTCCCAGCGTCCACTTCAGATTGGATCCACTATTTCTATCTTTGAGACCTTTTTTACTTTGTGTTGCAAGCAAGTTGTCACTTTGCAGTTGGCATTTGGTTGTTTTTTTGTGTGTGTGTGTTTTAAGACTAATGAAAGGTGGCCTTGGCATTGACAGGATGAGTAGATCAGGGGGCGCCTTACTTTTCCGATACCAGGTTCCATTTATTTTATTTTTTTATTGCCCTTAAATGTCATCCGTCAATCCAAGCCTCATATCTTCAAAATGGCGATAAACGACTGCATTTTCCTGATTTCACATCATCCATTTCTAATGGGCTCATCGAAGGTACGAGAGGGTTTCAGTTTGACGGACGAGGCCTTCAAAAGTTGTCAAGCTTAAGGCTCCATTTACTCTGCATCAGTTGATCCATTTTTATGAAAAGCGGCACTGCGAAGCAAACTTTAGTCTGCGCTGTGCCCTCTCCCTCTCGCAAGTCATAAACTCCAGCGATATGGCTGTAATTGTGCTTTCATCCACTTATCCCCTTATTTCTGGCTGCAAAATCGGGCAGTCGCTTTTTTTTGCGATCCTACTTCTTTTCTTCGATCCATCTTCTTGTCTTTGAGGTGGATGTCGGCTGTCTTTCCAGCCCACGCGTGTTTACATTGACACATGTAAGACGCCGCCGTCGAGAAATATCTTCCGTACACCCGTCGTAATCTGACTTTGACGTGTTGTTCTTTTCGCCTTTTCCTGCCTTTATTTTATGCCCCCCCTCACCACCACCTGTCAAGCTATCATCCGCAGAGCGGAAAAACAAAGAGTGTATCATCAAACGGGAAACTGCCTGGAAGGAAGCGACGTTCCTTTGAATCCCAGCTCCCTCAGTCATTTTTGACTCTGCGTAGGCGGCTGTGGTATTTTCTTCAGCGATTCCAGCAGAGCCTGGCTCACATCGCCCTCCTCAGAGGACGCTAAAACGAGCCGGGTCCGTCGCAGTGCCACCCGCGATTGTGTGGCCAAACACTGCGCCGTCTGGCATACGCGCCCGCCGTGGCAAATGGAGTGGCTCCAAACGGTAGCTCGGGGGGTCTGAGCTCACGGCTAACAGACGGAGCGAGAGAAAAAGAGGCGACGGAGAAGGACGGCGTGACAAAAGTCAGCCGTGCCAACCACGCCAGTCCAAAGTGACATACTGGCAGCAGATGAGCAGGAACTTGCTTGGCGGCCAAGTGGCATCCAATGGAGAAATGAATGATATCATTCTGGAAGCTAAACTCACTTCCAAGAGGATTGTGCGCTGAAAGATGGTTGGTTATTCATGATAACGGACGGCCACTGTGCGCTAAACAAGTGACGTCTGGCCACTTGTTCATGATCGATGCCACCTTTCATCAACAAAATACCGGAGAGAAAATATAAAAATAAGATATAATGTAATATCATATAAATAAAAAAGAAAATACTGAAAATAGTCAGGAGAGAAATCAGAGAAGTCCGCATTTGTAAATCAGACAATTTTGAATTTGCCGACATTAAAATGTCTGCTATCCGCAAATGAGCACACCTGCTCCTAATGCATCGGGCCGCCACGCCGTCCTCGCTTATATGAGCTGCGCCGTTGTTTGTCACCGCGCGTGTGTCCTGTCGCATTATTGAGGAAGCCGTGCACTGTGTAGGTGGCGGAGCTGCGTATTTATTTTCTCGACCAAAATAAACCACTTAATTGCTTCATGGTGTGCACGGCAACCCACCAGCCACTTCATGAGGTGCGCCTAATGTAACCCAGCTACAAAATCTCCATTAAAAACAGCCGCCTTGATGCAAATGAGAAGTCTCACTAAATGACAGACAGGTAGAAATTTCAATTCGATTTTCTTTTACGACATGAAGCATTTTGGCCTGACTTTGGCCTGCTTCCATTATCTTAGCATCATAAATTACAATCACGCCTCTAATTTAGCAGGCGCCTCTGTCCGCCGCGACTGATGAAAACAAGTGTGCGTGGCGGATCACAATGTTGTTTTTTCTACTACCGCACATTGACCAAACAATTACCTTGCAGAAACGCATTCAAAAAGTGCAATTAATGAACATCGATGGCGGTCGCGGCACAAATGCAATCGCTAAAGGTTGAACACAATCTGTTCTACCGTTTTCGTATACCCCGACAAAAGTCTTTCTAGGGAATATGCCCAATTGCGTGAGTAAAATGGCTGCCAATTGTCTGACTTCTCAACCTGGAGGAGATCCAGGCGTCACATTGGCCAGTGTGTGAGTGTTTTTTAATGCGCTTCTCCTCAGAGACTCGGAGGGCCGTAAGCTGTGCAAGAAAGTCAAAGCTGACCCTGGCTCCAAAAGCGGCTCTGCTGAGCTGCTGCATTATAAGTGAGTCCTTCTGAAACGCTATAATTGCTCCTCTCATAACTTTGCCCGGCATGATTGTTCACTCCTCTTGTGTGTTTTTAACAGAGATGGAACTTTCCACACGGAATACAACAGGCCCATCACCTTCAAGGTAAGCCCTGAGCACTCGACGGCAGCATCTAACTTTCCTTCTGTCTTCAAAGTATCTCATCCATCTTTCAGTCCATGGTGGCTTTCCTAAAGGACCCCTCAGGGCCGCCGCTGTGGGAGGAAAACCCGGAAGCCAAAGACATCGTCCACGTAGAAACAGAAAAAGTACGTTTCAAGGGCGCCCGGGGAGCATTTTGAAGAAACATTCATGATTTTACGGGATACCGCAATTCAGTGAAGGCAGCTCATGTCTGGAAGCTCGCTGACAATATGGCGGCCGCTGTGCCATGAAAGAGCTCTGGGAGACATTTTGACAAACGTGATGGTTTTATTATGTGCTCTCACACACTTTGGGCCCATTTGCAGGACTTTAGGAAGCTTCTGAAGAAAGAGGACAGGCCGCTCCTCATCATGTTCTACGCACCTTGTGAGTGTTTGCTCAAAAACCTTGGCAACATAAAATACTTTTTTTTTTTCTGTACCAAATTGCTTTGGTATTATGAACCAGGACCATGAAATTTGATTTTGTAATCATTTTAGCTGTGTTCAGAAGTCCTTCAAACGCTGGAGAGATTTTCTCCCAATTGCTTGACAATATGTAAAGTGTTTCTGAGGCAAATAAGCGTCACCGTGTGATCCCACTTGCCCTTTTCCAGGGTGTGGCGTGTGTAAGAGGATGCAACCCATCTTTCAGCAAGCTGCCACCGAGACAAAGGGCCGTTACGTAAGTCTTCTCCTTGCTCTCTAATAATTGAATCCATTTATCTTATGATGATTTTATCGCTCTCGTGCATATGTTTTGGTCTCTTCACCTGGATCTACAGTCGTTGTCTGTTGTTGCTATTTTGGTCTTCTCTGTGTGTTTGAAGCATTTCCATAGTAAGTGCACTCTCTGGCTGTAAATATGCATTGTTAAAACTAAAGATTGCGCCTCTGTTGAAAAATGTGATTTTTCCATCCCTGCTTTGATGCCAGGACATTGCCATCCATAAGCCATGTTTCTTCTTTGATTGCGGAGGGGGGGGAAATGACAACGTTTCAAAAGCACTAAGCCGTTGAGGCGAGGAAGAAAATAGCTCACCTTTCTGCAACAAGCTGCGCATTGTCCTCTTTGAGTTCTGAATCCTTTGAGTTAATGACGCAGATTTTTACCTGTGGTGAAAAGGAGTGACAATAACAGAAAATATCCATTTTTAGGACAAACGTGAAATTGCTGTATTGTGTTGCAGCGATGCGTGGCTGTCAAAAAACCAACAGTATTATATTGGAAAAAAGGGACATTTTGGTTTGATTCTCATTAGAAGTGGACAGTTTTGCGATCCAAAGTTCGCTCTAATGAATTTTGCTCTAATTAACCAATCAGAGGACAGATTAATGATGAAATGACTTCTTTTTTTTCTCTTCTCTCTAAGGTTCTGGCTGGCATGAATGTGCACCCGTCCGAATTTGATGGCCTGAAACAGGAATTCAGCATCAAAGGCTACCCGACCTTCTGCTACTTCGAGTGAGTGCTCCTGCCTTCCTGATTTTGTGGCGGCAGACGTGTCAAGTCCAGTTATGTCTCCCTAAAAAAAAAAAGGGCCTCTTGTCCGGAGTCTACCCTGTGTTCGGTCGTCTCGCTCCGGCTTGAAGGACCTTAAGTGCACCTGAGTGGTGGATTCATTGAGGCTGACAGGTGTTGCTTGCTCCGAAGTGTTTTTTTTTTTTTATCTTCTCCCAGATTTCAACACCAATGTGACCTTGCTTCTTTTGTTCTTGATTGGAATGACTTGAAGGAGGCAATTTGCCATAACTTTAAACAAACTTCTCTCGCTTTGCGGTGCTGAAACTCGGAGGCGTTGAGACTTTATCCAGACTAAGTGGAGCCCACAATTGAGTCTAGTCTGAGGATCCAAGACACTTTACGGAGGCGGTACCAGATTGAGAATAAAACCGCGAGCGAATGAGAGTACAATCTTCATGACATAATTACCGGGCAATTTTACACCTCTACAAACCGTAACATCAAACGTGTTTCAATAAATGCCTCGTCGATAATGTCACTCAAAAGTTGTTTGGCCTTTTAACAAAACATCATAACTAAGCATCTGCTGCTACACCATAATTGTATTTGCTCTCCCCTCCACCGCCACTAGGGACGCCATGAGCCAGATTCATACGTTGACTGAGTTTGTTAGCAGTGTGCAAGCGCTTAATTATCCCTATTCCCACATTAAACACCCCCATTCCAGCCTGGCCTTTTAATTAGATGAGGACTGATT
Source organism: Syngnathus acus (assembly GCF_901709675.1). NCBI lineage: Eukaryota > Metazoa > Chordata > Actinopteri > Syngnathiformes > Syngnathidae > Syngnathus > Syngnathus acus. Next base: position 2,272,609 of record NC_051105.1, on the reverse strand, counting down.
AAGTGCTCGCGGGCTTAGCTAGCTTGCGTGCGTGCGTGTCGGCGTGCATTGTGTGTTTGTCGACACACGCGCTCACAGTGAGCGTGGGAGCACATTAACGCCAGTGCCGTGCCAGCTAATGACCATGCCAGCCCAGTGGCTGCAGTTTAAAGAGCATCTCGCTGATAAAATAGCAGCTGATCACTTTTGGGCTAAAGTGCCTTCATCAGTTGTGGAGTTATCGCAGCGCTGCACCTGCTACGAAAACGAGCGTTGGAGACTCGTTCAATTTGCTCACCTTCTTTTATGATGAGCAACACCGGAGCTCTTTCAGGTTGACATTTACTGACATGAAAGGAATAGCTGACCTACGACCAAATAAGCCAATATTTACTAATTCTCACCATGTTACCGAGACGAGACCAAAGCTCGTTGAGACAAAGCCAAAACTTTGAAAAGTTGCGACTGAGGTCGGAGACCAAACCCTCATTGGAAAATCTGAATTGTCAAGTTTTTGCGTGTTATTCAGGAAAGGCAAGTTCCTCTACCACTACGAGAACTACGGCGCCACAGCCAAGGACATCGCAGAATGGATGAAGAAGTGAGTACTTGGACCGCCACAATTTACATCTTTCAGAAACATCTGGAGTTGATGTGTGACACAATAGTCACTGTATCTGAAATATGCTTGTGTGGTATATATCATGTGCTTGATTTTTTACACGTGACGTGTGTGTGTGTGATTGCACAGCAAGCATTGAAGGTCACAAGCCCGAGCATCGCTATAAGCTGAATTATATTGAACACATCAGGTTGCGCTTATAACGAGACTATCTGGACGTTACTTGCATGCAAGAGAGAGCGAGCAGAGAAAATAATTGTGTGTGTGTGTGTACGAAGGGACATGTGTTTATGTTCATGTCCTTGTGTTATTGGCAGAGCACAAGTGTGATGTCATCCAGGCGTTTTTTTTTTTCAGACAGGGCGTGTGTGTCGTGCATGCGTTTGTGTATCACGCTTTTTTCGTTATAGCCTGGACATCTGTGTCTGATTTCCACACTCGCACACAATTTTCATTTTTATATATTTTTTTCTTTTCCTCTCCAGCCCTCAGCCAGCACAGCCAAAGACTCCTGAGGTGTCCTGGCATGAGACCGATTCGTCCGTCTTCCACCTGACAGATGAATCCTTCGATGGCTTTATGGAGGAACATCCTGCTGTCATGGTCATGTTTTACGCCCCCTGTAGGTATTACACAACATTACAGGCTCACCGCCAACCACCACAAATTATCCACATGCATGTTACGCCACTCTTTCGTTTATTACTACATATACAGTAATCCATTGTCTTTATAACACACACACACGCACACACGCCAAAGCACACGCGCCCGCAGCTCTTCCGGCTGCACTCTAGCAAATGTGTGGCTGTCATCGGTGTAGATTAATAGTTCTCCTCCCACCCGCCATCATCTTACATTTTTCTGTCCACCTCTCAGCGCAAACAATCCGGCTGGGCCAACGAGGCCATCGCTCTGCACATTACCGCAAGCAACTTTATCTTCAGCCCCGTGGCTCCAAAAAGCAAAGTTTGACACTCAACTCTTTTGATCCTTCTTGCTCCAAGAGATTTTTTTTTTTTTTTTTTTAAACATTAGACAGCTTAAGATCATCCCGCCACTCACATTTTCACATCAGGAAAATATTAAGGGTTTTTTAACTCCTTGTTTGCAACAACCAAAATTGCTAAGGTCAAACAAGATGGTGCAATCAACTTTCGAAACCAAATTTTCCTTTGTAATCATTTATTTTTAAAAACGTTCACCATCCTAAACTCAGCGATTAAATAACATTTCAACATTTTTAACTGTCACAAAAGTATAAAAACGGAGTTCCCTAGCTGAAATGTGATCTCATGTAAAACACAAATAGAATTTTTCAGACTGAGATGACCGCGCCGCGCCTGTGTGAGCACCCTATCGATTTTGAACGCTGTCCAATGCGGCGCGCTAGTCGAGGAGCCGGAAGTGCTCTTTGGCCACAATTTGCATGATCGCACGCCCGGTCGCCTCGTCCCTCGGTTGATTTATAGCCTGCACCAAGGCTGAAGAAAGGAAACCGCTCAACTGTTTTGACAAGGGCAATTTAGCACCTTTGGTACCAATTCAGTTCCACGTAGCAGCTGCGGAGGGTGGCGCCTTCAAACGCCCATACATCTTCACCAGCGATGCCGTGCGCAACAAATATTGTGTGTGTTTGCCGGGCTCATGCGCTATTAAATGCCTCAGATGTAGCTCTGGTGTTTTTTTGCTGAGATTTACTGAAAGGAACTCGCGTTCTGTTCTGCCGGCTTTATTCATTAAGAAAGGTTTCGCCCACGCACATTCACAACCACATTAGGTGGCCTTTATATACACTTGTATTGTACATAATCTCGGTACATGTACATTAGTCGTCCGCATGTACATTGCAAACATCCTTGCACTCATTCTGTATATAAACTATGTGCAATGTCTGTATGTGTGCAGGACACACTTTTTCTGCTCTGATTATTGTGTGAGACATGCAGTTGAAATGTTGTGTGCATCTTTAGGGTGTGGCCACTGCAAAAAGATTAAACCAGATTATGAAGAAGCGGCCCAAATACTCAACAAAGATCCAACAGTACGTTTTTTTTTTTTTGGATGGAGTAATGTGGTTCAGATTAGTTCCTCCCCTCCCCGTTTTTCGTCTGTCTCTAATTTTTGCCTTGAAATGTGCCTTGGCAGGGTCCAGGCGTTTTGGCGGCGGTGGACGCCACCATCCACAAGGCTGTGGGGGATCGCTTTAAAATTTCCGGCTTTCCCACCCTGAAGTACTTTGAGAAAGGACAGGAGATGTACACGCTGCCGCACATACGCAGCAAAGACAAGATCATCGACTTTATGCACAAGTGAGAAGCCTTTTTTTTTTTTTTTTTGAGGGGCCAGTATGACCTCACACATGCATATTTGAAGTCTGCTGCTGATACTTTCATTGTCTGCCTTTGGTAGTAAATCAGTGGAAATGTGCATCCTGTAGGGGAAAGTCATGGGTGGAGAAGTAGGAAATGTACAGGAAGTTTGTCATCGGTCATATTTTTTGGCTCCATTAATAAGGCAAAATACAGAACATGACATAAGATCGTACTTTATCTGCACAATTTTTTGGAGGATTTATGGACGAATGTAAAATATTTCATGACGCTCCAGCCCACAGGCCCCACCACCACCGGAGCAGTCCTGGGAGGACAAGCCCTCTAGCGTCCTCCATCTTGGCTCGGAGGACTTCCGAGAGGCCCTGAAGAAGAAGAAACACAGTCTGGTCATGTTCTACGCACCATGTAAGACTCACACTCTCACTAACTGGTCATCGGACTTTTAAAACGACACATACTGGACCGTCATTGTTGAAGTGTGAAGCCTCCTCCGGGATCGGCTGTGATCATTTCCTGGGTTTTAACCAGCTAACATACGTAAGTCCTAGCCACTTGCCAAAATCTCCTCATCGTGCGGCATTAGGGCTCCACCTAAACCCCAGGGAGACAGAAAATATCCAAGTGTGGGGAAATAGAGAAAACACAGTACCACCTGTTTTAAAGACGTCCTTATGAACTTGGAAATGTGTAATACTGCTTTACGAGCATGAAAATATCCAAAGAAAATGAGTCATTATGTCAGTGTGCTGGCTTTGTGGAACATGAAAAAACAAAAAGGCAGCTGAAGACACATAAATCTTCGAAAGTCTTGCCTCATTTTTCAAGTAACAAAAAACAACAAAACCTCCAAATTCTCTCCGTGTTTTGTGTTGATGTGATACTCTAGTAAAATGTTGCCCGTGAACGGAGTCCAAGTGACTGTTTATTTATAGCGTCCATAAAAAGACGGACTGTGTTGTTACACGGCGGTGAATCCGCTCTAAGGCCACGTAAACTCGGTCGCTGCGTGCCGTTGACGGATGCGTGTTGTGGACCGCCGTGACACTTTTGTTGCCGTCCTCTTTGGCAGGGTGTCCGCACTGTAAAAACGCCGTCCCTCACTTCACCGCCGCCGCCGAACTCTTCAAAGAAGACCGCAAGGTGAGTGCATGTGCTTCACCTTCACAAGTGCCAAACTATAAAAAACGCAATTTCTTTCAAAAAGGAATCAGATATGCTAAGTAAAAAAATCGTTGCAGCCTTTATGAATGTTTAACTCACAAAAAAATGGCTGCATTGGAACTTGGAAGATTGCACACAACAAATTTGCACACAACTACCGCACACTCACCCTCTTGTATTTTCCTTTTTAAAACTGAGGTAAGTTCAAAAGTTGAGCAAGCGCTCTTGCATCACGACTAATATTTCTGGGCTCGTGTCTGCAAGGAATGCCACGAAGCCAATCGAATTGCGCAGGCAGTCACGGGAGGACACCTTCATCCTCCATCATCGCATAATAGCTCCTGACTCACACGTTTGCGAGCGTGTCGCGTTCCGCTTGCATCGAGAGGCGCGCGCGACCTTTTTCGGGGGCCGCTCATTTCTCATTTGCTCCGAATTGCTTTTAAATCGTTGTCAGATGGCGTCTTAGTCAGGCTCTTTTCTGAGGCAACACGCCTCGCTAAACGCGCAACACAACACTCTTGCGAGGCTCGTGTCATTGTTGTCACTGTTGCGGCTTGTGAGATCACTCGTGGCATAAACATCTTCTCTCGTCGGCCAAGCCGAGACGCCCTGGACCTCAGAAAATAGTGGCGTACAAATAAACAGAATGGAAGAAATCCTGAAGCAAATCTGGATAACATTGAACAACATGCATACTGTCCAAAGTTGCCCCCCCTCACACACACACACATACAAAACTTACATTAAGACAGTAACTTGGAAGTGGATAGATAGCTTCTTGTGCTGCAATGACAGCACAAGAATTCAATGTCCTCCGAGGACAATATGTCTCCACTAGTGCTGCCTCCCTCCTGTCACACTTAATGCACTGGACTCTAACGTATTGACTTGTTGTTAGAACCCCCCCCTCCTCGGAACACCCTCCTCCTCCCCGCTAATCAATGATGACCTCACCCGGCTGCACCAGAATTTACATCGGACGCTCGCTGAGCTGAGCTCCGGGACAAATATGCAGCATGCTGACGCGGCGGATTTTGTGCTTGGTGTATTTCTGAGCGTGACAGGAAGTAGCGCATCGCTACGCGTTTGTCACGATCAATGGCGGGGCGGATCAATAAGATGATTGACAGCGTACTGGTGAAGAAGCAGGAGTCGTATGACTTCATTTGGCGCTGTCGCTATCTGGGATTGATCGCTTGTAAGTCCCTCAACAAACTCCTTTAACAAAAGTAGTCGGACGTCACGCCCGGCTTCTTTATCAGGCTTTTGTTTTTGCCATATTAGACGAATGTGTAATTACACATCCACTGCTGTAGGTGGCAGTGGCGCTGTACTTTTCAGGAAAATGAATGCACTTCAATTTGTTTCTGTTTAAGTGACAAATGATGCTATTTATAGTCACAGCGGAGAGTTAACTGTTCACGTTAACAATTTACGCTCACCTGCTGCCATTTTGGCAAAGCATAAGGATTTCCACTCGTCAGCACACGGCCAGCTAAAGCGTTGAGGACATTTTCCACTCCTCAGCACATCTTTGGCATCCCCCGGTCGTTGGCGTGACCGCGCGATATGCGCCACTCAGCACTCCGAGAGAGCGCCATGACATTTTGTCCGTCTCAAAAATGACGCCGGGCGCGACTCGACATTTACGCCTCATCGGCCCCCGCTCGGCTCTAATCGACGTTACGGCCTCCCGGAATCGACCTCCGTTCACATGAGGAAGGGTCTAGCAAGCTGGACCTTTTGAAAGACCGTTTTATAGTCATTGTATATCCTTTCTGTACATTTTTACGGTGTTGAGCTATCGTCTAAGTGTCTACAAAGCACACATAGCACTAACATCTGCAGCCAAACGATAAAAGAAGCCCATAAAGGAGGCAAACTGATGGCTACTTTTGTGCGAATCTATACCTTAAAGGTTGTCTGTAGAAGAAGAAGCTTTAATGTCGAATTTAATTACACCTTGCAGTTTCACTTTTACTCCCTTTACAGTGGAATGCCGCCTTAAATTGATACTGTCGCACACTTCTGTCGCTCAAACGGCAATTTGCCATGGCCATTAATCAGCTGGCCACTTATCCTATCAAAAATAAATCATAAATAAACCTTGTCAGGACTGGACACTGTCATAATAGGCGGCACTTGAGTTTTGCTAATTGAAAAGTAAAAACCAATCAATAATCCATCCATCCGATGCTTGTCAGATCGCATACGCGGCGGTGGACTGCACCAAGGGTTCAAACCACGAGCTGTGCAAGCAGGAGGGAGTGGAGGGCTACCCAACCTTCAACCACTACAACTACGCCAAATTTGTGGACAAGTACCACGGAGATCGCGGGGTGAGTTTTGAAACTTTCTGTCCACTTCAAACTCTTTTGGAACCAATTTGCTTGCTAATCAATTGTTATTGATGTTCTAAAACGATACGGTAAATACATCAAGATGAAATAAGCTTGTAGGATCTCCTCCTCATTCTAGGAAGCGGGCTTCATCGGCTTCATGCGCAGCCTGCGAGGCCGCGATCAGGAAAGAGTCCTAAAAAAGAAAGAGGAGCTCTGATAAGCCTCCAAGGGCCCCATGGACGCCACAACCCCCCTTCAAGGGCCCCCATCAGCACTGGAGACACGGGAGACAAAAATGACCTCACATATTTTGAATACCACGCTGATCACTTTTTTTTTTCTTTTTGGGGGAGGACAGACTAAACTCGCCTGGACACTGTGACTGATTATGTGACAAGCTACATGCTAATCTATGCAATCCCCATGATGGTGGTCCGGGGTGTCTCGGCAGACATCCCCTGCAAAACCGTCCACCACCTTGTCTCTGGCTGCTCCATCGACATGCTACGCCACGGTTAGCGTAGAAGCGTGGCGTGACATCAATCCAGGCCAAAGGGTGAGTTTTTCTCTTCATATGTTGGCCTTAAAAGCGTAAGACAGCAGAGGCCCGGTGCCTTTTGCTCGGTTTTCTTCTGCAGCAAAGCCAAATATGGGCGTCATGCGATACTATTTTTTTTTTTTTTAAATATTTTTTGTTCACTCAGTTCCAAGTATTGGATAATCAAATATCTGTTTTTCTTTTCCTTTCAAATGGCAGCAACTAGTTGGTAAAAAAAAATGTGGCAGTGTGACAAAGAATTGAGACTGTCACCCTCCATATTTCGATATTTTGTGTGTTCATTTAATTTCAGTTTTTCAAAATTTTCAAGTGACATTTATAGGGGCGGGGACTAATGATGGTATCTGGTGATTTTGCAAATAAACAGAAAACACGCAACAAAAAATTAGGGTTGTCAGATGCGGCAAGAAATGTTTCTGAATTTTCAAGATAAAGAGGTGTGACAAAGAAACGAGACTGGGTCTTCCTCCATATTTTGAAAAGTCTCACAATTTGCAAATGTTCTGAGCTGTTTTGTAGCACAACTTTTCGTGTTCAAATTATTTCAGTTCTGGCGTGGTAAATTTAAGGTTCTCAGGGATTGCAATTAAAGGGAGCGCAGCGCGTGTGTCGTTTTTCTTAGTTTTTGTTTGCCAAATAACAACAAAGGAAGAAATAATACGGCTCTCGTCCAATGTGGTTTTGTTACTGGATCATTCCAAGCAGGAACGTCTGATGAGATCATTCCAGTTTGTTGGGAGAATAGGAAAGAGTGTCCCTCTTATCCCAAAGTGTGTGTCTGTGTGCGTGTGTGCGTATAACTCTTATGCCAAGAAGTCATTGTTGCCTTTGTTCAATCAGCTGTACACTATCACCCCCTACTGTGCAAATACTAATAAATAAAACAATACTTTTTCCTAAATGCCTTTACTTTATTGACGTCAGATTAAAAAAAAAGAAACAAACGGATTCTTTCTTTGAAGAGCTGAGGCACTATAAATAAAAAGTATATACATATATATATATTACATACAAATGTGGTTGTCCACAAAAAGTAGGACTTTTGCCATTTTACCAATCCCTTACGTTAGTGTGCAAATACAGTGGAAATTATTGCATTTTGATGGGTAACGAGCAGGGACCACGTTTTTGTTGTTGTTTCTGAACATTATATACAGTATTGTATCTTAAAAAAAAAAACACACCAACGTGTTTGCCATGACGCTGCTGCGAGTCGATATTTTCCCACAATGCATTGCGGGTCAGCCACGTAAACGTAGCACCAGTCAAACAAGCTTCTTCAGCCAGGTTTGGACTTGTCACTTATCCGTACATTGATATTCTTCAGACGTCTCAAACATACCCGCAATGCCACTTCATTTCTTCAGGTACCAAAAACAACTGTAATTATTTTTTTAAATCGTTTTCTCACCCCATTCGTAAGCTTCGGTTCTTAAGCATTTCCTTAGCATGCTAACTTTAGCCGCACGGAAGCGTTGTACCAGCTGCTTGTATGGCGTGGTAGCTTAACAGCAGCGTTTCTTAAGTGTTATTAAAGATGACGTTTTAACCTTTAAACCCATATTTTAACAAGACTTCATTAAATGTGAGTGTCCATTGTGTTTTCAATGTATGTCACAAAATGGACCCTATGGAGCCACATGATTAGCTAGTGATTTGTACGTATTTTTCGCGACTTAGTTGTGTGTTTAATTTAGAACAATATTTATGATAGTTTAATGGTCGTACATGTTAAAGTTGAGGCGTTTGTGGTGTCTCTCCTAAGAGGAGCTCTCCGTGGTTGTGACGTCACGCCCATGGAACGTATTTGAGTTGCTCTTTTTTGCCCGGGAAGAAGGCTAACGTCGTGTAAATGATGTTCCTGCCTGCTAGAAAAAAAATCTACTAACCACAAAAATAAAATGAGCCTTGACTGGGGGGGCCGCACATGAGTCGAAGCCCATGTTATCTACTAATATATTATATCAATGGATAATTATTCTGATAATCATTTAGATCTTTATTTGCAGTCCTAATATGTATTGTAAATCTTATGCTAATGCTAGTGTTTCATTTATTATTAGCCTATAGTAGCCTGTGTCTTCGTGAAAGTATTTCTCCTCGTCTCCTTGATCTTAGGACGCACGATATAGGATTGTCTTGCTGAGATGTCGGGCGTGCTGTTTGCCTCGGTGGTGCGTGTGGACGACGGCCTGCCACTGTCTGCATCCACCGACTACGGGCAGGATCAAGAGCTGCACGAGACCAGAAAGCACCTGAAGGTGCTTTCCAAGAAGTTGCAGCACTTTCCTGACAGATGCACCTTCAAGAGCGGATCCTACAACGTCAAGTACGCACTGTAACTTTAGAGATGAAGTGTATTTGCCAACTAAGCAAACAAGATAGTTCTGCTGTCGGACGTTTTTTCTTTTATGTTGAACTCAGCATTATTGTCAATTGAGCATACTTTAAATGTCTTTGGATATGGTTTTTCTTTTATGTTGAACTCAGCATTACAGTCAATTGCGCATACTATAAATGTCTTTGGATATGTTTTAATCAGAACTTTGTGTGTGTTGTGTGTGTGTGTGTAGCTTCACGAGTGCTCTGGGTGTGTGTTACATGATGGTGTGTTTGTCAAGTTACCCAAGCGTGCTAGCCTTCTGCTTCTTGGAAGAACTCCAGAAGGAATTCATTGTCACCTACGACAGCAAACGCATCGGAGCAGCCATCAGGCCGTACTCCTTCATAGAATTTGGTGACAGCCTATTCTTCATCATCTTGTCTCTGTGTTTTTGTGTGCGTGTCTGTCCTTGCATGTTTTGTGTAAGTGCGTCTATGTGAGCTTCTGTGTGTCTCTATCTCTCTCCCTGCGCGATACTGTGATGTGTTTTATAACTCATTTGTGTGTGTCTCACAATGTGTCATTCTGGCGGCGGGGTGTTCAGACGTGGTGATCCAGAGGACGAAGCATCGCTACAACAGCCCTCGCTCCCTCTCCACCAAGATCAACATGGCCGACATGCAGACGGAGATCAAGCTGCGTCCCCCCTACCAGTTGACCCTCGATGACCTTCACGCCATCAATGGCTTCTCTTCGCGCTCCTCCGCCAAGTACAAGGGCATCGGTACCTTGCGTGCCAGTCAGGAGTAATGGATCGGCACCGATGCGTTTTTGAGTGTCTTTCATGTCGTTGTCCTGCAGCTCCCACGCAGACGTTGGAGCCTTTGACGCTTCCTGGCGCCGTTTCGTGCGCCCTCAGCGTATTGTGCGGCGGACTCAACTTGCTGCGAGGCGTCCACGCCATCGAGAGCGTCCTTCAGAACGAGGACGAGGACTTGAGCTACGTCATCGCCTTCTTCCTGGGCACCGCCGCCTGCCTCTACCAGGTTGGCTCTCCTACAAATAGGCTAATATGCTAGCGGGCTAACGTGTATGTTCCCGTGTGTCTCAGTGCTTCCTGTTTGCGTACTTCTCGGTGTGGAGGAACGTGAAATCGTTTCTGGCTCTGGGGCTGGTGTGCGTGTGCAACATGTACCTGTTCCAGCTCAGGAACCTATGGCAGATTTTGTTCCACGTGGCCGTCGCCTCCTGCATGACGCTACAAACACACCTCAGGCAGCCGCTGGGCAAGGCGCCTGACTACAACGTCTGAGCAGATCCTCAACGCCAGAGGTCAGTGACTGCGAGAGCGCGACTACCCAAAATGCAATACGAGAGCAATGATGTCCGACAAGCTGAACACAACTCGCGGGACTATATTTCACTACAAATGCAACTCAAGTGTCATCATCCTATGACTCTGAACGCACCACCGGCACTATAACGACCCTGAATGCAGCATGAGAGCAAACAAGGACACAACACCTGACATCATCCAATGACCTTGAACGCAGCCTGAGAGACACTGGCCAGTTTTTCTCAACCAAAAATGACTTGAAAATTGATTTCTCTTCCGAAATGGTAGTTAGCGGGGGGTTTTCTAGCTATGCAATGCTGCCTAACACACTTATTTCTCACTTTTAAATGTTTATTTATTTATGGACTTACTTAACCTTTTTTATTATCTTTGGGGTCACGGGGAGGGGTAAATGGAGCATCCAATTTGAGCTCACAAAAGCCTTTTATCAGCAGTTAGTGTGATGTCATCAGGTGTAGGTGTACCTTATGTTGTGGCTGCTGGATGTATGTAAAGAGACATTGCTTAAATGGTAAGAGGTGTTCAATAACCAAAATAAAACACACTTTAGTTTTAATTGTGGAGGTTCAAACTTCAAAATGCTTATCAGGCCTCTTTGAACCAATTGGTGGAATGTGTTGCCACCTGCTGGCGAAAGAGTGAACAGTCCTCAAATGAGACTTGGCTCTTTTATTACTTTTGTCAGCCATTCATGAAAAGAACAATAAAACATCTCCTTTATACTTTGTGTCATATAAAGTCACATTAATAGCATCCGGACTGGTGTATTTCCCTGATTTTACTCATTCTGCTCTGTATGAAAAATACTCCAAAAGAACGTTGAAATGATCGAAAAATCATTGGGTTGTATTCAAAACATAAGAATGTAACAGAACCAGCTGTAGTGATGAATACTTTTAGTGTAAAGTGATCAAGTTCAAAGGCCTCAATTTGACATTCACTGGGTCAGACCATCGTGCGGGGGTGCGCCATCGTCAGACTGTCACATTGCAAATGTTAAATTTATCTAAATAAATGACGAATACATTGTTTTGTACAAAATATAGGATTTGGCATTCCAAAGTCAAAATAGAAAATGTCCAAAAGTTATAAAGGCGTCTGTTGCTGACATCTTTTTTTGCTTCCAAGTGGATAAGAAACAGGAAGTGGCCGCTCACGTTCAGGAGCTCAGAAGAGGTCGGACTTTGTCTCGTTCAAAATGTCAGCGAGCTATGATTGGTTTCTTTGGTCTCAACGTCTTCTCTCTGTCCTTGGGTTTTGGGGAGGGGGGGGGGGCCTTGGACTTCCTGTCAGTCCAGCAGGACCTCTTCTAGCATGCCCTCTTCAAGGTCCAGGAAAAAGAAGTGCGTTAACTGCTGTGGGAAGGTCCGCTGTTGAGGAAGTAGGTCATCATGTCGCCTTTGCCCTTAACCGTTACCACCCCTCGGTATTCCAGGGAGTAATTGTAAGAGTTCAGAACCTGGTACAAATCGGCTGTCACCTGAGAGAACAACAGAGTAGGCAAGATTTGAAAATGAAACATTCACATTACGCGGTCATAACAAAAAAGGATTTCAATGTGATGCAGTCGATATTCAGATCGTAAAAGACTTTCAAACATTGTGCCTGAATGCATGAAAACAGGTGTAAATAGTTCTGAGTGTGATGTAGTCATGTGTTCCGTTAAAAAAATGTATTTAGGTTGTAAGAAAACAAAACACACGGAGAACTTTTGTAACGATTGGGCTTGAACGGTTTCATATTTAAATGACATTTAATTTTCACGGAAATAAACAATCTCATAGTTTTGTTGTAACACGGCACTACTTTTGTCCGAATGAAAATACTCACCTCACATTGGCATACTATCTCTGCACCAAAGCACTACTTCTGTCTAAATGAAAATCCTTAACTCCCCATAACATGCCATCAAAGCATCGCGTCGGTCTCGAGGACACCGGAGTACTACTTTTGTCTAAATGCACCTGTATTTTCTCAGGCACGCCGGTGCTGTCCATGCGGCTCGCCACGTTGACGGTGTTGCCCCAAATGTCGTACTGAGGCTTTCGGGCCCCGATCACGCCGGCCACCACGGGGCCCATGTTCAGACCTAACAGAGTGCAAGAGGAAAAAAAGGCAGCCTTAGTTTTCTTCTAGAGAACACTTGCGCCAGGCGTTCCTCACCGATCTTCATCTTGAAGTTGTTGAAGGAGTGCTCGTTGATGTGTTTCATCTGCTCCATGAGGCGCATGGCGTAGTCGGCCAGGGCGCGGATATGCGAGCGGCCCGTCTTATCGTATGTGGACGCGTTCAGGCCCGATGCCGCCATGTACGTCGAGCCGATCGTCTTGATCTTCTCCAATTGTCGGAAGTTGTCCTCGCTGATAATCTGCCCACAGATCAAATTTCATTCATAAAACGTTTTTTTACCTAAAAAAAACCCAAATCCTTTGGTTTGGTCACCTCGTCAAAGTCAGCGATAATCTCGTTAAGGAGCCGAAGGCACTCGACGCCCTCGTTGTTCCCCTCCAGCTCCACGTAAAATTCTGAAAAGTTGCTGATGGAGGCGAACATGACGGCCACGCACTCGCACGACTGATAGTAGAGCTCGTCGTTGCGACGTTCGCGCTGTAAAAAGTGCGCCGCCACGTCTTTGGGCAAGATGTTGTGCAGCAACCGGCGGTTGTACGCCTGCAGCTCCTCCATCTCTTCCTTCTCCTCCGTCGCCTGCATGCAAACACGCACCAACGCCACCTCTCACATCACATCTAGCACATCCAGTACATTTGAAAAGAAAAAAAAAAGTACGCTTGAAGATTTCACATTTTAATTGGAGCAAGCTGACCTGCAGCTTCCAGAGGAAGTCGAGTCTGGCTGTTGACTCCACCTGCTGGGCGTGCAGGTACAGCGCCAGCACAAACACGGTGATGACCACAGGCGTCATTATCTTCAGAGGCACCTTAGACTCCACCACGCAGCTACCATACACATGCGCACACAGACGCACGAGGTTGAGGGTTTGTCTCTGCATAAAGATGACAACGGCGGTGGCGTGTAGATCTCACCTGGTTCCGTTCACGTGCTCGCTGAGAACAGAAAAGAAAAAGTTCAGACCTTCATCTCCATGACATACGTATTCCCGATTAGCACTAAATGCATCCTAGTAAATGACTTTTCACAATTTTACAAATTTACATTTGGCATGTTGATGCCAAAGAAGTTTTATTTGGACAAAAGTAGTGTTTTTGCTGCCATCCTGTGGCAATCCTGGTGCCAATAAACTTTGAGTTGACAAGCTTTATTCAGACAAAAATAGTGCTTAAACATCCTCTAGTGGTGCTGAGGAACCACAGTATGTCTCAGTGAGCTAAAGAGTGTCATTAAACAAAAGTAGTGCTGTGCTGCCAGGCACTAAATTGAAGTAAATTGAGGTTTATTTAGACATGCAGTGTTTTAGTGCTTCTTGCCAAGGAACTAATTGAAGAGCTTCTTTTAGACAAAGCAGTTATTTGCCACTGTATTGGCGCCGAGGAACTGTTAAAGTAAATGGAGTGTCATTTAGACAAAATTAGTCCTTTGGTGCTGAAAAAGTATGCTTTAGTGAGTTGACGGGCCTCGTTTGTACAAATGTAATGATTTTACTCCCTCTTCTAGCATCTGCATAGTACTAAAGTAACATGTCAAAGTGCTCTGAGACGTTTTCATTTAGACAAGCCAGTGATTCAGGACTGGCCATGTATGGATTCTGAGCAGAACTCACGCGGCGTTGGCCACGGCGAGGAGGTCGCGGTTGTCGAGGAGCGCGCCCCGCGGCAGCTCCACAACCAGAAGGTAGAGAAGCTCCATGGACAGCATGAGAACAAGCTTGCCCAGGCTGTGAGCTTGCAGGAACACCGAGCACGCCAGCAGACTCAGGACCACGCACCACGAAAAGTACTAGAACAGGAACAAAGCAGGAAGCCCATTTTCAACACTGCCCTGAGAATTCTAGAACTTCTACTTCCAGTTCATAGTGGTTCTGCTTTCTGCTGTACCTCAGGAAATCCACAAAAGGGCGCCTGGTCCCCGCAGGGTCCCGTCTCTGCGTCCAGAGTGTAATTGAGTAAGCGAGCGTGGCAGGCCTCAACCGCATCCCGGCTGATGTTAAGCTCCGCCCCGATCCAGCCGCGAAGGTCGCACCCGCTGCAGCTGAACTGAGGCAAGAAGGTTCAAAAGGTCAACTCGACCACCAAACAATGGAAAGCCTGAGCCGCTCACAATGTTGATGAAGGCGGACAGGAAGACCACCAGGATGGTGGCCACGCCCACCAGGTTGCTGTTGAGACGTGATTGGATGATCCTCCTGGAGAAGGTCTGCAGGGCCATCGGGAACACCTAAAATCGTGGTTACTCCCGTTTTAGTCCCATTTAGATCAAATAATTAGGCGTGGCAACTCACCCCGTAGCAGCAGTAGACGCTGGAAACGAACATGAGCGTCATCAGGAGGACCAGGCAGAACGTGAAGAAGCCCCTCATCAAGTCCGAACTGCCACAGTGACTTGTCATTATTAGTCAGATCATTCATAACCGATATACACGGATGGAGCGGCCATGTGACTCACGAAGGCACGATGACTACGTGTATGCAGCAGATGAAGAGGAAGACGAGAGAGGCGCAGGCCACGTACGCCCCGAAGCGGGAGTCCATCTGTCTGGAGTACTGCACCGCAAATTGGCGTTAACAATCATTGGCGTCAAGAGGAGGAGGAACAGAATCAGTGTTGAACCTTGCTCTCCAGGTCGTCCTCCCTGAAGGTGAGCAGGAACTTCCTGACATGTTCCGACCTGAGGCGGTCGATGCTGCGGGCGTCGATGGCTCGGCCCAGGAACTCATCCACCTCGTCCTCGGGGTTCATGTGCTCCTGCGTGTGTCTAAAGAGCAAAAAAAAAAGAAGGGACCTGACATCCAACTGACCCGAAGACGCCAGAATTGATTACATCGAAGGAACATTTTACGCTCTGGCCGCCCCCTAGTGGCTGCTTTAAAGCTGCACGTCTTTTTACTAACTGATGTAGGCGTCCCGCTCCGGCACGTGGAGGGTTTCCGTGGCAACAAAGACTGGAAATAGCATTTCTGAGCTAACAGCACAGATCAAGGGAACTCCCCCAGCAGCCACCGGGGAAAGTGTCGCAAGCTTGCAACTAATATGTGGAAATATTTTGGAAACTTACTTGTCCTTTGGATCTTCAAAGCCCTGTGACACACACAGAGAAGTCAATCAAAGACATGACATGATAATCAAGGAAAATTGCAGAAAGGATGTGCACGTGTGTGAACTTCCTGTCACGTCCATCACATGATGCAAAATATCCTGCCCTGGTCAGGCGCTGACTGTTGCCATGGTAACAAGCATCTCAGTCATGATCAATTAAGCAAATTCACACAAAGCCAATTGTGTTGCTATGCTTCATTAGTAAAGCTATATAACATGAAATATCTGTGGGCAAAACGGAATGAGAACTAGCGTGTCTTACCATCCTCTTCATCTCCTTGGAGATTTGGTTGTTGTTGGCCAGGTGATTGTAGAAAGGTCTGTCTGTCCAGTGGCTGCTATTGTGAGTCACTGAATTTGTCCGATGACAATTCATCTTGGCGATCACGGCCTTCTCCTCTTTCTGTCGCACACAAATATATTAACACTTTGTAACGACGCTTTTTTTTTTGGGGGGGGGGGAAATAATATTTACCCTCTTCTCGCTGCATCCGACAATGAGGAAGGTCTCGATGCTGTTCCTCTTCAGGTAAGCGTTCCTCTCGCCACCCGCTCCCGCCTCCACGTCGTAGTCGCCGTTCAGATAGTTGAGTGTGGCCTTCGTGATGTGGATGCGCCTGAAGATTTTCAATTGAAAAAATGATTTTTGTTTTTAAGTTTCATCTTGTAGACTTGGGTAAAATCAATTTGGACTTATGGTGTCAGCTAATCCTTATCAAAGCTTGTGTAAACCCAACAAATGAAATCTAATTGAGTCCAGTGGCCTGTTTCTGTTTTGTATTTCACGTACCCCGCTTTCCCGCCAGCCTCCATCTGGTTGGCGAGCGTGACGTCGTTGGACCAGACGTCAAACTGCCATTTCCTCAGGCCCAGCACGCCGCAGTGGACACGCCCGCTGTGGATGCCCACCCTCATGTTCACGTTGACTCCCGTCACCTCCCGGACCAGCCTGACAAAAAAAAAAAAAACACGCCCACAATTTCGAGAGGTGCACAGGGAGCACGTAAGGGCAGCGGTCATCTTACGAGATGGCTTCGATCATGTCCAGGCCCATTTCCACGCAGCAGTGGGCGTGGTCAGCGCGGGCCTCCGGAAGGCCCGACACGCAGTAGTAGCAGTCGCCAAGGATCTTGATGCGCAGGCAGTGATTCTCCTAAGGACATGTCAGAACGACACACATTTTTTTAAAATCTATTCATTGCGGAGAATAAAAATATGTGCCTCTTGAATATTGTTGCCAGTTTCTGTATTGCTGCTTCGTGTGATGGTTTGAAATGCTAATTTCTGTTAGCCCGATAATGGCTTTATCAATTGTATGTTAGCATTAAGCTATCTGAAATGATGTGGCTTGAACATTTTGTCCAATATCCAATCATCTAACTCGCTTTCGCTGTTCTCTTCTGTTGTGTCTTTTTACAGGAAGAGACAAAGACAGAGAGACAGCGGGAGTCTTCGTTTCCTCAGAGATGTGATATGATTATTTTCCACGTCTTGACAGCAAGAGACTGAGAACAGGTGCGAAGGAGTACTATATTATATCAGGTCTGAAGACCAAAATGTGTTGCGTACTTACCGCCGCCAACTTGTCAAAGCGAGCAAAGAGTTCGTTGAGCGTCATGACCAGCTCCTGAGCCGTACACTGAGACGCCAAACTCGTGAAGCCTTCGATATCTGCGAACAGGATGCTGCGGCAACAAAACAATCGAAAATATGATTTTGTAATTAATGACGGATAGACAACCACCACAAAAGTAAGATATTTGTTGTGCTGTACTTTAACAATCCAAATGTGGACTAAAACATGGTGGCAAACACCAACAAGGCTTTATTGTGCTATATTTACCAAGGTCCTCAAGACACAAACCTGAAATAAAAGTCATGCTTATCTCATGAATGGCGCATGACTGCACTGCCTCAAGGGTCCGTGTGTGTATGTGTGCCTGTGTGTGTGTAACTACAACAGAATGCGAAACTACATTTCGATCTAAAATTGTGAGCGATATGGCGGCCGCCGAATCGACCGATGCTGGTCCAGGCAATTTGAAAGACCACTAAAGACAGCAACAAACAATCGCGTTTCCTAATAACACAGCAATGTAACTATTTTTTTTCCTCTCAGTAGCCATGCTTGTTTTCACAGGCTGCTGTATGTTTTTTTATTCATGAGCTAATGACCTCCTCATGAACTTCCCTAGCACTCGTTCCCTCTCTTGCTCGCTCGCTCGTTCTCGGTCTCGCCACAGGCCTGCATAACATCAACATTGAAAAGTTGAGCTTCAGCTTCCTGTTGCAGCTCCAATTAGCCAAGTTACCCCCAACCAGCACTGTCACTTGCCATTAGCAGAGGTGCTCACCAGTCAGCCAATGTTAACACATGTTACTTGGCAATAAAGTTTCCAGCCTTAAAAAAATCCCTTTCCTCAGCCAGTGGTTACAATATTTCAATATGAGTATTTTTCCTAATCAAGAATGTATTATTATTATTATATATTCTAGCCATTATTATTATTATATATTTTTTTTAACTTTAGTCATCCACTTTTTGGAATTTTTGCACTTTGTCATTAAAGTTAATTAAATAGACCCATTTCAGCAAATTTCACAAAAGCTGAAAATGCTTTCATTTCACTTCTTTTACATTTTATACCTGACATTGTCGTGTTTCTGTATGTAGATTTTGTGAAACATCATGTCCTCCTGCTTGGCGTTGATGTCCGCCTTCATCTCCATGGCGACGTGGCGGGGAAGCACCGACAGCAGCAGACGCTCCTAAAGGTACAAAACAAAATAAAAGACAAAACAAACAAAAGCATTTCTGGGCGCAGCGACCTTGCGTACGAGACGGGCGGGGGGTGAATGACCGCACGGCGTTAAGAATAATCCCCAAATAATTGCGGAATGTTTCTCACCTGCTGCTGGTTCTCCCGTTGCGAGTGCAAGCGAGCTTGGATGCATTCCCGCGTCTCCCGGAAGGCTTGCCTCTGAGAGCCCTCCGCCGGGTAATGTGTACACACACCCACGATGTTGGTGCACGAGAAGATCAGCATGTTGGACACCAGCTGCAAACACAAAACACGTTCTAACATCTCGGAGAACGCCGCCGCCCCCAAAAAAAGCCATTGAATCGAATCGTTCTTTAATCGTATGTCACATAAAATTGTTTATTAGCGAGCGCATTTAAAAAAAAAAAAATGGCGGATGGGAACATCAAAAGTGAATGTCTCCTTTGCTATTAGCGCTTGTTATCTAACTGCACTCGAGCACACAAAAGCTCTTTTCACATCAACTCCAAGAGCGTATCGATAATCAATGACGTGGAGGACGGCGCCCCCATTCCTTTGCTTTTCAGTACACGCCACCGGCCAAACTCGCCAACAGGGACATTAAAATCCTTTGTCTAACTCAAAATTTAGATCTTCAAGTCGGCTTTTAGTTCGGCTGTCATCAGAAACATATTTGAGAGCCCCATGCTGATGTAATATTTTGCGCACAAACGAGGTCCCCGTATGGAGGTGCCGTTTCCTAATCAAAACAAGACAAGTCGGTCGGGCCTGTTAGCGGTGCTTCAACAAAGACAAAACCGACGCTTCCTGCAGCTGTCCCTCCCCCGCCTCGCGGTTGCCACGGCAACGATGCGTCCATCAGATAAAGTCGTCTCGTCAACAGGTCAACACAAACGCGGGCTCTTCTATTCTATTAATATCCACGCCGCCCCTTATTTGGAAAGCACGGGCTTTTCCTCCTAGGGACAACATGACTGCCGTTCCCTCGAGGCAATGTTGGGTTCTATTCAATTGTGTCTTTCCTTGCTAGTAATACTGGGGGAAAAAAATTGGTGGTCATTTCATATCAACAACTTTGTGTAATTTCCGTTACTCGTCTTGAATTTTTGCTTATCAGAGGTTAAAGCACATGACGATGTTGTTGTCGAACAAAGCCACGCTTCTTTAAAGATTCTTGGAATTCGACTCATTGCTTTAAGCTTTCGTGACAATTCAGATTGCGCCGGCGCTAAAAATAAACAGCGATAAATAAAAGACTTTTTGTTAGCTTTCAAGAGACGTCACATTTTTGTGACTTTCTCTCTTGGATCAATAGCAGCACAGTAGGCCCATTGTGGCCCTGCAGGAGGTAATGCAGGTCATGCGCTAATATTGCGGCATGTTGAGCGCTCTTCGGCCTCATTGTGAACACAAGAGGATCAAAAACTGCGCTCACATGATTTGCTTTTTTTTTTTTTGCAAGCCCCTTTCACACTGAAGCGGAAATGCCTTCACGGCCACTAAATAGCTTCGAATCGACACTAAATTATCTACAAATCAATCAGTGAATTATTTACGGCAATTTTGTTTGAAGTTTCCTTCAAAGAGGGATTCATAGATTTTTGTTTTTTTGCGTCATTGCTACTAAATGTAAGGCACGTAAAGTATACAGATGAGCAGCACTTTGATTTGTGGTCATCGCTCGTGGGTGTGCGAAATCTGCTGACTCACCATTAAACGCTAACTAATATTTTTAGTGCGACGCTACTCTCTCTGTGTTTTTCTGTCACTCCCCGCCCACACGTATGGTTAATTTTCCCCAAAGGAGCATTATCGCTGCGCTGGGCGGTGATTCACAACATTGGGTCACGCCATGTTTGAGCAGCGGCATCCTTTAATCATGTCGCCATCCAGGCAGGATGTTTCATCCTCGCCGACGACCCCGTCACCTCAAGTCCATTAGCGTTTAGCGCTCACTTTCTGATGTCATTTTCGAGATAATTGATCAGATTTGGTCACAAATGTACACATACTCTGTGGAAAATGTACTGTTGTATAAAGTTTTATGTGTCTAGAACTCTTGAAACGTCCCAAAACACGGAGGCACTCAAATGGTGAAATGTTACAAGATTAGTTGTCTGTTCGCTATCAGCTAATTGTCTGTTGGCTAATAAGCAAAAGCTTAATATCGAGGGTTTTTCATTTTATTTCCAAGACTTTTTAAAACATGTACAGTCGTGGTTTTGTGTAGAAAATCAAGTCAGGATTCAGTCAGCTGATTGCAAAAAATTGTTTGCATGATGGCGTATAAGAGCCCATCGGCTCGACTCCTCGTGCCACTAACAATGGCCGACTGTGCTTATAAACAGTCTGCGCTAATGTCACTCTCAAACTGAGTGCTTGCTTTTCATTCCATTTAGTTACATCGTGTTAACAACGTAACTAACCATATGTTGTGTTAGCAACATGGCTAACCATTCAATCGTGGACAAACAACTGGCCAGCACACGTCGGCCACAGATAAGTTAAACGCTGTATTAGTGACTGACGCTAGTAGCCATTAGCCATCTTGCTAAATACTGTTTTTTAGACATGAGTTCTCCTGATAGTTGAATTCAAGAGGTTCTATCATCAGACAAATGGTCCAGTTTGACATGAAATCCAGACATAGTGCAGTTTTTCCTGCTAGAAGCAACTGCTGCTTTTAAACATGATCAGCATCTGCCGAGCTGACTGCTATTCATCAGCTTACGACAGCATTAGCATTAGCTAGCCGTGGTGGTGATTACACACCGAGAGAGACAAAACATCCACAAAGTTGCGGTCACAGTCTCTGGGCACGATTGAAGGCAATGGACCAGGACGAGAAAAACAATATATTCAAATGTGCTCCGTTGTTATTGGCCTACCGCTAACCCCAACGCCTCTTTAAGGGGGGCATTTAACTAAAAATGACATTTCTGGTTGGTATACTAAAAAGTGAATATGAGGTGTTTTGGACCACATGGTCGTAATAACTTCATTTATGTGTTTTTCTGCAAAAGTCCATTTAGTAACTCATTGGAGTTGATTTGGGACTTGCTATTTACGCTACGCCTCATTTGCCATTTGCACTGGGAAAAAAAAAATAAGGAACCGAGGGAAGCACTCAGCACTGGAGTTTGATGGGGATTTTTTTTTTTTAAAGAGGGAATGTGTTGCTAAGCTACCAAAGCATGTGAGAGAGTGTGTGTGTGTGTGTGTGGGGGGGGGGGGGTCCCTTCTGTGCATCCTAACCAGGTTCAAAACAGCTTTCCGTGTCACTCCCACGTGACTCAAAGGTAATTAAAGATACATGCATATAATACAATTTGCAGACTTTACATAAAGTGGATAGTAAGTCTCAATCTATGAATTTCAATTGAATACAAAATGCATTATTTTAAAGAGGGCAAGTAAACAAACTGAGCTGTGGAATTTCATTCCACATTTTTCACATCCTTTTCAGACCATTTGAATGTTTTAGCTCGTCAATGGTGTGTTTGCGTTGCTGTGTCTTGAACTGATGAGAAAGCTGCAAGAGTTTATTCTTTCCTGGCTAGCTTTGTTGTTGTTAGCATTTCAAAGCCCGGCAGCTTACGTGAAAATTGAGTTGTCTCGGGACTTGGCAGCGGCCCTAGCTTATTTTTACGCTGCAACGTGATGACGTTAAAACGTTTGCTTGTAATGTGGCCAACGTTATTCCGGACGACGGCCAAACCCGGGATCAGTCACATGATAGTTGTTAGAGAAACTGGCATGGAAGGTTTGCAAAAAAATGGCACGGCCTCATTTTTCTCACACATTATGATTTGAATTATTTTAGAGGTGCAACGATTAATCGACAACGAATCGATCAAATTAAGCAATGAAGGATTTGCAATCCTGATTCTAAAATGTGTGACGGTGAAAGAAAATACAAGGCAAGACGCTAGACGTAAACACCCCGTTTTGATTCGCCGCACGGGATTGTTTCCAGACGCTCTCGGTTGAGCTTTTTGGGCGAGCGCTTAATGTACATCCTCTTAAGTGCGACGTACACCATTTCCAGCGCGACATTACGTGTGGAACCAAAACAACGAGACTGCAGAGTGCTTACAAAACAAGCCGACTTTGCATTTTACGTGGAACGTCTGAGCTGCAAAAAGCCTCTGGAAATTTCCATTCCGATGAGGTTAACATCCACTTTGGTTGCTTCGCACCATCATGACAAATATGCAGTTGACACTTCAAGCGCCTGAATGTTGTTAATTGGTAATGCTTGCTCTGATGTGCTCTCATGTTCCCCAAGGTGGAATGATTATCTAACCATGTCAACAATTTTTTTTAAAGCATGAGGAAGACATATTTGCCACTCCCCAAAGTCATCCTTCAAAAGAGAAAATCAATTAATAGAAAAATACTGTGGGGGTGTAAAATGAAAAGAAGACTGCACCTGCTTCCAGAGAAAAGGATCCACCTTGTTCTGCATCCACGACAGGGCCACGTGTACGGCGGACAGCAGCAGTCCGGTGAACACGGCGGCTCGCATGCGAACGGGCAGCAGCGTGTAGACCACGTGGATGAAGAACACGGTCCACCAGATGCCCTCTGAGGCGTCCCGGGGCCGCACCACCAGCACGCCAACCACCTGCACCAGCAGCAGCAGCAGGATGAGCGTATAGCACACCACCCACATGTGGTCCTGCCGGAAACCCGTCCGGTTGCACGCCGCCATCAGCGCCAACGTCAGCAGGATGGCAAAGGAGAAGACCACCACGTAGGCCACGCTGGGCTCACTCCCCACTGAGCAGTGGAAGAGTAGCATGACGCCGAAGACCAGAACCAGAACCGCCATCAACATGGTCAGGCTGCTCTGGTTGAGCCGGAAGAAGTAGCGCTGGTACAGACGCTCCAGGTTCTCCGACTGGAACTTTTTGGAGCTGAAGACGTGCGCCACGCCGGACCAGAATGACGCCACCGAGAAGCTGGCCTCAGAGGCGGGGGGGAGGCCGTCCTGAGGGAGGCCCAGCTCCACCGACTTGGCCCGAACCTCATCGCCGCGCTCCTGCCACGCCGAACGGGAGCGGAAGCTGACCCGGCTCATCGTGGTGGCCACGCAACCGGGAGGTCCGGCCCGCCGGCGCTCCGAAGGGTCCTCGTCGTCCCTCCAGCGGCTGTTGAGCCTCCGGGCAGAGTACGCGCAACCGTTAGCCACAGAGTCAGACTCACCCCAGGCAGACCGGTGCTCGCCGGCACCGGGCGGGCTGACACTGTTGCAAAAATATTAGCCATAAAATGCAGCTATCAGATTAAAAACTAAAAGTGTTGGAAGAAAAAAACTACAAAAATATTTGGGAAATCATGATATAAAATGCTACATATTAGAACGTAATATTAAAAAAATATATTTATTTATTTATTAGAGAAAAAGCAAATAGAAAAAATGTCAAATGAGAAAAAATAGATTAGGAAAGAAAATAAGGTAAAAACAATAGACAAACATTTTTCTTAAATTAAGAATACAACAAAAAAGTACATGGGGAAAATACGACAGTCAGAAACTCCCTTTTTAATGCATATGACTAAAAATATTGAGGAAAATTCAAATATTAGAAGAAAATGCACAATATAAATTACATAAACCCAAGATAACAAATAGACTTGAACATTTAAAAATATACTAACCTGTTGGATCTGGACATGGTGAAAAAAAACTCAACTACAAGTACATTGCTGTCGTTGTTTCCACTTGTTACTTGCAGTAAATCCAAATGTCACACTTTTGCTGCCAAACATTTATTCCAAAATGATTCTTAAAAAGATAATCCAACTAAAATTGCATTGATAAAAAAAATTTAAAAAAAAAAATCAATCGTGCGAATCACAAGGGAACTTGGCCCACGGCGCTCGGGAACAATCGCTCCAGGTAGATTCGACTCCACATCATCGGGCCCAATTAAGAGGCACCCGAGAGGAGCTGAGCTGCTCCCCGGAGACGGGCTCGCATCGGCGGCGGCGTCGAGTGGTACATCCCCCGCGGCGTCGGTGGTTGTTTCGGTTCGAACCGGCCGACACCTGTGCCGCTGAGGAGGAGTGAGGCGTCGTTTGCCAGGGAAGCATCACCACCGGCCACCCGATGGGTGCGAGGCGAGCCTCCGATGATCAGATCGGGGTCGCCATCGGTGCCGTGCAGAAACGGGGAGCTCAGCGCTCGGGTTAGACGCGCATCCTCCGTATCACTGGTCGTGACGGACGCAACACACCGGGAACGGGCTCCGTTTAGACGCTAGCAGTCATCCGAGCTCCGGTGTGCTACCGAAGCCTTTCTGCAGAAACCGTGGACTCGACAATATACGCGCGCCCCCATTGGGGTACTTAAAGAAGGCGGGGTGCTTAGTCGGGAGACGCCATTGGACCAGATACCATTCAATCAAAATAGTGGACGGGTTCTTACTGCTGGATGGAAGCCTGATGTCATAATAGAGCGAAAGATGAAATTAGAAAAAATACGAATAGAATAACTAAACTGGAAAAAAAATCGACCCCAGTATACGTAATTATTTTTAGTGGAGAAAAAGATTTTCTCAGCAATTCAGTAACAACAGAAGACCGATGTTGAAAACACAAAATCCCCAAATTGTCATCGCTAAAACACAAACAGACAGAAATTCAAACAAGTTTATTGTCATGAAAGCAAGAAACAAACACATTAATTGCGGGCACATGACGATTATGGGGTGGACTAGTTTATTTTTTTTTAGAAAAAGTGGCGGATTTCTTCAGTGCATCCTTGAGCACGCCGGACATTTTGATGGCGTCGCCCGAGCGGCAATTTGTTCATAAATAAAATTGAGGAAAAATAATAAAGACAGCAGTAGTTGTAGTTTGGGAAATACAAATGAAAAGAGCTTGTGAGGTCCGTTTTTGTTTGGATGCAAAAGGTTTGATTCCTTCTCTCACTCCACTTTGCTGTAGGCGTCGGCGTGGCCCAGAACCTTCTTCCTCTGTCGGATCATGTGGAAGTAGAGCTGAGGGAACACTGCCGAGGGGAGAAACAACCAAGAACACTTTGTTGGCTCGTGCGTCGTTATGAAGACAAAATGGACGTCAGCTTCATTGAGGTATTGGCACACAGTCAAACCAAAACTTTTGTCGACCAAATTTGAACCCCGTTTACCAGATAGAGGGACATTTTGGTGGACTTACATGGAATGTAGGAGATCATGACCAGGATGAGGAAGGAGTAGTAGTCGAAGGAGAAGTTGTACTTGTTGGGTAGTGTGACAGAGTACAGGCCTGTCTTCTGCACGTGGGGCAGCGCCGCATAGATGGTCAAAAGCTCGCCGCTCACGCCCATCGGGTACAGCACGATGAAAAAGGTGTACCTGTGACAAAAGGCCGAGATCAGACCATGTCGCATTTTATCTCTTGACGGCAAAAATCAGTTGTCCGTGGGTCCTACCTGGCCCACTTGATGAGGTAGGGCAGGTGATTGAGCAGGCTGAAGGTGTAGAAAGAATAGCGGATGATCTCAGTGATGGTCCAGGCGCTGACAAAGAGCAGCACGCTGTCCTCGCTCTGCACCTGCACACCGAGTCAACGGAGGTGAGAAGATCTTTTGATCCATGGTGGGGGGGGGGGGGGGTCCTCCACGCAGAACCATGCGGGTTTGGCTCACAAATCTCAAATCGGATGTTAGGTCATAAACAGAAAGTAGCAATGGTCTACATTTCCAACGTGCTGATCATGTTGAAATTCTCTTTGGACAAGTCAATCAACCTGTCCGTCAATCAACCCACACAGCAAATCAACAGCATTGCGTTCATTCCCGCGAGACGACGTCACTGACTTACGTTGCTCACGACTCCGACACCTCCTACATCAAAAGTATTCATCAAGTGGCAGCTTTTGCATTGCGCTGTGATTATTCCCACGCGTGTGTGCGCGCTCTCACCTCTCTGACGCTATGTGTGACAGCCCACGTTAGAAAGACGCGGGACATGACCTGGAAGCCGGTCAGGACGACGGATGACGGCACAATCCCTGTTAAAAAAAAAAAAAAAAAAACAGTTGCATGCTGTTAATAATGATTACATATAGTTATGCCAATGGATTGTAGCACCCCTTAGTGGTCAAAGAAGGACTTTTTTTAGTCCAATTTTCTTTCATGAAAATTATGTATTTGACTGGGTAAGTGGCAGTTTTGCACATAGATTTCCCATAATGGATTATATTAGGCTATATAAATTTGAAGTGAGGTGAAGATGGAGGCACAACTCACCAACAGCACAGTGTACAATCTGTGAAGGGAAAGAAAAGGATCTAATAAGAGTCTTTTTATATTATGACTTCAGTCTTAGATGAATCTGCAGACCTCCAAGATGGCGCCGGTCTGAAAGAACTTGAGGGGTTTCTCAATGGAGTAGTAAAGGCCGTGGTAGCTCCCTCTGGCCAGGTAGGCTCGCACCAGACCCACGGCAATCACCAGCCACCTGCAACACATATATAAAGTATATAATACAGTATGTGTGCGTGTGCAAGTGAGTGAGTGGAGGCAAAGAAAAACCGCTGCATTCAAAATGTGGTCCAACTGGTTGGCACAGTGAGAATTGTGCAATAATTTACACAATTGATTTGAAATGTTTTATTTACAAATACAATTCATTCTGTTAATTATTTTAATTTATCTAAATCAATCCAAATAAAATAGCATAATAGATGACTAAAGCAAATTATTATAGTAACAAATACGCAAAAGAACAAATCTCTACGCGCATGCGCAACCATGCCTCCCTAAGGTTAATCCGCGTTAATAAATGGCTGGGAGGCAAATTCGAAGTTCATTAAAAATCACAACAGCTTGCATTATCACCAATGACTATATCAAAGGTAAATTCTCACATTTAAACCATTTAAATTATGGCTGATCATAATTGCAGCCATTATCAACAGTGCAGCCTGTGCTCCACATTAGCATCAGTCACATGCTAGCTTACCCCGCTGTCATAACAACATTGTAGATGACCAAATAAGCGGTGCACAAGGCACCGGGTCCCTTCTTTTTATCCGGGGCTCCGTTGCCGTGAGCCGCCTTGCTGGCCCCCGAAGCAGCTGCCGACATGACTGCAAGAGAGCGAATCCGTCAGACGATCTTTGGCCCTGGAAGGTGGCCGCTGTCACGGCGGAAAAACTACAGGAGGCGAGACACAGAAGTGACGTCACGCATTGGCCTCTCGAACGACCGCTTTGGCTTCCTTCCATTGTCTCATTATATTATCATCATAAGGGATTATTATTATTAGTCAGTATAAAATGTATTGTTTAATGATTGCGAGTAATAATAACTAGAGGAGCTGAAAGCAAAGTGGCGCCACATGACGAGCTCGTTACGTTTTGTCACCCGCATTCTGACAAGAATAGTTAAATTTTAATTACTGTTAATTTGAATATTTCCATAATTCTGGTAGCGATATTGATGTACTATTGTGTTATGAAGTAATCAATTGCACTCAACAACCTAAAGTTATATGTATTTACAAATACAGAATGCAGAAATTTGGATCGATAAATTAATCAACTAATAAATTTAAATCACGATAAGATGAATAATTAATTGAAATCACTCGCTTGGTAATTACGCGGTATTTATTGCAGGTCTTTTGATGATAGTAATGTGCTATTTCAGTTTGGCAGCCAAAAAGCAACAAAGTTAAAAAAGAAAAAGAAATATTAAAAAAAACGGTCAGGCATCGCCAGAGACGACTAAGTTTCCGGAAGTACTACGAGCGTGACTTCACAGGACAAGGAAGCGTTATTTATTTTGCTCTTATTTTTTGTCTAACTTGGCTGACAACCCCGCTTAACCGCTTGGATACCTTCTGGTAATTCTTTATTATGCCCTTTTTTGCCTCAAACCCATTTGACCAAGATGTGGGTAAGTGAATCGCTGCTTTTGTTTTGATGCATAGAGGTCCACTTGTTGCTAATGTTAGCTAGAGTTTCTTTATTGTTGGCTGGCGTGTTTTTAAGTGACCGTCGACAGCTAAAAAGTGTCATGTCAGTGTGTGCAAATGGAGATTAAACGATACAATTCTCATTAACGAGTTGCTTTCAAGACGTAAAGCGTACACAATGGAATACAAACACACTCACTGGCCATTCCTTCATATGTGTCATGATCACCTGATTGGAATTAGGTCAGCAAAAAACGGATAGACACTCGAAGCTTTATAACCCAAACCGAACTTTGGATTCAATATGGATCATATTAAACGTGTAATGTCAGTTACACATTGGTATTGACACTGCAACAAGAAGTTATGTATTTTTGGCCAACCCTGTACATTAAAATCTTGTGGTCATTTGCAGAGAAGGCGACCAATGAAGCCAACACGACAGAAGAATGGACTGTTATTATGGACATCTGCGACAGAATTGGAACGACACCTAATGGGTACACATTGAGTGGCAAAAAAAAACAACAACATGGCTATAACATCTCCATGATTTCTGTGTTTATTTTGGGCACTTATTTCTAGTCGTGATTTCTCTGCTGTTTTCTTGAATGCAGACCTAAAGATGCGCTGAGGTCCATCACAAAGAGATTGAACCACAAAGTACCTCATGTGGCCATGCAGGCCCTCAATGTGAGTTTGTTACATGTATCATGTGAGTTTGTTACATGTATCATGTCATCATCAAAGACACAATATGACATCAGCCCTTTGCCACAGCAAAACTTTATTGTGCATAATAGAATGTATCTGTCACTGGCAAAGAAAACAAACTGCATCACCACCTTATGAGCCATCAAAGACACAATACTTGTATTATATTTGTAAAATACGATTGTAACTTTTACCTTTATAATTACAAATGGAATAACTCTCTGCACTTTTCATAATTAATAGTACAGCATTTAAAATCATTTTAAGAACTAAATACAAAAAAGCGAGAACAAGTTTTGAAAAAAATATTCAAAAACATTATTATATAAATCCAAATTTTATATAATAATAAATATTATATATTAATAAAAAATATATATTTTAATTTACCCACAAACATGTTTTTTTTTTTTATGGCTGGAATAAGAAATTGTTAGTCGTGTGACTGTGAAAGTCGTTTTGTCTTTCAGTTGCTGGCCGCATGCGTGTCCAACTGTGGCAAAATCTTCCACTTGGAGGTCTGCTCACGGGAGTTTATGGGTGATGTGCGCAGCATGCTGAGCAAAGTATGTGCACTCATTGGAAGCATGCATACATGTCATTGAAGGAGTCTCGAATGTAGCCGGCTCCGAACGAAGATTGTAAAGTGCCATTGTGTTGGCTTCAGCAGGCGCACCCGAAAATGTGCGACAAGCTGAAGGAGCTGATGTTGGAGTGGGCTGACAACTTCCAGGGGGATCCTCAGCTCAGCCTGATCAGCGCCACCATCAAGACGCTGAAAGAGGACGGTGTCAGCTTCTCGTCGGCGTCCTCGCAAGTAAGTTACCTGGGAGTTCAAATGCAGTTTCTCAGAGGACAGCTCGACATTTTTACATCAGGCCAGATGGTTTGAAGGCGGTCAGTTGTTGACAGCAAGCCTAGGCGGCCAACCTCTCTCACCCTTTTGTTGACCTTCTCTTCCTGTGTACTCCGCAGGGGTCCGGCGGGAAGGACGGCAGCTCTCCTGCCGGGAGCAAAGCCCCGGATGACGACGATGACGATGACCTGACCAAAGGTAGATTCATGCGTGCACAAACTTTGTTTGATTGTTTTTGTATTATTATTCACTCCTCAAAGGTGCTGTAAAGTATTTGTGTCCTCTATGTTGTGACTTGTTTTTCTTCCGCCTGGCAGCGATCGAGCTGTCCCTGCAGGACCAGAAACACGATGCCGGCGATCCACCTGGTTACGGCAACAGTGATCTGGCAAGGGAAGTGCGCAAGGTCCGAGCGCTGTACGACTTTGAAGCTGCCGAGGACAACGAGCTCACCTTCAAAGCCGGAGAGATTATCCTGGTCTTGGACGACAGGTTGGGATGAATGAATGACTTTCCGGTTCAAATTTGTAAAGTTGCTGAGGTAAATTGGGAATTCGATTTCTCAATTTGTCTGGTGGCTTTTGCTCCTGCAGTGATCCAAACTGGTGGAAAGGCGAGAACCACCTTGGCGTGGGTCTGTTCCCATCCAATTTTGTCACCAGCAGCCTGAACACCAGCCTGAACAGTGAATCAGAAACAGGTCAGTAGCGCCCCCCGCTGGAGCACTTGAAATATTGCGAGGTTTTGTGTCTTTTTTTTTTCCTGCCACAGTGTCTTCAGGTGAGAAAGTGGTCAATTCGGAGGAGTTGATTGCCCAACCCGAAAGTGAACCTGCGTCCATCTTCATTGATGAGGTTTGAAAGTGGAATATGCTTGATAATGTGTGACTTCTCTCACTCGTTTATTCACAATCACAGCAACCTTGCACAACAGGAACAAACAGAACGTTCTCGGAAATGCGCATTTTCAAGCAAACACGCCGAACGTCTTTTGTTTGCCGTCGCAGGCGAAGATGGACAGATCATTGGCACTGCTGCAGAACCTTGACCCGGCAGATCAGACTTCAGACCCGCTTGAGCTGATCCAGCTGGAAGGTAGAAAGCCTCACCCTCGTGTAAACCCGGATGCCGTTTTTGATGACGCTTCTTCCACCTGTGTGTGATTGAACAGACGCTTGCGAGCAGATGAACCCCATTATCGACGAGAAGCTGGATGAACTCGACCGGTAAGAGGAATTGATCCCGATCTCATCGCTGCCGGTCGCTCAAATAACCTGGCTCCTTCTTGTGACAGGAAACACTCTGAGCTGTCGGAGCTCAACGTGAAGGTTCTGGAAGCTCTGGAGCTGTACACCAAACTTATGAACGAATCGCCCCTGTACCAGTCCTACTCCAAGATGGCCCAGTACGGATCGGCCGCCCCCGCAACCACCATGCAGGTCAGAACAAGCCGCGCGCCTAAGTGGAAAAGGCAAGTTGCCAAGTCATCTCATCTCTTGCCTTGTGAAGCGTGACGAGTCAATAAAACGCCGGCAAGCAAATTGTCACGGTTGACGGACAGGTCGAAGGCAGACGTAAATGTTGTCAAGCAGAATTCTTGATTTTATGCCATCTTGACTCTTATGTTCCATGTCTTGTTTTCGCTGTCTGCAAAGTGAGGGAGCTTCTTTTTTTTTTTTGCTCCCCGGTGAGTCGGCCGCCGCTGCTGCTTTCCTGTCTCGGCCTCTTTTATTTTCAGTGATTGATGTTGGCCTTCTTCCCTGGAGATTTTGGAATGTCCTCTTCATTGGGCAGCACGCGCATACCCTCATTCCTGCTCCTTGAACCGTAACGGGAAAAATAGTACCAGAATGAAGTCCTCAGTTACAAATGTCAAGCGTTTTTCTTTCAAAAATACTTACATTTTGTAGGGCAAAAAGGTGTATGCAATCTTATGAAAATCAAGTTTGACAATTTGAAACCTACTGATCGTAACGTTCGAGTCGTGTCTTTCCAATGCTCACTTCAGGGTTATGCCAGCCAAGCCACGGCCGCAGCCACAGCGGCGCCTTACATGCCCCAAGGGATGCCCCCACCTCAGGCCTACAATTTGCCCAACGACCAGCAGGGGGCGCTGCATTCACTGCCCAACAACTGCCAAGCTGCAGTGCCAACCTACATGAGGTAAGAAGGAAACCCCTCTCTTATTTGACCTCACAATGAATTCATCCAAAATGTCGCCCGTTGCATTGACAGCAGCGGCATCGGCTCCCACCACCAATACGTCAACCAGGCAGCCGGCGGTGCCGTTTACTCGCAAATGCCCGTCGACATGTCGGCCTACCAGAGCGGCGCCGGGCCGCCCGTGTCCTACCCTCCTCCTGCTGCTGCCCCGCAGCACCACCAACACCAGGTGCAAGGGGCATACTACCAACAGCCCCTCCTCTGAACAGTAACTTAGACCCGTGGTCTACCTGATGACTACTTCCTGGCTTAAATGGTCCCAGTGGTGAGGATGGACACGCCCATTTTCCCACCTTTTTGACTTGTAATACCAAACTCGTTTTTTTTTTTTTTTTAAATTGTCAACGAGCGGATGAAGTCGACCCCCCGTGTGTAGCCCCTTTCATGCTGGCTGACAAATCCATGAAAAGGCTTTTTCCAGTGTAGCTATCCCAAAGGATTTGTTAATAGTTGACTTGCGAATGTAACTTGGTATATGAAGCCCCTTTCATGCTGCCAATCATGCTTTTTGTGTTGCTGTTTTGTGTGAAATGAAGCAACAAGAGCAAATGATTGAATGAATATCATCTGAGCCTAAACATCTGACTCTAAAGTAGGGGTGTCCACTAGCATAAATAAAATCAGTAAGGATGACGTTAGGAATATGAAAAGTGAGCAGTGATTTTTTTTTTTGTGTCTTTTCTGTTTATACGCAAAGAAGAGCCTTCATTTTAAAAAGCCCCCCCCCCGGAAGAGAAGGGAATGCGCAGCGTTGGACGTCCCACTAGCACAAACCCTTGCACCGCCCCCCCACCACCCCGGGAGAGAAGCGACAACAAATATTGGCCCCCGGGCCCCTTCACGTTACTAAATATGGCCCTCCATGCAAAAAGTTTGGACACCCCTACTCTAAAGCAATCATCAACCGGATCAAAATCAGCAGTCATCCATTTTATACCCCCTCAGCTGGTCCCTGTGCTGTACGGCGACACTATTCTTTTTGTGTATTTTCTCTGTACAGTCGCTCCCTAGCTGTGTACATGTTACCACTGAAGGCCTTGTCCACCTGCGTACCAACACAAGCGTGGCTCAGGTGTGCTGCTACTGCTTGTGAATTATGATTAATAATAATATATGTGTATATATATTCCAAAAAAGTGCTCTTGTACCATTTTATAACTTCAAAAATGTTATTCCAGATAATAAAAAATAAACAACAGTGTGGCTTTTTTCTTTGTAAGTACAGGTGCATGTCTAAAATGGCGGCTTGTTAACTGGTCATCATTTATTCACCTGTAGTGACCTTTTCATAAAGCAGCCTTGCTCTTCTCTTCGTGAGGACACGCCACAGGGGATCCTTCGGATCGATCGTTTTGCCACCTGTGTCGCTTTTGTTCCCTTTTTTATTTGACTTATTTTTGTAGCATGTGCTGCACTTTGTATGCAGCGGTGTTTGTTTTAAAGTGCTCTATAAATACTGCTGTGTAGTATACAGTATATATACAATTATGCACGATGTAGTATTTAATTAGTAAATAGAAAAAAGTCGTGACATACGTGCGGTCCATGAACGCATCAGCACCGGATGCAAACTCGTCGTGATGTTTGGTGTGGTCAGTGAACGCATCACGAGCAGTGAGGCTGGGCTGTCCGCCACTTTCCATCCTCAGCATCATTCCGCACGGACGGGCCGAGGACCTCCCATCGTTGTCAAGGCGCAATCAAGCTGGAGCCGGCGGTGACGTCGGGTCCCCACGCCGGGCAGCAACCACCGGAGTGGAGCGGTGCCGAGCGGCAGCCTCCGCCCTGGACCGACGAGCTGGCAGACATGTCCCGGCACATCTACGGTAGACACGGGCCAACGGACGCAACGCACAAGGCGGCCTTCCAGGTACGTTATAATATTTTCCATAAACTATTATAATGGCTGGATGGATATGTTGCGGGTTCATATGGGGACTCAACAGTTCACTTTATCAGTCGGACCTGATGGCATGAAGTTACTGCTCATGAAGTTGTGTGGAATAAGGTGAATATCAAAACATTAGGAACAGCACCTTTTGTCTTTTAAAGTCAACAAAATGACGTGTTTATAATTAAATCCAATGAATATATGATAAGCATATTTTTCTGCGTAGGGGAGAAAAGACAGGATGCCATTAATTACTGCCCCTCGCAGACCCCCCCGCAGTCACCCCACAAGCTCAGGTGCAGACCCCTCTCATGTTTAAGTAGGGCAAAAGATAACGATTGGCAAATAGCAGGAATATTGGCAACCTAAATTAAAAATGTCTCAATTACTTTGTGCGTGGAAACGTCCATTTTTCCATGTCTGCTTTTGTTGGGTTTCAGGTGAACGGAGCTACCTACTCCAGGAGGAGTCGACTGAAGCGATCGGATGGCAGCACCACATCTACCAGCTTCATCCTCAGACAGGTACTACCTGCTTCCCTTTTTCCATGCATGCCCTTTAGAGCCTCTGGCGGCTGGAATTTACCCCCAGTCGTCTTTTCCGTGGCACCACAAGGCGCTCTAAAGCACCCATCAGACTGTCAGGTAGAGTTTTTGTTCCTGGTATTTAGGAATGGGAAAAAAAAGACTCAATATTAATTTGTAAAATTACCATTTCATCAGTTATTTCAGATGTTATTTTAGGATTGTTGTTTTTTTAAATCAAATATTTAAATGTTGATTTTCTTTTTCTTTTTAATCATGTACACAATTATTTATATTGGTATTGGTATCACTTACCATGTCTCACTCTCTTTCACTTTCTCTCTATCTCTCTCTCTCTCTCTTTTACACACACACAGGCCCACACACACACACACGCAATGAGATTACACAGCAGTCCTGTAGTGAGCTTGTTTGCTGACGGGAGAAAACGCTGCCTTCACTCTAGAAAAGGAGAAAATATATTCTTCTGCTTGCCTTGTGTGTGTTTGTGTGTGTGAGTGGGGGGAAATAGAATTTTCTTGTAGATGTATGACGACTTATACCCGTATGGATTTGATGACTGGGAGACGGTGAGTCTACGACACATGTCGATGTCTTCTCCTGTCCTAACCACAACTTTATTTACAAATAATATGTATACACAACAATTCACCTTTAAACTGTTTTTGTGCAGGATTATGAGGGTCATGCTGTCAGAATAGAAATAATATTTTACTACCAGAAAGTTATTGAATTGTCATAATCAAGTTTTTGGTTTGTTTAATTTGACCGAAAAAGGTATTTCAGGAAAAATAAAAAGATGATGTTGTAAGAACAATTTTATTAAAGTTGCTGGATTCTTAAAAGTGTAGTCACCGTAGTGAGTGTGCGCTATTTTTAGAGAATGCTGGTTAGCGTAGCGATGACCGCGCGTACATGCCGTCAGACAAGAATGCTTTTAACCTTTGAACTCCACTTGACCCTCAGACACAAGAAGAAGTCGAGATAATCTTCAAGTGGCATGCTACGCTAACCACTTCAATACTATCAGGGCCAGATTGTATACAGTGTGTGTGTGTGTACATAGTTGCTGACGGTTGTCATAACAACAACCCCCCCCCCCCCCTTGTTTGCAACTATGGGATGTTTGAAGCGTGCCGGTGACGGCCGCCATTGTGTTTCCACGCTTTGATTACGGCCTCATGAAAATACAGCCGTCATGAAATAAACATCAGCTCACGCCTCATTTTTTCTTCTTTGGTTTTCCAGGGTTCCGCCGACTCGTACGCGAGCCGACCATCCGACTCGGACGTTTCCCTGGAGGAGGACAAAGAGGGCGCCAGGCAAGAGCGCGAGCAGCAGGCGCAGATCCAGCTGGAGAGGGCCAAGGTGCGTTTCCATCCGCAAGAGCTTGCTTCTCTTATCGTGTGAGTTTCTCGAATTTGTTGTGATGCACGGCGCAGACCAAAGCGGTGGCGTTCGCCGTGAGGACAAACGTCAGCTACTGTGGAGCTCTGGACCAGGATGTCCCCGTAGGAGGCACCGCTGTCTCCTTTGATGCCAAGGACTTTCTCCACATCAAAGAGGTCTCGTCATTTTTTTTCCCCAAATGAATAAACTGTACCTCAAGCCGTTGGTCTCTTTCGGGTGAGCATTTGCAGAAGTACAATAACGAGTGGTGGATCGGTCGCTTGGTGAAAGAAGGCTGTGACGTGGGCTTCGTTCCGAGTCCTCTCAAGCTGGAAAACATTCGGCTGCAACACGACACCAAGCGAGGACGCTTCCAAGGGTCTAGCGCACTTTCCTTCTTTTCTGTAACTTCACTACATTGAAACAATATTATTATTAGAATCGATGTTCTTTTTTCCACTTTTGGTGCAGCGGTCACAAGTCCAGTGGGAACTCGTCGTCCAGTTTAGGAGACATCGTGTCCTTCAAGGGCACACCAAACAGTGCAGGTTGTTCCAAACTAGTTCTGATTTGGTGTTAACTGGTCTGATCGAGTCCTAGCTTTATCGTCCTCATTCCGACTTTTCTTGTCATCAACAGGAAAGCTGAAACAAAAAGTGGTAAGTTGAACATGATGGTCATTTTTGGGCGCAAAGAATGCACTTTTTGTCATGTGTTTAGGCGGAGCACGTGCCCCCGTATGACGTGGTCCCCTCCATGAGGCCAATGGTCCTGGTGGGCCCGTCGCTTAAAGGCTACGAGGTACCTATGACATCATGATCATTAATATTTCATAATCATCATCATGGCGGAAGCGGGTTGAGGCGGTTGTCATGGAGTCCCCATCCCTCCCCCTCCCCTTTGCTGCCATCGCCATGGAAACACTCGCCTGTGTAAACGTGCACAAAGAGAATATGAAAACATTTGAAATGCAGGAAGGATGATAAAAGTACTCAAGCCCGTGTGAAACATTTATCACACCCGTCCGTCTGTGCAGGTAACGGACATGATGCAGAAGGCGCTCTTTGACTTCCTGAAGCACAGGTTCGACGGCAGGTGAGCGAGCCCCTGGCAGCCAAACGCGCGACGTGATGGAGGTGTTGCCTGACCGAGCGGCCGCACGTTGCCTCGGCAGGGTCTCCATCACCAGGGTAACGGCTGACATATCCTTGGCCAAGAGGTCAGTACTAAACAACCCCAGTAAGCGCGCCATCATTGAGAGGTCCAACACCCGCTCCAGCATCGGTAACGCCTCACTCAATGATGTGCATATGTCTTGGAGGTGACTTTGATATGTCTTGGGTGTTTCGCTGAGGGTTCCTTTGATGTGTCTTGTGTCTCGAGTTGTCTTGAATGTGTCTTCAAAGTAGCGGTGTCTGATGTGTCTTTGAGGTCTTGTGGAAGGCTTTGACACTATGTCTTTGTTGTATCTTTCATGTTTCAGATGTGATTTGAATGAATATGTCTTTGAGATGTGTTAGTGAGCTATTATGTGACTTGGAAGTTGTCTTGAGTGTGTCTTTGATAGTATATTTGATGATTAATGTTTTGGCGTGTCTTAGTGATGCCTTGATGTCCTGGGTGTGTATTTGATGTGTCTTAGGTCTGTCTCGTTTATGTGCCTTTTTGTCTTTAATTAGAGGAGATGATGTTTTACAAGTCTCGGTGATGTGTCTTGGATGAATTTGACATCTGTGGCATGTCTTGAGTGTTGCTTTGATGTATGCTTGCCTTAATGATAGTTTATGCGTCTTGGTTGTCTCTGAGTGGTCTTGCATCTGTTTGACTGTGTCTGAGGCATGTCTCTCGAGTTTATTTAAAATGTCTTTGATCAATCTTGGATTGTCTTGGATGCATTTATGAGCTTGGATGTGTCTTAGCAGTGTCTTTGATGCGTCTGGATGTCTCCGATTTGGATGGTTTGGTTATGTCCTGGACAAAGTTTGTTGTTTTTCATGTGTCTTGAAGCTGTCTTTGACGAGTTTCTAAGTTATCCTTGACATGTCTTTGGGCGTAGCCGAGGTGCAGAGCGAGATTGAGCGCATCTTTGAGCTGGCGCGTTCGCTGCAGCTGGTAGTGCTGGATGCCGACACCGTCAACCACCCAGCGCAGCTCATCAAGACCTCCTTGGCGCCCATCTTGGTCCACGTCAAAGTGTCCTCTCCCAAGGTGAGCGCCGGCGGATAAAAGAAGGTCTGCGGACGCTGTTTGTGGCTTGTGTACCTTTAGGTCCTCCAACGTCTCATCAAGTCTCGAGGCAAATCTCAAAGCAAACACTTGAATGTGCAGCTGGTGGCGGCTGAAAAACTTTCCCAGTGTCCTTCTGTAGGTACCCACAGTTTTTCCCAGCAGTTTTTTGACCTGATTTTTCCCGTCACTTGTGCTCGTCCGTTCACCCGTGGCAGGAGATGTTTGACATCATCCTGGACGAGAACCAGCTGGAGGACGCATGCGAGCACCTGGCCGACTACATGGAGGCGTACTGGCGAGCCACGCACGCCCCCTCCATTAACACTACGCCGGGACGCAACCTGAGCTCCACCGCGCTCTCGCCATATCCCGCCGTCATTCAGGTCAATTGTAATAATAATTTGTAATAATAATAATGATCCTCCAAAACGTGCTGTTTGCATCGAAACAGGCCCAGCGTAAGCGCAACATCAACCCGAACGCAGAGTCACCAGTGGAGCGTCGCAGCCTGATGCCGGCTGACCAGAACCTGCAGAACGAGCGCGCCAGGATGAGTCTTCGCCGGTTGTCGTCGGGTTCCCAGCACAACTGCGACCAGTCGCCTCTGGTGGAGGAGGACCTCTTCCTTCAAGATCCGTACCAGGACGCTTACCAGCCTCACCGCATGATCTGAACCCATCTCCAGGAAGCAAATGACAGACTGGATGATGATAGTGATGTCCTAGAGATACTATTTATTTTGTTAGCAATATATTGCAGAGCTTTTTTTGTATTGTAATATCAATAAGTACAGCAATGTGATTATGTTGGAGTTAATGTACAGTGGTAACATAGACTTAAATCACTTGTACGTCAAATCACCTTTTCTTGTTGTAATTCAATCAAAACAACATTAATCACTTCCAGTTCTCACCAAAATATGTAACAGTGTGTTTTAATAGGAAAAATAGAAGCCTACAGTATTGTACTTTCTAAAAACTTGCAGCAATAGCTTAATTAAATCGAATTTAAAGAATGAAGGTGTTTGCATCGTGACTGATTTCATGCTTTAATTCAATGGACATATCACATTATATCATGATATTCAATTGTTTTCCTGGTGTGCTGGAGATATGCAATATTAGATTTAATGAGTTATTTTTTCCGTTTTTTTTATTGTTAATTCTATTTCTAAACCAAAAATGATTAACTAATCATCAATGGCTGCAAACCATGCTGCGGACTCTTGTCACTGCGCATGCGTATTGACTGCAATCGAGTCAGACGCGCTCCTCTCAGCTGACATTTGCGCTAGCACATTAGCCACCGCGCTAGCTCCGCTACGCCGCTCCCTTTCCAGCAAATTCGTCCACTTTCCCCCTTAATTCCATCTCCTACGTGAAATACACAGGCGCGGCGGCGGTTTGTCAGCATTCTGTATGGCGTTAAATCGGCCATGGCGCTTGCGTACAAACAAGTTGATTATAGCCCCCTTGCGCTAATTAGCATTTAGGCTAGCTCGCTAGGGAAGTTCCGAGTTTAGCACGGCGCTTCACCTTTTCCAGCCATGGGAATACTTTTCACCAAGTTATGGAGGCTTTTTAACCACCAAGGTAAGAAGAATCACGCCGTTTTGAGACATGTTGAGAGCTAGGAGACGTGATGCTATCAGGCCTGCGCTAGCAAACACACACACATCGTACATCTGTCTTCAATGGAATGCAAGCAGACCCTTCATTAGGTCGTAATGTACCTAATGTAGGACCTTTACTGTATTATAAGTCAATATAACACACATTTTCTCGTGGATATGATTGGTGAGTGTACCTAATGTAGTGGCCTCCACATAGATTGATTGTGTTTGCTGACCTGCAGGAATGTTGATTTATTCAAAAGGCAGCAAAACTCTACAAGATGTTCATATAAAGTCAAAATATTGTGTGATAAAAGTAGCAGTCGTTATTATGACAATAATGTCAAAATATTAAACGAGCACAAAAGTCGGAGCAGCCCCAGGGTTAAAGTTTTGTGTGTCATTTTAGAAAATTATATAATGAGGGAAAAAAAATGAATGTGTTGGAATTCTGTCAAAATATAAGATGCAGAACAGCACGACTCAGCATTTTCTGACAAAGCTGTAATCAGTGTCATCTTTTGTCTTTCAGAGCACAAAGTCATCATTGTCGGTCTGGACAACGCTGGCAAGACCACCATTCTTTATCAGTTGTGAGTAGTAGTATGATTTATATGAATCAACTTTTGATGGGGGCTGAACAAGTACGTAAAAGTGTAAAAATTGAGGGCATGGCGCCAAAGTTTGGTCATTCTGAGGCTTTTCCGTGAAGATGAGGGTGCAAAGGCCTGTACATCGCCGCTTGCAGCATTCCATTTTATTTTTATTTTTTTTTGGTCACAGCTCCATGAATGAGGTAGTGCACACGTCCCCCACCATCGGTAGCAACGTGGAGGAGATCGTAGTGAACAACACGCACTTCCTCATGTGGGACATCGGCGGGCAGGAGTCATTGAGGTCATCGTGGAATACCTACTACACAAACACAGAGGTAGCAATTAATTTCTTCTTTTTTGTGTGGATTTCCCTTCTAAAGTTAAATTAAGGATGAAATTAATTGTATCTTATTGGACTGATTCAGTGATTAATATATATGTCCACCAGATGGTGCTATTTCTCCCTTATCTGAGCCTGCAATTAATTTTTACACAGTCTTGGGGGTTTCTGCCTTGCTACTGAAATGATTCTACTTGGAAAACATGATACTAACGAGATATGTGTTTGCTTTCGTTGTAGTTTGTGATCGTGGTGGTGGACAGCACCGACAGGGAAAGAATCTCAGTGACCAAAGAGGAGCTCTACAGGATGCTAGCACATGAGGTAGGAGACAGCACACGCAGACACGCAGGTTGGAATATTAGGATGAATGTTGCATTCATATGTGGCGCAGGACCTGAGGAAAGCGGGCCTCCTGGTGTTCGCCAACAAGCAGGACGTGAAGGGCTGCATGTCGGTGGCCGACATCTCGCACAGCCTGCAGCTCACCGCGGTCAAAGACCACCAGTGGCACATCCAAGCCTGCTGCGCCCTCACCGGAGAAGGGTGAGCAACATGCTAACCGCACGCTAAATACGACAACCATCGAATAAGTCGCACACGATTCGAGTCGCGCATCTTTGTCGTTTTCTTCTCCAGCTTGTGTCAGGGTCTGGAGTGGATGATGTCACGCCTACGTGTCAGATGATGGCCTCTGAAGCTTCTGAAGCTGGACTCCGATCGTGATGAGGAAGCTGGCTTGTGCTGAGCCTTTCCTCCTCCACCAAGCTATTTTGAGGACCTTCTCTCTGTCTTTGTGATAATTTATTGGACCGAGGACTTTATTTAAAGTGCACGCTTTTTCCTTTCAACAAGATGGAGGTCCTCCTGCAGCCCCCCGCGGCCTTGAAATAGTATTCCCGGAGCAGCGACCCGGTGTCCGGTCCAGTATTGTTT
Organism: Syngnathus acus; assembly: GCF_901709675.1. Lineage (NCBI taxonomy): Eukaryota > Metazoa > Chordata > Actinopteri > Syngnathiformes > Syngnathidae > Syngnathus > Syngnathus acus. Next base: position 2,230,650 of record NC_051105.1, on the reverse strand, counting down.
TATCACAGTGCCTGTAGCAACATGGACGCTCGGTGTGATGATGAGGTGGGACTGGTGGGGCTTTAGTCGCACGACTCGGCCCCTGGGGACAAAACCAGTCAATTAAATGTTTTTATCTGTTGATCTCAAATGTGTTCACTGAGAGTTTTCTTTAACAATGATGTCATCACAACCTCATAGGCCCCGCCCCCTCCTATATTGCTATCAAACGTGAAATCTGTTTCCAAAACAATAACCAGTTTGACAACTGCGTAAGACTCAAAAGTCAACTTCACAAGGTCAGAGCAAGTCCAGACAATCAAATGCGCCCCCTACTGGCAGATATTGATCGCCGCAACCACTCCACTCTATCCTGACTCAATTGTTCCTTTTGGTCCATGCGTCAGCGTAAAGGTCACTTTGCAGGTGCCAGCACCCGCAGGCTGAGCCGTCCGTCACCATTAGTTCAAGACGTCGGCCTCTCCTCCAGGAGGATGAGCACGTTGCTATGGAAACGTAGCCCACCGGAGCACAAACAGCAATGACCTATCCCACCTGTCGTCGCCCCGCTAGCCTGCCTCATTCTGGACTTCTGACATCACCCACAAAAAAAAAAAATCATAACATGATGCGTCATCTCAGTTTGTTTTTGTCCTCTCATCAGCTGCTGTGTTCTACTGACCCAACAAATATTTCTGCACACAAATTCACTGTAACACTCTCATGAGTAGACCCACAAAAAAGTCAGAAAAGACGCACAAAAATCCATGTTGGATTTGAAGCATTTTAGGATCAGTTTCCAAGGTTCCTTTTTGGCCATTAAACACATTCATTGCATCAAACTGTGTTCTGCAAGATCTTCTTACAATTTTGTGTTCCAGCAAATGAGGACTGAGCCCATTTAATCTCTTATGATCCAAGATTCTCATTCTTCACACGTTGATTTCACACGTGATAAATGTTTAATGAAGCCTCGCTGCAGGCGTTTATTATATCCTGGGACATAGTTTGGCTCTTGGCATCCATCTGACTTCATTCCAGACTGGATCCAAAGGGGGGTGTACCTGGACCTTCACCAACCTGAGACTTTTCCTCTCCCACTCCCTTCGATGTTCTATCAAACCCCCGAAAAGCCCTCAAAGCATTTTGTCAACATCCCAATCCGAAAGGCGTCGTCTTCTTTTTTGCTCTGCTGATGCATTCGGCCTCCTGACAGGTGCTCACCCAAAGGGGATCTCTTTTGGTATATTTAGCGCTTGAAACCCGAGTGACCCCGCTTTGCGATTGGTCACCGGGACCACATGACCACCTGGGTAGAAGTAGCTGTGACTCTGTCACCCAGCGTTTCTCCGGAGGGAAGCTTGGGGGGAGGCTTTGGCGGCTTTTGGGAGACCATTAAAACGCTAACCGGTAAGCGAGCAAAAAACGAGAGAAATCTTGGGCACTTTCCTTCTGCTCTGCATGGCTATTATTTTGCATCCCTAATTGGACCAATCCAGAGGGAGCATCCAGAACTGATCCTGAACTCAACCTGGTCAGGCTTTCAGGATGTTGGCTAGCAGTTTGTTAGTTTGCTTTTCATTCAATTTCCCCCTGATTGTAATTGAAAAAGTTGCTTTGTGGTGCTAAAAAAAGCCAGTCCTATATTTAAACCTCAGCCTCAGAAGGCATGGCATCATGCTTTGCTGGAGCCGGCCACCCAATCAGATTGCGGCATTGGTTTACATGCGAAATAGCCGAGGCCGCAGCTGTCACCTGTCATCAAATCAGGGAGGGCCACTTTTTGGCAAGGGAGGAGCCACATTTCTGCTCCTATCCAAGGCTACACACCTTCAATCACTCACTCACACTTTTTGTGTGGTTTCAGGGCAAAAGTGGGATTTGAGGAACTCCGGACCTTAGTGGATGGCCAGGGACCTACAGACTCTCAAAGGAATCTTTCTCTGGTAGCTTTCTGGCCCTTTCAATATCAACCAAGGTGTCCAAATCAAAGTCCTGAAAGATCTTCTTTGCGTAGAGCCTCTAAAGGGGTCTCAAGATGTCGCATCGTATCGTGGAGGAGTACGTGGAGGAATGGGAGGAGGAATACGAGGAAGAGCTGCAAGGGGTGGAAGAAGATGATGAAGAAGAGGAGGAAGAAGAAGAAGAGGAGGAGGAGGAAGAAGAAGAGGTGGAAGAGGAAGTTTTGGATGAGGTAAGTGAGAAAATCAATTAAATGTGTTGGTTAAATTCGGAGGGCCGTGTCGCCCTAGCTGTCCTATGAATAGTGACTTCAGCTCAGCAGGATTCGGTTGCGGTGACACGGGGTGAACTGGCTACTCTTCAAGAGACTTTAAAAGTTAGCGTGACGGTATCAAATGGAATTTTGAAAATTGTCAACAATCAAGAGCCTACTATTGCGATTTAAAACTAATACCCAGACTGACCTGTAAGAACAGTCCAACAGTTTGGCAAAAAAAGAAAATGGCGCCATCTTGAAAAATATTATTACACCTGTCTTATTCTAAATCCCAAAGCAGGTGATTTTTATCATCATGTCTGTCCAGCAACAGTTTAGAATCTTGAACAATTTAAACCCAAACTGAAGTGACCTGTGGCAGCACATGAAATTCAGATTGATGAATAATAAGAAGCTAGGCTAGCTGTTAGCTTGGTTGTCGTAACCTTTGTCGTCTTAAAAAATACTTTTATGAGCAGATGGTCAAGGAAAAAATTTACAAATTGCTGTTTTTTATGTTCCTCAATGTTTTTAATGCAAATTATTGTTGGCCTGACTTTTCCGAGCAAATTTGCGAGATATGTATCTTCTTACTGTTGGCTATCGTTGTGTTTCAGCTAGCATGCTTTATTGTAAAAATATAGAATATATTTTTGAGTTCAAACTCACCTCGCATCAAACTTATTGTTTGTTTCTGACTGGGCTACATTTGACTCATCGTTTCAGTTCAATATGGAAGTTTCAATATGAGTTCTTTTTTTTTTATATATCCATGTTGAGTTACCAATTCCTCATTTGTTTGTTTTTGGTCTCATGTCAACACGTTCATGTCATTTTCTGATGTTGCTGTTGTATTCACTGTGACAGCCGTCTCAGACTCAGTGTCCAATGGAAGAGTGAAAACAGAAGGACGGGCAATTAATCCCTTATTTCCTGGTGAAATAGGATTAAAGTCGTCCTGGTATTTGCCTCATTGACATCTTATAAGGGGGATTCGAACGTCATCCCCATATAACCTGTCGTGCGGTTGAGGATTTAGCATCTTTGGGAGCTATAAAGATGCTAAATAGTTGGTTTTGGGAAAGGAGGTAGCTAAAAAAAAATCAATACACTCTGCTTTCACTTGCACTTTCATCTACACTGTGGAGAACAAATGCCTCGTTTGGAATACAAAGAATGGAGAGAAACATTTTGATGTTTCAATGATATAATTGGTTTGTTGTAATCAATCAAATAGATTTCTGTGTATCCACGTGTTGGATTCACTGTGGAACTGCGATGATTCTCTCCTATCTATTGAATTCGCATAACGAGGCCTGATACAAATGTTGCTGAAAAGTAAAATGATGGTGCAGTTGTGTTTTCTCTCAGCTCTGGTGTGGGCAGGAATCACCTGCAGAGTTGATATTCTTCAATTTTATGGTTCAACATGCTCTGACTGCAGCTGGGAGGGTGTTCCAGAAACTAGTTTGATGTTTTGTTTTGTTTTAATGGTGGCTTTTTTGAGGATAGGGTCGAAATATGGCTAAATATAGTTGGCAACACTGGATGACAGGCACGAATGGATTGGAAATTGCAATCCAAAATAGAGTGGATGTCATCTGAGTGCTTGCCTTTTATTTAGAAAAGCTTACAATCAATCCAGATTTTTCTTGGAACTTACACTCAAACATCGGACCTGATTTTTCTTGGAAGAGATCAGTCCTGATTATTATTATGATTAATTTTCTTAGTTGTAAGTCTCATTTCAGTTTTTTTTTTTTCAGAAAAGACCACAAGCCTGATTTTTTTTCTTAGTGTTTTTTAATCTATTTTAAGTTCACAATCCGAATGATTAGACGCTTGTCATTTTTTGCACTTAAGCAATTATGACGGTCACGTTTGAATTAGCACAATGCTAACGCATTAGCACTTTCCTGACACCAGAGCTGAGTGGGAACCGGCCTGCACGCCATCACACACACACGCAAAAAGTGTGTTTCTTCTCCCATGTTGTGCAAGGCCAGAGTGTGTTGTATGATTTGTGTGATATGTTGAGCAGATGCCAACGACGACACACGTCACTCATGAGCACCACACTCATCATCATCATCACGACCACCAGGTAAATGGCGGCAAAAGGCGGCAAAATACCAGGCCGCTGCGCTTTGTCTTGAGCAATGTTCCTAGCTAGCTAGCTAGCTAGCGCTGCTAGTGAGCGTCAGTTGATAAATGGTTTAGAGGCTCAATTATGGGATGAATGTGGAATAGATTGGCCGCTTGCCTACTGCATGTAGCCTGAACAAGATATTATCTAATCCTGTGCTCGCAGTCCATTTGTATCTCATGTACTTGCTTTTACTTTTTGACTTCATTTGATGATGCTAGCATTTTGCTTCACAAGTAGATACGCCTTTTTATCTTTCAAAAAATATGGTAAGTGTTACTTTTTTCCCCTTAAAACAAGAAGGCTTTTTAATCAAAATAATTGGACTTAATTCTCATAAGGTTACATTATTTTACATTTATCAAGTGAAATACCACCCCATTTTTTTAACTATGATTTTCTTCTCCAAAATTCTGACTTTTGTTGAAATCATAATTTTATTTCTTTACTGAAGAAAAACCAGGCAATTGAATTTTTTGCTTCAAAAGTCTCGGGAAGCCTCAACGCAATCCGATTGTGATTGACGCACGTTTCTGTTGTGCGGCAGGAAAAAAGCACGAGCGCAGTGTGTACATTTCTCTTTGTGACTTGTATTTTTGTCCAGTCGGGCTTGCCCACCAGGAAGGTGGTGAAGAAGGTGAAAGTGGACACGTCCAAGTTCATCACCCCGTACCTGGCGCACAGCAAGAAAATGCTGGAACTCTACAGCAACGTGAGGCGCCATTTGCCACTCTAGGTCTTCTCGCTGGCCACGCTTTCTTCACAAACTCATCACTCATCTTTGTTCCGCTGCCCAGAACAAATATCGGGAAGAGTACGACAAGTCCAGAGGAAATCCTCCCGCCATCACCACTGAAACGCCTGAGATGATTCGCATCCGCAAGGCTCAGGAGCAGCTCAGCGAGGTACATGGGGATTGTAGTTTTTGTTGTTGCTGTTATTATTGTTGTGGCTTTTGCTGTTGTTTTTCTTGTTGTTGCTGTTTGTTGTTGCTGCTGTTGTAAGTTGTCTCATTGGTGGTTGTGTATGTTTTAGGCAGAGTGTTGACTTGCCGTGTTGTTCCACAGATCAAATACCGCATGGAGGGCAACAAGTCAAAGACGGGTAGCTTGTACGACGGCCAGGCACGGGAGATCGCCCACGTCAAGCAGGTGTCGGACCTCATCAGCAAGGTGCGTCCGGTGGCCGTAAATCAAGCCAAGCGCGATAGAAATTGTCAATAACCCGCATACGCCTGCGTAGGTCCTCTACCGGCAGAAGTGGGACGAGACCAAGGACAAGTACCTGCTGCCCCCGGATGCCCCAGAACTGGTTTTGGCCGTCAAGAATGCTGCCAACTGCAGCAAAGTGAGACTTTTTTTTTCACATCCACAAAAATTTAATAAAATGATGACAGCTATTTTTCTCATATTTCTTCCCCCAGTAAAATTATGATGATTCTTGCAATAACACTTTTTTTTCCTCATAAATGTGCACTTTCTTTGTTGGTAAATTCTGAATTTTCCAACGTGAATAAAAATAATAATTTTAATGCGTTGTAGAAAATGTACACGGTGGACTGGGACGAGGAGAAGACCATGTTCTGCCCGTACAGTGACAGCCCCGAACTTCGTCGGGTGGCCCAGGCTCAGGAGGTTCTCAGTGACGTAAGTCCACCCGCCGCCAGCAAAAATGCCTTTTTTGAACATTTAAATGACCTTCCGATGACGCCACGTTCATCAGGTCCAGTACAAAAAAGGGCACAATGAGCGCAAGGCCAAGTACACTGCCCTGGCCGATCCCCCCGAGGTGGAGCTGGCCAAGAGAGTCTCTGACCAGCGCAGCGACGTAAGCATTTAGTGCCACATTTATTTGTGGTCATTTTGTCCATTTTTTTAACCTTCTCAAATAATAAATAAAATAAAATGAATAAAAAATATAATATAATAAAAAAGAAATATATCATTAAAAAGTTGACAGCATGTATTTATGTATAATGTTTTTGTAAATATTTAGAATTTGACTTCTGTTGTTTGCCCTCAGCTGAAGTACAAGGAAGCGTACAACCAAGACGTAAAGGGTCAGTGGTGCGAGACGCCCTACTATGACGTGGCTATGGCCAGGGTGGCCATGGAGAACTTCAGCAATGTGAGATGCACGCTGAAAGACAGCTAGCACAGGTGTCAGACGCTAGCGCTAAATGTTGCTTTTCTTTACAGAGGAAATACACGCAAGATTACGAGGACAACAAAGACCAAATCTACTTCATGGAAACCGAAACGCCCGTCTACGATACCCACAAGAAAGCGGGCGCCGCCGCCAGTGGCGTGAGTCATCATCACTCCATTCGTTTTAAATAACACCACTTAATACACAAAAAGAAAAAAAACACGACTTAGTTCTCCATTTTTTTTAATGAATAAATCTAAAATAAGGTTCAGTCAAATTCAGACAAGATGTTTTTTCCTCGTAAATAAAAAAAAACTGCAGTAAAATAAATTAAAAATGTTTTCAGTAAATTTATGTTGCTGTTTTTCCAACCAACAGAACTTTTCAACAAACAAAAAAATTGCAGCAAGAATGACATGATTGTGTCCACGTTTGCGTGCGCAGGTGCAGTACAAGAAGGAATACGAGAAGACGAAGGCCCAGTCGGACTACAACACGCTGCCGGCCTCCGAGAACCCGCTGCTCAGGCAGCTCCGATACGCCGGCACCATCCTCAGTGACGTAGGTGGAGCGCAGACGCACTGGAATCCGCACTCGATCAGCAAAATAGTCGAGCTTTTGTGTTCTGTGCTCTTTTGCAGAAAGTGTACAAAGACAACTACGAGAAGGCCCGAGGATTCAGCATCAACTACTGTGAAACGCCCAAGTTCCAAGTGGACTCTGTTCTCAAACAGTTGACGGACGTAAGAATGACATGATGTTCCGTTACAACCACAGCTTCGACTTTATTCCCTTTACAGTTCTTTGTGCGGTCCAAAAGGATTCGCAATCATTGACTCGTCTTTCCGCAGACACGCTACAAAGAGAAGTACGAAAACGAAATCAAGGGTCATTACATGGGCAGCTACGAGGATGTCTACATGCTCCACTGCCAGCGAGCGGAGGACATGAAGAAAGAGGTTGGCTCCATTCCCAAGTATCATTTGACTCCTCCCCCAAAATCAGACGTCTCATTTTAAATTTGTTTGTATCCCCAGAAACTGTACAAAGCCGATTACGAAGACATGAAAACGCAATGTTTCTTCCCCCAAACCGTCACGCCCGAGTACGAAGCAACCAAGAAGCTGGACGATTGCAAAGATGTAAGGAAGGACATGGATTCACAACTCTAGAATTTTATTGCGGTTCTCTTCTGGTGGAGTCATAGGGTGGTTGTTCTTTGTTTTGCAGAAAGTTTACCGGCAGCATCCGGACAAAGTGAAATTCACGCAAGTGACCGATTCGCCGGTTTTGGTACAGGCTGCCATCAACGCCAAGCAGCTGAGTGACGTAAGTGAGACAACCTGAGTCCACATTCTCAAGCAGCACCCAAGAACCAGGACTAGAGAGCCACATCCTCAATGTGTCGGATAGGACTTCTAAAAATGCAGGAAGCTCAGCTGTTCACTTGCGGCCATGAAACCCGAGCTTCGTCTGGTTGCTCAGTAAATTTAGCAAGCGCTGTTCAGCAAACTCAAAATAGACAGTAAAAGTCCACTGGCACATTGCTGCCCATCAGTGGGAGGAACAATCACTTACCGGATTGGTTACGATTAAAAAATATCAAAGACAATCATTTTCACTGATCCAGATTACGCGTTTGGTGGTCACTGAAACTAAAAAGACAAATTTGAAAATGTTATGCCAGGAAGGAACATGCCCAGTTTTCACTTTGAAGTCCCTCAAACGGGGTTCTCCATTTAGTTCATTTGACTTTCGGTCCTCAATGAGTCAGCATATATTCATCTCAAAATTATGAGCGTAGATTAGGCTGATTTCGAGATTTACTCGAGTTTTTCCTCGTTGCAGCTCAACTACAAGGCGCTGTACGAAGAGACCAAGCACAAGAACAGTCTGCCTTCAGACTACCCCTTCTTTGTCCAGTCCAGAGTCAACGCCTTCAACCTCAGCGACGTAAGCTAGCACCATGACAATACGCATGACAATACACTGAACACGATCATCTCCTTCCAGAACTGCTACAAATACGACTGGGAGACATCCAAGGCCAATAAGTTTGAGATTAAGGAGGACGCCATCCCAATCTTGGCCGCCCGGGCTCACACTAACATCGCCAGCGACGTACGTAAGCCATTGGCAAATCTTTGCAAAGATTGAGAATTGAATCGCAGCATTTTTTTCGATTGTTTCTTTTAGGTGAAATACAAGAAGGAGTATGAGAAGAACAAGGGTCAGATGGTCGGCGCGCTCAGCATTCACGATGATCCCAAGATCCTGCACTCGGTTCATGTGGCCAAAATCCAGAGCGATGTAAACCAACTTTTCTTTATTCTTTGCTTTTCCACCAATAACTCTTTGATTCACTTGAGTTTTTTTCTCCCACAGCGTGAATACAAAAAGGACTACGAAAAGATCAAGACAAAGTATCACACGCCTCTGGACATGATGTCCGTCACCCAGGCGAAGAAGTCGCAGGCCATCAGCAGCATGGCCGGCTACCGCAGCATTAACCCTAACTTCTTCATGCCCCATGATGCCGTACTGTTGGACACGGCCAAGAAGGCCAACATCATCCAGAGTGACGTGAGTAACCAAAGCTGAATGAAATACAGCCAAAGTCGAGCGAGATCCCGACCAAGCCCTGCGACAAAAAGTCCGCCTTTGCTTCTGGACCATTAAGTTTCGTCTTCTACCGGAATACATTTCATCATCCATGATGTGTTTTTGCTTCAGAACGAGTACAAGTCTGACTACAACAACTACAGCAAGGGGACCCCGTGGGTGCCGCTTGGCTCCTTGGACGTGGAAAATGTCAAGAAGGCCGGGGAAATCCTTAGCGAGGTTCGTCCGACAATAAATGACAAGACAAAAGCGTCGAGATGGAAAGTTTGACACTAGACTGTTTTTTCGTGCAGAGAAATTACAGACAGCACCCCGACACCATCCCCTTCACATCCATCGACGACCACCCCGTCATGATGCAGGCCAAAGTCAACCAGCTGCAGAGGAGTGACGTGAGTTACCATCAGAACCCCGACCCTGACTCCGTAAACCCGTTCCTAACTCTTCTTTGTTCCTCACAGCTGTTCTACAAGCACGGTCTGGAGGCCATCCACCAGAAGTACTCCCTACCCCCGGACATTCCCGAGTTCCTCCAGGCCAAGTGCAACGCCTACAACATCAGCAACGTAAGACAAGGGCACCATCTGGATGGGATATTTGTTTTGGACTCATCCTGTCTTCCATCCGCCATTTCAGAACTACTACAAGTACGCCTGGCAGGACATCATCGCGAAAGGCTACGACCTGCAGCCCGACGCCATCCCCATCGTTGCCGCCAAAGCTGCCAGACACGCTGCCAGTGATGTAAGTTCTCAGCACAAATCATTTGCACCCAGCAGTCATTCCCATCTCGACACCATAATCCTGCCGCTAGGTCCAGTACAAGAAGGCGTACGAGAAGGAGCGAGGCCACCACGTGGGCTTCCGTAGCCTCCAGGATGACCCTCTGCTGGTCCACTACATGGAGGTGGCCAAGCACCAGAGCGAAAAGAATTACAAGAAGGACTACCACAAGGCCAAACTGAAGTACCACACGCCCGTGGACATGTTGAGCGTGGCCCACGCCAAGCACGCCTCGGCCGTGCAGACCAGCATCAACTACAAGCAGCCCCAACACAACTACTGCCTGCTACCGGATGCCATGAACCTGGATCTGGCTCGGAACATGAATTTCAACGCGAGTGACGTGAGTTTTCAGCCGCTTGTTAGACTTTTCTGAAAAGTTCCCAAAAAACTTTGTAAAGCTTAAGTCCTCGTGAAAGTCTCAGGTACCAAATACTCTTTGGGATGTTTAAGCCTTACCTTTGGATAAAGGACTAACATCCTCGGCTCTGCTTTTCTAGTACCAGTACAAACGGGATTACGATAACTACGTCAAGGGAATCGGTTGGATCCCGATCGGCTCACTGGAGGTGGAGAAGGCAAAGGCGGCGGCGGCAGCTCTGGACGAGAAGAAATACAGACAGCACCCGGACACCCTCACGTTCACCAGTCCGCCTGACTCCATGACCATGGAACTGGCCAAGACCAACGCTCAGATTCTCAACGCGGTCAGCCCTTTTTTTCCACAAAGCTCCTTCTCTGGAGACCATTTGACGCTTTTTGACTTCTTGCATCGGATTGCAGAAAGACTACAAGGCCAGTGGCGAGAAGTACATGCACACCTACCATCTTCCTGCTGATGCTCCGGAACTGATGCAAGCCAAATACAACGCTGTCAACATCAGCAAGGTTAGACGCTTTGCTGGTCTTATCCACCATTTACTGTATCCACACACTTAATGTCCTTTTCGGTTTTTTATGTTCGGGCAGTGATTAGGCCGCTCCCAGTTGGAAGTTTAAAGATAAACAAACTATAACAAAGAAAATGACACGTGTGTTTAAAACAACCACATAGCTTTTGCTTAGTAAAGTCAGTTTAGCTAAATGCTAACAAGGCAACATGTAGATTTGACAGGCATGAATTCTTTATCCTCTGTGAAGAACGGCAGAAGCAATACAATTTCCTTTGAATTGAAGCAAAAACTTTTTACAAACACACACATTCTGTTTATTATCAGAATTACTACACCTACGCTCACCGGCAAGATCTGCTCAAAGGGCATCACATGAGGGAAGATGCCATCCCCATCGTGGCAGCCAAGACCTCCAGAGACATCGCCAGCAACGTGAGTTATGAAAATGCTTCCATTTAGGCTGCTCCAGTGCTTTCAACTGTTCTCACCTCGGCTTTCTTCACTGTTTTATTTATTTTTTTGCAGTACAAGTACAAACTGGCTCACGAGAAGGCAAAGGGCCAGCACGTGGGCTTCCGTAGCCTGCAGGATGACCCCTTGCTGGTCCACTACATGGAGGTGGCCAAGCACCAGAGCGAGAAGAACTACAAGCAAGACTACCACAAAGCCAAGCTGAAGTATCACACGCCCGTGGACATGATGAGCGTGGCCCAAGCCAAGCACGGCTCGGCCGTGCAGACCATGATCGGCTACAGGACGTACCTTCACGACTACACGCTTCTTCCCGACAACTTGCGAGTGAACCGTTGCAAGGACGTAATGGAGATTCAGAGCGACGTACGTGCTTTCGCTTTCGATCGGTATCTTGACACTACAAATATAGAAATAACCCCGGTTCTCTGCAGAATATTTACAAAGCCGACTACACAAACTACTACAAAGGAGCCGGGTGGGTTCCGATCGGTTCTCTGGACGTGGAGAAGGCCAAAGCTGCCAAGTTGGCACTGGACGAGATCAACTACCGTCAGCATCCGAGCACGTTCAAGTTCACCAGTACCAGTGACAGCATGAACATGTCCTTGGCTCTGAGCAACTCCAAGCAGCTGCACCCTGTATGAGGCTCCTGGTTGTCCTTTTGTTCAAAATGTGCCACTCATCTTGACACCTGTGTGTTTTTCCACCTCCGCAGACTGCTTACAAAGCTTCCGGTGAGCAGTTCAAGCATACCTACAACCTGCCGTCCGACTGCCCTGAGTTCATCCTGGCTAAATCGAATGCGGAGAACATCAGTGAGGTGAGAGGACAACATTTATGGACAAATGAAATGACTAGATGAACACAAAACTGAATACGTTTTATCCCTGCAGAGTCACTACAAGCAAAAGTGGGTGGACGATATCGCCAAAGGCTACGACTTGAGGCCTGACGCTATTCCCATCCTGCATGCCAAGCATGGAAGACATATTGCCAGCAATGTGCGTAAAACCATCAATTTGCAACACTCAAAAGAAAAAATGAAAACAGTCCAACTTGTCATACTTGCCTTGTTTCGTAGGTGCAATACAAGAAAGAGTTTGAGAAGGAGCGAGGCCACCACGTGGGCTTCCGTAGCATCCAGGACGACCCCCTGCTGGTCCATTACATGGAGGTGGCCAAGCACCAGAGTGACAGGAACTACAAGAAAGACTACCACAAGGCCAAACTGAAGTACCACACACCCGTGGACATGTTGAGCGTGGTCCACGCCAAGCAGGCTTCGGCCGCCCAGACCATGACCGGCTACAGGAAGCTGCACCACACCAACGCTCTCCTCTCTGACGCCATGAACTTCACGCTGGCTCGTACCATGAACACCCAGTCTAGTGACGTAAGTTTGTTCTCAAGTCATGACTTCAGTCATCCACTCTGTCTTGGTCACAACATCCGGGGATGGGAGAACCCTTGGCAACTTTTAGGTGGCTTTTAAAATTCAGGTCCGAGATTCAGTTCACTCAGCTTCTGGTTCATTTCTCTCGCCAGTGTGATTACAAGTACGACTGGAACAACTTTGTCAAAGGTATCGGCTGGGTTCCCATCGGCTCGCTCGCGGTAGAAACCGCCAAGGTCGGCGGGGACATCCTAAGCGAGAACAAGTACCGCACTCACCCGTCCAACTTCAAGTACAGCAAACTGATGGACTCCATGGACCTGGCTCTGGCCAACACCAACAATCAGATCATGGATAAGGTGCGGCACGGTAAAATATTTGCCAAATAGTACCTGGATTTCCGATGCTCATCTTATTTTTCCTGTGATTTTCATTGATAGCAAGCTTACACGGCCGCTTGGGAAAAGGACAAACGGACAGTCCACATCATGCCGGACTCTCCTGAGATTGTCCTGGCCAAGGCCAATGCTATCACCATGAGCGACGTAAGTTCACCTCCAAATGTCACATCGAAAATGAAGAAAATTGCTCCGTGTAAGTGTTCATGTTGATATGTTTGCAGAAACTTTACAAATCTGGTTTGGCGGAGATGGCCAACAAGGGCTACAATCTGAAACCAGATGCCATTCCCATCGTAGCCGCAAAGTTAGGAACAAATATCGCCAGTAACGTAAGTCACGCAAAAAAAAACATTCCTGAGCTGCTAGCGCAAACCGTTGCGCACAATCAACTCACTCGTTTAAATGGCCGTTGCAGTTTAAGTACAAACTGGCTTTCGAGAAAGCACGAGGCCACCACGTGGGCATACGTAGCCTCCAGGACGACCCCCTTCTGGTCCACTACATGGAGGTGGCCAAGCACCAGAGTGACAGGAACTACAAGAAAGACTACCACAAGGCCAAACTGAAGTACCACACACCCGTGGACATGTTGAGCGTGGTCCACGCCAAGCAGGCCTCGGCCGCCCAGACCATGACCGGATACAGGAAGATGCACCATACCAACGCTCTCCTCCCCGACGCCATGAGCTTCACGCTGGCTCGTACCATGAACACCCAGTCGAGTGATGTAAGTTTGTCTCTGAGCTCAAGTGCGCATCACTGTGATTCAAGGAAATGCAAGTTTTTGTCCAGAACTGAAGAATGAAAGCCCTTCTAATTCAGTAACAAGAGACGTGATTCAGTTCACTCGACTTATGATTTCTTTCTTTCGCCAGTGCGATTACAAGTACGACTGGAACAACTTCGTCAAAGGTATCGGCTGGGTTCCCATGGGCTCGCTCGCGGTAGAAACCGCTAAGGTCGGCGGGGATATCCTAAGCGAGAACAAGTACCGCACTCACCCGTCCAACTTCAAGTACAGCAAGCTGATGGACTCCATGGACCTGACCCTGGCCACAGCCAACAATCAGATCATGAATAAGGTGCGGCACGGTTAAATTGATCTCGCTTGCTTTTACTCCCACCAAAACTTCACGTTTATTGTGGAATTTATTTTCAGAAAGCATACACGGCCGCCTGGGAAAAGGACAAACTGAGTGTTCACGTCATGCCGGATGCTCCTGAGATTGTTCTGGCCAAGGCCAACGCCATCACTATGAGCAACGTAAGATGACAAACAACAAGTCTTTCCGCTCATTTCAGCTACGTGATTGTTTTTCCCGCTTCCACAGAAAAATTACAAAGCCGGCCTTGTGGAAATGGCTAACAAGGGCTACGATCTCAGAGCTGACGCCATCCCGATTGTGGCCGCCAAGTCTGGTACCAACATTGCCAGCAACGTGAGTGTGGCAACCAAGACGATATAGTCGTACTTTGAATTACAAGTACCGCAATGTACTTTTTTTTTTTTACCTTCCAGTACAAATATAAACTGGCTTTTGAGAAAGCGCGAGGCCACCACGTAGGCTTCCGTAGCATTCAGGATGACCCTCTACTGGTCCACTACATGGAGGTGGCCAAGCACCAGAGCGACAAGATCTACAAGCAGGACTACCACAAGTCCAAACTGAAGTACCACACACCTGTGGACATGTTGAGCGTGGTCCACGCCAAGCAGGCCTCGGTCGCCCAGACCATGATTGGATATAGGAGCATTGTCCCCCACTACACCATCCTGCCTGATGCCATGAACCTGCAACTGGCCCGCAACATGCAGTTTATTGCGAGTGATGTAAGAGCCCAATAAGAAGCTTCTGGATCTTAAATTGTTGTACCGTAATCCTCATTTTCCATCCTGTGAAAAAAACATGAATTTCCAATCCTTTGAGATTGAAGGAAAGTGCTGGAACATCTTCTACTTCCTCAACAGAACGAGTACAAGAGCGAGTATCAAAACTTCATCCGAGGAATCGGTTGGGTTCCCATCGGCTCGCTGGATGTGGAGAAAGTCAGAACGGCCGGCCAGATCTTGAGGGAACATGGGTACCGCCAGCATCCCAGCAGCTTGAAATTCACCAAGGACATGCACTCCATGGATCTGGCACTGGCCACCGCCAACAACCTGATAATGGATAAGGTACTAGAAAGGACCAAAACATCTGTCCTTGCCATTCTTTGTGTTTGTGTGTGACAACTCCAATGGACGTGTGCTTCCAGCAAGCTTACACCAAAGCTTGGGACCATGACAAGAAAACCATTCACATCATGCCGGACGCAATGGACGTTGTTCTTGCTCGGGAAAACAGGAAGAACTACAGCGAGGTGAGAACTTCAGACTGATTGTTATTTACCTGCACAATTATGACCAGACAATTTGAAGTGATTACGTTCTTGTTGTCATCAGAAACGGTACAAACTGGACAATGAGCTTGCCAAGAAGAAGGGTCACAACCTTCGTGCTGATGCCATCTCCGTGCAGGCTGCTAAAGCCTCAACTATTATTGCAAGTGACGTAAGTGTATTTTTCTTTTTTCACTTGGTGCCTAAACCTCTTCCTAATTTCTTACCACTTTTCCATCTCAAGACTCGGTACTTCTAATCGACTGCAACCTTATCAACCAGTTTATCGAAAAACCTTTGTTTTCTCGCAGTACAAGTACAAGACCGGATACCGCAAGCAGGTGGGCCACCACATCGGTGCCCTCAGCATCCAGGACGACCCTCTCCTCATGCTGGCCCTGAACTCGGCCAAGATTGCCAGCGACGCCCTCTACAAGAAGGACTTCAACCAGTCCAAGACCAGATTCCACCTGCCAGTGGACATGCTGGCTTTCGAGCTGGCCAAGAAGAACCAGGTCCAGGTCAACCACACCAACTACATCACCCGTCTGCACAACTGGACTTGCCTGCCCGACTCCAACGATGTCCGCCAAGCCAGACACGCCTACGACCTGCAGAGTGATGTGAGTAGACATACCAAAAGAAATACAATAAGATAATGCTTTGTTGGTCCTCAAAGGAGAAATGCAGATGTCACCAAACATAGCATAATAGTTCAAGCGAATCCATGTTTGTTCATTTCACCCTCCTGTCTCGTTCAGGTGGTCTACAAGGAAGAGCTGAAGTTTCTTCAGGGCACCGGCTGGGTGCCTATTGGTTCGCTAGATGTGGAGAAGGTGAAGAAAGCCGGTGAAATCCTAAATGAACAGAAATATCGTCAGCACCCGAGCAACTACAAGTTTAAGGTCACCACCGAGGACATGCCCATGGTGCTGGCCAAGGCAAACGCTCAGATCATGAACAAGGTATTGGAACATTAACGTGACACAGCACCCAAGTAAGACAAATCATTTTACTGTTGACTCGTGATTCATCACCTGCTTTTTCTGTCTGGCGTTTATTGCAGAAGGCATATCACGAAGCTTGGGAAAACCAGAAGACCTTGATCCACCTCATGCCTGACGCTATGGACGTGGTCCTCGCAAAAGCCAACAACGTCAACTACAGCTTGGTAAGTGAGCAGTTTGGTTGCCGTCACCCAGTTTCTGCTTAATCGTATGGATCTTCACGTATTCTATCTTCTGTATCTTCAGAAACTGTACAAGCAGGCATATGAGGAGGCTAAGAAGGAAGGCTACGATCTGGGCAAAGATGCTATTTCCATCCTTGCAGCCAAGGCTTCCAGAGACATTGCTAGTGATGTGAGTTTATACAATACCACTGAGCTCACATTTTCCCCATTGCGTACATTTCAATGGGATGCTAAAGGGGGATTCAAGTCAAAAATGTTCTAACTGCTCCATCCATCTCAGAGTGGTACCATTTTGAAATTGTCGTTAAAGTCCTCCCAGATCTGGGTTCTTCCAAATAATCGTGAACATATTTCTTTCCAGTACAAGTACAAGACCGGATACCGCAAACAAGTGGGCCACCACATTGGGGCTCGAAGCGTGGAAGATGACCCTCTCCTCGTGCTGGCTCTGAACTCGGCCAAAATCGCCAGCGACGTGCTCTACAAGAAGGACTTCAACCAGTCCAAGACCAGATTCCATCTGCCTGTGGACATGCTGAGCCTGGAACTGGCTAAGAAGTGCCAGATTCAAGTCAACGACTTTAACTACCGCACTCACTTGCACCAGTGGACCTGCCTGCCTGACTCCAATGACGTCCGCCAAGCCAGACACGCCTACGACCTGCAGAGTGATGTATGAAAATTAATACATGTATTGCAGGTGATAAGGTCCAGACCCATCAGCAATAGGAGAACAAGAAACCACGATTTAGCGTGGGATCACTGTATGCTAATGAAATGATATTTTTGTAAATCTGGAAATGATTGTTCACGAAAAACTTTCTGTCTTGTTCAGGTGGTCTACAAGGAAGAGCTGAAGTTTCTTCAGGGCACCGGCTGGGTGCCTATTGGTTCGCTAGATGTGGAGAAGGTGAAGAAAGCCGGTGAAATCCTAAATGAACAGACATATCGTCAGCACCCGAGCAACTACAAGTTTAAGGTCACCACCGAGGACATGCCCATGGTGCTGGCCAAGACAAATGCTCAGGTCATGAACAAGGTATTGGAACGTTAACGTGACACAACACCCAAGTAAGACAAATCATTTTACTATTGACTTGTTGTTCATCACCTGCTTTGTCTGTCTGGCATTTATTGCAGAAAGCATATCACGAAGCTTGGGAAAACCAGAAGACCTTGATCCACCTCATGCCTGACGCTATGGACGTGGTCCTCGCAAAAGCCAACAACGTCAACTACAGCTTGGTAAGTGAGCAGTTTGGTTGCCGTCACCCAGTTTCTGCTTCATCGTGTGGATCTTCACGTATTCTATCTTCTGTATCTTCAGAAACTGTACAAGCAGGCATATGAGGAGTCCAAGAAGAAAGGCTACGATCTGGGCAAAGATGCTATTTCCATCCTTGCAGCCAAGGCTTCCAGAGATATTGCTAGTGATGTAAGCTCATGAGTCGGTTTGCCACTCGGGTGGTTGGTGTATGCCCGAAAAATCTTGACGTGGTCTTATTCCATCCTCTTTTAGTACAAGTACAAGACCGGGTACCGCAAACAAGTGGGCCACCACATTGGGGCTCGAAGCGTGGAAGATGACCCTCTCCTTGTGCTGGCTCTGAACTCAGCCAAAATCGCCAGCGACTTCCTCTACAAGAAGGACTTCAACCAGTCCAAGACCAAGTTCAACTTGCCTGTGGACATGCTGGCCTTCGAGCTAGCCAAGAAGAACCAGATCCAGGTCAATCACACCAACTACATCACCCGCCTGCACAACTGGACCTGCCTGCCCGACTCCAACGACGTCCGCCAAGCCAAACACGCATACGACTTGCAGAGTGATGTATGAAAATCGAATGCCGCCTAATGAACTATTTTGGGAGCAACGTTTCGCTGAATACTTTTTTTCCCCTGGCCAGAATGTTTACAAGGAAGACCTGAAGCTGCAGCAAGGCACCGGCTGGGTGCCAATTGGTTCGCTGGATGTTGAGAAGGTCAAGAAAGCCGGTGAGATCCTGAATGAACAAAAGTACCGCCAACACCCGAGCAACTACAAGTTTAAACTCACGACCGAGGACATGCCCATGGTGTTGGCCAAGGCAAACGCTCAAGTCATGAACCAGGTATTCACACATTCCAATGACGAAATATTATATCATCATCTCAGAAGAAATTTAGATCGAGAATACAAACATTCCACTTAATTTTATGTTGTCATATGTGATGGCAGAAAGCCTACATTGATGCCTGGGAAAACGAGAAGACCCTAATCCACGTCATGCCTGACGCAATGGATGTCGTTCTGGCCAAAGCCAACAATATCAACTACAGCTTGGTGAGTAAACAACTGCACTTTCAAGCTCAAACTTGCCAACAGTGATTATTCTAAACGGGCGTTTTGGCCTATTACAGAAATTGTACAAGCAGGCAAATGAAGAGGCCAAGAAGAAGGGTTACGACATGCGCAACGATGCCATCCCCATCCGAGCAGCCAAGGCATCCAGGGACATTGCCAGTGACGTAAGCATTTCAAGAAAACTCCCCGTTTTGCCATATTCCGCGATGTAACCGGTGAAACGTGTCTTTCCGTTTACAGTACAAGTACAAGACCGGATACCGGGCACAAGTGGGCCACCACATTGGGGCTCGAAGCGTGGAAGATGACCCTCTCCTCATGCTGGCTCTGAACTCAGCCAAGATCGCCAGCGACGTGCTCTACAAGAAGGACTTCAACCAGTCCAAGACCAGATTCAATCTGCCTGTGGACATGCTGAACCTGGAACTGGCCAAGAAGTGCCAGATTCAAGTCAACGACTTTAACTACCGCACTCACTTGCACCAGTGGACCTGCCTGCCCGACTCCAACGACGTCCGCCAAGCCAGACACGCCTACGACCTGCAGAGTGATGTGAGTCCAACAAGCAATGAAAAATGAACTCTCCTGAATTTGTTTTGTTTTCATCCCGAATACCTTCATCGCTTCTCTCCATAGACCGTCTACAAAGCAGACCTGAAGTGGCTTCAGGGTCTCGGATGGTCTCCTGCAGGCTCACTTGAGGTGGAACAGGCCAAGAAAGCTGCTGGTAACTTGAGTGAGATGAACTACCGCCAACCTCCCAGCAAAATTCCCTTCACCAGCCCCATTGACGCAATGAACTTGGAACTGGCAAAGGCTAACGCTTTGATCATGAACAAGGTAGACATGTTGCGGGAAAACACAAGAAAGTGATGCCAGATGTTGCACCCATAATTATGCTTTGTTCCAGCGTCTCTACACCGAAGCATGGGAGAATGCCAAAACCCAAGTGCACATCAACCCCGATACTCCGGAGATCTTCCTCTCTCAGCAGAATGCGCTCAACATGAGCAAGGTTAGCATCACACTTGGTTCCATCAAATGTAATCCGTTCCTCTGAACTTATTTGTGATTTTCTTTGCAGAAACACTACAGACAAGGTTATGAGGCCGACATCAGAAAGGGCTACTTCCTGCCCCCAGATGCCATCGCGGTGAAGAGTGCCAAGGCCTCTCGGGATATTGTCAGCGATGTGAGTGACAACAACAAAACACTCAGTAGATGGATACATATTAATCCTGAGGGAAAGTGACATGACAGAGAGTATCAAAAAAATAATCAGTTCTTTTTTGTCCTGATTCCGTCAGTACAAGTACAAAACGGGATACCGGGCACAAGTGGGCCACCACATCGGTGCTCGCAGCATCAACGACGACCCCCTGATCATGCTGGCCCTGAACTCGGCCAAGATCGCCAGCGACGCACTCTACAAGAAGGACTTCAACCAGTCCAAGACCAGATTCAATCTACCCGTGGACATGCTGAGCCTGGAACTGGCCAAGAAGTGCCAGATTCAAGTCAACGACTTCAACTACCGGACTCACTTGCACCAGTGGACCTGCCTGCCGGACTCCAGTGACGTGGTCCAGGCCAGGAAGGCCTACAATCTGCAGAGTGACGTAAGCAGTCATCAAATATTGTTCCTTCCAGACTGCGCTTCTGTCTTCTCATGTCGTGTCAATGTGCTTTTCCCTCCATCAGGTTGTGTATAAAGCTGACTTGGATGAGATTGTTGGTGTGGGTTGGTCTCCACATGGCTCACTGGAAGTCCAGAAAGTCAAGCACGCTGGCAAAATTCTTAACGATCGCCTTTACAGGCATAAGCAAGACACTCTGAAGTACACGACGGACATGAACGCCATGCCTATGGTCCTCGCCAAAGCAAACGCTGAGATCATGAACAAGGTATGCATTTTCCTCCTCATTGTGTTCCTTCTTTCCCCTAACATTTATTTGTCGTGACAGAAATATTACATCTCCGCTTGGGAGGCGGAGAAGGTGAAAAATCACGTCAATGCTGACCTGCCTGAAATTCTACTCTCCAGAGCCAACGCTTACAACCTCAGCCAGGTAGAGTCCGTTCATTTTTATTTTTATTTTTTTCTGGACTTCAATGCTTCCAAATAGTCTTATCATATAAATGTGTTGTTTTTCGCCCCCAGAAAGTGTACAAGCAAGCCGTTGAGGACATGTTCCGACAGGGCTACTCCATGAAACCTGACGCAGTTTCCATAGTAGCCGCAAAACACGGAAGAGAAATCATTAGTGATGTATGTGAACATGAATTTGTCAGTTGTGGATTTCCACCGTGAACTGGCTTTCCTCTTTCCACAGTACAAGTACAAGACCGGATACCGCAAGCAGGTCGGCCACCACATCGGTGCGCTGAGCATCCGTGACGATCCTCTGATCATGCTGGCCCTGAACTCGGGCCAGATCGCCAGCGACAACCTGTACAAGAAGGACTTCAACCAGTCCAAGACCAGATTCCACCTGCCGGTGGACATGCTGAGCCTGGAACTGGCCAAGAAATGCCAAACACAAGTCAACGACTTTAACTACAGAACTTACCTTCACAACTGGACTTGTCTGCCTGACTCCAGCGACGTGGTCCAGGCCAAGAAGGCGTATGACCTTCAAAGTGACGTGAGTAGCTAGTGTCGTGGTACCCTAGCTTGCGTTCATTCCATTACCAGTTTTTCTCCATTGAAATATCCCATGTAGGCTGTGTACAAAGAAGACATGGAATGGATCAGGGGATCTGGCTGGGTCACCGTTGGCTCAGTGGACGTGGAGAAAGCAAAGAAAGCGTCGGAGATCTTGAGCGAGAGACTGTATCGCCAGCCTCCCAGCAATTTCAAATTCACCGCCAAGACCACTGACATGCCGTATGCGCTGGCTCTGGCCAACGCTAAAATCATGGACAAGGTACAGACCGCGTACACGCCGTCGCGCGGATTTGTACGTCAGCATTTAAAAAAAAAAAAAAAAAGTCTGGTCAACAGTCCAACCTTTTGATGTTTGCAGAAAGCATATGTGTCTGGGTGGGAGAGTGACAAAGTGAACCTTCACATCATGCCTGACACACCTGAGATCATCCTGGCCAAGCAGAATAAGCTCAACACTAGTCCGGTAACACACTTACACACGCAAGATGATGTACAGTTATCGTATTGGACTTTCAAGAGATATTTTAAGATTGATCTGCGTGACAATGCACCTCCTGAGTTTTTGGTTTATCTCTGGTCTTATGTCGCAAAACCCCAACAATGGCTGAAAATCTGTCCAATTAAATTCACTTGTAGGCCATTTTGGGTTGATCTTGAAAGTTCTCCCGAAATATCCCTATTTTTTTATCAGCCTTAGAACATAACATGTTCTTCCAATAGAGACACTACCGCAAAGGCTACATGGAAATCATTAAAAATGGCTACACCCTCCCCAAAGACGCCATTTCATTAGTAGCAGCCAAGGCCTCTCGAGACATCAGCAGTGACGTAAGTCCGTACTTCCTCTTTACGCCGCAAATTTGTACACTTCTGATTGGACGTTAATCCATAACTCCACTTTGGAATTTCAGTACAAGTACAAGACCGGATACCGCAAGCAGTGCGGTCACCACTTCGGCGCTCGTAACGTCGAAGAAGACCCTCTGATCATGCTGGCCGCACATGCCGCCAGGATCGCCAGTGACAACATCTACAAGAAGGACTTCAACAATTCCAAGACCCGATTCAATCTGCCCGTGGACATGCTGAGCCTGGAACTGGCCAAGAAGTGCCAGATTCAAGTCAACGACTTCAACTACCGGACTCACTTGCACCAGTGGACATGCTTGCCGGACTCCAATGATGTGGTCCAGGCCAGGAAGGTCTACGATCTGCAGAGTGATGTAAGTTTGTAAACCTCTGCTCTTATTTTAGTAGATTGTTGTGTGTAAATGTCGAATTGTGTCTTACAGGCTGTGTACAAAAGTGACCTGGAATGGCTAAGGGGATACGCCTGGTCACCTCACGAATCGGTGGAGGTCATCAAAGCCAGGAACGCGCAGAACATCCTCAACGAGAGACTTTACCGCCAGCCGCCCAGCACGGTCAAATTCACCAGCGTGGTGGACCTGCCTGCAATCGTCCTGTCCAAGCAGAATTCGGACAACCTCAGTGATGTGAGTCAAGAAAAAAAAACACTTGACCATTCTCCAGCCCTTCTTAGCTATCTTTGAAGATGAACACTAAACACTCTTGACGTCAATTCAACAGAGGAAGTACAAGGAGCTGTGGGAGAACGAAAAGACGTGCTTTGTGCTTCCGGCAGACACTCCGGCCATGGAGCTGTCCAAGACAAATTCGGTCAACATCAGCAATGTAAGATTTACTGACACGACCGGTTTTCGTCATTCTGGAATGATCTATGTTTCACCGTTTCCTAAATGATTCTGTGCAGAAACTGTACACCATGGCTTGGGATGACCAGAAGGCCAAAGCCTACCAAATCAAGGAGGATGCCATCGCTGTGCTGAAGGCCAAAGCATCCAGAGATATCATTAGCGACGTAAGGAAAAGACATGCCTGAGGTTTAAAATAAGGAACTAACTTTTTCTTTTTTTAGTACAAGTACAAGACCGGATACCGGGCACAAGTGGGCCACCACATTGGGGCTCGAAGCGTGGAAGACGACCCCCTAATCATGCTGGCCCTGAACTCAGCCAAGATCGCCAGCGACGTGCTCTACAAGAAGGACTTCAACCAGTCCAAGACCAGATTCCACCTCCCCGTGGACATGCTGAACCTGGAACTGGCCAAGAAGTGCCAGATTCAAGTCAACGATTTCAACTACCGGACTCACTTGCACCAGTGGACCTGTCTGCCGGACTCCAGTGATGTGGTCCAGGCCAGGAAGGCCTACAATCTGCAGAGTGATGTAAGTTTGTAGACCTGCTGTTACATTTTGCGAGAGCTCCTGACATGGCGTGTACATTCTGTGTTGTTACTCCTCAGGCTGTGTACAAGTCTGACTTGGAGTGGCTACGTGGAGTCGGTTGGATTCCGCACGAGTCCGTGGAGGTTTTGAAGGTGAAGCACGCACAGAAGATCCTTGCTGAGGTAAGTCTGACTTCAGGGTTTGTACATTTTCAAAGAGATCGACAATTGTGTTAATCACGTTATTTCAGAGAGGCTACCGGGTGAAGCTGGACGAGCAGAAATTTGGCGTTCCGACCGATCGAGTCGACTTGGCGTGCGCTAAGAATGCCGCCGACATCCTCAACGAGGTGCAGATTTCTTTTTCTCTTCTGTTGTCTGTAGCTCTTTTTCGCTAACCTGCTGTGAACCTCTTTTCAGGCCAAATACCGCGAGGCTTGGCAACAGGAGAAGACCAATTACACGCTGGTGGAGACTCCAGTCATGGTCACAGCCAAAGAGGCATCCAAGAACATACACCCGGTAAGAGGATGGTCAGAACTTTCAACCTCAGAATGTTTGTATCATAAAATCGTATTCATGTCTACCCAATAGTCGATTCTATGTTTTGTTTGTGTCATTTGTCCAAAACTAACTTGATATTTTCTTTCAGAAACTGTACTCCCAAGACTGGGACCACACCAAGGCCACTGGGTACTTCATGCCCGAAGATGCAGTGTCCATAAAGCAGTGCATTAGCAACACTAAAGTCCAAAGCAAAGTGAGTAGCATTTGGAATGAAATCCCCCAAGTTGGAATTGGAACCGATTCCCCTCATCTGTCCTGCAGCATAAATACCTGGAGGGATACCGCAGGCAGGTGGGCCACCACATCGGGGCCCTCAGCATCCAGGACGACCCGCTCCTCATGCTGGCCCTGAACTCGGCCAAGATCGCCAGCGACGCCCTCTACAAGAAAGACTTCAACAAGTCCAAGACAGTGTTCAACCTGCCCGTGGACATGCTGCAGTTCGAGCTGGCCAAGAAGTGCCAGAAGCAAGTCAATGACGACCTCTACAGGACCCGCCTGCACGAGTGGACGTGCTTGCCCGACCAGAACGACGTCATCCAGGCCAGAAAAGCCTACGATCTTCAGAGTGATGTGAGTCAAACGAAAATGGACTGCTCGGGCTTCCAATGGTCTCCACAACTTGTTCTTCTTGTTCTTAGTTCGTGTACAAGGCGGATATGGAATGGATGCGAGGCTGTGGGTGGATGGCCCATGACTCCGTGGACCATGTCAAAGCCAGACGTGCTCAGGAAATTCTCAACGATGTAAGTTGAAGTCCCTTGTATGAGTCATGCTTACTTACTTTCAGTATCTTGTTCCTCACTTGGATGTCGCTATGTTTCTCACAGAGGGTCTATAAACAGAACGCAAAAGACCACTTTGGAAAATTCACCCTTGTGGTGGACCGCCCAGAACTTATCTTGGCCAAGACAAACGCGGCTAACCTGAGCGACGTATGTATCAAAACACAAACTGAACGAGTGAATGGCAACAGACTTTTTATGGATCCCGCCATCCTCACACCTTTTCCTCCACCCGCAGCTTAAGTACAAAGAGACTTTCAACTTAGAGAGGGGTCATTACATTGGCTCAGATGACACTCCTCAACTGGCCCACAGCAGGGAGCAGTCCAAGATCATCAGCGAGGTACAAATGATGCATTCATTTGTGTGATTTTCTTTTTTTTTTTAAATCAGTCACCCGTTACATAACAGTGTACATGTTTTGCCTGATTTCAGAAACTCTACAAACTGCATTGGAACACATCCAAGGCTGCTGACTACCATCTGGACCATGAGTACATCCCACTTGTCAGTGGAAAGAAGAGCCGAGACATCAGTAGTGATGTGAGTTGTCCTTTCTTCTGCTGCTTCTACTGGGACAGGTTGTAATTTCTATTATGTTTATTTTCTAGGTCAAGTACCATGACGCCCATGAGAAGACCAAAGGGCACTACCTGGCTGAAACCCTGGTGGACTTCCCTGAGGTGATGCGGCTTGGCGATCAGGAGAAGAACAAGGGAGTGGTGAGCAAACCTCAACAGAAACATCATCACCCACATCAAGTCTTTTCCTGGTTCAAGCGGACTTAGAATCTCAGCAACGCAACAATTGTAAGACCACCCCAATTTCATCACCTCCAATATTTTGTTACAGAGGCTTTACCATCAGGACTACCACCAGACCAAGATGAAGACCCACATCCCGTCCGACGTCATCGCCAACAAGGTGGCCAAGCGTTCTCAGGACATGCTGAGCGACGTCATCTACCGGACATACCTCCACCAGTGGACCTGCCACCCCGATCAGGAAGACGTCATCCGAGCTCGCAAGACCAACGAGATTCTCAGCGATGCAAGTTTCTTCACCCTGACATTTTGTTTAGCTTCTACGCACATACTATTTTCCGGATCAAGAACCATCTCCTTTGTCATCAACGACTAGGTTTATTACAAAGAGGATCTGACCTGGATGAAGGGTATCGGCTGCTACGTATGGGACACGCCAGAGATCCTTCGCGCCAAGAAGGCCTATGACATGCAAAGTGAAGTGCGTGACCTCAGGCAATCAAACATCACGTCAAGCCAGAAGAGAAATTCATCTTCCTCGCTTTGCCTTTCAGCTGCAATATAGAGACGAGGCCAAGAAGGAATTCAACAATTACTCCATCGTGACCGACACGCCCGCCTACGTGACTGCAGTGCTGGGCAACACCTGGGCCAGCGACGTAAGTGTCAATATGCTCAAATGTGAGCATTCATACTCGAACTGAAGTGCAACCTTTACCGACAGCTGAACTATCGGGAGAGTTACCATAAGGAGAAGCACCTGTACACCACCGTTCTGCACACCTACGACTACGCCAGATGCCACAACTTCAAGCACTTCTTCAGCAACGTAGGCGGAGACACCCCAGCAAAATTAGAAATGGGTGACTTGATCATAATAAGTCATGTGGATTTTTCAGAAAATCTACACTGACGCTTGGGACAAATTCAAGGCCAAGGGCTACCAGATCCCCCACGACTCAACCTCCATGCAACATTTCAAAAACCAGAAGACCATCGTCAGCAGTGTAAGTATCGTGTTCGTCTTCCACAGCTCAAACTTAGCGAGCCCCTCAGGCCAAGATTTTGAGAGAAACCTTACAATGAAGCATCTTATGATCTGATCTGCTTTTCAGGTGAAGTACAAGGAGGAGTATGAGAAGTTCAAGTCCCTCTACAGTCTGCCCAAGTCTCTCGAGGATGATCCCGGCACCCTCCGCTGCCTCAAGGCCGGAAGACTGGTCCTGGACGTAAGTTCATGACTTTATTTGACACTGAAGTGCAGCTCAAGAGTTGACATTACAAAAGAATCGTCCGTTCTTTGTAGCGTCTGTACAAAGAGGACTACGAGAAATCCAAGGCAAGGAACCACATCCCGCCAGACATGCTGGAGATCATGACGGCTCACAAAACCCAGACCAAAGTCAGCGAGATCGACTACCGCAAATATCTGCACGAGTGGACCTGCCTTCCCGATATGCAGATGTACGTCCAGGCCCGCAAAGTCAACGAGCAGCTGAGTGACGTGAGTAAAAAACAGAACATTCGTATAAATGTGAAATGTGCTTGATTATCAAATCGCTGTCTTCTGCAGATGTTCTACAAGGATGACCTGAACTGGCTGAAGGGCATCGGCTGCTATGCCTGGGATACCCCGGAAATCCTGCGTGTCAAGCGTGCGGGCGACCTTCAGAGCAGCGTTTGTTACCATTAATACCGTTTGGCCGCTTTCATCAGCTCTGAAATATGATTCCCTCCTGTCTTTTCCGTTCCAGAACAAGTACAAAGCCAAAGGTGTGGAAGCGTTCAAGGACTACTCAGTGGTGATGGAAACCCCACTTTACGAGACAGCCAAGCAGAACACCGTCAACCGGAGTGACGTAAGCCACTTCTTCCCACCCTGCTACGACATTTCGATACATTTCCACCGCTTACCGCCTGCGTTGTCCTTCCCCAGCTCCACTATCGCTCCGACTATCAAACCAACATCAGGGGAACCAACAGCGCTCCTGCCGTTACTGTGGAAGGGGAGCGGGCTCGCCTGGCCCACCACATTCAGAGTGATGTAAGATAACCTTGACTTTTTCTAACATAGTTCAGGAAGGGAGGAGGGCAGGACTGACTGTCAAATGTGTTCTGTCCTCTCAGAACTGGTACAAGGAGGCTAACAAGAACTACATGCCCACCGGATACACTCTGCCCCACGACATGCCTCTCATCAAGCAGGCCAAGAAAAACACCTTCATTAGTAGCATTGTAAGTACCAATAGAAGCATCTGAAAAACCATAGCGACACCCGCTCGAGCTTCTCTTATTGTTTGTCTAGGTGAAGTACAAGGAGGCCTATGAGATGACAAAGGCCAAGGGCTACACCATTCACCCGGAGGGCGTCAATTTCGTCAACTACAAGAAGGCCAACAAGATCATCAATGAGGTGAGACGAGCCCCAGCGTGACTTGTAGCGCAATTTAACGTTGTATTCTATCTCCCGTATAGCGCCTGTATCGTGAGAATTACCACAAGCTTAAGGACAAGATCCACACCACCTACGACACCCCCGAAATCAAACAAGTCAAGATGAACCAGGATCATATCAGCGACGTACCGTGACTTTTTTTTTTTTTTATAGCAACTACTAAATGTTTTTTTTGAAAGCGACCTATTTACATTTTGGTCTTTTTGTAGTTGTGGTACAAGGAGAAGTACAACAACTGTAAAGGCCAGCTGATCTCCATGCCCACTACACCGGAGCTGATTCATTGCTTCAACGTCAATCATATCAGCAGCGAGGTACAAACAAACTTTACTCTGATGCCAATTAGGATATTTGCCAGAGCACCGATTCATTGGCTGATTCATTTGAAAATATGCTGTAATTAATAAAATTACTTATTTAGTTTATCTATTAAGGCTTACCACTGTTTGGCATTTGTTGACGTTAACAACTGAAAGACAAATCTTTGACATCTTCAGCTGAAATACAAAGAGGATCTGAGCTGGCTGAGGGGCATCGGTTGTTTCCTGTACAACACCCCAGAGATGATCCGCATCCGCAAACTCAATAAGTACAGAGTATGTATCCTCCTACAGCGCATTTTTCTTTGCACGTTGCTCAATAGTTGCCATCAATTGTCTATTTTGTTTTTTTAGATGGACTACCCAGTGGAGGCCAAGAATAATCTGCCGAACTACTCGGTGGTCCTGGACACGCCAGAGTACAAGCGAGTGTCGGAGCTCAAGAGCCACTTGAGCATGGTGAGTCCAGATGACACAAAAATGTGAGGAAAGTCTGAGGTTGTCACAAGTACAAGGTAAACGTGTATGTTTTAGCAGTTGAGCAACTTTTTAAAAGTTGCTTGAAGTTTTCTAGCAAAGTAGCTAACGATGTTGCTAGCTGCCATTTGAGAAGAAATTTGTTAGGGTTGACTGTAAAAAAGAAAAAGAAAAAAAAAGCTCAACATGGGCATCGTTTATTTTTGAAAGCAAGTGTGAAGTTTTAAATTTGGACTCAAGTCGGAATTTTCTGCTTTCAGCTGACCTACAAAGCTAGCAGCAAACAAGCGATGGGCAAAGTCTCCACCACAGCCGACGCCGTGGAACTCAAGAGAGCCAAAGGGGCCCAAGAGCTGACCAATCACGTGAGTTATGAAGTTTCCCCCATCAGTTTTTCATTTTGCAAGTCAGCACTGGATGATTAAACTTGTTTTTTTGCGCTGCAGTACTTGTACACCAATGTGGCCGCTAAACAACGACCAAAGTACACCCTGGAAGTGGAAACCCCGCATATGGGCCACACCAG
Organism: Syngnathus acus; assembly: GCF_901709675.1. Classification (NCBI taxonomy): domain Eukaryota; kingdom Metazoa; phylum Chordata; class Actinopteri; order Syngnathiformes; family Syngnathidae; genus Syngnathus; species Syngnathus acus. The sequence goes on along the minus strand of NC_051105.1, from coordinate 2,200,865 downwards.
GAAGATGAAAGTCATGTCCAGCGATGTAAGTCCCTACCTACCGCTATGCCTGTTTCCGCCCTCAGCTTCTGAAAAACGCCAACACTGAACACTCTCGTTCTCTTTTAGATCAAATACAAAGAACAATATGAGAGGCTGAAGCACAAATACACCACCATTGGTGACACGCCCCTTCTGATCACCACCAAGAAAGCCTACCTCCAATCCAGCGATGTGAGTTGAGCAAGTACCTTTTGTACCCATTTGTATTATTTAATTCCCTCACCCAATAAGAATTCATAAGCAGTAATAGAATTGAAAATATCAATTCCCTTCGCAAAAGGTGTCTGAAAAATCGAATTAAGCACAGTGATAAATTGACATGATTACTTTTCACTAATGTTGATCGTGCTTCAATTCTTACTCTGAAGATGAAATTGTAATCTGTTTTTTTGGTTTCTTCAGCTCCGCTACAAAGAGACGTACGAGCTCACTAAAGGCCGCTACCACACCGTCAAGGACGCTCTGGACATCGTCTACCACCGCAGAGTCACGGACGACATCAGCAACGTCAGCCCCTCCTCGTGACCTTCATCATAATGTTCACAAAATGTCTTTTGTGATGTTAAATCACGCCATTTGCGCTTCAGGTCAAATACAGAGAGAATTACCTTAGCTCAAGGGGAACGTGGAAGTCTATCCCGGATCGTCCCGAGTTCTTCTTCAACAGGCTTGTCAACGACCACGTCAGCACGGTGAGTCTCTCGAGATATTTCCGATGAAACGGAATGGACGATCCTGGCTGCAAACTGTGGCGCGATGGGATTTTAGGTCAAATACAAGGAGGACCTGGACTGGTTGAGAGGAATCGGCTGCTTTGTGTGGGACACGCCCGAGCTGTTGCGGGCTGAGAAGAACAAGACCTTGTACAGTGAGGTGAGTTGTTTGAACTTCTTACCTTACGGTTCCTCAAGTGATACCTGAAATAATTCATTGTTCATAATAACCTTGTGTTGTTTCTACTTGTTGTCCAGCTACAATACAAGGACTCCTTCAAGAAGATCAGAGGAGATTTCACGTACACCTCGGACTCGCCGTTCTTCCACACGGCCAGGCACGCCACCAGCCTCGTCAATGAGGTAAGTCGTCTCTTTTCAGCGAGCTTAGGCTAGGCTTTCTGGTTCCTCTACCCAATGTCACTGGACCTTCATCTGGAAGGTATGATTGTATCCGATGTTTTTAAAAGCGATCTTTCAAACCTCGGTTGTTTCGGTCGCACCGTTTGGTTTCCCGGACACTTGTCTTTAACTTCCTTCTGACGTTCTGAGCAGCGGGCCTACAAAATTACTTACGAGACGTCCAGGAATCAGTTCACCATAAGCACAGATGATCCTAGTTTCCAGCTGGCCAAGGAGTGCAAGAACATGAGCCAGGTAATGGTCTTGGACCATTGAGACCAGCCTGCATCGTCCACTACCAAAAAACCTCCAGAGGGCATGAGGTCGTCCGCAGACCTGCTGGTGGTTGTTCCCGCATGGATCTGACGGTCCATGTTTTTGTCCGTGTTGAGTCGTTCTTACAAACTTACTTGTATTCCCAGATCAGGTTCAAGCTCACTCGTCAGATTCTGACCCCTCCCTCGGTGTCACTACCACCTCGATGTGTTTTGTAACTGTTGCATGATGTGTGTTTACTGACAGAAAAAGTATAAATTCAAAGCAAAGGAACTCCACAAGAGCGGCTGCAATGAGCTTCACCGACCAGACATCCTCCTTGCCCTTGACCAGTCTTATATGGGCAGTAAGGTAAACCGCTAGCTAGCTACTTAGCGAGTAGCTGCGCCATAAACCGCTCATTCCTGTCCATTCAACGGACGGAATCTCAAGCTCATTCATTCCTGCTTCTTCATCCCATCAAAAAATCACGTTGTGTAGAGCATTACATGCTAATCCTACCATCTACCGTTCATCTTCATGCCGTGCTTCTGATATGTAGTTACAGCCAGAGGTGGGAAGAAGTCTCATAGGTGCAAGTCGTAAGTCAATCTTGTGTCGAGCAAGGCATCCATCAGCTCATCCGATCTTGCTCAGTCACAACATATAAAAGTCCTAAAGTTGCAGACCTAAACTCTGACTCCAGTCAAATCATGTGACCCGGGTCCCCCACCTCTGGTTCCAGCAGCTTCTCAGCCTTCCTTAGAAAAAACATGGGAAGAATCTGAAGACATTGCAAGCGGTCATCAATGCTAAATAACCCCCCCCACTGTTTTCATGCATGTTTTCTAAAAAGCACGATGCTAACGTCACGTACGATGTTTGCTATCATTACTAGATGTAACACCATTTCTTGTCTAAAGCACTGTTTGTCTTGTCTTTGCACGTTTCACGCTTGACCGCTGTGCTCCACTGCGGTGACTTGTTCCGTCTTGCGCTTCTTCAGTGGCGTTACAGGGCACAATACGAGCGTGTCAAGGACAAGTTCACCTCCATCCTGGATACACCCGAGTATGAAACTAGCCAACGCGGCAAGAAGATTGGCGACGTGAGTTCTACTTATGGGTACTCAACATTTTATTGTGTGTTGTTTCTGAAATGTTTCCGCTTGCTTCTCCGCAGATCGTTTACAAGATGGAGTACAATAAGAACAAGGCCAAGGGCTACACGCTACCTTACGACACGCCGCACCAAAACCTCATGAAGAAAGTCAAGGATATGACCAGCATTGTAGGTGGCCCTGAGCGCTTCAAAAAGAAAGAAATGTCAGAGATAAAACGCTGCCATTTGTTTACAGATGAAGTACAAAGAGCTCTACGAGAGAAACAAGGCCCATATCAATATCGACCATGAAGCTCACTCCATCCGAGGCGCTAAGGAGGCTTACAGGAACATCACCAATGTGAGTGCTCGTTCCAGGGATGGATCAACTTTTTGGCTCCACAACTAAAATGTATCAAATCCAGCACAGAAGAAACCGGGCTTTTTTTTCTGTTCTAGTTGGATTACAAGAAGAAATATGAAGCCACCAAGTTCAGGTGGATGTGGACCCCGGAGAGGCCAGACTTTGTCAATGCCGCCAAGAATTCAGTGCAGCAGAGCGACGTGAGTTTTGATTTTCCGACATATTTTGGAACCCTCGGCCTACGCCACGAAGCTAACCCGACTACTTTTTAACAGTACGAGTACAAGTACGACAAGGAGATGTTGAAGGGCTGCGTTATACCCGTGGTGGACGACAAGCTTACCCTCCTGGCACAGAAGAACACGCAAATCACCAGTGAGGTGAGGGACGTCCATCAAACTGTCACAATCTTCAAATGTGGCCTGCAGAAGATCCGATCCTGTTTTGGAAATCCAAGTCTTCAGTTTCAAGTGAACTTCTTCTGCAGCACTTCAATTGGAGAACATTTTCTTTTTTGCAGCTCAAATACAAAATGAAGTATGAGAAGGCAAGGGGCCACTACCTGCCCGTGGCGGACACACCCCAGATCCTCCACTCCAAGGCGGTGCGCAACCTGTCGTCCGTGGTAAGTCCCCCGCCCCGCACCCCCTCAACTGGCGGATGGTCCAGTCCTTCACGCCTGTCTTTCCGCAGAGCAAGTACAAGGCGGCCAGCAAAAAGCTAATGCAGTCCGGTTCCTTCACCATCATGCCGCAGACCCGCGAAACGACTCACAATAAGCAGATCAACCAACTCGTCAGCAAGGTTATCATCTTTCTTTCTGGATTTCTCGCCACCTCTCAACGCCTCGGCTCAACTTGACTTCTGTTTTACAGAACGTGTACAAAGCCAAGTTCGAGAAGGAGAAAGGCAAGTCCATATACAACAACATGTGCGTACCGCCCGACATCCAGCACGCCATGGACGTGGCCAAGAAACAGAGCAATGTGAGTCGGTCCCAGAGAAAAATAAAACATTTTTAGATTTGCTTTGTGGTTCTTAAGAGTGGTTCACTGACTCGTTCTCTCGGCACAAATGTTGCCGTTTTAGCTGGACTACAAGAAGACCGCCAAAGCCAACCTTCACTACACCAAAGCTGTGACAGATCGACCAGACATCAAGAAGGCCACACAGACCGCCAAACTCGTCAGCGATGTAATGGGCCATCATTGATCTTTTTCATTTTCTTTTATTTGAATGAAATTGGTATAAATATTGTGTTTAATTTTCAAATAGAATCATATTTTATGTTTTAATCCATTTAACAGAAAAATGAAATTTATTTCAATTTTGTCTGCAGAGGTACTATTGTGGGCAGAGATTGCTTTTTTAGTAAATATTTGTTTTTAAGATCACCAATAGAAAAATATAACAATTGTAATATTTAATTTCACTGGAAAACCCCCCCCCGCTTTTTTAAAATAATTATATTTTAATTGGTTGACTTTTTTTAAAACCAATAGTCAGATATACAATGATTTTATTTGACATCTTGAATGCTTCAATGTCTCGTCAGATCGGCTACCGCAACAAGGCCCGCGAAGAGGCCAGCCGCGGAGGTTCTCTCACCTACCGGCCAGACATCAAGCTGGCCACAGAAGTCTGCAAGCTCAACAGCCAGGTAGGAAGAACCCAAACTGACAGAGGGCCTGCTCGGCCACAGGCTTCAGTCCTTCACCGTTCGGCCAGCCAAACATTTTACACATACGTCTTTCAATCCATACTGCCAACTCTGGAAGCTGGTGTCCTTCTCCATCCACGCTTCACTGTCATTGTATCCATCAGAGCAGATGTTCATGTTGTCTCCACCCTCCATGTTGTCTTCCTGTTTCTTCATCGTCCTTGTCGCCTCATACCGCAAACCATCCGACTACGCTCGGGCTTAGGCCGAGCCTTCCCCCCACGGGATGGCCTCCTACGACACCCCGCAGATGCGCCACATTAAGAAAATGAGCGTGGTGACCAGCGATGTAAGGAGGTTAACGCCACGCTAGCTGCTAACGCCCCTAACGTGTGTCAAAGATCAACAGCTGACGTTGAATACGAAAGGAGAATAAAATCTTTAATCACAATTTATTGGAAAATCGTTTCCTCCAGAGACGTGTCCAATAAAGACCATAATGGCGTGTTTGAGGACTGCGTGTTTACTTTATGGTACCATATTTCGCTTCCATATATATGCAGCATTTCTTATATATGAGATTCATTTGTGTTCATGTTTAGTCCTTAAAGTCAAAGAATGTGACTTTATTGGCCATACTGTTGACATTTGGTTTTCTGTTTTGACCACCCCACTAGCTGAAGTACAAGGAGAAGTTTGACAAGGAAATGAAGGGAATGAGACCAAAGTATGACCTGAAGGAGAGTACGGTCTACAAGACCTACAAGGACGCCCACACTCTGGCTAGCGAGGTCGGCGTCGCCGTGGCAACGACATTCCGAGATGGGGGAGCCTTTCAGTGGTGGGAAACCGTGTGGCTTTTTGTTGCAGGTGAAGTACAAAAGTGACCTGAAGAAGCTCCACAAGCCTGTGACCGACATGGCCGAGTCTCTGTCCATGCAGCACGGCCTGAGCACCAGCAGGCTGTCCAGTGACGTAAGACATGGCTAACCCATTAGATCGTGCTGACGGGAAGCTCTCGATAGCACCTCCATCCATCCATGCTTTTAAATCTATGACTTCATCTGGTAGTGATCCATATTCCTCTCATCCTCCACCTCGCTTTTCTTAACCTGCATTTTTAAAAATCAAAAGTTTTTTTTTAACCAGCATTTTTACCCATCTAATTAACAGAAAAAAATAATATTAATTTATTTAGTAATATTTTTGGCAGTAATGTAGATTAACTCAAATCATGGTTTTTTTTGTTTTGTTTTTTTAAATCCATTTTAACTGGTGTGAGCACTTTCATTTGACACCACTAAGAACTCGCTCACGCTTCGACCAAACGGTCCATAGTTGTAGAATTCCTGTTCTTGCTGTTTTTTGACCGGGCGTTGCGTCATAGTTATGCTACAAGAGGAAGTTTGAGAAGAGTAGGGGTCACTACCACGTGATTCCCGACACACTCGAGCAGCTCCATCACAAGGAGGCTTCGGAACTGCAGAGCATCGTAAGTCCTACCAAGTGAAAAAACAAAAAAAAACTCAGATGGTAAAAATATTTGTACTTGGTGACTTCCTCCCAATGTCACATAATGTTTGCTTCTCCAAGCAAAGTGATAGAAATATCGGTGTGAGCAGGTGAAGTACAAGGAGAAGTACGAGAAGGAGAGGGGCAAGGCCATGCTGGACTTTGAGACGCCAACATACGTGACGGCCAAGGAGGCACAGCACATGCAAAGCCAGGTAAGTGTGTGAACGTGGTCTCAGTTTCATGTGTCAATGTTTCAATGTCTTTTATGTCATCTGTCTTTCTATCCCACAGTCTGAAGACATTTATGAATTCAAATCTAATTGACATAAACATCAAGTTTTTCATTTCAATAGATCGTCAGAAATGTAGGAAATATTTAGTTCTGTCTTTGTTTTTTATTTTGTAATTTAATCTGTCTATTATTGTTTTCTTTAATTGTCAGAAAAACTGGCAGTGCTATACCAGTTCATTTGACCAAACACGACATTAGATTTTCCCGTAATCGGATGGTACCCGCACACACGCACAAGCGCGGCAGCCCGTCTTTGTGTGACGTGTGTATGTGTGTTCCTGTCTTATGTTTGCGGCCACTAGAAAGACTATAGGAAGGATTTTGAGGAGACCATGAGGGGCAAGAACCTCTCGGGCATGGAAGTCACGCCCGCCATGATACATGTCAGACATGCCACCAAAATAGCCAGTGAGGTAACCAAAGGACCACCCCCGTGACCCTCGACCCCTCCCTTCCCCTGTAATCGTACTAGCTCATGACCTCACCCCGTTTTTCCTCTCATCACCATTTTGTGAATGAACCCACATTCTTCACACTAAACACAAAATGCTAATGACTTAGCACTAAAGATGCTTCCTTGCTTGGGTCATTTCAACGTAAAGATATTTGAAGTGGCAGCGCCGTGCTGTCAAATGTTTTGGTTGGTGTGTCCGTGTCGGTTCCACTTGCATGTGACATCACGTCCCGTGTTCCACAATCTCCACCGCAACCACTTTCACTTTGCAGCTGCATGCACCGTTGTTTTTTCCATTGCTGTCGGATCCATTGTTGCTTTTCAGGAATCTTGCCAAAGTCACCGGTGTCCCCCTTCCAAATCGAATGTTTGTATATTGGCTTTCATCGCGGGCGAAGGAGGGGGGGGGGATGCCCGCTGACTTTGAGCTGGACTTGTCTTTTTTTTGCCTGGCCTGCTTTCTGCAGTCTCTCTGTTCTTCTTCCGTCCTGTAGAAAGAGTACAGGAGGGATCTAGAGGAGGGCGTGAAGGGTAAAGGGCTAACTGTACTGGAGGAAACCCCCGAGCTTTTGCGAGCGAGGAATGCCACTCATATCCTGTGCGAGGTACGACCCGACTGACTGACCGGCCGGCCGGCGAGCCGGCGTCTTAACAACGCTTTGACTGCAGCACTAAAAATAAGAGGCAAACTCCTGCTCGATGACATCACTAACATTTGAGCCATCCTCTTCGTCTTCCCTTATCTTCTCTGTAGTCCACGCTTTTGAAAGTTCAGCTTGAGAGATAAGTTCTGCTTTTGCGGCCCGCACGCTCAGTGCGTCGAGAAACCCTCTGACTAGCTTTGAGCAAGGCACATTTGTTCTTCTTTGCAGAAAGAATACAAGAAGTCGCTGGAGCAAGAGATCAAGGGCAAGGGATTGCTGGCCTTGGCCACCGACACCCCGGACTTCATGCGGGCCAGGAACGCCACCGACATCCTCAGTCAGGTCAGAATCACTCAATCGAGATGAACACGGACGGCGGATTCATGCAAACGGTTGCTTCAACTTCAACTTTTGCGTCCGTCAGATCAAGTACAAGCACACGGCCGAGATGGACCGAGCCAGCTACACCACCGTCATCGACACTCCGGAGATCATCCACGCTCAGCAGATGAAGAACATCGTCAGCCAGGTGGGATTGTCCGCCAGCTCCCGGTCTCAGGTCGAGCGTTCCAACCCTGAATGCGGTTGTCCCTACAGATCAAGTACAAAGAGGAGGCGGAGAAGACCATGTCCCACTATGTCCCAGTTCTGGACACCCCTGAGATGCAGAGAGTCCGTGAGAACCAGAAGAACTTCAGCACTGTAAGTACAACAGTGGTTTGTGGTCGTGGTTCTCAAAATGTGGGGCGGGGGACCCTCGAGGGTCTGCGAGCTATGGCCGCATTTTCTATCTAATCTATATAAATACTTGTTATTTATATGAGACGTAAGAGTTTGAATGTTGTCTTTTCTTTTTTTCTTTTAATTGTGTGTTTTCTTCCCGTAGCTTCAATACCAGAGTGACCTAAAACACATCATAAAGGGCAAAGGGTCTGCTGTAATCACCCCTGAAATTCTTCGCGTTAAAGAAAATACAAAGAATTTCAGCTTGGTATCTACTCCACGATATATCATTTAACACCGACTCTTAACACCTTTGTTCTTCTTCGTTCATCATCTTTAACCAGACCTTAATCTGTCATCCGTCCATGTCTTTTTCTTTTTTCAAAAATAATGACATCATTGTGTTAGCTACGCAACGCCGCTAACCCTTAGCTATTCTTGACGTGTGGCGATGGTGTTTAGACGGTGGTACCTCGACTTACAAGTTTGATTTGTCCAAGCTTGGAACTCAAATTGTTTGTTTGTTTCTCTTTGAAATGAGCTCAAATGCAATTTAGACTCTCCAGATGCCTACAAAAGGTAGAAATGAAACTAAGACTGAATAATATTGAAGGAACATGTGTGAGAATCTAAATTAAAAATGCTCATAACTGAAATTTTGCAACACAAGGCTAAAAAAAAAAATCCACCAAGCGACAGCTCTTAACTTGAAAAATCCGTAAGTCAAGGGACCTCTGCACATGTATTTGTTTACAGAATGCAACTGTAAGGTAAGTCCTACAGAACTCGCAACACATGCTTGGAGCTGTCAAATCTGCTGTTGTATTCTGCTCCAAACAAAAGGAGCAGACCATTTATTGCTGCTTCTTTGGCTTCTCATCCATCCACCCAAAAAGATTCAGTACAAAGAGGATGTGGGAGGCGGAACGGCTTTGTCCGAAACCCCGGAGATGGAGAGAGTTAAACAAAACCAGAAGAACATTAGCACGGTATTCCACCTCCAGTTCTCCTTTGAGCCATCCCTCCATATTTCCCTCCAAATAAACAACGTTATGATTCCCTTGACTTTCATCTTAATCCAGAACCCCCTAAACTCGGGATTTCCTAAACTTGGTTTTCTTCCATTAACTGTTTGGTAATTGGTCCCTGGAATTCCCTTAATTGGTTCCTGGAACCGCATCCTGTCCCCCATTCCCCAAATACTTTGGTTAACTTGTGGAAACCAGTTCTTAGCTCGGGTTCTAAGAGGACTTTGTTGAAGATCTAAGGTCTAAGACTTTGGTGGTTTAAACGAAAACGAGACATTGAGAGCAGATACTAGATGAGTGTGCCGTCGGATCCTGGTCGGAGAGGATACGCATTGTTCTGGATGAAATGATTCCAAACTGGTTCACACAAGTCCATCGCCTCCAAGACTTTCCCTTGTGGTAACGATTAATCCAATCTAAACCCGGAATAATCAACTCCCAAAACAATCTGCAGTTGCCTGTGTTGAAATGATCCATAATGTTGACATCTCGGTGAGGGTTCTCTTTGACTTTTGTACCTGTGACGTTTTTGCAACGGGCAGATACAGTACAAGGATTCTCTGAGTCAAGGTACGGCCATACCAGATCTTCCCGAGGTGAAGCGGGTCCGAGAAACCCAGAAGAATATCAGCTCGGTAGAGGATCCCGTCTTATGACCCCCCTCCCCTTTCCCTGCCGTGCAATCATCATGATCACTCGCAATCCTTTTACCTTCCCAACTCAGAAGTCCAATACTTCACATCTTCCATTCTAACTATGATTCTTGTCTCATCACTCTCTTCTCTTAACTGCTGTTTGACTTTGTTTGGAATGGACTTAACATTTGCTGGTATTGAGTGGCCACGCTGGCCCAAATCTCAGTATCAGTCCCTCTGAAGTCTTAACTACTTTGAGTTGATGTTTTATCTCGTCCTAAGTTTCGTGTCGTCCTAAATTGTAATACCAAGAAGATAAAGCCTACCAGAGACTGGGTCTTCCGCCAATATTTTTGTCCATGTTTCACAGTTTTTCTTGCATAACAATTTAAGTCATGTTTTCCCGATCCATCAGATCTAAACATGAAATCATCAACCTGACCAATTCCAGCTTCCTGTATTGAAGTTGATACTAATTTAGCGAGTGAATGGTTGGACATGTTTGTAAGGTCTGTCTTTGACTTTGTGTAACATTTTGCAATGGGCAGATTCGGTACAAGGATTCTCTGAGTCAAGCCACGGCCATACCAGACCTCCCTGAGGTGAAGCGGGTCCGAGAAACCCAGAAGAATATCAGCTCGGTAGAGGATTCCGTCTTATGACCCCCCCCCTACCCTTCCCTGCCGTCCAATCATCACAATCCCTCGCAATCCTCTTACTTTCCCAACTCAGAAGTCCAATACTTCACATCTTTCATCCTAACTGCGATTCTTGTTTATCACTTCCTTCTCTTGACTGCTGTTTGACTTTGTTTGGAACGGACTTAACATTTGCTGGTATTGTGTAGCAACACTGGCCCAAATCTCAGCATCAGTCCTTCTGAAGTCTTAACTACTTCTAATACCAAGAAGATGAATGGCAGTATTGGAGCCGACCAGAGATTGGGTCTTACGCTCTTTATGGACCCAATATTTTTGTCCATGTTTCACAGTTTTGGCTGTTTTTCTTGTTTTTTTTGCATAAGATAACAACTTAAGTCACGTTTTCCCCGATCCATCAGATCTAAACATGAAATCATCAACCTGACCAATTCCAGCTTCCTGTATTGAAGTTGATACTAATTTAGCGAGTGAATGGTTGGACATGTTTGTAAGGTCTGTCTTTGACTTTGTGTAACATTTTGCAATGGGCAGATTCAGTACAAGGATTCTCTGAGTCAAGGTACGGCCATACCAGACCTCCCTGAGGTGAAGCGGGTCCGAGAAACCCAGAAGAATATCAGCTCGGTAGAGGATTCCGTCTTATGACCCCCCCCCCCCTTCCCTGCCATCCAATCATCACAATCCCTCGCTATCCTCTTACTTTCCCAACTCAGAAGTCCAATACTTCACATCTTTCATCCTAACTGCGATTCTTGTTGATCACTTCCTTCTCTTGACTGCTGTTTGACTTTGTTTGTGAGGTCTGTCTTTGACTTTGTGTAACATTTTGCAATGGGCAGATTCAGTACAAGGATTCTCTGAGTCAAGCCACGGCCATACCAGACCTCCCCGAGGTGAAGCGGGTCCGAGAAACCCAGAAGAATATCAGCTCGGTAGAGGAAAGCTCTCCTTCCGTCCCCCTCCTCTTCCTTCCTTCACCCCCTGCAATCTTCTGACCTTTCCCAACTCAAAAGTGCAGCACTTCACATCTTCCATCCTAACTCAAAGTCTCCCGTCATCATCCTCCCTTGACTGATGTTGTCTGTTATTTGCATCTGTCTTCTCCAAAATATAATCCCTTCCATAATTTTCTCAAATAATCCGCCTGCTTGGAGTCTTTCAGCAAGATCCCGACCGATACTGTAAATAAAATAACTGGTCATCATAGATGGGATGACGTGTAAAACTGATGTCACGGGCTAATCTTTTTTTTAACTCTCTAACTTTCCAGTCAGAAACTTCGACACCACGCAAGTTTAAATCTTTAAATTAAGAGTAGCACCGATGACCAAGGCGGGTTTGTACCCTGAAATCCCGGTGTCGGTCGGGCTCTAACCCTTGTAGACTACCTTGAGTCTCACCATCACGTTTGACTTTTTTGTCTCGTTCCAAAGCTGCAATACAAGGAAGACGTGGGACGAGGCACATCTGTGTCGGAGACGCCAGAGATGGAGCGCGTTAGACGCAATCAGCAAAATATTAGCACGGTACCCGGGAAAGCGTGAACCCCGACCTCCCCTCCCCCTGGCTCATTTCACTCCTCTTAAAAACCATCGTAACAACTCTCTCTCCAGTCTGACTGAAAGTGTTACCTGACATTATAACCCCAGTGGGCTAACACGCGTCTTCATTTCACAGGATGAAAAAAAAAAAAGCTTAACGTCTTATTGGTGCTGTGCTTTGCTATCTTTTCTAGAAATGTATTTTCTTGCTTTCCTTTTATCTTCTTGGGTATATTAAATGCAGAGACTCCTTAAGGGGTGCTTTTTTTATTTTTATTTTTTATTTATTTATTGTTGTGTAGTTCTCTTTTTTTTTGGCTGTGATTGTTGTCTTTTTTTCATAACCTTGTTTGTCTTTTTGACTGATTCCTTTTCTCTACCTTCTTGGATTAGATCAAATACAGGGACTCCCTGGATCGCGGCACGGCCATCCCGGACCTGCCAGAAGTGAAGCGGGTCAAACAGACCCAGAGGCACATCAGCTCGGTAGTGGAACCCTCACCCCCCCCTTTCAAAAGCGTGTTTCCTCCTAACAAGAGTAGACATTAGCGCCAGTTAGCTTCACCTGCCAATCTAATCACACCCTTGCTTTAACTACCTGAACCGTATTCACCTCTTGAACCCGCTAATCCATAAAAGGGGTGAGCAAGAGCTATAGATATTTAAATATAGGTTGAATATGGGCAAGAGTTTGCTCACCCCTGCTCTATAGAATCAGTTTGTCAAGCTTTCTGTTGTTTGGTGAACCCTCCAAATTATCTGGAAGCTTCTCTGTTGTCTTGTGATGGTGCTGTTTTTTTTCTGTCTGACCACCATCCCCCTTTTGCCACATTTCAGGTGTTGTATAAGGACAGCTCGGCCAAGGGAACCCCCGTGGTGTTCACACCGGAGATGGAGCGAGTCAAACGGAACCAAGAGAACATTAGCTCGGTACTTTTGAGAATCACAGCCGACTTCCGTGTTCTTCTTCTTCTCTGTTCGCTACGCAACTCTAACCCCTTTGTCTAACGTCGTCCTGGTCAAACCCAGGTCCAGTGTGTAGGATTTGGTTCTTTGTTGTCAATTGCAGTGAACCCACACTTGTTTGTCAAGTTTTCTGACGAACATAACTAAACCTAATGTCCTGCAGCTGAACTTTCTGGGCTGTATAATGGCCCCTCTAACTATATTCATTCTTTCGTCTTATATCCCCCCTAACATCTCTGGTCACTCTTGTCTGTCAGTGTGTCCTGTCGCTATCCACTATGCTAGTGGCTACGCTAAAAGTTGGCGTCGAAATTGGCCTCACCGGGTGTCCCTGCTTTTTTCCTGACAGGTGCTGTATTCCGACAGCTTCCGCAAGCAGGTCCAGGGCAAGGCCGCCTTCGTTCTAGACACCCCGGAGATGAGACGTGTCAGGGAAACCCAGCGCATCATATCTGGAGTAAGCCATATCCCAGTCCAAATATTGGCAACTAAGTCTAACTGGAGTCGTGACTTGAGAACCTTATCTGAACCTTATCTGCGCTTCAGGTGCGCTACCACGAGGCCTTTGAGAAGACCAAGGGCAGCTTCACGCCTACCACCACCGACCTGATAACGGAGCGTGTGAAGAAGAACACCCAGGACTTTAGCGACATCACCTACCGTGGCATCCAGAGGCGCGTGGTCGAGATGGAAAGGAGGCGCGCTGTCGAGCACGACCAGGAGACCACCACCGGTAAGAATTGCTGGACACTTAGGCCAGCTTGACAGTACAGTTTAATTCGTTCTGGCACTAACTGCGCATCAAATGAATTTCCCAATGAATGCTTTCCAACTGGTTCCTCTGAAGTCGGCCCCTGATTTAGCTACCTTTCACCTCTTCAGATCTGCGAGTGTGGCGTACCAATCCTGGTTCCGTGTTTGACTATGATCCGGCTGAGGACAATATCCAGTCCAGGAGTCTGCACCTGATGTCTGGTAAATTGTGGAATGGAGAACTAGATTCACTGTATGTTAACTCCAGTAGCTGCGGAGTGGAATAAACCAAATGGTTCATAGAGGACCAAGAACCATTGACCAGGGTTACCTCAAAGGACTAAAAGTCATGTCACTCCAGAGCACCTTCCCGATAAAAGCATTTTCTGACCAGATACCTTTTTGAACGACTGGCCGATAGGAATGTACCTCTTCAGTGTCTCTAATTCTCCCTTTCCACCCTAGTCCAAGCCCACCGCCGCAGTAAGGAGCACTCCCGCTCCACCAGCGCCCTGAGCGCCATGAGCGGCGTGGCTGACGAGAAATCCGAGATTTCCCACGACCCAGAGCATCACTTGTCCCTCTACAGCAACGGATATGTCACCACCTCTGGATACGTCACCACTTCTATGGGTGAAGCTTAAATGAAAGACGGTTTGCCTGGTGATTTATGAACGTGACTTGATGTTGTTTCTTTGCAGGTTACCAACAAGCCAAGACCGTGGAACTGCAGCAGAGATCTTCGTCCGTGGCTACCCAGCAGACCACCGTCTCTTCCATCCCCTCACACCCCTCTACCACCGGGGTACCTAACACTTCGGTTCGCCTTTACGTCCTCCAAAAGCCCAATTATGGTCTCTAACACTTTTACCCGGTTGCAGAAAACGGTGCGCGCCATGTACGACTACCTGGCGGCCGACAGCGATGAGATTTCCTTCAAGGACGGCGACGTCATCGTCAACGTGCAGTCCATCGACGAGGGCTGGATGTACGGTACCGTGCAGCGCTCCGGCAAGACCGGTATGCTGCCTGCCAACTACGTGGAGGCCGTTTAAACGGAAAACGCGCGTGGGAAAAATGTGTGTTTGTGGAGTTTGTCGCCTGTTTGTCAGTTTGTGTTGCCTGTGAATCCCAAAATTCGATCGGACTCGTTTTGAGATGACCTTCCTTCTCTCTCCCGTACAACCTGACCTATTACTGTGTATAAATCAAAAACGAACAAATAATATATATTGTCGGTGTTGTACGGAGTGAAACAATCGGCTAAGACTACTTCCTATACATTTAACGATGTCATGCACCTAAAGAAGTCCACGATCAAAGCACTCTTGAGTTGTCAGAGAAAATACTCCAGTGTTTCCCTCCATTAACTGAACCCTGACCACTAACTAGCCCACTAACTAGTACACTAAGTACAAGTACTAGTTCAGTGTGTGTTTTGTTTTTGATGGCAAAGTGTAATCCTTCACCAGTAGCTATTAAAACCAAGTTCCTGCAGTACTCACCCTGTCTTGGTTCCTTTTCATTCCAGGGTCATTTTTGAAGATAAAAAAAGATATTTCTCGAGAATAAAGTACTGCAGGTTTATTTAATATTTTTAAAAAAATGTTACAAGAAAAGATTACAAAAGCATTTACTACAATTTTATTTCAAAAGACAAATCCAGTGTTTTGCTTTCATGATAAAAGTTTTTGCACATTTTGGCTCTAGATTGAAAAAACAAAAAAGTGAGAAGGTGCATGCATTAAACACTCAAGTTAGAAAATATTTGTGTAGAAAAACATCAGAATTGACTCACAGTGAAAAACGGAAGGCGTGTCCGGTTAGTTGCGCTCAGTCTACTAGGTCGGACCAGAATGTCAGGTGGTCTTAGCGTTGGGCGTGCTGCAGGGCGAGCAGCGGCGCCCTCTGCTGGTACTGCTTCTCTTTGGCGGTGGCGATGCGGCTCGTCAGATCGCACGCCCGCTCCAAGAAGTTGACCAGCGTTTGCTCAGTCAGCAGAGATGCCAGAATCTGGGCCAGGCTAATGGTCCACTCACTGTCTGGCGGCCCCGAAAGGTCCCGGTTCGGTCCCGCGGGCCTGGTAGTGGCCTCGCCAATTTGCAAGACGAGGCTCGTGACTTTGGCGATTGCCTGGAAGAGCTCGTTCTCCTCGGGGTCACCGTGGAACAGGCTGCACAGCGTCTTACAAAACTGGATGAACTCGTGCTGACAAACCGAGATGCAGTTCGATGATATTGTTTTTGAAGTCCTAGTTACATCCTTTTCTTCTATCCAGAAGAATGAAATATTAAACTGTACCTGCTTCATGAGGGGGAGCGGCTGCTGGACATCCTTCTCCTTCTCTTTGGCCATGACTACATCCCGCAGCATCTGCTTTAGCTGCTCCTGGTAGTCCTTGGCCTCCTCTTTCCCATCAGCCTTTTCTTTAGCAGCCAAAAAAAAACAACTCGGTAAGCAAGTGGAAAACCAAGTCCACATCTCCAGCTCCGTCCCTACCGGAAGCCACGCCCACGCGGAGAGGTCTGTCAGACGATACAGAAGGAATGTTCATCTCGGACGAGCGCTCCTCGCTGTCCGTCAGAGCTGCGGAAGGCAAAAGTGATGTCGCCAACAAAGATGCCGTTGAATTTCAATGCTTCAGTCAAGACTCACCGGGTGGTAAGTGAAGACGGTAAAGTAGCTTCACCTTGTCGCTCAGCTCCCCGCAGTACAAAGTGTCTGATACGACAAACAGGAACATTTTTCAAGAAAAATATTGCTGAGAAAAAAACTATTTTGACAACCTGGGATTGAATTAGTTGAGATAAAAGTTAATAAAGCAAAAATAATAAAACATTTCAAATCAACAAACAGTCGTCACACCCTACTCACCAAGCCAGAGGGCAAAGTCCCTGAACGAGAGCAGATGTTGTCTGTCCGAGTCCAACAAATTGAAGGTGCGGTGGGCCAGAGTGTCGGCATGGCAACCCACCGCCGGCCAAGGGGCCAGCAGCCCGTACAGGCTCTTGAACTGCGGCAGGTCCAGTCGGTACTGGCGCTCCAAGTACGAGACGCCGCGCCGCCAAGACGCCGCCTCGGCCGCAGCCACCGCGCTGATGTCGCCCCAGTATAGGCTGATGAAATGTTCCGTCTGGGTGGAAACAATACCATTACAAGCTTAGTGAGAAAAATAGTTCAAGAACAATACCAATTCAATCTTGAATAGTCAATTATAAGAATGGTACTTTTTTGCATTAAAAAAATATCTGAAGAGTGGCAAAGAATTTACCTTGAAGAGGTCATAAATGTCAGCCAGGTGTTCCGCAGAGATGGAAACATCTGGCGTCACCACTCTTAACTGAGAAAACACGCCTGTGAATTTGTATTCTCATTAGCATGAACATTTTCATCATTCCTCACAGCGTTTTCTTTGGTTGTGTCCTCGTGTGCCTGCAGAACTTGAATTCTGTGTCGACAGCGAAGTCTCTCGATCTTCCTCACCGTCAAATCCCCGAACCTCTGACCCAGAACACACATTTATGGAATTTTATTTTGGGAGGAAAAAAACAAATTATTCAGCTATTGGTTGGATAAAAGCTCCATCCATATTCCTTTTGCTTTTTTTTTTAATGACTATACCTGTTCATTTGTGACGCGTTAGTGCGCGTGTCTCTGTGACGTCACTACGTGCGCGCCGCTTGATCTGCGTGTGACCAAGGTAAGACACCTACGCCTCTCTCTCCCAATAGTCGCGACGATTAAAGTAATATAATTCAATATTACAGCAAATGGGTCGCGTTATGTTTAGGAATACTTTGTTAGGTGACTTGGGAGCGTGTGTTGTCGCTCGGTGACATTTTGGGGCCCCGTTATCCCTCGACGGACTGAGCTAAAGTTGCTAACACAGATTAGCGCCCATGCTTTTTATGACTTCCACGAGATCTCGCGAGTTCATCGCAGTTGCACTCGGGTGAGATGTAAGACCAAATTTGACTACATTAAAAATCATTTTAAAAAACGCAGCCCAGATGCTAGGTAACACAATAACCTATTTAAGAATGTTTTTCAAACACTATCACAGATGCATAAAATACTTTTTTAACAATCTGTTTTATGTGGACTGGCAGGCTGTTGGCGTTGTTGGTGCAGCATATTAGCAAAGCCCAAAAATAGGACGGCATACATGATCATTTTATCATGACAACATAATTGGATTTGTATTCTCGCTCCTTCGTTAGCTGCTGGTGACTCACTTCATAGGCGTCAGTGATGAGCTGTGTTATGTTAGCTTGGCCCACAGCGGGAGCGTCCATCATGTTGTTGCCGCTGCCATTTGCAGGGGGTTGAGAGAACTCGCCAGGAGACGACTGGTCACTTCCAACATGCTCCAGAAAACTGCAACAGGTCAGTAGGTGACATTAATGTAACCGATTGATGCTAAGATGATGACGCAAACACAAACAAGTAGTTCATGGTCACTCTCTGTACGGTTCGACCAACAAACAAACAAACACATCAGTTCTTGGAAGTACCTTGCAAGGACCATAAGTGCATGTCCATCATCCACACGGGCGCAGAGGCTGGCAGCGTTGGACTCCAACACGGCCAGAGCCAGCTGAAAGATGGCCTTGATGCCGTGGAAGAAGAACCAGTCCACCACGCACACAGCACTTTGGAAGGGCAGCACGCTGACAAAGATGGTCAGGAACCAGGACAGAGACACCGACGACAATGTGGAAAGGTCCGGAAAATGATCAGCCAGATCAGGGAGACGCTCGCTGATGAGCTGCTCGAACACCGACTGGTCCACCTGAGCACCTGCGCAGTGGAAAATGGACCAACAATGCGGACATTTCCCAGCACTAATGCAAATGTTAAATGCAGAGCTGCTTACCGATGACCCTCCTGTTGAAGTAGTCGGGAAGCATCCGCTCACAAACGGCCACCAACAGCCAGAAAGCTTCTTCTTCTTTGGCGTACAGCAGCAGCACGGATGCCAAGATGTTCATTGACTAGCATCCGAAGGCTATGTGTTAGCAAAGCAACTGCTGACAACAATTATGGACAGAAAGTAAGATGTCATACTTGACAGTATCCGATCTTCGGGTTACGGTGGGCGTAGGCGGTGAGTACGCGGCGGAGAGCCGAAATGCCGGTGGGGTTCTGGAAGGCAGGATGGTCCGGTAGGGAGCGGTGGAGGTCCCGCTCGATTTCGTCGGTGGTCAGGCTGCTCTGACCCATGGATGTCTGCACCAAAGCTGCGTAGTAGCCCGGGTCCGAATCCAGATCAGAAGTCGTGTCTGCGGGTTAAAAATAAACGCATTGGCATGTTAAAATTTGAAATTGTAGGCAACTGCCTGAGCACTTTTCCCTCCCTCTTGTTATATGTAAGCATAGCAACTGCTAGCATGTTAGCATCTGTCTTGGCGCTTCTTACCCGAGAGCGTCATCCAGAGCTCGCCTCGAAGCGACTCGGGTATGCCCAGAGCAATCAGCCGCTGGAGCTTGTCGGTGCGAAACATGTGGACGCCACGGCCAAACTCGGCAAAGTGTTCCTCCCACATCTTCTCTTTCAGCACCTCCGTATGCTAAGCAAACCCATGAAAACGTACGAACGACATCAATTGGATACGAGATGTGTTGCGATAGCGACATTTGTGCTGCTTTCGCTTACCTCGTTGTTGTTACTTCCTGGGGTGTTGTGATGGAAGGCAGTCATGAGAGCTTCGCTATTGACGGTATTCCGAAGCACCTGCTCCTCCATCTCTTCTTCATCCGAGCACGCCGTGTCGTAGTAGAAGGTGTAGTAAGGATTGTGGCAGCTCTGATGCAGGAACAACAACCAACATAGGTTTCCCTGCTTCAACTCTAAATGTTGCTAAATCATTACTGAATTAGCGTACCGAGGTCCTCTTGGCACGCCGGCTGGTCCGAAAGGCCGACTGCTTGAGGTGCAGCGAGCGCAGCCTGCAGTCCAGGCTCTCCACCAGGTCGTCGCGCGCCTGCAGCTCGATGAGTTGGAAGGCCTTCTTGGAGCGCACGCTCACAATCACCGGGTTGGGAAGCGTGCACGTGCTCTCCGCCTTCTCCACCGACACCACCTGGCGGCACGTCAGCGCTTCAGCACGACTTAGCAGCGGCTATCGATACCCATGACGGGCGAGCTGACATCTTCACCTCCGTGAGGGGTATCAGGAGAATGCATTGGCCCTCCTCTCGGCTGGAGAAGCCCAAGTAGTTGTCGGTGGTGTAGAGCGTGCCGGCCGTGTGGCAGCGGGCGTGCGGCGTCCACACGGCGCACGACGCCACCTCGTGGAGCCTCTCGCTGCGGGGGAGGCGGAACAGGGCCAGAACGTACTCTCGCAACGCCTGCTCCTCCAGAACCCTGAACGGAAGATCACATGGGGGTCAAAGTCTCAAGAAGCCATGTCATGCGGAGCAGCTTGAAGAAGAAGAATTAATTAAATGAGCAAGTCTGACCTTTTGGTGATGCGAGCCGGCTGCTGCAGCACCCGGTCCAGCTCCAGGCCTTCGCTGTCCAGCAAGCGACGCAGGGCGATGTCGGCCAGCTGCCCCACCACCCCAAAAGCCTCGTCCAAGTTGAGGAACATGGAGAAGTCCCGTTGCCGTTGCCTGGTGCTCACCCGGATGCCCTCTGTCATGAATCCGCCGGAGACCCGCTCCAGCCGAATCACCTCCGCCCAGGGAATCACAAACTTGACTGAGAAAGGAGGCCAAGGGAACCAAAAAGCAAAGCATAGATGGCTTTGATTATAATCATGCATTTACTAAAAAAAAATCAAATCATGAGTACCTTCTTTGCCTAGCAGGAATGAGTAGAAGGCCAAGTGGTTGATGCTGAGGTAGAGCAGGCCCTGGCGCGGCACCCGCCCCTTCCATGTGCAGCACGAGTAGAAGGTGACCAGTTTCTCCGACGACGGCAGTCTAAAGTGGCGCTCGAACTTCAGCAGAGCCTCGCGAAACTTCTCCGGGTCGTCCTCCTGGGCAGCTTGGCGACCGCGCGACTCCTCCGCGATCAGGCCCTGACACACGTATGTCGTATGTGGCTTTTTCTTTGGACTCTGGATTCGTGGTTGACCTGCGTCGTGTCTCCCACCTTGACTTTTCCTCGGACAAAACTGGCTCCGTCCTCTTTGTTCTCAAAGACGGACAGCGAGTGCAGCAGGTTGTGTGCCAGCCAATCCCAGTGCTTGTTCACTTCCTCCATGGTGGCTCCTGCAAAGACGGCAACAAAACATAAAACGCGCACACAACTAAATCATCAGTATGTGTTGTATGGATTTACCACTAGCGATGATCCAACTGATCTGCGAGCCCGGGATCTGGAGGAGGATTCGGAAGGGTGTCACCCTGGCATTGGAGTCCAGCACCGTGTCTAGCGCCCCCACCAGGAGGCCTGCACACAACACAACACCTTTTGACCATACGTACGCTTAAGATTGCACAAGTTACAATGTTACTAATGTTCGTCGGGTGTATACAAACGTTAAGTGCTTTAACTTTTTTTGTTGTGCTAAATTTTGTTAATTTCTAGGCACTCACATGGAGAAAAAATGGGATCTTGTTGTTTTAGACTCTGCAGTCATTTTAACTGTCCAAGTTGAGCCGCTTGAAGGCGTGATGCCGTAGCCTGGCAACATGCACAAAGGCTTCTGAGGGAAGGGAAACATTCCAGAATGTTTTCCCTGCCCCAGCCAGTGGCCACCCATCAAGTGTAAATCATGGGGCAAAAAAAAAAAAAAAAAAAAATGTGAGTGAGCTCTTCTATATTGTGATCTCAAAATATGAACAACTGTCCATTATTTAGAACAGCTGGCTGATTTACACTGAGAGAAACTATGATGTTAAAGTCTAAAGATAAGCAGAGCTGCAGTGTTAACATAGGTGAGCATGAGGTCACTTCTAATAAGTAGCCAATATTCGAATGTTGAATGAGCATGGTTTAAGGTGCTTGATAAATTAAAGTGAGTTGGGGGAACTTTCAAAATGCGCAAATGGTTAATTATTGGCTTGAAGTGACACTAAATCCACAGTCAGGCAATAATTAAATAAAGTGAGTTGGGGGAACTTTCAAAATGCGCAAATGGTTAATTATTGTCTTGAAGTGACACTAAATCCACAGTCAGGCAATAATTACAAGAAGCACGGCTGAAATTGGACTCATTGGGTCAATCATACGCCAAGTTTGCAGCCCTTTAAAAGACGCATTTAAATTGGATTCAAGTCGACTTCTTATTTTTGGGGGATTTTCAAGTGCAGGATTTTTGTTTTCAAGAGCGCGTCGACCCACCCACTCCCCACCCTCACGCCCTCCTCGCTCAACCTCCTCTCCCGGTATCTCGACTTCTACCGACCGCTTATTTTCCCGGCGGGTTCCCCGCGGCCTCTCCTCCTCTGCAGCAGGAAGAAGTCGTTGCTCCGCTCGGTGACCCACAGCTTCAGCGCGTTTTTCAGAGCCACTTCCTCCGGGTTCAGCCACATTTCTCAGCAGGGTGGGATCACCGGAGCGGAGGACTGGGAAGTCCACACCGCCGGTCTACAGCGGCGAATAAGCGGCTTGCTTCATTGCTTGCCACGCGGGGTTCGAACTTCGAACACTAACGTCAGACTTGCTCAAGTCGAGCGAAACTCAACAGCTGGACACGCCGATCCAAGATTGTTTCTTATGTTCTCGGGCAAGATGTGTCACTCCGTTCCTCTCATCAAAAAGTGCCGTCGTCTGAATAATTTATGAATGACGTCATTTAATAAAAATCCGTACCCTTGCGTTTCCAGCATTTATATTTTTACTCCACGTCAGGGATAGAGTCGGACAATAGAGCTTGCTGAAAGAGGATGAGGCTGAGCGCTTGTGATTGTACTTTCCCTACTTCCCCATTTGAGCCGCTCTCACTGTACTTCCGCAAAGGAATATTTGCTCTCTTCTGATTGGATTTTCCAGTGTCACATGCCCAAGCGCTGGCCGTGTCTGGGAGTCACACAAATGCATCACAATATTCACTTTGTGTGTTTTGGGGGGGATTAAAACATTATTTTAATATTTTGTGTGAATAATATTAACTGTGTGTGTGTGTGTATATATATATATATATATGATGAATTGGATTTTACAGTGTCACATGCCCCAGCGCTGGCCGTGTCTGGTAGTCACACAAATGCATCATCACAATATTCACTTTGTGTGTTTTGGGGGGGGATTAAAACCTTCTTATTTTAATATTTTGTGTGAATAACATTCTTAATAATTCAGCATAAGGTATTGTGTTTATTTTGCGACCTATATAATAACTGTATATATATATAGGATGAAGCATGTGGCACATGTTCAATGACGTTTTCAGCAGCCACAAATGGAATGCCAGACTGCCATGCCTTATATGGACGTGTTTAGGGCTAAAGCGGAAATTGGTACTACGTTTATTATTGTCCCCTGAAGATTTATTTTATTTAACTTCAAATTTGAACACTTATTTAAACTTTCCAATTAATACTAAAAAGGCGAAAAGTGTGTTTAGGAGAAACACGTATTACTTAGGTTTAGTTTAAGTCGTATGATAAGGAATATTGACAGTCTTGGAAAAATTGTGTTTTTTGTTTCTGACCGGATTTCTTTTGTCGTTTCTCTTTCAGTTTCCGGTCATGCCAAGAGGAGTGGTGTGATTATTTAAGAAAACTTCAGCGTGCCAAAATGCAGGTTAGAATATTTAAGTTAACACTTTAAGGCGTTGATGTAAATTGAACGTGTGAACTAGTAGTAGTTGTCGCGTGTAGCGTTTTCTCAAGTTTAGTTTAGCGTGTTGCTTCAGCAATACTCTGTGTTTTCTTGTAAACAACTCGATGGGCGTCCTTTGGCACTTATGGGGTCGAAATGTACTAATTGTGCGTCTCACAGGACCCCAACGAGGACACCGAGTGGAATGACATTTTGAGGAAAAAAGGGATACTTCCACCGAAAGAAGTCCCGAAAGATGACGACGAGGAGGAAGAGTTGGCTCTCCAGCAGCAGTCTGTCGGTAAAGAATTTTGTTCTAAAGAATCGTTTATCAACTCATTTTAGAAGGGAAAATACTTTAGTGGAGACATGATTTAAATTTGCACTGCTTCTTGTAGCCTGCAGGTGGCGACAGTTTACAAATATTTTTTGAATTTTTATTTATTATTTTACAAAGATATTTTAAAAACACCTGTCTTCTGTTGTGCGCAGTGAAAACATACGAAAACATGACGCTGGAGGAGCTGGAGGAGAATGAAGACGAATTTGAAGAGGACGATGAAGCCGCCGTTGAAATGTACAGGTGAGGCCATCCCGAATTCTTACAATGTAAATGTGAACTCGTCACAATGCATACATTTAAACTCTATTTACCAATGTTATTAGATTATTATGGTGTTTTATATATTACAGCTATGGCAGTTGCAAGTAAAGAAACATGGTTTGCTATATGCCGTTTGTGTGTGTATGTGTGCGCGCGCGTATAGACAAAAGCGTCTGGCCGAGTGGAAGTCCTCACAGATGAAGAACATATTTGGGGAACTGACAGAAATCTCTGGTCAGGATTATGTCCAAGAGGTGAATAAGGCGGGAGAAGGCATCTGGGTGGTGCTGCATCTCTACAAGCAGGGGTAAGTAGTAATTGTGCGGACCTTTGACAAGTTGGGCTGTATCCCGGTTAATTTGTTTTTAATTTGAAAAGAAAAATGCTCTGGTCCTGTCACCACTGTCCAACATGAAATGCTAATCGCCTCGTTGTTTGTTTTTGGCCAGCATCCCCCTATGCGCCCTGATCAACCAGCACCTGAGCGTGCTGGCCCGCAAGTTCCCTCAGACAAAGTTCCTCAAGTCCATCTCCACCACCTGCATCGCCAACTACCCCGACAGAAACCTGCCCACCATTTTTGTCTACTGCGAGGGCAACATGAAGGGACAGTTTATAGGGCCACTAGTCTTCGGCGGCATGAACCTCACGGTAGAAGGTCAGTATGTGGACCTATTGTTCCTTCTTCTATTTCTAAATATTATTTTATGAATTTAATACTTCATCTTTGCGTCACTCGCTGCGTGTTTGCTCTCAGAGCTCGAGTGGAGGCTGTCCGAATGCGGCGCCGTCAAGACGGATCTGGAGGAGAACCCCCACAAGCAGATCCGCGATGAGATGATGTCCTCCATCAGGTGCTCTCTCCCCACGCGTAACCACAGCGACGACTCGGACGAAGATTGACACCTCTACTGCCCACACGTTTTTTAAATTAACACATTTCATACCTTATTTAAGTCGTCTGCTGAAACCTCTGCCGGCCGGGTTAACGATCATGTGCTCGGTCAAATCGACGTTGAACAACTATCTTTTTACCTATATTGACTTACAAGAAACTTTTTTGATCAATACATTTCAATAGTGTCAAAAACTCTGTATTTTTAAGTCGCCTTTCCAGGCAGCGATAACTCTCGGTCCACTCGAGTGTAATTAAAGAAAATACATTGGCAGGTTGTTAAACTTGTCATCATGGAGACCTTCAATTTGAAATGAGCCAACCTCTACCAGGGAAACAATCATGCATGTAAGCCTTTGCGTTGAAATAAAAGCCAAAGTCAGTCATAGTACGAGTATTTAATGTGCAACACATCTGAGTCACGTTCACAAGCATCAAGCGTGCTGTCATTTCACCCGGAACACCGCGTCCGCACTCTGACATCCGCAGATGACCGCTCCCGTTCTTTTTAGCTTTGTTTGTCGAGCATAATGTCGCAGCGACCCCTCTCAAATATTCTGCGTAAGGCAAAAGCAAGAGAGAGACAAGGTTAGTTTGTAACACAAAGTGCTAAGTAGACATTTTGTCTTACCAGAAGCACCACCGTCTTCTTCCTCCGCTGAGACAATTTGGGTGAAAGTCGCATCAGAGGGTGAACAGAGTCGGACTGCGGGAGAAAATGCGACCAATCATCACAGGTTCTAATTTGGGGACCAGTCCGGTCCACTCACCATGTTCTCCTCCGAGTCAGCAGAGGTCCTTGCTTTTGAATAATGAAACAGGAACTGGGGAAGAGAAGTTTTCTTTTTAATTCAGTGCCTATAGCCAGTTAGTCTCAGCAACTTAGCGTAGACCCACAAGACGTCGTCTTGGTTTGATTTCCACGTGAGTAACAAAGCAGGATATCAAAATGAAAGAACCTACCCTTTTGAAAAGATTCTGCGCTTGCTGCTGCTGCTGCAAACAAATGTCATTCATATTATTTTGTTCAAGTTGCAAACACACATTGGCCAACGCGTCCGACCAACCTCGCTGTCGTCTCGCCACGATAGTTGAGCGGGTTCGTCTTCTCGAACCTACAACCAAACCGCAAGTCAATTTCAGGTCAGTACTTTAGTTCAAGAAGAAGAAATGAACCAGAAAGCAAAAATAAGATGACATCAATATTGTCCAATTATCACCGTTCTGAACAGAAGTCCATCTTCCAATCTCTGGAAACGACTAGCGTCTGAATGAAAAGCACACGTCACCACATATTCAAACCAAAATACTTATTTTTTTATCCTTAGTGCAAAATGAAAGCCAACTTTGACCAGCTGAATCTTCTTCCTCAAACCCCATAAATAGGGACTTACCTGTGGATTGCCAGCATCCGCAGCAAAACAAACAAAAAAGTGCAAGTTGTGTCATGTATGGAACGTTCATGTCGCCCAGCTAAAAGTCCTTTCCGTCCCTTCGCTTTGCTTTTCCAAAGTTCTCCGTCTGATGGGTGCGATCTCCTCTGGGTTCTCTCGCTCTCGTGTGTGTGTGTGCATGTGTGTGGGTCCTCCTCCTCCCTTTAGATACTCCGTGATCTTCCCTCTATGATGACGAGATGAGCGGCCACGCCTCTTTCTGGGAAATTAAGATGATCCATTGACGACATTTGATCTGGATTGACGTCACAAGGTAAAAAGTGGGTGTGTCACCCATGGCAATCGCACAAATCACACACACGTGCCTCCCGAATTTCATGTCGCTCGAGTAAACAAAATATTTTGAAAATATTCCCAATACAACGCCTTCAAAACAAAATGGCCGACTGCGCTTTTCGAACACTCCAAGTGACCTTGAACAAACTTTGCAATTATTGCAATTAGCAACAAGGGTCCACCTTCTCCGTCGTGGCGCAAAGGTCGCACTCTTGTCGTCATTGTCAGGACAAACCCAATTAAGCGCTTGCCTTAATGCCAGCGTTCCATCTGGCTAAGTACGCCTTTGTCTCCGCTTCATCACGCCAAAACATATACGGAAACACCTTTGTCGGCGCGCAAGCAATAAAGTGGCGCTTGAATCGAGAACGTGGCAAACGACGACAGCCCGGGTGGCGAAAACGAGATTAGTGAAGCCGAGCGAGGCCTTCCATCACATGTATGTGTCATCAAGTCTTTTACAGTGTATTCTTATTGCAAGTGCCAATCAATAGCGCCATGTTTTTATGGCGGGAAAATGTAATCATGGACATGCCTGGACATGTTTTAACAACCTCATAATTATTATACTTTGAATTTGAGACTCAAGGTGCCGCCCGCTTGTGATTCAAATTCCAATCCAACAGGGACGCTAACTTTTCATGTTTTACTCCCATTAATGGCGGCGTGTTCTGTTCCTCAAACATGGCATTGATAACCGAAAATGGCAGCCGGGAAAAATACGAATCGATGGCTGTGTTTTTTTGTTTTTAAGCGCTCCCGCGTGACGGAAAGGCGACCAAGTGCGCTGACTTATGGTCTTAATAAGCCAGAGGGCATCGACGTGTGGCTAACATCAGAGCTTGATGGACGTCGTAAAAAACGCTCGCCGACCCTGAGAGCTTTGCCACAAAAGCTTCCATAAAGGGCCCCTCGCGTCCCCTTTTTCAAAGTCAACCATCAAATTGAGAATTAGCTTTATGCAATTTGTATGTCTTTTATTGCTTGTTTCATTTTTGACACGCGGGCTGCGTTTTTGTTGCTCTAATTGGGGGGTTGAATGCGTCCTGTTCATTTTTTGACATACGTCTTCTTGTTTATGTCTCATTTTTGATACATACGTAGCTTATCATGGCTTATCTCATTTTCCTCATAGCTTGTGTTTCATTTTTTTATTTGGATTTTAAGTTTTCATATCACTTGTGTTAACTTCTTGCTCCAAATGATAAGTGTTCATACTTTTGCCAGTTTACTATGCAGTATATGAAGTCTTGGATCAAAGCAAATTGTATTAGGGTCTTCTCATAAAGTTTTGTTTTGATCACAAAAACACTTTTTTTATTACATCAACAAACTTTTCTTGGCACTAAACGAAATACTGCACGTTTGTATTACTCACTTATTGAAATATTCGTTAGGCACGCCGGAAATGAAATGGTCATGAGCGAGTCAGACTGAAAGATTCATTTTTCTCTCGGCTGGTGTAAAGGTCCTGTGCAACACGCTGGCCAATTAAAGAATTTTGCTGGGAACAGGCGTCCTCACCGCATGACAGGCGGCGTGAACGGATGACGTGGGAGATTGCATGGCTGGCTGTGAAGGCCTTTCACACGCCTCAAAGGTCGAGAGCACAACTCACTCCTTCGTTTTGTAATTGTACGGGCCATTGCAGTACTCTCTGTCTTTATAGAAGAAATTAGAAACCAAAAATAATCCCAAGCACTCAAGTAAATGAATGACGATGCTGCATTAGTATGGTTATTCTTAGTGAATGTTTGTTAATGTGCAAGTATAAAAGTAGCAGCAGTGTCTGTAAAACAAAAAAGAGGACAAATGTAAATGCGGGAGCTCACACTGCCATCTAGCGGTAGTTGTGTTAACTAAAAACATTTTCAGGCCCGTCAAATTTCAGGTGTTAAATTTTGAAATGTGCAAAAATTTGGAAATGTATAAAGTTTTGGGAAAGATAAAGTACTGAAAGTATTGGAAGTTCAAATGTTTTCAAGGCCACAAAATATTGGGATGCACAAAATTTTAGATTTGTAAAACAGAGAGATAAAATAGTGAGTGTTGTGAGGCAAAGCATTTTCAAAACTACAAAATTCTGGAAGGTGAACAATTTTTAATAAACAATATGTTTGATTTAACTGAAATAATCCACAGCAACACGTGACTGTGAATCCATTCAGTGAAAACACATGCACCTCACCAGCTTTTCACAAACACACACACATACACACACCTATCAACTATCTCCATGGGGAGTTGAGTCATGAGAGTGCAGTCAACACGTGAATACACACACACATGTGTATGTGTGCACAGTGCACACACAAAGCTATAGTGGAAGATGTAAAGAAAAAAAGGCTACCTATCATTTTGTTTATTTTTCATCATTGTAGCCTATAACCTGCTTAATTACAGCAAATAATTTCACAAAGAATAACAGAGATTATGTAGTTGCACAAGTCTGCACACCCACTTATCACAAGGGATGTGGCTGTGTTCAGAATTGACGCAGTGGTGAGAGTCAGCGCAGATCTGTTGCCATTTAAAGTGTCCCTGATTAACCCCAAACAGAGTTCAGATATTCTCGTGGGTTTGTCTTAAAATGTTTTTGATCACATTGCAATGAGCTTCCACAGCATCACAGAAAAACATTTTCCGAAGCATTGAAAATGAGGTGAGGACAGTTTTCATCGGGTGGAGAGAAAATGGTCCATTACCAAGAAGTGGACGTCCCTCCAAAATTGCTGAAAAGGGGGGGGGGGGGGTGGGGGGGGGGGGGGGGGGGGGGGGGGGGGTTAGTGAGGCTGCCAACCCAAACAATGACTGATCGGCACCAATCTCCGGTAAGTACTGAGTACAAGCAACCTCAGTCTCCCATCTTCTGCGTGTTGACCCCAATTGACCCCCATTTAACACGAATTTCGAACTTGCGAACACAGTCCCAGACATAGGGTGTGCAGACTTGTGCAAGTCAAAAAGACTTCATTTTTATGTTTTTTTTTAAAAATATCTACTGCACACAACTTTATCTTACATGGAATTTTAATATCCACTGCACGTTGTGTGCTGATGAAAACGTTCCGTGGACTTTGATGGATTTAAAATTTTGTAGGCTTTTGTTGTTTTTTTAAATTGTGCAAGGGGGCGGTGATGTTTTTTTAAGTGTGAAAGGGGGCGGTTATACTGGGCTCGGGTCAGCGTTAGCTAATGTTCACGTAACATGTTTTTTTAGTTACACAATGACGTATGAAGTAACAAAATTGGGTCGCTGTTTGTCATATAACTTTGCGTATACGACATAGTCCAGAAAAGAAACTGCACTTGTAACGCAGCTTATATAAAAGCGTGACATAAAACAATGCAGCATTGAGAGCGCTGAGTGTCGTCATTTTAGGTGATCATCATTTCCTATGATGAAGCGTTAATGCATGCCCTCGCGTGAATATGATGTGATAAATATCTATAAATATGTATGCACGTATGGGTAATCGTGATATTCATACAGTGGCGAGAGCTGCGTTATACAATAACACAAGCACGTTATATAAGTGGGACGTGCAGCCGGCCAATGAGGGAACTACTTTCACGTCACGTGGTTCTTTTAGGCGAATGAGACCATGGCAAATTGCTGCGAGGAGCAAACTCGCAGTGAGCGGCTTCTCGTCTGGGTCGACGTCGAAAGCAGTCTGGGCTGGGCGAACTTATCTGTGGGCAGTCGACAAGAAAAACAGCGACTTTGAGCTATTTTGTTTAGTTTTGCTTTTCCAATTGAGGAGGACGTCTTGATAACTTTCGAGTCGCGTTGTCGTTCGAGACTTCGGATTTGTTAGTGGACGTCCGCGGTGCGAGTAGGATTGGAAGCTGCTCGGTTGACATCTGCTCGCTGTTAGCATGTTGCTAAGATGGCTCTTGTATTAACAACAACCGGGGTGACATTTAAATGTAAATATTTTAACGGTACCCCACTATACGTTATTGTCAACTTGACTAGTTTTTTTCCTGACGCTGCTGCGTTCGGTGGATATTATTTTAAGCTTCTTATTCGCTAAACCTCCCCCGGCTTCTTTACTCGTTGAAAAAATGGGGACGTAAGAATTTGGTGTTGAATCCAAATTCACTTCCAGTGGCAATTATTCGGGTGTTCGGTTGGACAACGTGAAGATGCGATTAGTCCTATAACGTGTAGGTTTTTTTATTATTATTAATTGAAAATAGGTAAATAGTCTTTATTTTTTTTAAATTAATCATGGAGATCGAGATGCCGCTGCACCCGCTCACCCACCCGTCTGCCCTGGGCATCTGCCCCGAGATGCTGGAAGTGGCAGGGGAGGCCATTCGCGCCGGAGATTTCAACTTGGCCGCCGAGATCTACAGCTCGCAGCTGGCCGATCTCCAACAACCCGACCGGGGCTTGTGCCTACGCAAGGCCGATTCGTTGGTGCGCGCCGGGCGAATTTCTGAGGCGCTGGACTCGTACTGCGTGGCGGCCAGCTTGGGAAAGCTGCGGCCGGAGGAGCTGCCACTTCTAGTGGAGAGCATTGCTCGGAGCCTCCGAGAGAAGGAACCGGGCCTCCGGAGCACTGCTGGCAGGGATGAGGACGAAGACGCCGATGGGGGAAGCGTTGAGGACGACCCCCTGGACTTGTTCTCGTGCGGTTTGTGCCGATGCCTGCTCCACGAACCTTCCACAGTGGAGTGCGGACACACCTTCTGCAGGCGCTGCCTGGAGCCCGACTCCGTGACGGACTGTATGCTCTGCAAGCGAGCCCTGGCCCGCAAGGACGACGGCCTGCCGAACGGCCGCCGGCTGGACGTGGTGCTCGGCGGCCTGCTTGAGAAACTCTTCTCCACCGAGAGCCGAGCACGCGGGCTGTGGATCGACGGCGAGGTGCTCTGGCAAAACCGGAACCTGACGGAGGCCCTGCAGAAATACGACGAGGCGGTGGCATTAGGTAAGGGAAAAGCCAAACTTTTTAAATGTTTCATTATTTGCAACAGTGACCTACTTTCACCCAGCTCAATTCATGGTGTCACCAGCTGGTGGCGCTAGTGTGAGCTTTGTCCACGCGGGACGTGTTATATGACTGCCCCCCCCATCATTACCTAACAAGCACACATTAAATCGACTTTATTGATAGTTTATCAAGTGGTTCTCATTCATAAAATACACCTCAATTAATATAAAAAGTCAGGAAAAATGTTGAAACGTTGCTTGAATTCCATAACAGACTGATCCATTTTGTATGACTGTGTTTAAATGCCAGTTCTATTTAATATTTACATTACTAGTGACCAAAAATATTTCCTTAAATAATAGGTTTTATTGGTGATTCTTTTATTACAATATAATGTGATGCACATCTTAAATACAAAATTGTGTTATGTGACATGATTCTATTCCAAATTAAGCGTAATGTATTCTCAAATCGATGAATGGAAATTTCTGTATGGATAGCACTTAACGAGGTTAAAACATAGATTCATAAAGTATTATTCATCAGCATTTCTCAAAGAGAGTGCTTCACGTGATGGCCAAAATAGCGACTGGCCAACATTTTACAATAAATACAAGCCAAAAGGAAGTCTGTAAAAAAAAAAATGTTTTTCTAAAAGTGACACATTAAACTTACACAATACATCCATCATAATGATAGTTTGTTGCTGTGGCAGGAGTCACACTTATTAAATACAAAGCCAGACGATTCGATTGCCTCGTTTCTGCGTAACTGGACCCCTCATACGTAAACGTTTCATAAGTGCTGGCACGTTGGGTAACATTCAGGTCACGCATCTCAAGATGATACATAACCAATCCATGATGCACGGCATGAGTCACACGTGGGCTGGCTCGAGTTCCCTTTGTCCAGGCGGAACAGAAAACACACTGGCTGTTCTGGTCCCACTGGACGGATGTGATTTGGACTGTAAAAGTTGACATCATCTTCAAAAATACACAACATGATTGTGGTGTCATGCTTTTTCTTTGGACTTTTTGTTCTTGTTTGCGCCACAGAAGAACCTTTTCAGATTTCAGAAAACATCACCTTCAATGAGTTCATCATACACATGTTCAATCGCGAGAAATGTTATCACGCCATCATTGATTTAAAACGTTACAAGCAGTGCGTGCGCCAGCCGTTCACGTCATGCCGGGCTTCCAAAATGACTGAAACCGTATGACGTGGCCAAACGGGCACGCGTCTGTTTACGACACCCATCGACTGTTTGTTTGCCTTGCTCCACGGTGGTGACTGGGAAGGAAGCAGTCAGGCTGGCCTTGGCGACGATCGCAGGCAACTATGAGACGCCTCCTGTCGTTTTACTCGCCGCGCCGCATGCCAGCCGCACACATTCACCAAAGGGCAGGCTCCATTTTGAGGATTTCGGGAAGCTCATTTGATTTCATTTCATTTTAAATCCCAATGACATGATTCCAAACAAGTATAACTTTACTTTGTTTGCCCTCAAATTTGCTTTATTTCTCCTGCTACCCAATAAGATTTTAACCCCCCCGCCCGCACACACACACCATACTTCAAGTTGTGGCAGGATGGCTGCATTTATTCTGACGTTTCAGTTTTTTTCCCTGGCCATCCACGTGAGGCCTGCTCATGTCACGTTACAAGCGCCAACTGGCCTACTTCTACCTTCCACTTGACCTGACTCGCGTGTTTGTGTGTGCAGCGCCATCTTCTGGCCGCCTACTGTGCCAGCGGGCTGAACTGCACCTGGAGATGAACAACGCCAGTCAGGCGGTGCAGGACGCCAGCAGCTTGTGCCGGATCAAACCTCTCTGGCCAAAGGTGAGAAGGACTGTGGCAAAATCCAGTCGTGCTATTCTGGACATGAGAGTTTGACATTTATTTTGGTGGGGGGGGGGGTCATCTTCATATGCAACACAACAAGACCTTACCATCTCATTGGTTTGTCTTTGCGCCTGTAGGCTCACTACCTGAAGGCCACCGCACTCAGCAATGCATCGCGCAACGACGAGGCCCTGCAGGAGTACTTCCTGTGTGTGGCGCTCAAACCCAAATGGACCAAAGTCAGACTGGAGGCTCAGAAGGTAATCCCGGTCTCACGCCATGTTTTTGTCCGCCAGCAGCCGTACTAAAGTATTTTTTTTCCCCCCAAATGCAGATCCTGGCTGAGCTTTTCTCCTCCGTGTTTGAGAAGCAAGATATGCCCACGCCCCTGCACCCCCTCCAAGGTGGGGTGGCCTCACGCCCCATCAAGCCCCCCGCACTGCTGAGAACCCTCAGGCCCCTTGCACAGAAGCCCACTTCATCATCAAAGGTGCAAAAAATGAAAATCATTTTGACCCGATAGAGTGCCACCACAATTTACGGGTTTTGAGTGTTGCTTGTAACTCAACTAATTGTTGCCTATGTACTGAATACATTTCTGGCCAAAATCCACATTTATTTGTTCTTGCATGTCTCTGTGATTGATTCAAAGCTGCGAATCCATCCTTCATACTGATTATTTCTTTTTCTGTCTAGGACTCTGACTTGAGTGTGACAAAAAGCACCTTGCCGGACGAGTCGTCTTCCAGACCGTGGGAGTCGAGCGCAGCGCCGGCAGCCGATGGCAGCGGCACCAGCAGCAAGAGCCTGGCTGACATCCTGGCCTCCGTACCGACGCCAACCGCTGGCCTTAAGAGGAAGCCTAGTGACGACGGGTTCTTCAGCCCTCCCTCCAAGCTGCTCAAGCGTGGTAGGCACATCGCAAAAATGCATTGAGATGTCTGGAAGGGGAGCTCCCGGTTTTAAAATGGCCACCCACTTATGCAGGCGACTCCAGCGATGTCAAGCTGGCGCCGGTATGCGGGGGCAGAGTGGTTCCCACCCACTTGTTGGACAGCGGCGACATGGAGTGTTCACTCTGTATGAGGTGAGGGACTAGACAGCTTAATGGCGCAGAGGAGAAATTGACACGCGCACTTCGCTAAACGTCATGGTGGTCGTCTTCCAGGCTGTTCTACGAGCCGGTGGCCACGCCCTGCGGACACACCTTCTGCCTCAAGTGTTTGGAGCGCTGCCTGGACCACAACCCCAACTGCCCTTTGTGCAAAGAGAACCTATCTGAGGTAATGAGCCGTCTTTTTCAGAGGGCAGGGAAAATTCAGCTTAGCCGCACAAAATTTAGGAGAGCTAACTATCATGAGTACTTTGTCTGTATGCCTTATCGAAAACATTGTCGTACCTTCCCCCCCTGCCAGTTTTTGTCCACCCGAGGCTACAACAAGACGTTGCTGATGGAGGAGGTGCTGCAGCGCTACCTGGCCAGCGAGTTAGCGGAGAGGAAGAAGATCCACGAGGAGGAGATGAAGGAGCTCTCCAAGTGAGTTTCACCCGCTGGAGATGTGCGCCTCTTACTGCGACCGCTCAATTTGCGCAAATTGCTCCCGCTCTAGCCTGAACCAGGAAGTGCCCATCTTCGTGTGCACCATGGCCTTCCCCACCATCCCGTGTCCGCTGCACGTGTTTGAGCCGCGCTACCGCCTGATGATCCGCCGCTCCATGGAGACGGGCACCAAGCAGTTTGGCATGTGCATCGCCGACGAGCTCAAAGGCTTTGCCGACTACGGATGCATGCTGGAGGTCGGTCCCACCTCCGCTGCTATTGATCCCTAGTGTTCCAACGTAATCTCAACGAGTTTGTTGTCTCTCCAGGTCCAAGATGTGAAGTTTTTCCCCGACGGACGCTCGGTGGTGGAGACCACCGGGGTGTCTCGCTTCAAAGTCTTAAGTCACGGCCAGAGAGACGGCTACCACACTGCCAAAATTGAGTACCTTGAAGACAAAAAGGTGGGGCTGCGTCTCAACTATCACCCCCCCTCCCAAAAAAAAAAAAAAAAAAAGTTTGATTGTAATAAGAATGTGGTGTGTTTCATTGCAGGTGGAAGGTGAGGAGCTGGGCGAACTGCTGAAGTTGCACGACGCCGTCTACGAGCTGGCCAACAGCTGGTTCACGTCGCTCAAAGACGACATGAAAACGCAGATCGTCAGTCACTTTGGACACCTGCCCGGCAAAGTCCCGGACCCCCAGGTGAGAACGCCAGCACGGCACTGAAAATAGCTATCCTAAATTTCTGTTTTACTTTAAGAGGCTCCTGTTTTTGTTGTGGTTTGAATTTTTTGGTTTCGTGTCTTTGCGTAGTCGAGCGGCAGCGGCCCGGCGTGGTGCTGGTGGCTTCTGGCCGTGCTTCCGCTGGAGAACCGGGCCCAGCTCACCATCCTGTCCATGAGCGTCTTGAAGGACCGGCTACTGGCCATCCGAAAGGTCCTCATCTTCGTCATGCGCAAGAGGCCGCGGTGAGGACGGGCGGCCGCAACGGAGCCTCCGCAATATTTGTGGACAACCCAGTCAATCGAGTCACTTTTATTTTTTGTATTTTTTTTTTAATGTCATTTGCGTGTTATTGTCGTCCAAATCCCGTTTGCCAATGTGCCGCCACCGCCGCAGCTTCTTCCGTTTCATACTGTAACTATATCCCATATAAATATTCTTTTCAGTTCCAAATAGTCCTTACGTGGCTTTGTCTTCTGCTACTGGCCGTTTAGGCTGCAAACTAGCCTGGGGAACTAGCTAGCACATGGTATCTTCCGCAGCCCGTTTTGACAAGCTCAAGGCTACTTTGTGTGGTAGCTAAGGCAATACTTGGTATGAACCTCTTCGTTTAGGTCCTCTTTCGGTTTGATTTAACCCACTGCCCGTTAAGGTGTAACTTGAGTCCATTTACTGAATAACTATCGCTATATAAGATAAGCACTCTTTTATTGCAACTGTACAGACAAGAATAACCTCGGAATGTACATAATCGTCCTTGCTTGGCACATCACATATCAGCGCTAGCTCTTGTTTTTCTCCAACGGTGGCGGTGGCGGGTAATGCGTTTTGGCGCCCCCTTCCTCTCTTCTCTGGTGTTGCAGTTCTACTGTTGCTGCTTGAATGTGAGTTGTCAGTGTTCATGTAACACGGAGGCCTTTTTCTACATCTTTGCGTGTGCGTGGTACATTTACACACTGAGCGCGTGTGGCTGAAGCGTTTGCGAAAGACTTCCTGAATGTGTTGGTAGCAGCATTTATTCATTATTATTTTTGAAACTCGAGAACACTTAAAAACGTGTCACTTTTTGCACTCGCTTGCTGTTTGATTGATGCCTGGAAATAAAAATTGTTGGTTATTTGAAGCTAAAAAAAAAAAAAGTACAGGCCAGTGTGGTTTTAAATGACTAGAGAGAATGTTCTGGTGAAAAAGGCTAAATGTACCGTAGATGTGCTTTTTCTTCTGTCCTTCCAAATGTTTGTGATCTCCTCCCTGTCTCTTTCATGGGCGAGATTCTCAACATGCTGCATTACCCTGCAATTATTTGTAAAGGGAGATCTTGTACTTATTTTTTATTGCAAATAAATGAAACCAAATCAAGATTCATGTTTTTTTCAAAGTCTCATACATTTTTAGGTGATTCTTTGTTCATCAAGTTTGCAAACAGCTGACAGTATATGTTCTACAAATTTGGTAGTTGGTCTTTAAAGGATCCCTGCAAATGAAAAAAAACCTCCGCTTGAAACCAATGGCTGACTCTGCTTTTTCAGACATGTCATCAAGATACTAAAAAAAAAAGGGTTTGGGTTACTCTAATTCTTTTGTGGGTCTCTTCCTCAGCAACACTACATTTAGTGGCGTCACGAAAACTTTCCTTCACTCAGAACACTTGCATTAAGTGGCCACATGGGGTCAGTGTTGTCTCACTTAAGGTGGTAAGAATGATGTGCGAGGTTCCAATTTTTTCTATCTGTCTGTCTGTCTGTCTGTCTGTCTGTTATCCAACATCCGGGTTCTCTCTGGATGAGGGAGGCAAGAGGGGGCGGGCTGATCAAGGGGATGCGGCCGGAGAGAGAGATGTTCAGCGCGGATTCCACTCTGGGCTCTCAGTCTAAGTCGGTATGTAGCGGGGACGGAACGGAGTCATTGAGAGAGCCGCGTATGGCGAGGATTTAACGCCACGAGAACAAGAATTGGCGATGAAACATTCTCCGTCGGCTTGAAGGACATTTAAAAAACGCCATTTCGCCTATATTCGCCTGTTTTTTTCCCTCCTCGTTTTAAAAATGGCGAACGACTCTCCGGCCAAAAGCCTGGTGGATATCGACCTGGCATCCCTGCGGGTAAGTGGGAGGATTAAGAACACCTTTAATCCCGTGAATACAATTTAAATAAAATAATGAAATGATGTTTATTGGCGAGGTTGTAGCTAGCCTCCACTTCTTTGTCTAATCCCCGCCGCTATATGTGTGTTTGTGTGTGTGTGTGAGGCCAAGTCCGAACGGGCGCCGCCGGCCTTGGCATCAAACACACCCTTTGCTCAATTACAGCTCCGTTAACTCAGCACTGGGCGCGCTTGTTTCGTCCCATAGGATCCTGCTGGGATTTTTGAGCTGGTGGAAGTAGTAGGAAATGGCACCTATGGACAAGTATACAAGGTTAGTGTGTGTGTGTGTCTCATCCACGCCCCAGTTAGATATGGCGTGCACGACCTCCATTTGCACTGATTTAAGAGATTCCATCCCCTTGACAGGCTACACAGCGCCATTTGCATGGGCGGTGTTTGTGCATTTGTCCTCGCCACAGTGCCCCTGAATGCCTCAGTGCTCCGTGATGGATGTAGACCCGCCCCTTTGTCGGTGCGCCTACGGTCATTGCGATACAGTGTCGATACACTGGTGTAGGACGCCCCCCCCCTTTCTTGGGACTTTGATATCGTGATGTATCGTAGTTGTTTTCACACTTAATATGTAAATCAATATCTTGGTAGTGGCCTGTAGCGAGTGATTGACCCCCCCACCCAAAAAAAAGTTTATGCCACTTTACTTTTGTGAAGTTGCTCAACACATGTCAACATAGTTCCCTGACACCAAGATGGCAGCAAAGAACTACTTTTGTCTAAGTGGAATTCCTCAACTCACTTCATCTTAGTGTCTTTGTTGCCGCAAGCTGGTGACAAACCACTGCCCTTGTCAAAATAAGCCTCTCAACTCACTTCAAAGTCGTACCTTACCACTAAAATGAGTCATTGTATTGAGAATTACATAAAACCTTTCTCATTTGAAATTTGTGCTTGAACATTTAATTGACAAAATGGAAGAAAACCAAATCTTGGATGTTTTGAGTTGAGATCCTCAGGATTCCGTGAGTCACACAATGTTTGTTTTTTTCCCTTTCTTTTTCTCGCCTCTTTGCACTCATCTGACCCAGAAACTCAGAAACGTGACAGGATGGGGAAAATATTGGAAAAATAAATATGAGGGGAAGCAGAAGTGGAAATTATACAGAAAAGTAACACGTCATCGAAGTAATAACACCAGTCTCAAAAAAATGCGGTCTTATTTCCAGAGAACCATTGGGTAGTTTTTAATGCACACCCGGCGGGTGGTCTGGGAATCCCCCCCGCCCCCCGTAACTCACCAAGGAACCCATTTAACATAGTGTATGACTTTTATCCCACACTAAATAGAAAAAGTAATTTTTTATGACATGCTTGCGAGGAAGTAGCAAAACTGAGAAAGTTGTCAACATGCTGCTGTTTAATACAAACAAAAAAGCAAATAAAAGAATGCTAATGCTAACTTCAGCAATGTATTGGCTACTCATGGCGACCTAATACTCAAGTATTTATAAGAATGTTACTCCTTCCACACGGAGCAAAATTGTCTTTCACACAAAACACAGCAATGGCAGGGATATTGTAAGCTTTCACCCAGCAGCACAGCTTCCTGCTATAAATTTTAACAAAACGGATTTTTAATGCTACCCATTCACGCAAAGATACCAAAAAAAACCCCGTAAGAAATAACATCACAGCCGTAAAACTGCCATCTGCCCCTTTCACACATAATCCAGCAAAGACAGGATATCTCATGGTGACACGGTGTCCCATATTAAATTTTGATAAATTAGTCTTAGGATGTTTTGGAAAATGTGAAGCATGCCAGTAGATACAGTATATACCTACCAGACAGTATAATAATAGTTATTAGTTGTGTGGGAAAATCTACAAAACAGTGTAGTTACCTGGACTCGCGCCAGGCTTGCTCTCAGACGTTCCGGCTATTCAAAGTGGGCTGTCGGTGGCGTCTGTTGTGACCTTTTCTCACAAAGGAAGTGAAGCCGCCGCCACCACCACAGCAACCTTTTTCTGCTCTTAGCTTCCGTGACCTTTCAACTGTATAGCATCAAACAGGAAGTGGACTCTGCATAGAATCTACATGGTTAATGTTTTCGCTGACCGAGTGGATAAATATTAGCTTAGCCATTAGCTCTCGTCAACGCCCCGCCTGTCTTTCCAAAACATTTTTGCAGGTCTGTTACTTGGCGACCAAACAGCGACGAGTTTCTGTTGGCCAAATTTTCAGCTCACTAACGGGTAATGGTGTGAGTTGGGTAAAAGTTAGCTTTTTGTGTGTTGTTAAGACGTCTGGAGGAGTAGGATCCTGTCTGAGCTGTGAGTGGGACTGTTAATAAATGGGCGCTTAACCACGGCCTTCCCCCCCACTCTACGAATAACACCCATCAGGGCTTATTAGAGACCCCCACCCAACCCCAAGGCCTCATGCTACGTCTAGTCCAACTCCTTAGTGACAGTTGTTCATCTGTCTGAGCTGTTGTGTGTGTATTATGTGTGTGAGGAACTGTACGGAGGCCATCTGCCGCTCATCATTTCATTGAGCTGTTTACCATGTATTGTTTATGAAAGCTAGGCTAATGTTAGCAACACATTGATTATGCCGATGCTATGTAGTAGTATTTTTTTGGCCTTCAGTAAACTGGACTCTCAGCGTACAGTCTCCAAATGTTTTGAAGGGTCTGTGTACAGCTAGCATGTTAGGTATAGAGGCAGCCACGTTTCCAACGTCTTCAAATTCAGGCATTGTCATCACCATGCACAATCATAATGCACTGTTTATATGCCATTGTTGGCAAGGGTAGGCAGAAAGCAGATAAATCCGTGTTAACGTTAGAAACCGCTAGATATCGTTTAATGACAGATGCTAAAGATGTGAACTTGCCTACTCTTCAATAGCTAGAGAGCTTCGCTAATACGCCAAATGGCAAACAAGCTAGCCGTGCCAGTTTTTAGCAACTATAGCCAGCCATTTTGTTAATATGATTGATGGATCACTATTTCGTGAAGCATAATATGTATCTTGGGTTTTAACATTAGCGATGCAAGATGCACTAGCAAAATATCGTTGTATCTACGCGGACTAGCGAACCAGGCTAACACTTAGTCATTCTTCATCAGCCATTCTTTTAACTTCATAGTATAAATACTAGCACTTTTACAATCATATTCTGTCGCTGGAGTGCTAATTTTAGTAAGGCTAGGTGCGTTCACAGCTATATATAGCTTTTAACGTATGCACACGTTTTTTCCTGGTTGCCATGGCAACGTACAGTCCCACTTTACCACCGTATAGCTCATTTGTGTTGTGTAACCGGCGACCTCATTATTGTTCGCGTTTGTTTTCATCCACTTTGACTGGGCTGGTCCTGGTCAGTCACATGACCGCCAATCCTGCCATGCTATTGGCCCCCGGTGCTCAGCCCCCCAGAGCAGCTGACCGGGATGCGGTCTTTCCATTGGAGCAGAGATTGTGAGAGCACAAGCCCTCCTCCTGTCACCGGGCAGACTCTGCCGGCTTCCCGCCAGGTCTGG
The DNA here is from genome assembly GCF_901709675.1 of Syngnathus acus. Lineage (NCBI taxonomy): Eukaryota > Metazoa > Chordata > Actinopteri > Syngnathiformes > Syngnathidae > Syngnathus > Syngnathus acus. The sequence goes on along the minus strand of NC_051105.1, from coordinate 2,159,461 downwards.
GCTGCCATGCCGAAGAAACTTCAGGTGAGAGTCTGTTGGTCGCCGTGGCAACGCGTGGCCCTACTCCTCCAACGAACGCCCACCAAGACCGCAAAATTGAGGCATTGTTAATATTTAAGTGTGATGAGCCCCTTTCACACAAATACACTGCAAAATGACTGCATCATTCAGGTTTATTTGTTATATTGGAACTGTGATACAAGACTTTTTTTCATGCAAATAGCATGAACTTTTGATCATTCATTTTTTTCTTTGCTTGATGTTCAATTAATTATTCTCATTCCCTAAATCGTTCTTTTTGCCGTGTGCGTTTATTGTGGTGGGAAAAATTCCCACCAACCTCCATGCTCATGTTTACTTTTAAGCTTTCAGCATTTAGCCTCGTCCCCTTCCCCTCTCGCTGTAGGTTAAAACCTTGTCTATTTTTAGCATAGGGTGGCACGGCGGAATTGTGGGTCAATATGTTGCGGGAGGGGCGGCGACGCCATCAAATGCACATGCTGTCATTGCCTCCAAGGCCGGAAGAAATTGACTGACAGAATGTGGATGTGTTGCGAAAGCGCACAGTTGTGGTAATATTCTGCAAAGTAGCTGACGCTGTATAAAAGTGACACTGACTGTCACAATTCTGGGACGAGCAACAGCGGACAAGAACTAATAGTAGATCTTTTCAGTGTGTTGAGACCCCCCCGTTATCCGATCCTCGCCAGCTTTTTAGTATTTCCATCATGTTAATTACACGCGCCTCACCCTTCCTTCTCGCCGTCACTTGACCCTGTATTTACCCCCCTCGAACCCCCTTATTACCCCCGCGGGCCTTTTTGAAGGAATGCGATGAAAGTGCTCTCGTGGAACGTTCCGGGCGGTCTGCCTCTGGCCCCGCCCGCTATGCTGAGTGACTATAGGATGTATTTAGCCTCAATGTAAACGATGGTCGTCGACCGCCAGCTTCCTGTGTGCGCGTCTTTGTGTGTGTTGGCATCTGTCTGCCAGCTGCTTCCCGTCGAAGATCTTTGATATCAAACTAAATGTTAAACAGCAACCAAAGACACTCAACATAAAGTAGAATGTCCTCAACGACCCCAAATTTACGTGCGACTGCCAAATACGTGTTTTTTGTTCAGGCCAAACAAAAGTCCTTTTTTGTTATTCAAAGCCAAACGTTCGGCTGTGTGAAACCAAGCGTTACCGTAGCAACAACACTGACCACAAAGCTGGCGTCATTGATATTTACGGGCGACATTCAAGCAGAGAGACAAACACCTTTGCTGACCGAGCCCTTCAAACTATGACCTAAGAGTTTTGAATTAAGTTTATTAAAGGCTGAATTGTCTTTGATGTCGACAAAGCTTCTCTTGGACTTTTGATGTTATCAGGGAGTACATACGTTTTAGCAAAATGTTGTTCCGGCACCTTCCAGACCTGGTTTTACTCGTAAAAATACAGCTGCCCAAAGTAGGCCAGCGGCCTCCCTGACACAACGCAGACACGCCTGACCACGCGGACGCACCGACGTGCTCCAGTGCTCACACGTGCCATCCAAACCAGAGATGTCCGACATGACGACATGGCTGACTGCACTCGCGCACACACGGCTAATGATCCATCTGTTAGCATTAGCGGGATGTAGGAAAATGTGATAAGGCGCTTGGTTGAATGTAATATTTTTACAAACATCCAAGGCAATATAGTCTTCAATAAACTTAATTTAGAAACAATTAAACAAAGGTCTTGAGGCGACTCATTCACAGATGCTAACGATCTAATTGAGTTAGCAGCCTAGCTTGACATCGCACCTCCCCTGTTAATTGAGATTGGCGCTGTTGACTTTAAGCAGATTCGACCGTCCGTGGATTAGTCAAATGTCGCTTGCTTCTTTCTGCTGCATGGGGGAAGGGGATTCTGAGACTGGGGAGGGAGGGGCAAATCTCCAAAACTACATTGAAACATATTAGCCCACACAAGCCCCCCTTGTGGAAGACAGCAGTGGCAAAATCCAGCTGTCAGTTTGTCACCGTAAATCCAATCTCACCCTAATTTCTGCTGTTTTGACAAAGTAATAGTTCTGACATGGCTTTTTGAGACTTTTTTTTGTCGCTCTCGCTACATCAATGTTGCTAAGTTAAACTGGGTTGGGGACTCACTGCTGTCCCCGAAAGTTGTGATAGCATCTCCTTTCACTTCCCCTTTTGTGTTGCATTCAATTAGCTGGCTGCTATTAGCCTCAATCCCGACATGTATCCTTGTCCCAGGCCACCGATTGTGACTGGCTAGCAGGATTTAATAGTGCGCTATCCCTGATTCGTATCTCCTCAACATCCCGGTCGACCGCCATCATCGCTAATGAGCCTCAGCCAGGCTTCCGATAGAGAGAAGAACTCTGCGCCACTAAAATTAGCCCGCTAGCTCACTACGTTATGGAAAGTTGCACCCGCGGCCAGAATGTCGCCGCCGTACTACGATGGGATCTTATGACACCAAGTAAATCCCTCATCCCTGCTGTGCGTGTTGTCTTCTCTTGCATGACCTCAGCCCAGGAAGGGCTTGTTTGTTTCTTTAGGGGGAGCTTGTGTGGAGATATTTTATTCTTATTATTTTCCTACCAAATTGCTTTCTGAAGTGAGGGCTTGTGTTTGTATTTGTGTGTGTGTTTGTGTTTACATGGCTGCTTGCACCTGGCCTCTTGTCTATGATTCAAAGCCCAAAGGGGGCTCAATAAAGAAGACCTTGTCCCTCGAAAATCACTCAGTCGCACACACTCTCAGATGCCAGCGTGTGTGTGTGTGTGTGTGTGTGTGTGTGTGTTTGTTTTAAAAAAATGACACCACTGCCCTGGCATTTCCTTTGGCATCCAGCCCCACTTCCTGGTCTTCATCCTATCTGCATTAAAACGACTACACACATTTTGTACATGCACACAAACAGTTGCCTTCATTTGCGCTCATAAACATGTCATTTCGCCATAGCATGACATCGGGCAGCGTATTGTGCCCTTTTCAAGGAAAATGCAAGAACTGCAGTTAAACAAAAGAAAAGAAATCAACCAGTTGCACTTTTATCAACTTCTTGCTTCGTCCTGCGTTTAGCATGAAGTAAACACTGTGGATTCTTAGCCGTTAGCATGTTGACAACTATGTGTAAAGTGACGATCGGGGAAGTTTAAAGTTGGTTGCGGTTGGTTGAGCAAGCGCAAAGTGAAGCGAAGAACTGTGAGTAAATCAATTCATGGACAGCTGCCCATGTGACCCTTTCAAGCCGCCACGCTGCTGACTGAGCGTTTTTTGTTCTCCGCCTGGCGACAACGCTTACACACAGACTCAGTCTGTCTGTCTGTCTTTTTTATGACTGCAAGTAACTTCCAAGTTTGCTCTTGTTTTCGCCCTTGTTTGTTTTTCTGTTTGGTACTGATCACTTCATCAGGCATGTTTTCTTATTTGAAATACAGAGCACGATGGAAAATCCTATTTGCGCTTTTTGTACCCAGGTTGCCATCTTAGCAGAGCAACTTTTAGCATTCCCTGTCCTACCATGTATTTCACCGTTTTAAAGTCTGTGATGCATTCAGCCTGACATCCATATCGACGTGTCTGTCCTTCCGTCTATGCCCGTCCTAACATCCGTCATAACATGGCCTAGCATTCAACTGAACACTTTGTCGGTGCTACCTCTGTCCAATTGTCAGTAGGAACGTCCATCTTTGCGTCCTATTTAGCAACTGTCCTAATTTGCGTCCTCGCCAATTCTTGAGCATCCATCCCAGCACGTGTCCTAAGGAACGTCCTTGTTCCCAGCGAACAAAGAAAGAAGAGGGGATGATGTCATGCCTCAAGAGTCTGAGTGTTTTAGAATTATTACAGCCTGTGAAGTCACCGCACGGCGACATGGCGTGCGCTCCCACATGAGCGCCCGTTCATTTCAAACAAGCAATGTTTTTCTTTTTTCCATTGCAAGAGTTAGGATTGGCGTCGCTGCGTTTATCTTGGCTTTAACTTTATTCCGAATAGGCAGCAAGCCAGGCAAGGGCGCGTGTGTTTTTATGCGTCCACGTGTGTATGTGCGATGACGTAGCAGCAGTTTGCTCCATTTGTTATTTCGGCTCTTTGCTTTGCTGTCGAAACTTAAATGACTTTTCGGCCTGCTTCTGTTTGTCGTTTTTCAGCGCTTTGCTAACTCTGCCGTTGTGAAATCACACGTTTGCGGGCCAGCTTCCGTTGTCTTGTGATTCCTGATAATAAGTAGTCTTCCCATCTTGTGATCACAAAGTAAAGAAAAGCTTATTGATCCGCCTTGGCGTACCTTGTGAAGAATTTTTTTTTTCTGCTGTCCTCAAAACCAGATGGAATGACAAAACATTATCATTCATTATCATTATTTTTAATCGTTTGTTTATTTTTATTTTTGCTGTTTGTTGACATTTTTTCTGCTCTTGCTGTTCACAGGGCCGACATGTCAAAACAGGACAGCTGGCGGCCATTAAGGTCATGGACGTCACAGAGGTGAGTCACATATTTTATTTGAATCATTTATAAATTGTCGACGAATGCTTTTGATTAGACAGAGATGTGATGCTAAAATGTTGAACATCGGAATTGGGAACCTATAAAAGGTGCCTGGGAGACCGCGCGGTTGTGTTTGTCTTTTGAACTTGACTGAGTTTCATTTTGCTGTGTGTTTTGAGCACATCGGCATGCTCTGACCCACATTCCACTTCCTCTTCTATAACGGGACGGGAAGACACACACACACATGCACGCAGAGTCGGAATAAAACACACTTGTGGTCGTATGCAGTTTCCAGCTGTGGTGCGTTTGTTTTTGTCGTCATGAGGGCTAAAACACAACACCAAGACAGTAGTGCTTATCTTGTCAATTTTTTTTTTTACTTCCTTGGAAAAGTTGATGAGAAGCGCCACAAAATCACATTCAATTATTTTTTTTCACAGTAAATATAAATAAAAAAAACATTCTTGACCTCTGCTCTGTGGCGAAGCAGAGCACTCAAGTCAAAGGGAACCAAATGGAGGCCACATTCATTGGCATGATTGAGTGTGTGATGTGCATGTGCACACACACACTAGATGACATCATCACGACTTGACTCGAATGTGTCTGGTGTCCTTGGACGTTAGTCGTTTATTCAACGAAGCGAGTCACGTGGCGTCTTCACACCACATAAGTGGAGGCCGACCGAGGTTAAAAGATGTCAAAAAATAAAATGACGACCTCCAATGTCGGGCGTCGAGGACTCCTCGGACAAGAATGAACGACATAAGCGGAATGTTGGCCTGCTGGGGAATGCTGCGGCTTCTTCCCACACACCAAAACATGCACTTTAGCCATTTACATGACAACAGACAGGATAGAAATAGACACTTTTCTCCCCCAAAATGACAGAGTGCAGATTGCATGCCCGCTCACTAGTTGGCGACGTAGCCAAGCTCTGATGATGAATGACTTTGCACAGACTAGTAAATAAACATCCATTTTTCATTTTTTTCATTTTTGGGGGAGATTTGTTCATTTCAGTTTAGTTAATATTGTTATTTTTACTTTAGATTTTGACCAATATATTTATAAAACAGAATTGAGCACCTGTCTTTCTCCTTCCAATGTTTGATCCCAATATTCTCCTTAAACTCAGGACGAAGAGGAAGAAATCAAGCTGGAGATCAACATGCTGAAGAAATACTCGCACCACCGCAACATCGCCACTTACTACGGCGCCTTCATCAAGAAAAGTCCGCCTGGACACGATGACCAGCTATGGGTACATTTCTAATCCTGCGAATCAAAACAACTAAAACCCCCACACGTTACATTTATTTATAGACATTGACGACTTTATTTTCAGACTTCCTGGAGCGGTCTCACTCTCGCTTCGAAATGTAGCGTCGTGTTTTGTTGCCTTTCCCCAGCTGTCGTAGTGGCGACCTCGTTTACGAGGCTCCCACTAAACTGTCAATGCGCGTGTTTCACAATTGGACGTAACATGACAGAGCTGAGGGATCAAAGCGGCGCTGTCACACGCTGCCACACGGGTCTCTGCTTTGGCGCCGTCTTTCGGCATTCCCGGGTGTCCTCCACCTCACGAAGCTTCCCTCATGTCTGTTCCAGCTGGTGATGGAGTTTTGCGGGGCTGGGTCCATCACGGACCTGGTGAAGAACACCAAAGGCAACACCCTGAAGGAGGACTGGATCGCTTACATCTCCAGGGAGATCCTCAGGGTCAGGAAACATTTCCTGTCCTTCTCTTTTTGTTTGTTTTCTTTGTCATTTTTATCGGGCATTTGCCCTTTTCCAGGGCTTAGCTCACCTTCATGCCCATCACGTCATCCATCGGGACATCAAGGGACAAAATGTGCTGCTGACGGAGAATGCTGAAGTCAAGCTGGGTATGGAAAAACGGCTTCATACATTATCAGCTAGCTTTCCAACAATCCAAGTGAACCCCAACATTAATGTGATCAATGTGTCAACTGAGATGGTTCCATGCTAACAAGCCACCTGTCACTATATAGTAGCAACATGAGTCCATGTTGTGTTTTCTACAGTCTTGTATATTAAGACCAATTATGCTATCCAAATGCTAACATGTTAACAAATGCTGACTTTGCCACCGCCTCAGTGGATTTTGGCGTTAGCGCTCAGCTGGACCGAACGGTCGGCCGTCGGAATACCTTCATCGGAACGCCGTATTGGATGGCTCCAGAAGTCATTGCTTGTGACGAAAACCCGGACGCCACTTACGACTACCGGGTACGCACCCCCGCCGTAGACAGAATGCCCTAAACTTCAATTTGCTCGATTTTTCCTAGATGTTTTGTTTGTTTGTTCTTTCCTCCAGAGCGATTTGTGGTCTTGCGGAATCACAGCCATCGAGATGGCGGAAGGGGCTCCACGTAAGTCATAAAAGGCAGCTAGCCACGCTCTCTTTGGAAAAAGCTGTCCAAGATAGACAGCAGTTAAGAACTTGGTCTAATTTTCTCTTGTGTTTTTCCACAGCGTTGTGCGACATGCATCCCATGAGGGCGCTCTTCCTCATCCCCAGAAATCCTCCTCCAAGACTCAAGTCCAAAAAATGGTGTCCCTCTTTTCATTCTTTCAACTGAAAATGAACCGAAATGAAATGAACCGAAATGGTGACCGGACGACTCTGCTCACAGGTCCAAGAAGTTCTTCAGCTTCATCGAGGGCTGCCTGGTGAAGAACTACACGCAGCGGCCCCCCACCGAGCAGCTGCTCAAGCACCCCTTTATCAGGGACCAGCCCAACGAGCGGCAAGTGCGCATCCAGCTCAAGGACCACATCGACCGCACCAAAAAGAAAAGAGGCGAGAAGGGTGAGAAGAATTTAAAAAAATACACATAGCCTAAGAAACACTGTCAGACTCTTTGTCCAAAGTTTGTTGTGCAAGAGTTATTTTGAAAGACAAATGCATTGTCCAAAGACGTGTTAATATTGTTACCCCCGCATGTTCTTCGCAGATGAGACCGAGTATGAATATAGTGGCAGTGAAGAAGAGGAGGAAGAAGCATCAGAGCAAGAAGGAGAGCCGAGGTAAGAGGATCTGACTCTGACTCTGAAACTACTGCTAGACCTTTTGTCTGAGCACTGGCGAGATGGGCAGTGCAAAACATTTGTGTTTTTAGTCATAGCGCCTAGGCGAGAGAGTGGCGGCCAAATTTGATGACTCATCATAAACTACGAAACTCAAATAATGTTTTCAGTATGCAGCCCCTGAAGCCAGTTTCACCTAGCAACGTGAACTTCAGTAGACATGTCTATCATTTGGTATTTTAGTTCATTTTTACTATTTTCAGGGGTTCTTTGAATTTTAAAAAAAAAATCAGCTCTACTTAAAAACTTTATGGCCATCATGAGTCAATCCACTTTCTGTGGTCCTGGTGATTTCCAGGGGTCCAATGAATATTTCGAAAATTCTTCGCGAAGCGACCATTTCCAGATAAACTTGGCCTGGAGATTTTGCCTAATTTACTGACGATGACAAAGTTTTAGAACTGGCGGTGAATTGGAAATGTTCTCTCTTCATTTCGGTGGCTTGGCAGCTCCATCGTCAACGTGCCGGGAGAGTCGACGCTGCGTCGGGATTTTATCCGTCTGCAGCAGGAGAACAAGGAGCGCTCGGAGGCGATGCGCCGCCAGCAGCTCCTGCAGGAGCAGCAGATGCGAGAGCAGGAGGAGTACAAGCGCCAGCTGCTGGCCGAGAGGCAGAAGCGCATCGAACAGCAGAAGGAGCAGCGGCGGCGGCTGGAAGAGGTTAGCCAACGCACGACATTTTGTTTGAACTTAAAATTACAACAACAAAAAAACCTCAACATCTAAACTGTACTCAAGCAGTCATTTTTTTGCATACCACGAGAAGGAGCTTGTGTAAAACTGAGGATTAATTACCACCCAGATTTGTTTTTGACAAATTTTCGATTTCCCACAGCAACAACGTCGCGAGCGCGAGTTGCGTCGTCAGCAGGAGCGCGAGCAAAGGCGGCGCGAGCAGGACGACAAACGGCGAGCCGACGAGTTGGAACGTCGCCGCAAGGAGGAGGACGAGCGGCGGCGGGCCGAGGAGGAAAAGCGGCGGGCCGACAGGGAGCAGGTACGAAGACTCTTGTAAAATGGCTACCACGCCGTACTCACGTTAGCGCCTCCTGTGGGTGGGCAGGAGTACATCAGACGGCAGCTGGAGGAGGAGCAGAGGCACCTGGAGATCCTGCAGCAGCAGCTGCTACACGAGCAGGCCATGCTGCTGGTGAGTCGCACTTTATTAACATTTTTAAAACCATGTCTTCTGATTGATGTCCACTTTATGAAAAACGATAACTTCTTTTCACCATTTTACTGTCGCACGCTCATTTAAAACAAATCTTTTCAAACATTCATGCTCACTATTTGACAACTTTTGAGCGTGTCAGTGAAACAAGAAAAAAAACGACGAGTTACTTCCTCTCGAGTCAGCTTTGATATTTTTGGAGACGTCAGGGGAGTCGTTACCGGTGGGGGTCGGCAAGGGCTTTCCCAGACTTGGTTGAGAGCCCCTCGGCGATGATGTCACCAGGAAGTCAGTCATCCCGCAGGAAAGGCTTCTCCGTCTTTTCATTCCAGATGTTGCTGAGCTTAAGTCGTCTTAGTCGTAGTCGGATGACTTAAGAGGAGCTTGCTCGTGATGTAGTCATTACGTGACGCAGAGGTTGGGAAGGAAGCGAAAGTTAGTTGCCCATCATGCAGCTCTGTAATGTTGCGGAACATTCTTTGGCTCGATGTTGCCACTCAGGAGTACAAATGGCGGGAGCTGGAGGAGCAGCGGCAAGCCCAAAAACTCCAGAAGCAGCTTCAGCAGCAGCAGGCCTACCTGCTGTCCCTGCAGCACCAGCAGAACCTGGACCCCAGTAGCCCTAAATGCACTCTTAAAAACCCAGAGCACAACACGGAAGCGGAAAAGATAAGGGTGACTGAATCCGAGTCGCTCGCAGAGGTGAAAATGCTCAAAGTGACGTCAGGATGAAGCTTTCCTTTTTTAATTTTTGTTTTTGCTTGGGTTGTGCTACTGGTGCTGGCGCGGCTGCTGGTGTGGGAGCTAATGCTAACTATTAACAAGGCTAATTCATGACTTATCTAATTGCGTGTTTGTTTTTTCTTGTGTGCCGGACAATAGTGGAAAGTCTCATACGTATTTACAGTGAAACTCCTTTCTAAATTGGATCCTAATGGTGTGCTGGAATAAACCATCTCTCCTCTTGGGACGAGGGTGGACTAACAAATTATTTATAATCTCTTCAAATTGATGCCGATGCTTCCGGTTTGTATCTTCTCTAGGCTGACGAGCGCTACCGGAAGAACATTCAAGGTTCTCCTCAGTCGGCGCAGACCAAAGCGCCTGTCCCGCCTGTGCCGCCACGGTCCGAGTCGTCTTACCCCAACGGGAACGCCGAGGCCATGCACCGACCTGTGGAGGCACAGGTAACAAAACAAAACAAAACAAAACAAAAAAACACAACTTCACTGGAATATCTATGTCGTAGAGTGTCCGTCCTTTGTTTGGCTTTTTGTCACTTGAAACTGTCAGCCTCACCTTTGCTCTTTCAGCTTCTGCTCCTCTTCTTGATGTTCTGGATGCTTGCGGATCCACGACAATGCTATCCCATTCCTTCTAACCTATTTGCTGCTTTTCTAAACTTCTTCTTTCTCCCCCCCACAAGATCCAAGGACAACTTTTCTGGAAGCTTCCGCATGCTTAGTCTTCCCACCAAATGTTTTGTTTGTGTCAAGGTGCGGGCCCTTAAAAGCGGTGGTGGCGTTGCGCCGCAGCCGCCCGCTAGCGCCGTGTGTCGCTCGCACTCCTTCAGCGAGCCTCACCGTCACCCTCCATCTTCATCATCCTCCTCATCATTGGCGTCACAGCACGCACGCACTGACGCGCAAGCCCACCCTCAGACTAGACCCCATCAAGCGGTAACCCCTCCTTCTGCAGAAGTACCACCCAGGGTAAGCACAGGACAGATGTAGTGTAAAAAGCGCACTCGTGGAATGGCTAATAATTGCATTCCACATCGCTTTAGGGAAGTGAATACAAATGAAAAATAAATAAATAAAAATCACTCAATCAGTGGGTGATAATGCATAGTTACATTTTGTTACAAATAAAATAGATTTGAATAAATCACCATGAGATAAATACATTCCATCAAAAAGCAAGCGTTCATTTAAAAAGGGTATGGAAAACTGTTAAAAAAATTCCTCGACTTGTCCTGGTTGGCAGCAGCTCCACTAACTGGCCTGAATTTTCTCATGCACGGCTTTTCTTGCATAATTTGCGGACTACAAACACGGCGGCTCACGCCGAGCCGCTTTGACGAGGGAAAGTGGGATATCTTGTTGCTTCCTCGGGCGTTTATGTGAGGATGAAACGGCAAATGCTTTCGTCACAAAAAAGGTACCCGTCAGGACGACGTCCCGCTCGCCGGTGTTGCCGAGGCGAAGTTCGCCTCATCGCCACGGCAACGCGCCGCACGCCGGCCCTGCTGTCAACCGCAACGCCGGCAGGTAACGAACAGGTCTTTGTGAAAACTCTGAAATCAACAGAGGGACTAGAAATAATCCACAGGGTGCTCCAGCGTACACGAGCAACTGTGACCGTGCGTTGTCTCCTGGCCGTACAGTGCGGCCGAGCCTCGGCTGTTGTGGGAACGCGTGGAGAAGATGCTTCCCAGGTCTTCCGGAAGCGGGAGTGGCAGCAGCGCAGGCTCCAGCGCAGGCTCCAGCGCAGGCTCCGGTTCCTCCAGCAGCTCGTCCAGCAACTCCAGCTCGCAGGCTGGCTCTGGAGAAAGGTTCAGGGCCCGCTGTGAGTGCTAACAACACACGTGTGCTGATGCTACAAAATGACCCAAAAAAGTCAACATGGACTTTTTTTCTCCCTCCGCGCCTCGTTCCGTCACACCAGCCTCCTCCAAATCTGAGGGCTCACCCCTCCAGAGGCCGGAGAACGCAGGGAAAAAAACAGAGGAGAGGCCGAGGCCCGGAAGACCAGCGGTGAGCGAGGGGCTAGCCAACCAGCTGACCTAGAGCTAGAGCACGTAGATCGAGCAGCGCTCTTTTCCTCCCCACTAATAACAAGAAACCCGTTGGACTGTCCTGTGCTTGCCTCTCGAGTTCTGTAACTTTTTTACCATGTGTCAATTCCTAGCGATTTTTCAACTTCTAGTGCTCTTTGGCCTTTGTTCAAAGTTGACAAAAGGTAGAAATTGCTCTTCTAGCATTTTAGGGAATTTAGCGCAATTTACAATTCATCAAATTCTTACAGTCCCAACTTTTAGTGATATATATATATATTTTTTTATCACCATAAGTCAGCTTGTAGATATTTTACCATGTGTCAACTTTGAGAAATGTCCTTCTCCCACCTGACACTTTGAAGTGTTTGTCTTCTGCCTGTCAACTTGCTGCATTGTTCTTTTGGCCGATTTTAACCGTGTGTCGACTTCTAACGCTTTTCTCAGTGTCCGGAATCACTTGTTAACTTTGCCTCTCACAGCTCGGCCTCTTCATCTTCTGGCTTCCTGCCTTGGAGTAACCCCGCTTCCTGTCTAACAACTTCTGTTTCCTGCTAATTGAATCTAAAACTTGAACCTCTGTTTTGTTTTGTTTTTCTAACCCAGCAGGACCTGACCGCGCTCGCCAAGGAACTCCGTGCAGTGGACGACGTCCGCCCCCCCAACAAGGTGACGGACTACTCGTCTTCCAGCGACGATTCGGATACCACGGATGATGACGACGACGAGGAGGTGGACCAGGATGGCGGCGAGGAGTCCACCTCGGGCCCGGAGGACTCCCGAGCTGTGTATGTGTGCCACGTATTTTAGACCAGCACTGAGAGGATCTGATTAACCGCTCTATTTTTTGTTTGTGACACGACACTATTTTGACTTAGGTGCTTTCATATTGTCATTAGTCACTCAAAATTGCACTATTACTTACTTGGGACATTATTGACGACGCCTCGTGTGGCGCATTTCTAGTCGCTACTATTTATTGTCTCCTCCTCCCGGGCAGGTCGTCCCGGCTGAGTAACGGCGAGACAGAGTCGGTGAAGACGATGATCGTCCATGATGAGGGCGAAAGCGACGCGGGCTCCACGCCATGCAAAGACAGTACCTTGGTAGTCCGACAGGTATCCACGCCCAAAACCATTCGGCGCATGCTTCATGTTTGCATCACCTCGTTTAGTTTTGGAGTGGTCTTTTATTTATTTTTATACACATTTGTTCATTGCGCACTTCCCCTGGTGTCCTGCTTCATGTTTGCATGCTTGTGTGGATTGTCTTGGTCTACGTTCAAACCCATTTTACATTCAAAAGCTTTTATTCATGCTTTATTGTTGCAGTTATGGGATTATTTTATTTCCTTGAGCAAGACACTGAACCCTAAATTGCCTCTAATTTGGCAATCACAATGAGAAACTGTTCTCAATGACCTTACCTGTTTAAATAAAAACAATATCATTCTAGTTAAAAATGAAACTTCTTGTAGAGTTAGCTAGTAATTTACACCAGCTTTTACTCTTCCAGGGTTAGGACCTTAACGTTAAGTGCCGACCTCTCACCAGAACGGATGTTACTAACCATTTAATGTAATCTGCATTTTTATTTTGTTTTTTAACATTAACTTGGCCTTTTGTCCCGCCTGTAGGGTAGCCACCATAGCGTAGCTAACACCTTCCCTCCCCCCGAGCTGCTCCGTAACGCGTGTAGCGGCAAAGTGGTGTACCCCTCTTTCTACTTCCAGAGCGAGCACAAAAAGAGGCCTGCCGGCTCGGCATCCAGCCCCGGCCTCGCCCAGCACACCCCCACCCCACTTCATCACCAACACAATCACTTCCAACACCACCACCATCCCCACCCCCACCACCACCATCATCATCAGCAGCAGCAGCAGGCCGAACGGAACGGCTTTGCCGGCCGCATCCACCTCCTGCCGGACCTGATCCAGCAGAGCCATCATTCCTCCCCTTCCTCCTCCCCATCCTCCCCGTCCTCCTCCTCCACCTCCTCCGGTCTGGCCAGTCCCATCGCTTCCCCCCAAAGCCCCCTGGACAAGCTGGCCCTCCTCATCGAGGTACGGAACCGCTTTAGCCAACTGTTGGGGCAGATAAGATTGTGTTTGCGCCGTGACCTCAGCAACATGCAATCGTATTTAGTCATGCTAACCAAATTGTCATGGAAAAGGTTCATATGCAACTTTAGCAAGAATGAGTCGCCTGTAATGATTCATATTTGGTCTTGTAACATTCACCCCTTTATTCTTAGAATCGTACTCTTTGTTCAATCACCTTTTTTTTTACATTTTATTTGATTAAAATTAGACATAAATTCCCAGGACAAAAGTGCACTTAATAAACTGACTCCTGTACAATATCCCTCATAGCCATCAATATGAGGCACAGGGGGGCAGATTTGTGGTGAGTTTCAATCAACATTTAATTGATGTCCAAATATTGTCACAGTCTACAGAAGGAAGAGGATAAGTAATATGTGTCCACCATTTTGTCCAAATCCACCATTTTGTTTGTACTCCTTGGAATGAACCGTTGTGTTGTGTATGCATGCGCCGGCAGCCTGATCATTTTACTTTTTTTTTCTTTATTATTGTCTTAAGAAGTTGTCATGTTGAAATGATTTTTTTTTATCTTTTGTGCGTGCGCGCCCCCTACAGAGTCAATCGAGCAACAACATGCAGAAACACAAGTCGTCGTCGTCGTTCACGCCGTTCATCGACCCGCGTCTGCTGCAGGTGTCGCCCTCGGCGGGCAGCGCCCTCAACAACGTCGGTAAGTTTGGAAACAGCAGAATGAAGATGATTTTTGTTGTTGTTGCGACTCGATTCTGCCTTATTTTCATGCTTCAAACGTGTTATTTAAAGCGGCTTTCCACATCATCTGTCTTTTTTTAGGCTACGGCAACGACGCTCGTCTGGCGGAGGCGCTGCGGGCGGACGCGTCGCGCAAAGGTTCCGTAGTCAACGTGAACCCGGTCAACACGCGCCCGCAGAGCGACACGCCTGAGATCCGCAAGTACAAGAAGAGGTTCAACTCGGAGATCTTGTGCGCGGCGCTCTGGGGTGAGAAGATGACTTGGAACTCTTTGTCATACTACACAAAGAAAAAGAAAATACTTTTTTCTCTTACAATTCGTTCTGGTGATCGTAAAATATTTTACAACTTCATTTTTTCTTGTATTATGATATTTTCTTTCCTCTGTGGCAATGTTGCCTTGTATCATATTTAATTTGGGTCATGCTATTTTGTAACATTTCAGGGGTGAACTTGCTGGTGGGCACCGAGAGCGGGCTGATGCTTTTGGACCGCAGCGGTCAGGGCAAAGTTTACCCTCTTATCAACCGAAGGCGTTTCCAGCAAATGGACGTGCTGGAGGGACTCAATGTCCTCGTCACCATATCAGGTACACGCACTCGCACACAAACAACACGCATGTTTCGTTGGCATCCTTCGAGTGCAGATTTAGTGCGGTGTGACAACACACAGTTAGGATGTTGGGTCAATAATCGTCTGGCAGTGATGGCGTCACGTAACTTGCGTTTCCATCATGGAAGAAACCCAAATGCTCGGTGGTAGAGAAGTGTGCACGTCAAGGAAGCTTTCATCACTGTCGCCAGTGTGTCGGATGTTGTTGTTGTAATGCGCGTTTGGGAGTGGCATAGGCCACATTTTGTCGAAATGTGTCCGGAGCCGCAGCTGTTGATGTTGTTGTGTGACAAATCTCGCCATCTAGCAGTTTTTTTGTAAGTTAAAAAAAAAAGGTCGGAAATTTTTTACTTTTTTTTCCCCCCCAGGTAAAGTTAGAACTTTTCCTCCCAAAATGACAAATACATTTTTTTTCCCCCATAAAATTATGAGTCCTATTTTTTGTGAATGTCGTTCAGGTAAGAAGAACAAGCTGCGCGTTTACTACTTGTCGTGGCTGCGGAACAAGATTCTACACAACGACCCCGAGGTGGAGAAAAAACAAGGCTGGACCACCGTGGGCGACCTGGAAGGTTGCGTCCACTACAATGTCGGTCAGTCCCACAAGCCTCAACCAAGTGTCGGTCAGGTCCACGTTTTTCTCCGTTCTTGACTTTTCTCTGTGACCCGCAGTTAAATACGAGAGGATCAAGTTCTTGGTTTTGGCCTTGAAGAACTCTGTGGAGGTCTACGCGTGGGCGCCTAAACCTTACCACAAGTTCATGGCCTTCAAGGTGAGAAGTTGATCCAGAACTTCCACACTTCTCAAATTCTTACTGTTGTGCTTTGTGGAGGTCATTCTTCAAAAACTTGATATATTTATTGCGGTGTGCTCCAGTCTTTTGGCGAGCTGGTCCACAAGCCTCTGTTGGTGGACTTGACAGTGGAGGAGGGGCAGAGGTTGAAGGTGATCTACGGCTCGTGCTCAGGCTTCCACGCCGTGGACGTGGACTCCGGGGCGGTCTACGACATCTACCTGCCGACTCACGTAAGAAAAAAGCTCTCCCTTTTGATGAACGAGGCGGAGTGACACGGATGCTTTGCTCTGCGTAGATCCAAACGCACATCCAATCTCACGCCATCATCATCCTGCCCAATACGGACGGCATTGAGCTGCTGGTTTGCTACGAGGACGAGGGCGTTTACGTCAACACCTACGGACGCATCACCAAGGATGTGGTGCTGCAGTGGGGGGAGATGCCCACCTCCGTCGGTGAGACTGTTGAATTTCTGCATTCTCCCAAACTACTTTTTTTAGTGTCAGAATGTGATACTTGATGCAGATGTATATATTTTTTGCAGCCTACATCCGCTCCAACCAGATTATGGGCTGGGGCGAGAAAGCCATCGAGATCCGCTCGGTGGAAACGGGCCACCTAGACGGTGTTTTCATGCACAAGAGGGCCCAGAGACTCAAGTTCCTATGCGAGAGGAATGACAAGGTGAGAGGGGCAAAAGTTCTTCAATCACCCCACACCCACATCCGCCTGCATTAAACTGGGACCAGGAAGAACAATTCATGAGAGCCAGCCCCTCCATCAAGAATGTCCAGTCACCATACCGAATCTGGGCACGTCCAAAATGTACTTTCATGTTGTGTTAATAAGTCATGCGTGTTTGGCCTCAGGTGTTCTTCGCCTCGGTGCGGTCCGGAGGCTCCAGTCAGGTCTACTTCATGACGCTGGGCCGAAGCAACCTGCTCAGCTGGTAGAGGTCTTCCTCCTCTAATTCCTCTTCCTCCTGCTCCTCCGCCTGGCCTTCGCTAACACTGGATCTCAGAAGCCGACCACCTCGACAACCGCAAACCCCACTGGACCGCAACCGGACTCGCGGACGAGGACTCCACCCACATACCCTTCCATGACAGGAGGAAGGAGTCAAATGTGAATTCTGGAAGAAGGAAATCCCCCCCCCCCCCCCAAAAAAAAGGTTCCCGGTGCTCGTCATCGTCGTCCTCGTGGTTTCTCCTGGACTTTGAACGTCTTCTAACCGCCGGAAAAGTTTTAACCAGTCCGTGAATGTGTGTCAGTGTTCTCGTGTGACTGGGATGATGGATGGTGATGAAGGTGATGATGATCATGAAGTCATGGTGATACGCAAAGTAGGCAGGGACAAAGGGCAAGAAAGGACAAAACAAAGTATTTTTCTTCATCCTCACACACACACGAGCGTGAATCTTTGTGTTACCTTATTTTATTTGTTTTTATTATTAATAATATTAATATGATTATTTTCCAATGCACATTGACCCCCTTACCCCACTGTCTTGCTTGCTTCCACCCACAGAGGGCGACATGCTATCTGCGCAGAATGTGTGCATACCAAAAAAGAAGTCAATAAAGTTGTGTATGTACAAAAAATATATTATTAATATTTGTGGAGGATGTGTTTATAAAGCATGAGATGATGATGATAACCTTTTGTTCCACATCTTTGCAGTTGGAGCCAGATGACAAATACATTACAATCTTCTTTCTCAACATTGTGACTTATTTTCGTAACTTTCTCATTGCTTATTATTTTGAATGTATTCTTGAAACATTCTGACATTTCTTCTGACGTGACAAATGTGTTCTTCTAGAAATGACCCGCCACCCCACCTACCTTGCATTGTGGAGTACAAAGTGTTTGGTTGGGAAACCTCGGAGTTTACCTTCTAGTCGGCCCTTTCAAACCAAACACTGACGGGAAAGACTGAGCACATACCTGTGGAATGTAAGTACAAATTGTTCTTGAAATAATAGTGCTTTATTTTTCCTGTCGTGCCTGACCTCTGTTGGCTAATAGTTTGACTAATTGTATTAACAGGAATATTGCTTGGTTGCACGTCTTCTTTCATCACGTGTTTGACAATGTTGGTATTTTTGACTCATTTGGACTGATGGTCATTTCATGGATGGGCTCTTCCTCAGTGACAAAAACACGTCACTTATTTGTGTGCGTGTGTTTCTTTCCTGCTTTTGAACACTCTTTAAAATAATGCTGAATGTTGAAATGTTACACAACTAAATATCAACTCATTCACTGCCATTGACAACGATAGAAGTCCAAGTCAAATTTTGATGCCTGCCCGTGTTATAAAAAAGCAATATAAAAGAAAATGTGAAGAATACTACAGAGTGTATAGAAATAAAAAAGCACTAATCTTTGAGAACGTTAAATGTGTTCACGTTAAAAATCAATGTTTAAACAATGACACATTTTAAGCAACTAGATGTAAACAAAATGCTGCAACTTTTTTTTTTCGTCGTCACGCGTGTGTGCATATGTAAATGCATGTGTTTATGTAATGTCCTGAGGAAATGGAAGCAGAAGTCAACTTTGTCCGGCTATAAAGGAAAATGAGTATTTAAAGTTCACATCATGTCAAATGATAATTATATAAATATTTTTTGTAATTCGGATGATATTTGAATGAATGTGCTTTTTTAAAAAAAAAAAAAATCAGTTTATAGAATTCTTCTCTTTTTTTTTTTTTTAAATGCATGTGAGTCAGACCAGTGTTGGTCCATCGTGCGGTTACAAGGTTTCCGTGACGATTGATGAGTCCATCGGCTTCTACTTAAGAGTCCGACTTGAGACTAGGACCCTCACTCGGGCTGTTTTGAAGCGGTCGCCATGGTGGCTTGAAAGCCGTACGCTGTCCCACGGTGTCAGAAGCCTCTCGAACCCGTAGCCATGTCACCCATCTTGGCGTTGATGATGCTAGCCGTAGAGTTAGCTCACGGACGAAGATTTGCGCTTCCGTCGTTGCCTATGAAGGGTGAGCTGCCTCCCAAATGAAAACTTCACTTGTTGCCTTATTTTTAATCTGAAAGAAAAAAATGCAATTTGTCTTTTCAACTGGTAAAAAATAAAGTACATGCTTTTCAACGTCATTAGCATGAATAAGCATTGTTTGACTCAACATTGCGTGATGTCTGTCTGACCTTGATTGTTGTTCTTTCCACCAGATGGCTGCTTGACGGTGGCACCCGAGTTGGAGCTCTTTCATTTGGAGAGAGAGGCGGTAAGCGTGTCTTTTCCCATCTTCCTGAGGGCCCTCCATGTTCGCCACATCACACCGCCGGACGCCGACTTCCGCATTGCCAAGGGCAACCTCACCCACGACAGCGACGAAGGCCGAGTCCGACGCCTCGGCTTGGATTTGTGGCTCCTTCCAGCTCAGCCGTCTGACTCGGGCGAGTACACATGCACCTTCAGGTAACAAATCAAAATATTTCCCAATATTGATTTGTCAAGTCGCAACAAAATTTTAAAAATACCACTAAATGAAAAAAAACCCAATGTTTTTATTAAATTTTGGGAAAAACACAGAATGTAATTTATAAAGAAAAAAATTACAGAATGTCACAAATACTACCAGAATAAAAAATTATGTTAAAATAATGTTAAAAAACGCTCCTAAAAAAGACACAAAATGTCACAAGAAAATCTTAAAATCACTCCAAATTTTTCCAACTGCTTCTATTGTACAAAATATTCAAATCATAACGGAAGCACTTTTAATGCTCTGTTGTTGCAACGTAGGAACGCCACATACTGCATCCGCGGCAGCGTGACGTTGCGGGTGTACGCCAAGTCGGCAGTGGACGTGGACAACCTGTCGTTCGAGTACGACGCCATGCTGGGAGAAAACGTCACGCTCAATTGTCCCATTAGGAAACACTGCTCCCACACACATGTCCAATGGTTCAAGGTGAGAGAAGAACTTTGTGTGTACACTCCAGGCCTGATTGTGGTTGAATAAAATGGTTCAAATGTTACTCATTAAAAATGTTCAAACAAATGTCATTGTTGTTTCTCCTTCTAAAAAATATATGTCAACAATATTTAATGTAAACAATCAAAAGACCTGACTAAATTTAACGTCCCTGATTCTTTGCAGGGTGCTGTCACCCTCCAGTCCCACAGATGGCACTCCTCCGGGAGAGATGCGAGAAAACTGTGGATCCCAGAGGTGCAGCATTCCGACGGCGGGTTGTACACATGCCGACTGAGCATGCTGGTGGAGCGCAGCGAGTTCCCACTCACTCGCACCATCCGACTCCTCATCACAGGTGCCTTCCATGTCGTACGGTCAAAAACAACTTGCAAAGTTAGCTTCAAAATCTTATCAAAGAAAAAACTAAATTTTACAAAATAAATAAATCTCACCATGGGATGAAGGGCATCACATACTCAAAGATACTACATTTAAAATTTGTTGTATCACTAAGAATGTACACAATGCATAATACACGTACAAAAACAGGACGGCCCAAAAATATCCCAAAATATCTTATATTAAATCGTAAAAAAAACAACTGCACATTTTGCCCAAAGCATTTCAAAACACTTGCCATAAGTCTGTCTTTTGTCAATCTTTCAGAACCCCAGTTAGCCACAATGCCGCCACTGATCATCTCGCCATCTAACGGGAGCGTCCACCAGGCCTCACACGGTGAGTCCTTGACTTTGTCTAGAAGATCATCTAGTTAATAAAGGGGAAAAAAAATAAAAAGTCTGAAATCTTTACAAGCAAGCAATACTATCTACATATAAATAAAATAAGCAAGCATAATGTAGTTATTGTTATCCTCAGCATTCCACAAGTTATTGAATGTTGCAGGTTCAGGTCTGGAGGTTAAGTGCACGGTGCTGACGTCATGCCAGTCCAGTCCCTGGACAGTTGTGTGGTGGTCTGTGGACGGCGTCCAGGTAGACGCGTCACGCCTCCACGGACGATCTCTGCAGACCGGGAGAAGGTAGCCGCTCATTTCCTCACCACAACCTTGTCTTTCGAAATGTGCTTTTTGTCACAAAATGGCTATCGCCGTCCATGCAGGGAAACCCGGGTGGCTCTGGGTTGCCAGGTGGAAGTGGGGCTGGTCATCATGTCAATGACAGAAGAAGAGGAAGGGGCGGCGCTAACGTGTGTCACTCAAAATCAGGATGGGAGACGGGAAGTGATTGTCACGCTCCACGTAGAGGGTGAGTCACATCACACGCGAGAATGTACAAGTAGGCTTAAGTCTGGTTTCAATTTATTCTTTCAAGTCAGGCTAAGGCTTTTAATTTTTGAATGAGAATCATTTTCCAACAAAGGAAAAGGCATGACCCAAGGTTTGTCCCTCCCCAAAACAGACTCGAGCATGACGTGGCTCGTGGTGGCCTGTGTGTCCATTTCCTGTTTCCTGGCGGTGCTCTCCATCTTCCTCTACGCTTTGCTCATCAAGCCCAAACTCAAGAAGAACACCAAGAAGAACGCCGATTACTTTCTAGCGCGCCAGGACAGTGTCTGCTAGTGGATGTTGCACTACTTCCTTTGGGCAACAGGTGGCAGCAGCACCCACAACACTCTCTTGACAACCCACCAGATTTGAAAGTTGACTCTCACGTGCACACATTTATTGCAGATTTTCTCTCATATTTCACGTTTTCAGGCTAAATAAAACCAACAAATGCAAAGTCAGATTTATTTGTCGTAAATATAACATTGAAGACTTGTAAATGTGGATTAAATGATGTATGGTGGACGTGTAGAATGAAAAAAAAAACACGAACAGAATACAAATATTTTAAAAGGTAACCCCAAAACGATTAAAAATATTTGAACACAAAGTACGTGAAACCAGCAAAAAAGCAAAACAAAAGTATAAACCGCAAAATATAAATAAAAGCATGAATCAGCAAAAGAAAGAGTAAACTATTAAAAAATCAGTACATTTTTAAAAGCTACATATAAAGTTAGCAGTCTGGACAGGAAAGGATGAAAATGAAAGACATCGAAAACACAAAATTTGCACCCCAAAATGTCAGGAAATCTGAAAATATTTTAAAAATTCACCAGTTAAACAAAAATCGAACTGAAGTACTGTGGCCACAAGATGGCGCCACAGGAAGACGCCCGCGTAAAATGAAGCACCTCTGTGGAATGTATTCACTTGCCAGGACCTGAATCGTGTGTGTGTGTGAGTGTGCGTGAGCCAGAAGCGATTGCTCAACTTACGAGAAGTTGCAACATTTGTCTTTATTCAGACCGTGAAAGGGCTCTCGACAAAGAAGACGCGCGTTCGATTCCTCTGCCACCAGATGAATGACATGAGGCGTCTGTCATGTGACCAGAGGAGGCCGACCACCACCAAATCATCATCATCACCACCACACAGGTAAGTTTTATCCGGCCATTTGTTCAACTTCCTGAGTGGCCCAGGAAGTTGAAGGGTCAACACATGTTGCCAGGGCTTTTACATGTTCACTTATTATTTTGTTTAGATATACTGCATGTTTCTACACTAGACAATGACAAGCCTAAACTGGAAGTATTGCTGTATATTAGTAAGATTAACAAAAAATGCAAATAAAAAAATCAAAAGACATGGTTCGATCTTTAAACGAAACCCAGTAATTGGAAGCGTACATGAAAAAGAATGACTTTTATGGTGAATGTGTTCACACAGGAAGTAGTACTAATGGTAATAGGATGTGGTTTTTCAAAATAAAAATCCCCCCAAATGCTAGTTGTTGACCAGTTGCTTTGAATTGAAAAATGACACCTGAAAAGAATTACAAGTTGTATTCAAAGTAGTGTTGTGTTGAATTTCGGAAATGTAATTGTTGAGTTCCCACTATGCCACGTGCTCTCATTTAGCTTTGCGGGGGCTAACTCGGCTTCTTTCATGGCTTTATGACTTGAGAGGAAAAACGACAAGTAGGTGAGGCCTCATCATGGAGTAATTAAAATTAATGACAAGAATAGTTGTGAGTCATATTTGACTTGTGTGGACAAAGTACTGACTCATACATTTCACCCTTTTTAAAAACGGTAACAGACGAGTGACCAAACTAGCTTCCACAAAGTTACTTGTGCTAACATTGACTGCTATTTCGAGCTGTTCCAAATTTCCTCCTCTTTGACCAAGGCCTGAAGAACTTATGAACAAAGTAGAAATAAAAACATTAAACGAACAAAACAAACCAAAACGGCAAAAAACTGGTCAAACTGGTTAACCTTTGGCTGGTTAGCAAATGAACAAATAGTCCGACAAACACACTTACTCACGCACTAACATTTTGACCTGATCGACTGGGTGACTAAATCATTCTAATTTCAAAAATGATTGCGCATAAGTGGTTCTGATGGAGGGATGAACAAATGAAACAAAACAGATAACTAACTGAACTTAACTCACAAATGCATAAACAATTGTTTGATGCAGGGCTTTTTTACGATGGCCACACTTTCTCTCTCCCACACATACGCACGCACGCACGCACGCACGGCTGATCTGGCCTGCTTCCATGTGGTCCACAGAAGCCTTGCGTAATCGTTTTGGGCGGTTGTTGCATGAAATCAGTGTCTGAAGCTTCTCTGCCGATTGCTCATGTGGGAGGCGGCGCCGCTTCAGGACGGTACACGTCCTCTCGTCCGCTGCCGTTTGCCATCATTGTGCTGTAGCTGTCCATCCTTCATGTTGTTTCAGTCATGTGCGTCCATGTGTGGACCCTCCTGCTGCTGTTGATGGTGCCGAGTGTCTACGGGACTCACGCCGTTTCGGGTGAGTAGCGGTGCTGGAACGCTGGCTCGAGACTGACTAGTGCTGGTGGGTCACATTGGCTGGACGGTGGGAAAGTCCTAAATGGGTCAAAGTCAACCACATGTTTATTCACTAAACCTTCATGTTTGTTTTGTAATATCCGGGAAAAGTGGGAGCAAAACTATTGATTTTTGTGTCAGTAAAATGTAATCACGTTAGGAGGAGTGTTAAGTGCTCGTTCGCTGTGGTGGGACTGAGTCAAGTGTGGAAAAAGTTCTTGGGAATGGGGTCATATCCTCTTGGCTAAAATCCCAACAAATACAGCTCAGAATGTCTCATGAGGATGGACAGCCAACAAATAACACGAGCTAGCTCATTCTCTGGCTAACCTGCTAACAAACGAAGCAACCAACATTTGTGAAAAAGCTAACTGCGGACATTTGTTTTTGTCAGATGAGTGCAAGGACTATGACGTTCAGTTTGAGCGCGTGTTCTCAGTGCCAGGAGACGTGGCCATGATCAACTGCACGCTGGCATCTCCCGACGTCTTCAACTTGTCGACGGCGTCCTACAAGGTTGAGTGGTACCACGTGGAGACGGGACGAGCGCTTCGCAACGTCAGCCGTCGCGTCCTCATCCGAGGGGAGACCCTGTGGTTGCTCAATGTCACCGTGGAGCATGACGGACATTACCAGTGCGTGCTCAGGTAATTGTGGAATTTATTCAATTGTACACTATCATTTTTTCAACACAAATCTGAATTGATTTGCTCTTTTTTTATTTGGATTGATTTCATTTATTGGTTATGGATTTTCTATTACGATGAATTCAATGGCATTTTTTTTTTTTTTTTTGCCACACCTAAGCCCTGCCCCCTCACTGCCCTCCGCTTGCTGATTGGTCCGCTCCTTCTTCCAGGACGAGCGCGTCGGCCTGCTTCAAGCAGTCCACCGGGTTGGTGGTGGAGCATCCGCTTCAAGGCGAGTGCGGTCGTCCGCGCAAAGCCTATCAGGCCCTCACCGTAGGCGTGACCGACACGCTCTCCTGTCCAGTCGGAGACGTCCTCAAAACGCTTCAAAGCTACGGCGTCACCGCCTCCGTCACGTGGTACCGAGTGAGTCGCGCCTTGGTCTTGTTGCCATGGGAACCACAACATTTTTGCTCATATTTCTGTACAAATGTTGCAGTTTCTGTGTCCTAATGTGTGTCATGGTGCATATCAGGCCTGCGACTTGATCGAGGACGGCTTTGACGGACACGTTTACCGCGACCGAGCACGGCTGAAAATTAAAGACGTGGACAGCCGCAACAACCAGCTGTACACGTGCACACTGAATTTTAATCTGGGCGGCGTCGCGGCTTCCATGTCGGAGACCATCGAGGCTTGGGTGCAAGGTGGGCAACGTAGACACTCCCTCGCATTGTCACAAGGGGGCGACAGAGAGTATCACACATCTGGATGGAGTAGAGATGATGTTAAAAATTGTGTCGCACCACTCTTTGCCTCCCGTCAAACTATTGGCAATGTCTGCTGTTGTGTTGCAGAGGATTACTGCTTCGAGCCCCAAGTGCTGCAGCCAGCCAACGATCTTGTCACAGCGGCCGCAGGTGAGCAGTCAAGAATATAAAGTGACTAAACACGTTAGCTGCCAATGTGGCTAACGTGGCTAACTGTTTGTGTTCAGGGTCTCGTTTGACACGAAAATGTCAAGTATTTGTGCCGTGCATTGGCACCGTTCCTGACGACCCTATAGTGGACGTTTTATGGTTGGATGACATCGACTTCATTTCCAGCAACAACTCACAAAGGGTCTTCGCTTCACAACCACGGTGACAACATTGGTTTCTTTTAGGAGCATCTTTTTAATATGAGTCAGGGGTTAACAAAAAACTGATTCGGTAGGTTCTACTTTTAGATCTCTTTTGGGACTGCTTCATTATTTTGGGAGGTTCCAAAAATAACTAATCATTTGTACATAGCACAGTTGTGAAGCCCAAAAGTGCATTTTTTTTAACCATACAGATTTTTGGTAGCGTTTTTTTTGCAGGAGGATGTCTACAGTACCAAAAGTACCGGAATAATCCAAAATGCTGACTTGTACCATGCATCCTTCTTTATTTTTTGTCTTTTGTCTGTTTCAACTTCCTGTTTCAATTTCCCGTGTTCCAGCGTGTGGCGTGCGAGCATCCCCCGCAAAGGTGTGTGGATGGAGAGCGTGCTGACCATTTCCTCCCTGGAGGAGGCCGACTTCCTGGTCAACTACACGTGTCGAGCGTACAGCGCGCGAGGTTTTCGTCAGGCCCACTTTGCCGCGCTGCCTCAAGGTAAATCTCGTCAGGGTCGGACGGCCGCCATCTTGTTCCTGTGCCTTGACTTCCTGCGGGTTACAGAAACGGACTTCACGGTTGCTGTCGGCTGTGTGCTTGGCGGCGTGGCGGCACTCGCGGTGATGGCCGTGGTGGTGTACAGCCGATTCAAGATTGACATTGTGTTGTTTTTGCGCAGCTCCTTCCCAGTCTTCTATACAAACAAAGGTAAGAAATTGGTTCTGTTTTTAATGCCAGCATGCTAAATAATTTGATTTGTTGCCGCTGTCAGAAAACGACGGTAAGCAGTTTGACGCTTACGTGATGGCCTACTACCCGCTCAACTGCCAGCTGGATGTTAGCCACGGAGTGCTAACGTTTGCGCTTGACATTCTGCCGCAAGTGTTGGAAAAAGCTTGCGGCTACAAACTTTTCATAGCTGGACGGGACTGCCTGCCAGGACAAGGTAATACACTTAGTTTATTTATAAATTGTTTACTTACTACCTTAATTCACTTTTACGTGTCTTAGTGAGTGCACGATGAAGCTAGCGTGCCCTGTTTGTGTGCTTCCCCCTGCAGCCATGGTGGACTCTGTGCACGACAACATGCTGGCCAGCCGCAGACTCCTCCTGCTCTACGGCGCCTCGCCCTTCCCCTGCACGCATCGCCACCACCCCCACCGGCACGACAACAAACACACAAACATCAACTACAACCCTAACAACAACAACCTGGGCGAGGAGGTCTGTTTGGACCCGCGATGTCAACACGAGTGTACGGTGGCCATGCATCAAGCACTCATGGAGGGAACCCTCAAGGTCAGCTCCACAATTAACACACAAACCACTTTTGTCTGGTGACTTTTTTTGATTGTTATGTTTGTTTTGCAGGTGGTGCTGGTGGAGCTGGAGGAGGTCAGCGCAGCGCAGCTAGCGCTCTTCCCGGAGTCGCTGCGTCACCTGCGGAGGAAACAAGGCGCTGTGTGCTGGTGGAAGGACCACCGCCAGCACCAGCAGTCGAAACTGAAGTGTTGGACCACTTCCACTGGGAAGTCCTCCCCATCCAGGACCGGTACATGGGACCACAAGGAAGTACACTCGCCTGGTTTGCTCTCTCCGTCATCCAGGTTCTGGAAGGAGATTCGCTATCACATGCCCGTGAGGGGCAAGACAGTAGCGCCCCCTGAAAGGACGACTCTCTTGAAGGTGTAGCCACTCAATTGATACTTTTTGCTACTAGGACACCACAATGCTCAAACATGAAGAGCGGACTGGGTGGAGCAGAACCCGAAAGCGTTTGCAGAACGATAGTACCCCCTTGTGGATAATTAATTTAGTTTTCTGGAGTGTATGTAATAAAATGAAGTAAAAACATTATTCTTTGAATAGGTGTTTTCTTCAGATATTATTATTATGATGACATTTTGATCATTTAATGCCATTTCAAACGTACAGGCAAAACATTATCCTCCCGTTAATCGATGATGCTCAGTGAACACATCTTTACTTAAAAACTGATGTAATTAGGCGAGAAACAAAAGACCTTTACAGCAGTTCCAATACAAAGAAGTTTTTTTTCTGCCGCACACATACATACAAAAACCAAGTGAGGTTTGGTGGCCTGCTTTTGTGGTGTGTGTGTTTCTTTTTCGGAGGGTGGAAAGTCGTTGAAGGAAAAACCCAGGGTGTCATCATGTGAAAACAGGATGTGCAGGTAAGAGACGAGCAGAAGTCGCAGTAACGACTCACTGGTAAGTTGACTTACTATAACACTTATCAATTCAGTTTCTTTTGTAGCACTGAATAATAAACCAGAGCAGAGGTGGACCAAAGGCTAGAAGAATCATCATTGTTTTATGAAGCAAAGCGAGATATGCTCTCTAAATCTCTTTATAGATTTTTGTGTGGACCGGGATTGTGTGTTTTGCCTTATGACTTGTGTCGACACTTTTCACTTCCCTCACTTGTGATGTTTCTTCAAGAGTTGTGTGAAAAGCAGTAATGGCTTGTCTGCCCGCGCTAGCCATATTGCTCGCTGCGGCCAACACGCTCGGTGAGTACGCTGATATTCCTCCACAATGACGTCATTTGTATTATTATGCTTTATGAGTTTATGAGTTAAGTCAATTGGTGAATGGTTTGCTTTTAAGAAAATCAGGCACTGGGTTAGACAGCAGTACAGCCACCCACACTCTTAACCATATTAGTAGAGTTTAAATTTGATTTGATCTGAGTGGCTGAGAGAAATCACATGATGTTTTGGCAAGGCCACAATTTGGCGGAGGTAACCAGGTCAAATATTTACGGTAAGTGTCCTTTTTTTAGGTCAGTGTGTCACCTAATTGAGGTCAAGTGAGGTCCTACTTCTCAAACCCGCAAAAGACGTATTACTCTAGCAAGACCATGACATGGTTGGTTATGTGTTGAAATTTAGAGTTACTTTTTAATTCAGACTATGTATGTGTGTGCTTCCTTTACAGGCCACAAGGGGTCACCAGACACCTACTATGTCAGCGCAGGCCACCTCCTACTGCTCAAGTGTCCCATCGCGGGTGAAAACGTCACGTGGGCCCGAGAAGAGGCGATGGCGGGGACGATGCCATCTCTGCCCCCTGGCGTGGAAGTCATAGACGACCTTCTGTACTTCCTGCCCGTGCAGATGTCCCACAATGGCACTTACAGTTGCGAGAGCACGTAAGGAAACACGCCGAGTGTCGTGTACGTCTTGAGATGGCGTCTTGAGTTGAGTGTTTGTGTGCTGTGAAGGGTCCAAAGCAGAACCGTCAAGATTGACTTTTGCGTGTCGGTGTCCAATGGACTTTGTCCTCCTGTGGCCGAAGTGAGGAGCATCACCCTGGGGGTCACAAAGAGCCTCCCCTGCAAGCTGGACGACGTCCTACGACGCAACCACACGAGTAACATACGGTGGCTGAGGGTATGGTGCCTCGCCAGGCTCAAAAAGGCTCCATTCGTGCAAATGTATCCATATAGTTACATGTGCTCCAAATGTCACATAGCTCAGTAAAACTAGCTTGTTCAAAATCGTGCAGGACTGCCGCCCGCTGGAGCGAGAGGGCGCAACTCTCAGCGTGCACGACAGCGGCTTGAGGCTGCGCAAGGCCACGGAGGAGGACGCCGGCACGTACACTTGCCTGGTGGACATCAGCCTCCGTGGCAGGAAGTACACGTCGGCACGAAGCGTCCAGCTGGACATAAACAACGGTGGGCGCCAATTTGATTATTATTTAAATGAATCAATCATTCAAATCTTCTTCAAACCTTCTATTTGTTTTGGCTGCAGAGTTGACACAGGCAGTTTTTAGCGAGCCTGAGGTGATCCAACAACAGGATCAAGTGCTCGTCGTAGACATGGGTGAGTTCATCGTAGACCCATTAGTTGTCAGCTCGACAAGAATATGAACTTTCTGAGTTTGTATTCTTGACAATTTGAGTAAGACAGTCTGATGTGGTGTTAGGTGCGCGTGTGGAGCTGAAGTGCTCGGCTTTGCTGGGCTACAGTCAGAATGAGGAGACGACAATGTTCTGGATCGTAAACGGCAGTTTTGCTGACGAGGACCCGGAGCTCAATGAGACGTTCCGCTTGTGAGCTTGTCGTTATTCACGATTAAAATCTGCACGCATACGTAAAAAGTCTCACATGATCCGCTTCCCCCCGCAGCACGCCAGACCAAGGCCGCGTGCTTGGCGAGTCCATCCTGACCATTTCCAGAGTTCTTCCTCGTTTCCTCAATGTCTTCATTCGCTGTCGGATCCAGAGCCCTCTGAAGGTGAAAGATTGCCAAGTGCAGCTCAGAGAAGGTAATGCAATCACCATTTTTGAAAAATGCCAGGCAAAAAGAAATATCTTATCCTATCATATTTGGCATATTTATTTAATATGTCAAAAAATCATATTTAAATATTGTTGACATATTTCATCTGCACCTATGTCTTACTTGCTGTCTCCCACCAGCCAACCACAGCTGGTTCCACACTGGCGTGGCAGTGGGCGTGGCCACCCCGCTTCTTCTTCTACTTCTGGTCTTCCTGATGCTCCTTTTCAAGGTGGACATAGTGTTGGCATACAGGAGGCTGCACGGATATTTTGTTACTCCTCAAGGTGACACACAGCGACATGTTAGTTAGTTAAACTAACTAACTGTTTACGATGTAGATCAACTAAATAACAGACAACTCACAAAATGAATTATTTGAATTATTTGACTTGCTGGTAAATGGCAGGTAGCTTGCTAGCTATTTTAACGATCTACTTTTTAAAATAACAAAATAAATATACGATAAACAAATGACCATCAATGAGACCACATGTCTACAAAATAACCAACATAGCAACACAACATAGTTAGCCAAGGCGCTAATTGACTCACGCTGGCGTCTCCCATGCGTGCAGATACCGAGTGGGTCCCGTACGACGCCTTGGTGAGCGTGGTCCCCGCCGAGACCAGCTCAAGCGTGGCGTCTGACTTTGCCCTGCATACGCTGCCCGGCCGGCTGGAGGAACGACATGGCTTCCGCCTCTTCATCGCAGGCCGAGATGACATCCCGGGAGAAGGTATCGTCCATCTAACCAACGAGTACATAAATCATGCTGACAAAGTGTTTCTTTTCAAATGTTCTTCCCGTGGCAGCAAAACTCGATGCCGTGGCGGCCACTTTGCGGAGATGCCGCCGGCTGATCATCGTCGTGGTGTCGGCCAAGGAGACGGACAAAGAGGAAGAAGAACAGGGGGAGGAGGAGGACAAGAAAGAGTGGCGGCCCTTCAGCCTTGGGGAGCGACAGCTGAGCTATGAGCAGAAGCTGGGCCTGCACGACGCTTTGATGCACGATACGCCCCCAGTCATCCTGCTGGAAATTGGTAATTGATTGACTGGCTAACTAACTATGCTAATAGTGACCAACTGTCCCACACGGTATATTACCATTCTTTTTTTGTCTTTCCAAATGAGTGACTCGTACGTCCTATTCTGTGGTTCTCCTCCCAGACGGTCCGCCGGATTACGGCCGCTTGCCGCAGTCTCTAGCCTACATCAAGAGGAGGCAGGGAGCACTCGCGTGGAATCAAAGCAAACACGATAGACGCTTCTGGAAAAAGCTCAGGTTGCTCATGCCGGACGTGCCGGCCAGCAGACGATCAAGACCCCATCAAGATCACATCTTGTTAGTGCAGTGACTGTGTCATTAGGGTGGAGTGTACACAAGAGACATTTGAATTCTTCCACTGCAGTATTTCCAATCATCTTGTTACATCGCATCTTACTGGTAGCTCTTAAGAGGCCATTACAGGAAAAACCAGGGGTGGGGGTGCCACTTTAACGATAAACTGTGTGTGTGTGTGTGCGTGTGCGTGTGTGTGTGTGTGTGTGAGCGCGTGCGTGTGAGCGCGTGCGTGTGAGCGCGTACGTGCGCACATGTGCGTGCGAGGAGATGGCTATAAAAGATCTTTTAGAAGAAGAGCAAAGACACTGTAACATTCTTCTAAGCGGTAAGAGACATATTTTACTGTATTTTACTTTTCTTAAATACATGTTTATTTTTAGTATTATTAGAATTTTGTACCCCCATTTAACCCACATTTATACAATAAAGTTTACATTTTTTTAAAATTTAATTTAGATTTTAGATTTGTAATGCTGTTTTCGGGTGCGGTTTTAATTGATTTTTCATTTAATTTGTTGCAATTATGTCATTTAGAAAACACAACATTCAGCAATTTACTTTTACTACAATTTCTTTTATGGCACATTTTGACAATTACATTTTTTTGTTTTATCATACGTTTCAAATAAAAATTCAAATTTGGAACTTGACATGTTCCTTTTGCATTTTTTTTAAGGCATCATCTTATTTGATGTCATTTAAAATGTTCATTTTGTCTTCTTCCTCCCTAAATTTGTTGAGATTTTTAGATAATGGAACGTAGTTTGTCTTTAAGCCTTATCAATCAGAGCGGAAGCAACAAAAGTGACTTAAGACATTCTGTTGCTGTGATCAGATAGTCTTTCTCGCATGTCCTACGATACGATTTGCGCTTGGCTGGCTACTTTGGCAGCTAAAAAGATTTTGAGGAATCTTCTCTTTTAGTTGGAGATGGATTTCTTCCCGCTCATCCTGATGGTGACCGCACTTCACCCTTCTGGTAAGCATGCTGTGCAAATATTTCTAAATGACCTTGCGTTCATTCTAAGGAAGTCGACGACCACTACCAGAAGCTGGAGCAAATTCTTTGTATGTTCTCCTCAGCCACACAGGAGCTCTCGTGCGAAGACTTTGATGTGGAGGACTATGTGCTCATAGAAGGCGAATCCTTCCAACTTGTTCCGTACATCCTGGACGACTCCGTGGTGCCCTTGGAAAGGTTCACGTGGTTCAGAAATTCTTCAGGCCGAGAGCGTGCCGTGGTCCCATCCGGTGAAATGGAGAGGATTCACCACCACGCCGGCGCGCTCTTCCTCTTGAACGTCACCGTGAAGGACTCGGGTTTCTACACGGCTCGGTGAGGGAAGATTCCGGGTCTCGTCGACTCGTTCTGGTTTCCGTTACTTTGAGGCGTTGTTTCTCGTTTCAGCCAAAACATCACGGGCGAGGCGTGTGAGAACTATTATGTGAATATCACGGTCCTAGAAGCGAGTCGAGCTGACAAGGAGCACTTCTACGGCGCTCTGGATGATTCCGGAAGGAACAAACATCTAGTGTGTCCTGACCCGGTGGCCAATATCTGCAGGAGGTTGGGCGGAGCCTTTAGCTGGTACAAGGTGAGGACACACGATCTGCTCTTAATAAGATAAGAAAAAATATTAATTGTTTCATTCACTTTGATTTATTCCTCCACTTTAATTTGCTTATTCAATCATCCATTTTTACCCCCAGTATTTTTGAATTTCCTTTTTTTAAATGGACTTTTGCAGTCTCCGAATAGAAGAAATTTGAAATTTTGCTTGATATTTTTGCGCATGTGATTTTCTCCAGAACGACACTCTGCTTACTGGTCGGCGATCAGATGCCATGTGGCTACACAGCCTAACGGCCGAAGACCAAGGCGTGTACACGTGTGTGTGCACGTGGACTCATGGGAGCCACCAGTACACCACGTCGGGTTCTAGGGAAGTCACAATCAAAAGTGAGTGGAACCGACTTTGGGGGTGGCTGTGTTCACACCCACAACGGCGCAAATAATATCAAACCAGAGAATTGCTTATCTCTGTAAAATGATGCTCACAAAAAAATCCAGCCCAATGTTTTGTGTTTGCATGAGCTCTGAAAATAATTTTTTTTGACTCACAGATTCGTTCTCCTCCAATTTGCTTATCTTGGCGCCCACAAAGAACATCAGCACCCATGAAGGTAAAAAATAAAGAAAAGTAAATATTCAAAGAAAAACACAAAAGAAACTCAAGGAGACAATATTTACATTGCTGCCTGTTTTTTGTGTGTATCTATCTTCCAGAGGATGTTGTAAATTCATCAAATTGTATTTGTCATGATGACTTCTACTTTCTCATGTTTTGTCATGTTACGCTGCACCATATTTTGTATCATGCTGTCATCTTAAACACCTTCCTGTTTCCTGTCGAGCTGCTTTTCCTTCATGACACCAAACAATTTCAAACGTGGTCTGTGCATTTAATGGAAACTTGTACAACGTATATACTACAATTGTTCCAATAAACATGGAATGTTTTAACTGTGTTTTTATTGGTTATGGTGGTCCAGGCGTAGAACTGCGGCTCAACTGTTCTGTGTTCTGCGGAACCAACATAAATCCGAAATGCTCGGCTCGATGGCAAGTCGGCGAGAAGAACGGCAAGCGCGATGGCTACATTCAGAGCATGAACGTGTACGTTCTTTTAAAGCAAGTCTTTTGGAGACTTTTTTTTGTGGGACTTCTCATGACTTCATGTTGCTAAGTGAAAATGGCTTTGAGGGCTGAATTTTCAAAATGTCCCTAACCAAGCCACCGGGGAACCGACTCGCTGTGTGTTTCCCCTTAGCCACACCTCCTCGCCTTCCCAGAGCACGGTTGCCACGGCGATCCTTACCATCGCCAAATTATCATCCAGAGATTTCCGAACAAATTTCAAATGCATCGGCAGCGACGGCTTCTTGACGAGGGAGCGGTTCTTCACACTGAGCCCTAGAGGTCAGTGAAGTCATCACCACTTCATTAGACTCAGATTAGTATTTGAAAGCTCAGCCCTCACTTAAAAGTTCAATTGTATTGTTGGGTGTGCTTCAGATACACTCACTCCACTGTGGCTCGCTGGAGTGGGTGTTGTGTTATTGTGTGTGTCTGCTGTCATCCTGGTCAAAGTCTTCACTGTGGACATCACGCTGCTCTTAAGACCTTACTTGCCCATGGCTGTCTGCAATAAAGGTAAACTTATCAAAAAAAAAAAAAAAGCCAGACCTATGTGCACACTTTTTTTTTGTAGATTCCAAGAGGTACGACGCGTATGTAGTGTTGGAAACGCCGTCGGCTCAACGACGGCAGAATGAAGGAGTGCAGTACCCCGAGAGGCCACCAGAGGACGCCAACAAGCACATGTTGGCTTTTGTGGAGCAGCTGGTGTCGGTCCTGGAAAACGCTTGCCGATATCACCTCTTCGTGCAGCACAGAGACAACTTGCCAGGAGAAGGTGGCTAATGGCAAAACCGTCATAACCGATTACAAACCCTAACTTAAAACCATACCCACATTGTATCAGCCCACATTGCGCAGGTTCAGAAAAGCATCGAGCAGAGTCGCAGGCTGATAGTGGTTCTCGCCCCACATTCGGAATCATCCGATCAGCAGATTGATTCCTCCCCTCGCCTCAGCACGGCAGGCTTTGATTGGCAGGTGTGACTTTGACCCGAACAATGTCTTCAGAGAAATCTTTCACTTCAAATTCAGTCCGATTTGTCTTGTCAGGTGGCTCTACACCACGTTCTCACCCAACCCAACATGGCCGTCATCCTCATTCAGGTGGGCCAAGCGGGGGATTACGCCCACCTTCCCATGACCCTGCGCTATCTGCTTGCCAAGAACGCCCCCCTCAACTGGTCGCCCGAGTCACACGGCACCGCCACGCGCCACTCGCGCTTCTGGAAGAACGTTCGCTACCTCATGCCCGTCAGGCCCGCTACGCGTCCACCACAATTGTGCCGACAGGAGGGAGATAAAGGCTACACAGGAAAATGGTGGGGGGAGTTAGCGCTGTAGTTTCCCTTTTCCCCACAAGTGGGAGACAAAGTTTACTTTGTGATATGTTTGAAGTGTACTTGTCCCTTTTATTTCAAATCCTTTGTTGACACCATAACGTTTGATTAAACAAGCAGTCCCACCAAAATACCCGGAGGAAACCTACGCAAGCACGGGGAGAAGAAACGCTACAGAAAGAAAGCCGGAGCAGTAATCATTTGTGAACTGTGAGGCGGACATGCAAGCCAGTGTGTCGCCTCTTCATTCTTTCACTTCATTGACTTGATTTCTCACTCATCATTACACATGCAGTTTCTGCAGAAATTGTACATTTTCTACTTTTTCAAGTGAATTCTTTACTCTACATCAGGGGTGTCAAACTCATTTTTGTCGTGGGCCGCATTGTAGTCAAAGTTTCCCTCGGCGGGCCTGTTTGAATATTTTGAAAAGATAAATGGTAATAAAAATAGCAAGCAATATCTCTATTTTTTTAGAAGCGAAGACAATTGCTAATTTTAGTAATGACACTAAGTCGATGCAAAATTTGTCTCGCGGGCCACATAAAATGATGTAGTGGGCCGTATCTGGCCCCCGGGCCTTGTGTTTGACACCTATGCTCTACATGGTCATTTAAAATTAGAAAGCCTTGCTTTTTGGAGCCGGGTCTTTTTGACAAATACGTAAAGTAAAAAAAACGGATTAGAAGGATTTGTCTGTCCATACATGCTGTGTGTGTGTGTGTGTGTGTGTGTGTGTGTGTGTGTGTGTCCGTGTGTGTCCGTGTGTGTCCATGTGACCTTTACCCCTACTCAGCCGAGCGGTGTGTGTGTGTGTGTGTGTGTGTGTGTGTGTGTGTGTGTGTGTGTGTGTGTGTGTGTGTCCGTGTGTGTGTCCGTGTGTGTGTGTCCGTGTGTGTCCATGTGACCTTTACCCCTACTCAGCCGAGCGGTGTGTGTGTGTGTGTGTGTGTGTGTGTGTGTGTGTGTGTGTGTCCGTGTGTGTCCGTGTGTGACCTTTCCCCCTACTCAGCCGAGCGGTGTGTGTGTGTGCGTGTGTGTGTGTGTGCGTGTGTGTGTGTGTGTGTGTGTGCGCGTGCGTGCGTGACGGTGGCACACTCCCATTAAAAGGGAAGGAGTGTGTGTCTATGTGTGTGGGGGTTAGCTCTGTATGTTTAGCTCGGCAGCTGGGATCTGCTCCTTGCTTTTGTTCCTGTTGACCTTTGTGACCTGACACTCACTCCGTGCACACATGCACGTGTGCGCGCACACGCACGTTTACACATGTGTACATATTTGCTCGCATGCACCATCAGGCTCAGTGGGGAACATCTATCAGGACTTAATTAGTGTGTGTGTGTGTCTGTTGGGGGGTTGGGAGGGGTCACCGAGGACTTCTGAAGGCACAAAAGGCTGGCCTTCGGCCTGCGCTGCCCTTCAGGGTCATTTAAGGATGGCGGCAGAACACACACACGCACACAAACATACGAGGTCCCTCAGTTTGAATTTGCATTGAGGGGGGGGGGGGGTTCTGATAATGTGTGTGATACATTGATAAAATATCTTCTAAAAGCAGTGACAGTGCATTTTGGGGGTCGTCGCAGAAGGTTCCGGCGAGCGGGACACCTGTTCAGCAAGCAGATGGTCCGCACGCGCACCCATGCGCCCGCCCGCCCGCCCGCCCGCCGCACGCTCCCTGAGGAGAGAACCTGTCAGCTGAGCCCCAATTAAAGGGTCACTCCAAGATGGAGGCAGGGGGGGGGGGTGCAGGTGTGTGCCTAAAAAATTGTGTTTATGCATGTTCAAATTCTTTCTGTGTGCAGGTTAACGTTTGAGGCAAAAGAAGTCTCCTTCACCTGGCTGCGCACTTCAATATGGTAAAAGCAAAACAACACTCCATTTTAGAAATTCTTTATATACACACATTATATATATATATATATATATATATATATATGTGTGTATATATATATATATATATATATATATACATGTGTATATATATATATATATACATGTGTATATATATATATACTATATATATATATATATATATATATATATATATATATATATATGTGTGTGTGTATATACGTATATATATGTGTATATACGTATATATATATATATGTGTGTGTGTGTGTGTGTATCCAGCTGCCCACCAAAAACCCTCTTTGTGCATGCCCCCCCCTTTTGAGAGTGTATTAAATGGGGGAGGAGACAAAAAATAGAGGGGGGGGGTGTTAGTGGAGATGGTCCACAGAGTAGAGGGGACACATCTCACTACAAGGTGGTCTGCCGCTAAGGAAGGACGCTCCTACTCTGGCTCCAGTGGACATTTGTCATTTTCTTAAGTGTACGTGTACCTCTGCCGGCTACAAGACACGCCTGTGGGAAATTGCACTTCCACAAAAGAGGAGAACAAGGTTTTAGGAGGCCCTTCTGTGAGGTGAGGCTCTTGTTCATTTTTTTGTAAATGCTCACAAGTATGACAAAAGTCTTGTACAATTTCATTTGTGTGTCACGTACATTCAGAGCACACAGAGAAAAATATTTTTTGTATTTTCTGTGTATTATGCTACGAAATAAAATAAAGCAATAATTGTTAAAAACGATAATAAGCAAATACATTTAAAAAAAAAATCATAATCATCAAATAAAATGGTTACTAGAAATTTGGCAGGGATTGGCATTGTTAAAAGTATTTGCACATGTTTGAGATGAAATAAATGAATGTTTCTACAAGATTCTAACATCGCAACGTGTACAGGTCATCAAAGATCAAAAATATATTTCACATCTATGGCATATATATTGAATTTAACATCTATGAATAAAATAAAACCTTTCATTTACATCCATTGAACATTTTTAAAGTCGGTTCATGAATGATCTGTCTACAAAGAATGTATCAACTCGACAAAAAATACGCTGTCAGTCTTAGAAAACAGACAACATGGTTTGTCGTCTGAATTTTGACTTGTCAAAATATTAGGAACAGCTCTGGGTACGTTGCGAGAAGATTTCGGCAACCAGAGGTGAAAGTGAGTGCACGGGGGGCACACACACACACACACTGGTGACCTCTATCTATGGGTTGAGGCAAGGGGGGGGGCACCACCAGTTGCGGCATGCTTTTAAAGTGTGTCCTCAGTAGGCATCTGTTGCCCCCCCCCTCCCACTCTGCATGGCCTTTGTACCATCATCCACCCCCCCCTCCTTCACACACATCCGACTGGACCCACAGCACCCCCCACCTCCCCTCCAGCCGGTCCCTGGCAGCCGCCCAGCAGGCACCCGAGCGCCGTGTGGAGACTTTTCCAGGCCTCAGGGGAGGATGGGGGTGCAAAAAGGGAGGGAGGGAGGGGGGGGCAAACGCCCCCAAGGGAGGTCAGTGGTTGAGGAGGCATCTGCTCACTGTGGAGGCATGAGGTGCAGAGACAGAGACGACATATTGCTCAGCAGATGAGTTATTTTGCATACATTGAAAGCGCTCCGAAGCTAAAAAAACATTTCGCATATCAACAGTGTGCCTCAGATGGAGATGGAACTTGCGTCCTATTTGTTTCCATCTTGCAGCTGTATAGCTGACAATCGTGTGTGTGTGTGTGCGTGTGTGACACAAACAGTGGGGGAGCTTTAAAAAAAAAAAAAAAAAATCTCCGTCTGTGGGGATGGTCCAGAACAATACTTTGTGTCGCAGAAGGACAGATTGTCTGGCAGCTGCTTTGCTCAAAAGGTGCAAGCCAGACATACTTAGAGCGCCCCCCCCCCCCACACACTCACGCACACATTGAGTCATAAATGTTACTTTACACTCTAAAACAACTTAAGTAGATACAAACAAAGTTTCAAAGTGGTATTTTAAAAGAGTGAGTTTTTCAAAAGTTACATCCGAATGAACTTTTTTTTTTTTTTTTGAAGGTAAGACTTTAGACTAAAAGGTCCCGCTTAATCGAGTCGGCTCACCAACGCCCGGGTCTGGATGTGTGAGGTGGCTTCATGGGCCTGAGGGACCATGTGGAGGATGGGACAGGCCACATCCTCAGCCCGGGGCTGGATCTGGACTACCTCCATGTGGACGGCCCCGGCGGCCCGAAAGACGGCGGGACGGTTTCGTCCGCAGCCGTGTCGGCTTCGGCAGACTCTGGCCTTAGCGACAGCACCAATAGCTTGGATAGCAGCAGTGCTAGCTTCAGTAGTTTCTTCTCTGAAGAGAGCGGCGATAGCGAAGATGAGCGGCACCACAACGCTTGCACCCAGGCGGAAACCCAGGCGGAGAACCCGCACGACTGTCGCACCAAAGTGGACTTTGCTCTAAAGCTGGGCTACTCAGAAGAACTGGTGTTGCTGGTGCTGAAGAAACTGGGCCCGGCTGCACTTATCAATGACATCCTAGGGGAACTGGTCAAACTGGGAACCAAGATGGATCCGGTGGGGCCGCCGAGAGGTGGATCTCAGTCTCTTTCGTCGTCCTCCGAGTACTCGTCTTCCTCCTCGGTCGATTCTTGCAGGTTGCTGCGTTCCAACAAACTCCTGGAGGACAAAGATAACTTTCGGCCTGTTGTGGTGGACGGGAGTAACGTGGCCATGAGGTGAGGTTCGCTTTAATCACGAGGTCCTTTTGAAATCATTGACCTCCATGTCCTCCTTCAGTCACGGAAACAAGGAGGTGTTCTCCTGTCAAGGAATCCAGCTGGCGGTTGATTGGTTCTTAGAGCGAGGACACAGTGACATCACGGTTTTTGTCCCCGCTTGGAGGAAGGAGCAATCCCGTCCAGATGCTCTCATCACAGACCAGGAGGTCCTGCGGCAACTGGAGAAAGACAAGATCCTGGTTTTCACGCCATCCCGTCGCGTGCAGGGACGGCGGGTGGTCTGCTACGACGACCGCTTCATCGTCAAGTTGGCCTACGAGTCCGACGGCATCATCGTCTCCAACGACAACTACCGTGACCTGGCCAACGAGAAGCCAGAATGGAAGAAGTTCATCGATGAGCGTCTTCTGATGTACTCCTTTGTCAACGACAAGTAAATGCTTCTTTTTTTTTTTTTTGTGCACTGCCACTTCTCGGAGATTGTTCTTTTAATCTCGCATCTACTTTCGTTAGATTCATGCCACCGGACGACCCCCTCGGACGCCACGGACCGAGCTTGGAGAACTTCCTGAGGAAGCGAGCTGTCATTCCAGAACACAGAAAGCAGCCGTGTCCTTACGGTAAAAGATTATTTTAATCTTAGGCAGAGAAAGTCAGATGTTGATTTCATTTATTGCTTTAAATTCACACTTGGTCGTCTTTTCATGCCTCTGTTCTTTCTTAGGTAAGAAGTGTACGTATGGTCACAAGTGCAAGTTCTACCACCCAGAACGAGGCAGTCAGCCGCAGCGTTCGGTAGCTGACGAGCTCCGGGCCAGCGCCAAAATGTCTTCTGCCTCATCCAAAGGCCAGAAGGAAGACACCTTCACAGCCCAGAACCAGACATCATCCGAGTCCGGCCGGGGAACTCCAAAGAAAGGATCAAGGTCCCTCGCAGAGCTCCTGGAGGACCATCTCAGAGTGCAATCCAAAGTAGAGGAACGCAGGGGAAGCCGCATAAATGTCCTTCGGCGTTCCGTACCAGGGAGATTGCCTTTCTCAGGAAATCAAGATGGATGGGATTATCCAAGATCCAAAGGAATGAGTCCAAGTTATTACCGATCCGAGTCTCCGGTGCTGGGCTACAAGACCTCACCCATCCCAAGTCTTCCTACTCCGGAGACTCCTGCGCACTTCTATCTGGAAGATTTTCAAGCCAGGCATCAACGATCCGACTGCGGCACTGAAGGCAACTCCAAGACGTTCTTCCCAGACCTGATTTTGGATGACAGGCCAATGTGCCACCATCTCCACCACCACCCCTGCCAAAATCAGTACAACAGACCCCTGAACCGAACTCCACCCGGTCTGAGCCAGAACACTTCACCAGGAATCAAGCAAGTGGATTTTGATGCGGAAGAAAGTCCTTTCCAGTCACGCTCCACTCACATGCCGCCGACTCATCTGCCACTTCTGAGAAGATACCCAGGAGAATGTCACGCTGGTACGCTTCATCCCTTCCAAACATCCACCTTCTCTCAGTGCTCCATTCTGCCGAGTTCGCTTTGGCAAGAGGAGCGACTCCAGGATTCCAGAAGCTATCACCAAGGCTCCCAGTTTCCCGTCAATCGGAATCATTCTGAGCAACATCAAATGAACTGGGACCGGCGCTACCAGCAGCCCCCGAGACCACGTTACGATCTCTTCCCAATCCAGAATGCAGCTTCAGAGAACATTTGGTCCTCTCCGTTGACAAATGCACATTTGTCACAGCGTGGACTGGCACCACAGACGTCCTTTCTTGAGCCTCTGGTGCAGTCAGAGTCTTCTTCTGTGCCTCAATACCAAGACCGGCGGGAGAGGGTGTTCCTGAACCTCTGTGGTATTTTCCCCACGGATTTGGTCAGGGTGGTGATGAGCCGGAACCCCAGTGTGATTGATGCGCAGGAGCTGGCTGCTGCCATATTGTTGGAGAAAACTCAGGGTAGTTCTTGAACCTTTTTTTGACCCCTCCTAAGGCTTAGTGTTGGCTATGCTTGATCAAAGAAGACATTTTGCAAAAGTCCCTGCTTTTAGAGCAAAGCAGTTTCTTGTCAAGGGGCAAAATGTGGAATTCTGTGGTAAAGTTCCTTGGTTTCTGAGCTCTGGGCCGTAGTTTACAGTCTTGGGGAAGTTTCCAGTTCCAGGACTGTGAAAACACCCACCGTACGAGTGCTATTTCCAGGAGTACATATGAATACATAAATATGCTATACTAGCACTTAAGATGGGAATTTCTGCCATTTACATTTTGGATGATATGGTTTGTGAGTCTAGGCTTTTAAGGGTAACAGTGCATTCCTAAGTTATTTATTTCTTATATTTTAAGTTATTTATATTATTGGTATTATGATTTGGACACTTTTGGTTGTTGTGGTCTTGCTTTTTTTTCCAGGCAATCAT
Organism: Syngnathus acus; assembly: GCF_901709675.1. Lineage (NCBI taxonomy): Eukaryota > Metazoa > Chordata > Actinopteri > Syngnathiformes > Syngnathidae > Syngnathus > Syngnathus acus. The sequence goes on along the minus strand of NC_051105.1, from coordinate 2,117,389 downwards.
ATCAGGGTATTTTACAAGAGCTATAACACAGCCTACCTCGGACTATTTGTGTGTGACTGGCAGGTTATTTTTCATCAGTGTAGACTTTCCCTCGGAAAAGGGAAGTGAAACTCAGAGCACCTGCGAAAAATAAGAAAAAAAATATTCCTCAAAACTCCCACACCTGATTGGCTCACACCATTTTTTAGAATTTGTCTATATTTTTCAGCTAAAACTTTGGGTTTATTTATAAATCATGCTGTTTTTTTTCTGAATGTCCTTGAAAGAGATTTATTAACTTTTCTCAATGGTTCAACTTCCTGGAATTCTTTAGTTTTTGGTACTTCCCTTAAATGAATGGTTCTAATTACAAACATGGTCCAATAAAAGTTTAGAGTTCATAATTCCTAGTTCAGAAGCAACGTTTTTTATTCTGGGGTGAAGTTGCTAGTTCCGAAGGAATTCTTTTGTGGTAGTACATTTCCAGGTCAGATTTACCTCAAATTTAGTCTTCTCATTAGCTTGTCAGTATTTAAAAATCGGCCTTCTTTCTTGTTGAAGCACTTCTAGCTGTCTCACGTGAAATTGTTAACAATTATCATAAAAGATTTGCCTCAGTAAACGTGGAGAAAACTGGTGCCTGGTTGGCGCATGTTCCTACCTCTTTGTTGATACAAATTGTATCCTAGTAACGGTAACTGTATTTATATGAGAATATATAAGACGTCTTTGTGTATTTCTGACAAACCTTGTCAGCACAATTTTCTTTTTCCCATTCAATATTCCGAATAACGAATTTTTCTATGATGTTCAGCTTGAAAATTTGTCAGCTTGGTGACTTATATACGCAGTAAAAGATGTTCTGTAACATCACATATAATTGTAAAATGTTTGAAACATCAAACTAAAATATTAAGAAATGGGGACCAAGGTTGAAAGACAAGATGGTGTAGTGTGGTTTGAAACAAAAGAATTTCAAAAATAAACATTTATGAGCCATTTTTGTTGTTTTGCATTATTTTTGCGTTGATGTCATTTTTCTCCATGCCACTAGAGGGACTCACGTGCATTGTACTGGGAAAAAGCATATTGAACCCGTGGTGAACTTTGGCTGACAGGAAGCCAATACTTTTTGAATGAGTCAATGCCTTGAAACTACCGGTGTTTTCGCTCAGAATTGTTCGCGGCGTTCGTTTGGAAATTGTGGATGTGAGGAGGGCAAACGTTTGGGGTTGCTGAAGATTGGAGCGGCATCAGCCACAGAAGCAAGCCCAATACCAGCGTCGACACACACCTGGAGAGACTCATCAATGCTGGCCAACGCTCGATTGGGGTATGTTTTGATCACCACTGTTTTTTTTTTAGTGTGTGTACTTGCGGGCTTAATTGGAAATCCAATTTACCTTTCATGGCTATAATGACTGAAGAGGCAGAACGCCAACTTAAAGTGACTGAACTTGGTGAAAGTGCAGATGTAAAACTGACTGACAAGTCGGAAAAAAGTAGACATTTTGTACCGCTGCAAATGTACTTTGTCATGTTGAAGCAATTCAAAAAAGTATTTTCTGTTCACCACATTTCTTCCAGTTACTACTATACCCTCAAAACTAATCAAGATGAAAGAAAAGGTAGTATTCGTGGCTAACGTATCGCCCATTTCACTTTCCTCTCTATTTACTATCATAATTCAAACATACCTAACCTTGCTATTTTAGCTTGATAGTAACATGTTGGAATATAACCTAATAACATACCAATATCTATAAATACAAGGACATTTTTTTAAATGACTTTCATCCAATGGGAGACTAAGGTCTGCAAAAAAACAAATACTGCTGCCGGATTAAAGCAGGGTCACAGAAAGGCTCAAGACGCTTTTGGTTTGCGTGTTTACTGGGTCAGCTGATGAGCCACATGAACAGGAATCAAAGTAAAATGCATGAGGACCCTACACAGGACACAGAATGGTTTAAAAGAATGCTAGCCAGAAAGAAAATGTTGGAAATCAAAGTGAGCGAGCGACATTGAAAGCTAGAGTCATCCGCGCAGGTCGGCCATTTTTTGTTGGCCGGTAAAAAGACGTTTTTTTTTAGGGGGGGGGGATTGGCGGATTTTTGGCGAGGCGCAAGCGAGAGTCCCTGTTTGAGGTTTTGTTGTGCGGCGCCCTCCTCACATGGACTCGAACTCGTCGACACGCTGCTTGGTGTTGCCCTGTCGGATCTGCCGCAGCGTCTTGTACTTGTCGCGGCCTGCTCGCACATTCTCGGCATGAAGGACGTCGTTGGCCGTGTTCTTGGTGTCGTCACGAGCCTCCGCTAGCTCAGAGCTCAGCGCCTGACCAATAAATAGAACAGTCGCATTGAAATTCATTTTTTAATTTAGGTGAAATCTCCGAAATACAACCCCCCCCCCTATTTTGTGGCTCTACGCGGTGGCCTGACCTGCAGCTGGTTCTTGACACGCTGGTTCTTGTGCGCCTCGGTAACTCTGTGCTCTTCGCTGCGCTGGCTGCTGATTCCGTCGCTTAAGAGCTCGGCGCTGGCCTCTTCGTTGCTCTCGTCGTGCTCGTCATGCTCGTGCGGCGCCGTAGTGGGCGATGTCATGGCCATTCGCAGTTCCTCTCGCGTCCTCTCCAAATCATCCTGCGCCGCCATGGCCTGAGCGAGAGGAAGCGTGGCTGTTTTTTTTTTTTTTGAAACATTTTTAAACGTTGAAGGTCCCATGCCATCAAAATCCACTCCCTCACTGTTTTTATGCAAAACAACGGCCTAAATGACCTTTACAAACCCAATAAAACAACTATCTTTTTACATGGGACCTGTGAAGTAAAGACGTTAGTGTTGTACTTTGTGCTGCCATTCAGTGGCGTCGTCCTCCTTTTTCCTCTTGGCTTCTTCCAAGAGCGAGATTTTGGCGGTGAACTCGGCTAATTCGGCAGCCTGTCAATCACAGCACGTTATCATCACCAGTAAAGTATGAATAAGAAGTAAGAACGGCGAGGGGGGGAGAGTACCAATTGTTCCTGGGTCGTCATCTGGTCGGCCGCCTGCTGCGCGAGGGCGGCTTTGGCTTCCTCGGCGGCCCTCCGCTCCTGGTCCAGACGCTGGGCTTCTTCCTTGGCCCGCTTCCTCTCCTGTTCCAGCTCCAGGGCTTTGCGGGTCTGCTCCTCCAGTTCTTTCTGCGCCCGCTGCGTCTGCTCCTCGATGTTGCGCAGGCGCTCCATCAGCTCGTCCTTCTCGCGCTCCATGCGCTGCTTCTCCTTCTCGGCATGCTCGCGCTTCTTCTTCTCATTCTCCAGCTGCGCTCTGGAGCGAGGGGGATGGATCGAGGACACGACATCAAGAAGCGAGTCGACGGGAAGGCTGGCGCAACATTGCTGTACCTCTCCATCTGCTTGTGATGTTTTTCCTCCCGGGCCTGAGCCTTCATCTGCTGCACCTCAATGGTGTCGGGCTTCCTGCGCCGCATGTAGAGCTCGTGGTTGCCCATGCACAGCGCCAGGATGCGCTTGTTGATGCGCAGGCGAGGCGCGTAGAACACAAAGTCCTGCAGTGCACAAAGTCAGAGGTTTCCCCAGCAAAAAAATCATATTCAGAACATTTGAAAAGTAAGGTATTTATTTACCGGTGCTTTCTTGTCAATGGGCTTGATGACAAACTTCTTGTCATTGAAGGAGATGTTTCGGATCTCGCTCCACGGGAAGCCTATCTTGGGCGACAACCTGATGAAAATATTGCAAATTAGGATTAGACTCGACAAAAAATGCCCAGTCAATCGTCACCTTCCATTGTCACCACAAGGGGGCAATGTAGCCACATCAATGCCATTCTTGTCAGAAGGGATTAAAAAGCAACAGTGTCGGTGGTCAAAATGACCCATTTTGTGCATTTTAAAAATTGAAACCCGACTGCCTTTGATGCAATAAGATCCGCAAATCAGTAGTTCTCTGATTTGCACTCATTTCATCTTACTTGTCTTCGTGCTCGTAGATGTTGAGCCCGAGGGCGTCGACGCCAAGCCACAGCTCAGTGCCCTTCTTGTTCTTGATCTCAAAGTAGTTGACGCCGTACATCTCCAGGTCCTGCGCGATCTTCAGGTACTCCATCATGGCGTCCTCCCTGCGTACACATATCGTATTTAAGTTCGGACACCTCCAATGTATTTATTGATGAAATATTGAACGGTAGGTAGCAGCCACCTGAGCATGCTTCGGTGTTCCTCGTGCCAGGTCTGTATTCTGTCCTCCCACTGCTCCTTTGTCAGCTTGTGTTGCTCCAGAACTCTGCCAGCCAGAACGAGACAAGGCGTCACCGTGATGACAAAAGGGCGGCTCTCATTGCGCGTTTGTACCTTTGTGGCAGCAGGCGGTCGGCCGCCAGGTAGCCAGACTTGTGCACGTCCTTGTTGTGGTCGCCGTACTTGGCCTGGACGGCGTAGGAGGCCAAGAGCACGGCGGTCTCGGGGGGGCAGTAGTTCTCGTCGTTTAAGACTGCTTCCTTCACCTGTGTGGAGCAAAATGAAAATACAACACGGATTTTACAGCATGTCGGTGTTCTGCCTCCCGTTTGATTTGGGTGTAATTCGGCTGTTGACCACTAGATAACGGCAGACCTTTGCTTGAGGTGTAAATTTGAAAGAATAAACACAGGAAGCATTTCAATATTATGCTAGTTTCTTTAGCATGATATTCTGATAGTCTAACTGGCGACAGCACGTTTAGACCGGTACAAGGAGGTACCTGAAGGAAGAAGAGCCTCTGCGTGATCTCTTGGATGAGCTCTTCCGAGACGTCCTCTGGAAAGAACTTTGCCCTAAACTTGAATTGCAGAGGGTTCTCCTTCTTCACGTCCTGCTGCGTAACCTGGGTAGGAAAAAAACCCAAAAACCCAAATGACACAACGATGCGTTCAGGTTGGCGTTGCCTTCAAGGGAATTTTCCATGTCGCTCACCTTTTTGTTGAGCTTCAGCCATGTGAAGTAGCCTTTGCTGTCGATGTACTGAAGGCCGAAGAACCAAACCTCCCTCAGGCCAACAGTCTTCACCACCTGGACAACAAGTGGGTGTTTGTTTTATTTTTAGTTTCCCCAATCTTAAATTTAGTATGAGATTTGAGAATCTTGAATTCACAGGAGCACCAAGATGTATTAGTAATTATGGATCAGAGATTTTCCAACTCATCAGTCAAGGACACTTCCAAAGTGATTGGAGTGAGCTTCTTCCAGGTTAGTCAAATTAATCTGTCACCAAGTTGGATTGTTTTCGCTTGCTGACGGGGTTACGTATCTCTACAACAACTTTTGCTATTTGGGAAGAAATTTAGCTCAGGGCACCTCCAAATCGGCTTCCTTGGCTGCACCGGGAACCAGAGTACCTGCATAGATGATCAATTACGAGTCACTCTGAAGCTGAGAATCTGATGCCCTAATTCTACAGGGGCCGAGAGATTACACAATGGAGATTGAAGGACATTTTCCACCAACATTGTCGTATAGCTCGGCCCTCAGAATCACGTCACGTGGTGTATTTTTATCCTGCAGAATTTGATTATCTAACAGGGGACAAGATCAGCTAATGACTGATTTAAGATGACATGTATTGTCACAGGCACGGCTGTGTGACGTGGCTTGTGAAAAGCAGAACCCATAAAAAAAAAAAAAAACGAAAGCCTCCCCTTTCATTTGTTTTCCTTCCTCTACATCACTGAAACCTTTCAGGCCCCGGAACAATGCTGAAAGCCGCCCTTTGCCTCGTGTGTGAGTGCACACACACCAATATACAGGCACAAAGAGATCTTTGTCAGTCTCGTCATAGATCCAAAAGCGACCCAAGCACCTACTGGCACACATTGCCAGTGTCGCTTTTGCTTTGATGGAACAACAAAAGATGCCTCAGAAGGAAGGATTGGGGTTTTTTTTGGGCGAGGGGGTATTTTTTTATTTTTTTATTATGTACTGTATGTAATATTACGAGAAAGGGGCCAGAATTTTATATATTCAATTTTAATTCTGGGCTTCCTGGTGGAATTTGCATGTTGTCCACATGCAAGTCAAATGATTTCGATGATCTTGTATTGACACATTTCACTGTGTGTGTGTGTGTATGTGTGTGTGTGTGTGTGTGGGCGTGCTCACCTGGTCAAAGAGCTGCTTGCCTGTTGTATTGGGCTGGATGGCAAACTCCAACTCAGCATCCATGGTGGTAACACGGACGTTCGTCTGCAGGACAAAGATGACATCATAAAAAGTCATAATACACAAACAGGTTTGGCACAAGTGTGTGTGTGTGTGTGTGTGCGCGTGTGCGTTGAGTGTGAGAGCAGGAGAACGGGGCCATGTGCTGCCTTTGAGGTTATTTTGTGTGCAAGGCTGCAGCTTGTTGATAAGGTTTCCACGATATGCAAACAAAGCATACGTGAAGCGTTGTTGGCTACTCGGGGAGGAATTATTGAATGAATTCAGGCCCCAACTCCTTTCCCTTGCACCAACACCACCACCCCTATAAATTTGTAATATTGCGTCACCAGAAGGCGGTATTAAGACAGGCCTGGCTAGTTTGCTGCCTAAACGGGTGGTATTCATCGGGTCAGTGAGCTAAGCGCCAAGCCATTTTGAGTATCTCCAGTGCATCACTTCTTTGAATGCCCCGTGGCGGCTAATCTGGATCACAGTGCAAGATGTCAGCGGACAGACGCTGCCAAGCAGGCGGTCAGGCCGGATTAACCAGGTTGCCTTTCGGGGTTGACCACCTCCAGATTGTGGAAACACAATCGAGGCCCGCACGAGGCCACTGAGGAAAATTGAAGACAAGTCTGCATTTTGTGCTTCTTGCCTCGTAACAATGTCGGCCAAGGTGTGCGTTTTGTGTTAAGTGCAGCAGGACCGCCTGGCGACATTGTTTGTGTGTGTCCGTGTCCAGACTCAGACAGCCATAATTAAAAGCTAAGCTGGTTAGCAGGCTTGCAAGGGCAGCAGCGGCAAACTTATTCACCTCATCCTCGCACGCACGCACGCACGCACGCACGCACGCACGCACGCTCACGTCGTTATGCATTCGCCTTCAGGGTATTTTTTAAGTGAAAATTTGAATCTTTATTTCTTGTAATTTTATATCAAGTGTGCATAAAATGACTACTTTGTCAAGTGTTTTTTTCCCCCTCATGTTTTTTCTAATGTAAAATACACCTTTTAAAAAGTACCTTTTTTTGCTTTTTATTCACTGAAAAGTACTATTATAGTATTATTGCCACGTTTGTGTTTCCTTTTGTAGTTTTTAACACAAAAATATATTTTTTTTTCTTTCATGAGATGTAGTAACACACCTTGCAAGCAAATGCCGCTGCGTTACATCAGCTCTGTCGGCCGCATCACGTAAGCAAGAGGAAACGATCAAGTTGCTCTTGGTGCGTGTGTTGTGTGTGTGTGTGAAGCGTTGCATTGTGGGACGCTCGCAGGCTTTATAATAAATGAAACATGAGATTAAGATAAGAGGGGGACGAGATGATGGTCATTAAATTCAAGTGAACACACACAAAGGACTTGACTGCAAAAACTTGGCTAAAAGAAAAAATGATTATATGACTTAAATAAAATAAAAAAGCCAATAAAACATGGAAAACATACAAAAAGTGATTAAGTCATTAATTTTCCTGTTCTATTAATGGCCTGACACGCAGCTAACAAAGCTAAGCTAAGGACGGAGACGTGTTTTGAACAAGCGTGACTGCTGCAAGACGCCAAAGCGCACAGAGCAGGCGGTGAAAAGGTCCTGCGTGTTTGCGTAGGGGTCACCAGGGGATAATGTAACCAGACTGGCAGTTTTCCCTCAGGGCGCCATTGGATATGGCAGGTGAACTTCAAAAAAACTGCCTCTCTCTCTCTCACACTCTCACTCGCTTTCCCTTCACGGCATTCTAACAGCCTTTCTCGCTCTTCGTGGTAAAAAAAATAATCATTTCTAGCATATCGTCATACTCCTGTGAATAATTAATGATTACATAAATAAAGGAAAATGTGTTTTTGACTATTTTAAACTTGTCATGATTTGCCGGAACCCTCGTTTGTGCACTACGCGGTGGAGAAACTCACCGGCTTAGGCATCTTCATCCTCTCTCAGGCTGTCTTCTGCTTCTGAAAAAAAGAGAAAGAAGTCGTCCTTCGTCTTCCTGCCAACGACAAAACGCACAACGGCGTCAATAATGGAACAAAAAAAGTTTGGAACTTGACCAAAGAGTCGTACAGCTAAAGTAGGTCACACTTTCTTCTCAAACTTTCCTACATTTTTATTGCAAGAGGGATTTACATATTCAAATGGATCTTGTCAGTTTTATAATCCCATCCAGGCTTTAGGAAGAAAGGAGAGTGACTTCAATTTGACACCTTCCTTTTAGGACAAGTCCTGAAGGTAAATGTGGCCTAGAACAGGAAACCACAGAGCCGGCCGGCCGTCTCTGTAGTGTTACAGCCGACAGTATCTTTGTGTTTTATTGTACTTTGAATAATTTGACTCGTAATTAAAAAATGTTTCTATTATACATTTAAAACGTGGATTTTCATTACTTTTTACAAAAATCAGTCCAGTCGGTCCACTAAACAGACTAGACATAACCTTGTGTAATTTTGTAGCACTGACTTGCTTTGTAATCACATTTGGCAGGAACGACGTTGCCAATCGGCTTTGTTCCGCATCAATTTAATCATTTTAATGTCCGGGGCTTTATGGCAACACACCTACGGTGGAACACAGTGTGCTAGTGTATGTCTTTATTGAAACACAGAGAGTCTATATAAAAATAAATATATATATAACATTACAGGGAAAAAAGGTCAGGCTATGATTTACATAATCATCCAAAATAATTTTTAAATTTTTCTCTTTTCTTTCTCATAAATATATTATGCGGTAATTTATTTGAACAGAATTTTTTTTATAGTTCAAGAATAGTCTATATATATTTGCTATAGAATTGCTTGTGTGGTGGCAACGGTGTATGAGGCACCTCACAGTTGAGTCGAGTCTCAACACTAAGATTTTCATTTCCGCTGACACTTCCTGCTTCAACTTTGGTCTAGTGTTCTAGTACTTTTTGTTAATATACAATACATATAAATCATCAGATGAACAAAATAACTGGTGTGTGACTCGACTGGCTTATGAATATATTTCTGAAGAGAGCACTTTACTCTTTATTGGTATTGGAAATCTTGTTTTTAAGTGTTTGACTTCATGTTAAAAAAAAAAAGACTTTACAATGGGACTTGTGTAGCTCAGCAGATATGCAGCTGAAAATGCGCCAAAGTTGGCAATGTTTTTTATATTGTGACTTCAATCTGTGAAATTCCCAACTTCCTATTCATAAAATTGTCTCCCCCACCAGAAGATTATGGTTTCATTTTCGCAAGCAAGTCATTTTAGGGAATAAAGTAAAAACTGTCAATTGTGTGCAAAATTAAATACTGTAGTCGTATTTTTACATGAATAAAACTTGCCGTTTACTTTTTACATTATGTTTATAATTTAGAGAACAGTCAAAACTACCTGAATAAAGTTAACCTCTGACAGGAAAATGTGATAATTTTATAAGGATTATTACACAAATTTAGAAATATCAAAATTGATAATTATGCAATTTTACTTCAAAATTTGCTAATTCCATACTACAAAGACTGCCAAGCGACTGAACAAGAGGCGTGAACCGCAAAAAAAACAAAAAACAAAGCAGCCAATCAAAAAACTCACTGCTTCGCTTTGACACCGAAGGGTCGTAACAGACAAGCGACGTAGCCAATCACAATGTCCTTCCGCACTCAATTGGCCAATCGGTGTGGCCGCTTGGATTTGAGGCAACAGAAATCTTGGCTGGTTAACGGCGGTGCCGCCTAGTTAACTGCCGCGTTTAAATGACAGCTGGTGACGTGCTAAACGGGCCAAAATAGCGGATGATGGCTTGTGATTCAGAGCGGCTTTGAAAAAAAGGAAGTGAAGATGACTCACTGGAACAAATGTATTCGGGCTACCTCAATGTGCTTCAAACATGTCAATTGCAGTCGAATTAACGTCAACAGATGTAGCCGGCTAATCCAGTTGATAGACAGGTAGGTCCCCAGACCCAAAAGCAGCTTAAATGACTTGTGACCATCCCAAAGAAGCCTTTTAATATCTCGGACATTAACCATCTCCTGAACATGGCTGCAAGTCATTAAACGTGCCCCGGAAGTGCCTCCTGAGTGCGGGGGTAACCAATTAGCTCCGATAATGACGCACCTCACCTCGGCGACAAGAGTGACACCTTGCCTAGTATCCACTCGTCTTCAAAATGTGCGCAAAGTCAGCGCCGGAAAACGAATTGTCCCAAGATGATAAGGGGATAAAGTCCCAGCTCGACCGCACTGTGATGCCTGTGTTACCACGGCACCACCACCGGACAAGGACTCTTAGCTGTCAGTGGCCATCCAGGTAGACTTAAAAAGTTGCTCAAAGCCCACTTCAATGAACATTGAATGAGCCACACGTTGAAATTGGATCTCAAAGCGTGAGTCAGCGCTACAGTGCGACTTCAAGTCCTTAAAGGTTCCTCGGAGATGTCCCCAGTGTACAGGAGAGGAAACTAATTAGCCTGGCCGCTATATGACGCACCTCTCCTCGGCGGCGACTGTGACACCTTACCGCTTTCCACACACCTCCAAAATGACATTCAAGTCGGTGCCGGAAAACGCCGAAGAAGCGGCGAATATCCAAAGTCGACAAAAGCAATCAGCCCCGGTTGGAACTCACCAGCACGTCCACGCCGCGTCAAGGTAAAGGATGCCTACGATGGAGTGTTGTCACCCCGCTACCAGCGGTCCACTCTGCGCCTCCTCCTCCCTCCTGAACCGGGCGCCGTCGCTTTATATATCCACACAAGGATAAAAATAGCTCGCTGGCTCGACGGCGATGACCGGACACGGAGCTCACTGACACGGGGTAAGACTCGTCACAAAGTCACGTATGTACGTACGTAGCAATATGGCTGACTAAGTTGATAGCGAGGCGTGGTGGTGGTGGTGAGCTGTGAGCAGGCTCCCCCTCAGCCTCACTCGCTTCTCGCCTCGCTTGTCTCTGCTCGCCTTGCACTCCCCCCTCCCTTCTGCAACAAGCTCATCTTGTATATTATTTCCTAATATTGCATAAGAAAGTTCAACTATGAGCAGGAAAAAGTTGGTAGATTGGGGTATTTAAATATTTCAGAGACGCTACAATGAGTTATAAATTTTTCTTTAAGGTTAAAAGTTGTCTATTAACCTTTTTAAGTTCAATAACAACATGTAACCTTATAAGGTACAATATAGCTTTTATAGCCTTAAGTAGACTTTTTGTGGGCAAAAAGGTGACAATACATTGTCTTGTAAAATATCCTATTTTTCTGGCTAAATACAAGATTGATGTGACAGTATTTCAAGTATTTATTTGCAGCCGAAATACAACCTTTTGCATGTGGAGGTAGGCTGTCTCATTCAGCTTCATCTTTACATTGTGAAACACTGCTGCCGTGCGGTCGTTTTGTTTTCTCGACACGTCGTCGTCGTCGCCAAGGCAACCCAGACTCATCAAGTCCTCCGCCACGTTTCCAACTTTGTCCACACGGTGTCAGTAAAAGACCACTACGGTTTAGCGTTAGAAAAGCACCATCCGCTTCATTTATCCTCAGAAATTGGCTATGAACTCATTTTAAATACGTCTTGACTTTAGTGTGTCGACGATTGCTTTGTTTGACCTGTCATGATGGATGACGTCACTACGCACGAGAGACAATAGCCGATCCGAGTTCCAAACCGACAATGTTGTTTGTAAACTTTAAAGTTTAAAACCCATACTTGACTTTAAACCCCAATCGTGGCTTGTTAAATACTGCAGTCAGGTGTACCTAATGCAGTGTCCACAGTGATTATTACATGGCAAATGTGTGACCATTATACAAGTTTGTACTCTGTCTTGTGAAATAAGAACACCGAGTTACAGTTGATCATTGTTTTTTGCCATTCACGACTTGTCTTTCAAGTGTACGTTCAATATGTGGCTAACGCTGAGTGTTTACCTTGGCAGAGGTCACATTCCTTCGTAGTCTGACTGACTGACAGAATGGCCTGTGTTGCAACCATTTGTATCCACTGTAAAAGAAAAAAACAATCAAAATCAAAACGCCGATGACGTAATATAACACCTTTACGTGAAACCCTCAACATTTGGACGAGTATCGACACCAGGTATCGGTACTAGCGCCAAAAGTTGCCTACTATGTTGTTGATTGTGTGCAAGAAAGAGGAGAGACTGAACAGAAATGATAGAAAACATGAGACCTTCTGTCCTAGGTCATCAAAACCCACAGACCCCACAGAGGACAGCACAGGGCAGACAGTGCAAGTGTTTAAGGAGGCCTGTCAGTCAGTCAATTTGCCATCTGCTTCGTTTTCCCTTCGGTGTCAAAGGCCGTATTTAAATCACAAATACGGCCCCGCTGCTGTGCCGAGCGCCGTAATTAGGAGACGCTGCCGGGTCTTGTCCGCTGACATTCTTGTGGACCTTACATAACAAACCAGCAGAGCTACGAGCTGGAATTATGATTGACGGCGACTCCGCACAAAGACTCAGGAGGCAGCTTCCGAGCCGGAACAGAGGCGTTGAAATGTCCCTTGATTTTTTTACAATGCATTTTTAATAATTAAGCTAGATTTGATCAAACAGATAATGAAATAGATGGTAAAGAATTCAGCCAGTCGCCAGGGATGCTGTATATCTGGCAGCAAGCACACTTTGTTTCTGTCATAAATGGCGCCATTATGAATGCGCCTGAAGGCATAGCTGCCTCTTACACTTGTTGCATTTTTATGGGTTTTTTTTTCTCGTACTGCTGCACACAAAGATCTGATAACCCTGACTTGAAACTAGGGCTGTCATTATCAAATATTTTTCGATTTCATTATTCTATCAAAAGCTAACAGTACAGCTAAAATCAAAAGGAATCTTGGAAGAGAGCATTTTATTCAAATGTTGTACACAATAGAAATATGTAGCAAATATAGTTTCTATGGCAACAGCAGCAGCACATGTACAAAAATACAATTTGATTTAATTACATATGAAAATGATCATACTTATATTTATCATATATTTCTGTATTATAAATACAATTTTACAATGTGGGGGAACTAATCATACAATTACAAAATGAATTCCTTTTTTATACAAGATAATATAATGGAAAATTCCCTAATTAGCACATTAAAAAACCCAGAAGCAGGGACATTGATTTCTCCTAATAAATACATATTTGTCGGCTAGATTTAATCACTAAAAGAATCTTTTGTGTGCTGGAGATAAATCTGATAAATTTCAAAGCACAAGTTGGAAACTGCATGCTCTTATTTTGTAGTATGCACAGACAAATGGCACCAGCAAGTGCACCTCAATTTGCGCAAGACATTGTCATTTTTAAAGGTTTTAACTGTGTTTCGTGCTCTTAACTTGTCTTTATGTCAAGTAAAAATGCTCTTATTTTGGCGGGATGCAAATGGAACGTCTCTTGCCTCTTTTTGTGATATTCATTTTAGCAAAACCAAAACCGCATCTTATTTTGGCGCTAAGCAGGAAGTGCATGTGTACCTTTTTAGAAATATAGGAAATCTCCCACCCTGGTACCGTAAATGCTATTTAGACAACAGTGAGTAATACAAAGCTGGTAAAAAGTGGCTATGTACAAAGTTGGTAGTTACACGTACGACTCTTCGGCAAAGAAGAGTTGGTCAAAATCGTCCAATCTCGGCTCGCTACACTGCCGACTCCGCCACTCCTTCTTGGCCTGGGCGATGGCTAGCGCCACCTCCTGGCTCCTCCGCGCGGTGCCCGCCGCGTCCCCACTTGCCGAAAAGTAGTCCTGCACGGTACGGTCGGCGGAGGGCGACAGGGGCTCAGTGTCCGACACCCTCAGGCGGGCCCGGGGTCTGTCCAGGGTTGCGGTTTTGGAGGGGTGGCAAGAGGGCTCAGACCGGCGGCGGGGCAGAGTCCGGCTCTGGACAGGCGGCGTCAGAGAGTGAGACTTCTGGCGTTTTAACACGAGAGTGGTGGCACTTTGTCCGTAGAAAACGCCCATCGGGGGCTGGCCGGCGTCAGTTCCTGTGTTGTGGAGGAGGCGGAGCTCTCGCACCGTTAGAGGCTTGTCCGCCCCCTTGTAGAAGGGCGAGGTGCACTGTAGTTGAAGGAGCGCCTGCTGGTAGGATGGAGGACTGCCGGGCCGCCGGTTGGGCGTCCCGGTTTGGGTCCCAGTGGGCAGCGATTCCTCACTCGCATGTCCGTTGAGAGGCTGCTTCAAAGAGAGGCGACGGTCCTTCTTCAGCCACATATTGGGGTGGGCGCCGTGGCCGGGGCGGGCATCCTTCTGCGGCGGGGAGCAGCGTGGAGACCGGAGGGGGCCGTCTCCTGTCGGGGCGATGCCATAATCGGTGGAGTACTGTGAGAAAGCAGAGTCTAAGGAGCTGAGCGAGGAACCGGTAGGGGACGTGGCCGGCGAGGAGAGGCTCGAGCAGCTGGCGTCTAGACGCAGCGGAGGCACGTGCTTGTTCTTCCGCCGCCCGCCGTTCTGGTCGCGCTCCGAGTTCAGGTGGAGCCCGTTTAGCTCCTTCTCCAGGAACTCCTCCTCTTCCTCCTCTCCCTCCATGGCGGCATCATAGCTAGCCTTGCGTAGCGGCTGGCGCCCCCCGGCGAGGACGGCTAAGGCGGGCTCCGAGCTACGTCTCAGCCTCCGGCCGGCGCTCTGCGAGGATGCTCCGTTGGCGTGGCGGGCGCGAGGCTGGCGCGTGGCGGGGCTGAAGCGACGGGGCCTGGCCAGGGGAGCCAGCTGCAGAAGGAGGTCGGCGGAGGGGCCCTCGGCGTCCGGTTCGCAGTCGCTGAGCGTGAGGACCGAATCACGGCTGCGGCTGTCCGGTTTGTCGCGCAGAGGGAGTTGGTCCTGGCACGGAGACTCGGGTTCGTCGTTCAGCTCGTTCTCCAGGCTGTCGTAGGACGAGTCGTTCATTTGGAACGACGACGCATCTGGAACCAGCCACGTGTGATGTGTAAATGAATGTGTAAATGTTCCATATTTGTGTAGTAGCATCACACAATTGATCTCTCACCGGAGCTGTGCTCGCTGCCGCCGCCCTTTGGGCTGAACGCAGAAAACAGGGAAGTGACATCATCACCCAGCATGGCGGCGCAATTCTCGATGAGGAAGCGCACCAGTTCGCACACCTAAGGCGAGAGAACTAATGTCAAAATTTACACATTTTAAAAAAAAATGTATTTCCAAAACAAATTTGATGGGTTTTGAGACCGAGCGATAAAGTGCTGAATCAGCAAGTAAATGTCCATTTTGTGTTACAGGCAGAGGAAGTGGTGGAGCTTCTGTTATGCCAAGATTTAGCGCTATGTCGTTAGCAAATACGCTACATTTGTCTTGAATTTTTCATGTTGCCTATTTCTTTGACACAGGTAAAATATATGCAGCAACTTTTGGCAATTTTGCCGTTAGGAGTACGCAAAAGAGTGTTTTCTTCCTCCACACACACCTCGTAGTCATCAGACAACACTAGCGGAGTGTTTGCTCACGAGGCATGTTTATTGGAGGAGTTCCTGACCTAAATAACTTTTTTGTTTTCCCCGCCAATATCGGCGCAGCTGTCCAAACGTTTCCTCACATATTTTCATTCTGACAATTTCCACCTTTTCAACACCCACGCGCTCATTCCAAGCTGACCGCGTAAACACAACCCCCCCCCCCCTTATGGTACCTCATCATTTTGGCTGAGAATCTGGGCAGGAATTGCATCTTTTCTTCACTTTGACCAGTTTACATGTTTTTAATTTCACCAAATCCTTTTCAGACATAAATGGGATGATAGTTGCAGTAGTTAGTGCATCTGGAAAGTATTCACAGTGCTTCACTTTTTCCGCAGTCTGTTATTATAGCCTCCATCCAAAACGGAATAAATTCATTCAAAAACCAACAAACATGGGGCAGCGCTTTTTCAAACTCATGAAACAGGACTGAACAAAGAAAATAGTTGATGAACCAAGGTTTTCCCTCATTCTAAATCTTTTTTTTCAGTTTTTAGTCTGAGACTGTGAAAGCGGTTTGCTGTAGGACCAGCATTAGGCGTTCACCAGACCGTTCTTGATCTTGATAAATGGCTTAAATTTCAAGTCAAATTTGAGAGGAAGAGTTTCGCGTGTGTTTACACAAGCAAGTCAGCCTCGCTGACGCCATGGAAACGCAAGTCACTTTTTTGTTTGTTTGGCTCCAGATGTTGCGGCTTAGTGCGTCTGGATGCTGTTTGCCGCTGCGCGTAAACAGCCAGCCTGCTCTCTGATGTCACCATTTTGTCCGTTTTTTTACAAAGAAAAAAAGACAAAAGCCGGTCGCCTGGTTTCAGATTAGAAGGAGCGAGATCCAGGAATCCACATTCTGTGGTTTTGGATGACGTCCACTGTGTTCTTTGCAAATGTGGCTCCAATATGCTGCCACTGCCGAGCGGAGTGTACTCTTAATCCTCCTCTTTCCTTCTGCTTATTTTTGTTGAAAAGATGAAGCCAAAACATCCTTTATATGCGATCACAACCAATTCTTTTTAGTCCTTTGCAACAGCTACAAATTTGCAGCAATCGACGAACACTCAAGAACACAAACCCTGACACTTGAGTCCCATCATGTGACCTATGATCTCATTTACCTGTCAGAATATGCCCCTTGTACTTTGGATTAATTATTCTAACAGTACATATTGACGAGATCAAGCGTCACAAGCATCTTTGCGGTTACAATTGATAATAGCGCGGTCACATGACTCCCGTCCAGTTTGGAGACGAGCCAGGACTCTGTGGAGGTGCGCCTCAGTAAGACTTGGCTACAGTCTCGGACCCCGTGAGGGAAAATGTCGAAAGCAGAGTATTTGCCAAAGAGATATTTGTGGCTGCTGAGGTTATTTTTGCTGACATATCACTATTTTTTTTTTCCATCTCCTGGATGGCCGTCCACACACACACACGCATACACTGGAAAAGCAAACTAGTGTAATTCCATAATAATAACATACTGTAGTAAGAGACTTGTTGACATTGCATGCTAACTTTAGTGCCTTAGCATTCCCTCGATACGTCAAATGTTAGATCACTGTACGTCCAAGTACTTTAAGAAGCCATGTTGTTAGGCATCAAGAGCTGTTTTGTCTTGTAGCATCCTGAAATGTTAATCAGATTAGCCTTGTGGTTTATCTTGTCAGGGGAACAAAGATTAAACCAAAGTTAAATGTTAGTGTAGCTTTTAGCATACAACACCTAATATCTGATAAGCAATCTGCTGGATGGAAGAACAGACGTCTGTATCACAGCCAATGTCAGTTTCGCATTTCGCTTTCTTGATTGCTACCTTGGAAGTTTCTCTTACCCTCTTGGCGCCTTCCCCCTCCATCTCGGGGGTTCCGGGCATGGAGGCCCAAAGCATACTGGGAGCGATGCAGACGGATAAGTTGAAAGCATTCATCTGGTTGTCGTGAGCGAAGCCTTGGATGCGGTGCAGCACGCCAACCACGTGGCGCAGCAGCAGAAAATTCTCAGCGGGCAGCAGGCGCAGTAAGCTACAAAACAGCCAATCAACGTCATTTCTATTGATCAAAGAAAAACCGGACTAGCTCGTGGCTAACTTATTGCTACCTGTAGACTTTGTCGGTCACGTCGTCGCTTCCCTCACTCTCCATCGCCGCCGTCCACTGGTCGTAAAGGTCACAACAAAGCAGGCTGCCGGGGATGCTGCGAAGGAAGTCCTGCGATAAAAACGCATTTAATGGTTTTGATTTTGAGGGTTATTTCAATTTCTTAGGGTGGTGGTAGTTGCTCAATGGGAACTATATAAGCGTCACCTCAGGAAACCTGTTTACCTTGAGGACGCCGGCCACGACAAACACGGACTGGCCTGTAATCTCGCCATTGTCTGTCCCGGCGTCCAGTTGTTCACGCAGCTCCCGGCATGCCTTGGCTGCCGCCGAACGCCGAAACACGCCACGGGTATATGGACCCTCTACGTACAGGAACACCAGCATGTCCTGAACCAAGACATTTTATTTCTATTGTTAGCATGGAGTCAGCTGAGTGTGAGGTTAGCGCTTTGAGCTAACAACAGCATTTTTTTATTTGAGGCGCAAAGCATGCTAGCTGTTAGCAATGCTAGTTGATAGCATTTCCATTTAGTTGCCAGGACTGCGCTCACCATTACTGGTTTGGGCAGGCCACTGTCCGCCGAGCAGACGGAGGCAAGCGGCCGCCCGAAGAGGTGACCCGGGACGGGGCCGGGCGAGGTAGGACTGTGTGGGGGCGCGGTGTCCAGCTGGTTGCTGGAGCCCCTCCAGAAGGGCCAGTTGATCAGAGAGCGTTTACGCTTGAACGACTTTGGCGGGGCAGCGTCTGCGGAAGAAGTTGATGTCAGGACGACCTTAATTTACAACTCTAATCCTAGCTTGAAACCGGAACCCCAATCCGGGTTTGAATTTAAAACCCTACTGTAAAACTCAAATTAGATTTCTATTCTAAATATTAAAAAGATCAAATATTTTTCACATGATTACATCATCAATTGTTATTCTCTTGCCAAGCCTCACTGACACTGGCAGGACTTTTTTTTGTTTCCCTGCCGTCAGCGTCCATCTTGTTTGTCTTTCTCGCGTCCCGTCCCGTTTCCTGCCCTATCGCTTACCCGCCGTCGGCTGTTGCTTTTTCCCGCCTGCTCGCTGACCTTCAAGAGTGTTATCTTTGCTCACGTTTCCATTTTCCCTTTTCCCACATTCTTTCTTACTCACTTTTTTTCTGGGGGTTTAAAGTCAGAGTGAAAACATTTTGGCAGTGAGGCAACACTGCACGCACATCACTTTCTCTCTCGGGTGTCCCCCGCAGAGGAGGTTGCGATATCGCCGCAGTCAACCTCCAAGTTCACGAGTTTGCTTTTCTCCAATATTTTGCAAAGACTTTGAGTTGTTGTTTCTTTGAAAATATCGTTTTACGGACTAAAACGGCAGGGAGCGAGGTAGCGACGTAGTGTTTGCGTGTAGGCGGTAACGCTGTTGAGATGATGAAGTCACGGCGTGAATTAAACTTGTATCTCAAGGCGCCACTTTATGCGGATCAAAGCAACGCCATTGATGCTGCAGTGTTTTTGTCGCTGACCTGCGAAGGCGTCCGTGCCGTGCGTGACTTTGCTGGGTCTGAGTATAAAGTGACACTGGGTTTCCGGAGGCAGACATCGGTCCAGGAGCTGAACCTCGGGACAATCGCAGGGACCGCTCACATCTCCGCTAGCGCTCCCGCCGTCTCGAACGTGACTCATCTTGATGCTGAATGGGAACTCGTGGCCTGGACGGAGGAATGATTTGCACAAAAATGAATGCCGCGCCCCTGAGGACTGGATGTTTTGGAAATCCACATCAAAGCTTTAAAGGAACAAATGTCCTGGAAATGTTGAAAAAAACAAACAAAGGCACACTGTGCTTCCAGATGGGCGAGTTGAAGCGTGGACATGAAAGCCTTTAAAGTGAGAATAAGGCATTTAGTACGCAGTGGTCCTCACCTATCAGCGGGTACGGAGGCTCGTCCTTACTGGAGCTCACCCACAAGCGATGATCCTTCATGTGACCCTACAAAACAAAATACAGGCTTAGGGTTTCGAGGCAGTGTTGAGATTTAAAACTTCAGACACATGTTTTGGTTTATAGGACAAGATTGAAGGTTGGGTCTCAAGACAGGGTTAGGGTTTCGATCAGGGACTCAAGCCTGGCTTGGGGTTTCAAACAAAGGTTAAGGTTTCAAGGTTGGGTTTCAAGTCATGGTCTGGAGACGGGGTTTGGATTTCAAGTTTCTAACAAAGCAGGACTCACAGCTATCCCAAACTGCGTGAGTGCCATGCTGATGACCTCGTTGGTGTTGTCTGTGTTGTTGACCGCCAGCGTCTTGGCCTAAACAAACGCACACATGGTTGCTTTTTCACATCCCCAACCTAAGTACTCATTATTATTTTAATCATAAGCAGAAGACCTATCTTACATAAGCGCAGTTTCCCATATCCTTGGCAAATATCTTGAGTGGGACCGTCTTGGGGTCGTCCTTCTCTTTTCCCTCGGTGATACGACTGACAAAGAAAGTCAAAGATTTAGAAGAAGAAAAAAAAGATTTCATCCTCCGATTGCCAAAATTCTACTCATTTCATACATGAGAAGTAAATCCAAAAATCTTTTTCTACCTTTTGATGAGCGCCAGCCATTTCTCCTTCTGCTCCTCGGAGCTGCGGACGAGAGACGAAAAAAATGACACGCATTCCATCGATACGAATCATGACGACGAGAGGGAGCGTCTGTGCAAAAGACGCCGTTGTGTGACGTTGCGCTGAAGCTGCGAGACGATTCCCGCTGAGGCGGAATGTGAGAATGTTACGTCACGGCACGGCTGGCTGCCATGAGGCCAGAGAGTGTAAATGGTGTAAACACACACGTGTGTGTGTGCGCCTGATGTTAGCCTGTCGCGCTGCGGTTTAGCTGAGGATTGTTCGGAATGGTGCGCCGCCCTTCAGGGCCTGTTCCATCAATTTTGAGGTTTCTATCTTCAAGCTATGGAATGGAAACAAAAGAGCCGTTTGGCGCGTACCTGAAGGTGGCCACGCTGTTGCAGGTGGGCCATCCCAGAACGAAGCTTCTCTCCGGGCTGGTGCTGCCCTCGCACACCTCGTCCACGCAGCCCGCCGTCCACATCTCGCACGAGCGCACTCTCGCCTTCACCTTGAAGTGAGACGGAGACCTGCGGGAGGAAGTCAGAACGTCTTATCTTTTATCCATCCTTTCTCCAAAGTGCTTTTCTTCCTCTGTGGTGCGCCAGCCAATCACATCGGCGAACGGAGGACAATTTAGAGTGCCCATATCGGGGGCTGGAATCAAACCCAGGCAGCGTGCTAACCAATGCTCCACCGTGCCGTCATTATCCTTTGTCTTTCAAAAAATATTTACATCAAAACATTTAAATGGAGAAATCCGTGGGAGCAGATGGTGTTAAGACTAAAAGCCAAGCACGTGTGAAGCCTTAAAAGAGAGCAACGCTAATGAATGATTGCGCGCTGTTTATGAACATTTTTGCTGCTGCCGTGATTACAGAGGACGCTCCGACTGCGGCCCGTGCACGTCGATGCACGGCGGCCATTTTGTCAAACAATCCTCCGAGTTGGCCCGCGTTCACTCCAGCCACTGTGTAATAAAGACAATTATAGCCAAGGGGTCAGCTCCGGATGGAACCGACCACAAAGGTCCTGCTGTGTCCTCACGCTGAGTGTGTGTGTGTGTTAAATATGGACGTGCTCTTTAAGTTTCTATTTCGGTGCACTGTTCTGGGTGGGGAGCCCTCGCGCTGAGCTTTGATCGCCGCCGGGCTTCATATGGATTTAATTGGCCGAAAAATAATTACACGTTTAGCAGAGGGAGGCATAGCGAAGAGTTGACGAGGTTAGAGGAGTTCAAGAGGGAGAGAAGGGGGGAAAGACGACGTAACGGCCAAAAAGAGAGACGAGCTCAGAGGGAGAAAGAAAGTAAGTGGGTTAAAAGGGTGGGAGGTGAACGGGGAAGTCAAGGAGGTAAAGAGGGAGTAGAGAGGTAGGGAGGGTCAGCGGGAGACTGAAGTGAGGGAAGAAAACTGGTGTGATGGAGGCAAGCAATGAAGTCATGTGGACTGACTTGGTCTTGGTGACGACGAGCGTGTCAGTGAAAAGGAAGAGATGTCTGTCTTGGGTCTGCAGGCCCGTCTTCATCTGGACTTGAACGTGGCCCAGGAAGGCTTGGCCCGGACTCTCGCTCAGGAAGCTCTGGACCAGACCGCAGGACTCTGGACTCACCGGAGTCAGGCAGCTCTCCCTGAAAGCAAACAACCACCATCACGCGTCTCGTCCTCGCGCCGCTATGCTCCGATTGGTTGGTTGTCGTGACAACCGAGTCAGGAAGTGCTCGGAGAGCTCCGTCCTTTCCTGTTTGGACAAATAATGTCAGCTTATCTGCATCTCCTCCGTGTTTACAAACGCACGCCGGAGCCTCGCACGAACGTGTGCCGGACACACCTCAAGCTGCATTAGCATCATCACATTTGGGGGTCTACTGAAAATTTGCCTGTGCTCTCAACCTGCTCTCATCCGTTCTGCTCTGTGCGTTTCGGTAACCATTTTAGCCTTAATTGAATCACATATTTGTGAAACATTTCACTTTGGATGTTTTTGTGTGAGCCAAGCATGGTGGCAAAATGTGACTTCATACATTTTTTTTCTAATTGCTTCACAGCACTTGATTGACAGGCGACCGCAGAAAGTTGACCACTCACACTTTCTCCGGTCTTCCCACCCGCTTGACTCACATCCGTGTCTGGGGTGAAACTTCCTCTTTTTTCTTCTGCTACAGGCATTAAAAAACGCGTCCAAATTGTCCCGCATGATGGCGTTACCAAAACGTAGATGAAATGCACGTGTGTGTGATATTGAGTTTGTGTGATGTCAGCCACTAACTTAAAATCCAGGGGTCCGTGTATTTGGGGGGCTCCTGATGGGAAAGCCAGGCCGACAGGAAGTGACCTCACTGTATTATTGAATTTCACTTTTAACGATGTCAGAATGTCGTGTTGCCTTTTGGAAAACACGTTGCTAGGTTACAACTCATACACACACACAGATGTGCACACTCCGGTACTTTCCTACGAGTGGTGAAAGACCGATGAGCCAGCATGAGCTTATGTGATTGGATGAAAGCATGAGGCTCGCTTGCATAACAACAAACCCAAAAGGCTCATTAAGTGATCATATAACTTGAGGTGTGAGCGATCAGGTTGTTTTACAAACACACAGACTCAGAAATATGCGAATGCCTTCACATTATAGACAGAAATTAATCATACACACACACATACACACTGATCCTCCTCTTTCTTTCTTTCTCCCTCTCAAAGCTGGCAGTGTATGAAACAGGGCTGGTGCAGGCATGGCTAATTAAAGTTCCCCCCGGTGCGTTTGGCTCCGCTTATCAGGAGGAAGTTGAAGGGATTTGGACACGTGTGCCACAAAGAGTCTTGTATCACATAAACATGTCAATCAACCTCCCCCCCCCCCTACGGAGCCACGGATGGGTCACATGACCCCCGCCTTCTCCCTGGGCGTTCAACTTTGGTTGTCAACCCTCTCACGGAACGTTTTGTCCTGGGAGTCAATATAATATAAAAAAACGGTTGCACCATAACACATGTCAAGTGTTAGCGCAGGATGCTAGCTGTCTCGGCAACGTAACAACTATGACATCGTAGTGCGACAACACAGCTAAAGCAGCATGCGTGTGTGTGTGTGAACTTTTGTGCATGCTGGTCATCATTTTTGTGAGTATTTGTGTATATGTGCACATACATTAGGCGTGTCCTCCAATGCATTTGTATGTGTGTTAGTGTTTGCATACCTTGATGTGCTTCTGGACCTGGTCAGTGCTTTGCTGATGACCAATGAGGGAGCAGATTGTCTTCTCTGAGCCAAAGTCTTCATCTTCTACACAAACAGAAACACACAAATTGAAGACACAAACACATGTGATCAGTTTGGTCCTCACAGGAAATACCACCAGGAAGCCAACTTTTATCCATCCGTGTGTGTGTGTGTGTGTGTGGGTGGCAGAAGAGAGACTTTTGAGGGGAAGTGTGGCGGCTGGAAGGAAAAGAGAAGTGGCCACAACGGAGGAGAAGAAAAAAAGAGGAATTGAGCTCAGGATGGAAAGTAGCACGCAAAAGTCGTCTGCGGACAAAAAGTATTGAAACACAATTTTTGTTGATAGACTTGACTCGATTGAACCACTTCAGTCTTCACTTCAATCAGCGTGTGTGTGATTCTGCGCAAAGTTTACAACATTCCTTCATGCACAATTGATGTTCACGGAAGTGTAAGATAGGAACGGATAAACGTGGGGACGGTCATGGCTTCTCAGTGAGCTGCAGGAATAATCTGAGTTTTTCCCAGAGGATGATGAAAATATGCCTGTGAGTAATGTTTCATTTTGTTGTTGCGTATTCCAATAACACCCTTCGCTTAAAGTCTGGTCACGGAACAAACCGTCAAGGCGCCGTTGTCTATGTTCAGAGAAAGATGGCAAAAGACATTTTGTCTTGAATGTCTTGAACGTGTTGCCATGATGGTGCTTGCTGAAGACAACGGTAACATTTGTCAAGTGGCTGACGAGCGGCATGCTGCACACTTCTGACATAACAAGAGGAACAAGTCCAAAGTTGGCACATCGCCTCGTCGCATTGCATCACGACGGGACATGGTTCGAATACTTTGGCTGCCTCCTGTCACCAAAATATTAGACTGACTTTAGAACAGCCACAATGATCATGAACATTATAAAATTAGTACCTTCTTGGTTCATGTCAATCAAAACACAGCATTTATTTTTGTGTAGCTCTTGTAGGTACCTGTCAGCTACCACTTATGCTAGCATGCAGCCCATCCGTCATTGAGACAAAAATGCAGATAAATGTCGGCATGTGGAAACTCAACATTCGTGAGCTCTTTGGTGACCCCGAGCACAAACGACTGCAAAAAGCTCGCCAGGGTGCAACTATTCTGTACACCCCCTGAAGAAGTGCAACATGAATCAGGTTTTTTTCATTATTTACAGTAAAATATAATTATTTTTTATGCATAATTTAACAGTACAAATGCGTTGGAATTCTAACTAAAAAATCAATTAGGGCCTCGTTTTTCGACTCAGCATTACAACTGCAGTTCTAACAAGGGCCGCACGGAGCGCTGTTTAGCAGAATTTGTTGACATCACTATATTGTGCGTGCGTTTGTCGATGTAACGAAGCCAAAAGTAATCAACATGGGCAATTTTTTAAGCATGATTAATGCATCAAAAGCAATCTATTGTCTGTGTGTGCTTTTTTAGGTGTGTCTCTGATAAAGCATCACGATGACCGTGCTGAATAATCACATTTATAATTAACATATTTTTTGCACTATAATGTTACATGTTTGTCCAAAAAAAGAACTGTAACAAATTTGCCCAGGAAAGTAATATAGAATTGCGAAATTTTACAATTAAAACAACATTTGAGCATAAAAAGGTGACAATAGGATAGGATAAAGGGGACATGTGTGACTCCGCAATGTTTTGTCTTGCACACACAGTCTATAGTTTTCCCATATAATTTAGATTTGTTGGTTGGTTAGTTTCTGTTTTCCATTTAAACACAAAAGTTCCAGATTCCACACAAAAGCGCAATCAGCAAAGGATGCAATTGTCAAAAAAGAAAAGGTTTTTGGCACAAATATGCTTTTAAAAACAATTCTAAACTGCCAAAACCATTATACAGTTGGTGAATACAAGATTTGTCTAGCTACCTTTTTATTATCCGGGAGCGGCGCGTTTTTCCCGGCCACAGAGTCGGAGTCGCTCCGACCCGTGGCGGTGCCCTGTTGCTGCTGCTGCTGTTGCTGCTGTTGCTGTTGCTGCTGCTGCGGTGACATGCTTTCCATCAAAAAACAGATCCACCGGGCCGGTCGCCCCGTGCGAACAGTATTCCCATGACACGGCGGTCCGATTAATTTGTTGTTTTATCCGGCAGACAGCTGGACGCAAGCCCGTGGATGATCCATGACGGTGGGTGTTCGCCAAGAGACAAGCCCGGAGGGAAGCTGCTTACTCCAAGCGGACGCAATTTGGTCTGAGCGCCTCTCGACTCGAGGACTCCAATGACAATCAAGGTAGATGGTGTTAAATTAGATACTTCCGTTTTGTTAACAAAATAAAATGTATTAACTCCGCACATTGTAACTGACGGGGCCGTTTTATACAGTATGCTTTATTCTGATAGGTCAGTAGTTGCGAACACATAAGTGACCGGAAATAGAAATGCTAACTTGACTATCAGGTCTTAATATAAAGACGTTTAAAGAACAAATTACAAGTATGAAATTAATTACATTTAAAAGTAATTTATTTCACTAAAATATCATTTTCCTGACTGTTCACTTTAGTCAATCAACATATAATTACATTCAAATAAATAAAAAATGAATATTTTTTCCTTAATGATAGATTAATATCAATGTATTACTGTGTTGTATACATATATTTAAAGAATATTGCATTCAATGTGATGTATTAATTCCAAGCTATTGGTATTGTTCATTGCAATAGTTTCTTGTTTATTTTGAGGTCATTAAAACACTGTAGTTGAACTAGCACTTTTAATCATTTGAAATTTAACACGAAAAGGCAAAAGAAGTTGAGTCGAGGACAAGGCACTGAAGTTGATATGCATTCAAGTTGACGATATTCCGCCTTTAGTGTTCTGGCACCCTTTGCTAACAAGCCACAGTGCTAACTGTAATACTCCAAGCAGTTCTCAGCATGTTAAATGACGGTCCAGCTAAAGTTAGAACCGCTGCAGAGGCTTTTCGAGGCGACCCGTCTGTTTCCTGATGTTATTCTGGACAGCAGCAGTCTGGTCCGTCTGGAGGATCCAGAGCGGAGCGCCAGACTGGGCCCAGGGTGTGTCGGCGTTGTGGTTGGAAACGCCGCGTGCGTTGCCTGCCTGCCTGCCTGCCTGCGCGGTTTGAACTGTTTCTGCTGGCCAGAGGATGACAACAATAATAACTTTCCAGACTTTTCCTTTCTTTTCCGTGTCCTGTCCGTAAGGTGATGTCAGACACAAATTTTACAACCTGCTTTAAGAAAAAACATTATGCTAAATTGATGGTGCTATTAGCAGAAGTAGTATCGGTAGGACACCATTACTAGAGGAAGTTGTAGTATCAAAAGTATTAGAAGCTAATATGAGAAGTTGTAGGTAGTATGACGTAAACACTGAGAGACCACTCTGGGTATGGTTGTGGGCCGCCAGTTGCCTATCCCTGATATACAACAAAAATTAAATACCCCCCGAACCAGGCAAGCACGCCCAAAACAACTTCCCAAGAAAACCATTACTGCTACTTAGGGAGCCTCCCACAAGTGCCTGAACAAAATAGATGTTTTGGTTTCAGACCCTTCTGGAGAATCAGACAGACATACCATGATAGGGAGGAGACACAAGACAGAAAAGCAGACGTCTGAGCCTGGCCACTGTCCTCTTACACACACACACACACACTCGCACACACGCACGCGCACACACACACACACACACCCTGTGACCTGACTAATCAGATTAGTGCGGTGTGCCTGCAGAGAGTTGACATGCTGCTGACGTGCTGCCATGTGCTACGACTACTACTACTACTACTACGACTGTTGTTGTTGTGATGTCACGCTATGGTTGAGAAAAGAATGGACAAATGATTTTAGCTCTCGGGTATCTGTGCATGTTGCATCAATTTGACCCAACTTTCTCACAAACGTAAGTAGTGCTCGAACTCGGGCGCTTGCGTAATTAGCCATCACGCGACATGTGAGCTGCGGCGTCCGCAAAGCGAGCCCAACGGCAGTTTTACGTCAATTTTAAGTCCACAGCAGAGGGCGCTATAAAGCTAAAATGCTAGCCACTTAAAATTGATTTATTGTTATTTCACGAATGTAATATTAATCTCAACACTGTGTTTAGACTGGCGGCGGGTCCATTAAGAACCCAAATTGAAAGCTCGACGGGGCTCTCAAGCTCTCAGCTGGAGGATCCAGACGTGGAGCCACCAAAGCTAATCAACGCGAGATAAGTTTGTTCGTCTACTTCTGCGTGCGTGTCAGTCAGCCGTCACGTTCTCAGCATCGGTCCCGTATCGTATCCGAGAGGTCAGGAGCCAAGAGGTCTAAAGCCCGCATTCCACCTTGGGAGGGGGGGCCGGGACCACCAGGTGAAACCTGCACGGCGACCTAAGGTTAAGACGTCTCGACTTGTTCCCACCAAATTCATGTCAGATAATAAACAAAAAGTTCAGAGGTCGCATCGAGGAAGCTTCGCATGCTGATCTTGGGATTTGGGTCGGAGGCAGGGGGGCGAGGAGGGGCTCCCTAATATTTTGAAGCAAAGACAACATGGCTTCTTCATTTCACTGGCACACATGTTGGACTGAGCAGACAGATCTTGGGGGGACAAACGTTTGGGCTCAAGGCCTACGTTTGAGTTATAAATAAATATGTTAAGTCATTCTTTTTCACTTTATCGACAATAAATCCATTAACCTGTAATGTAGAAAGAATAGATGTTTATTTAAAATTGTGTAAAGTAGTTTTGATTTGTGAAATGGAAAAAAAAATATTTCATTTGACCTAATGATGATGTCATCATAAACCTCCTCCGTAAGTGTCTTTATGACGTTGCGCACTTGAACAAACTCACATGTTTAAGTGTTGCTATTTTGAAAGGTGTTTGCAAAGTGTGACAGCGCACCCCCACCCCGCAGGGGGTCAAGTGCGTCATGACATGAAATGAAAACATATGGCGCGTCGGAGCAAAGCCAAGTAAGGAGAACAACAGCGCTGGCGTCGTGTCATTGCGTGCGCACTCCCACACATCTGGATGTGTGCGTGTGTTTGTACGTGTGCGCGTTCATCACAACAAAGTAATAAACGTGAATCCCAGTGGCCACAAACATCAGGTCAGAGAACCGACACAATAGCCGTGCCTAATATTTTGTCCAACTCGACAAATGGAGCCAATGCGGCAAATATTTGGCTGTGATATGACAGCATAAATTGATTTTAGCCAGCACATCTTTTTTTTTTCTTTTCTGCGATTTGTCTCGATAAACACGCGTAAACGTCATTTAGCTGCCAAAGCAAGCAGTCCAACCAGGGCCGTTCCAACAGTTCCACAAGCTCGGAGAATACCGAACCTGCGGGGATGTGATTGTTGGCCGAAGAAAGTCTAGAAATGGCATCAATCTGCCAAACAGTAATGTTAGCATAAAAATGCCTATTTGCTGCTTTCATGGCTTCGGTCTGAGCAGCAGGGGGAGATACTTCTCTCACCACCTCTCTAACAAGTGCCAAGGGCCATCTCATCAAACGCTCCATCACTATCTTACTTGCTTCACTTCCACCTGAAGCCCCTCCTCCTCCCCTAGTCCACTTCTGCAGGGTCAGTCGGACTTAATCCCCCGGCCTCTTACAGCTGACCTAATACCTCCCGCCGCCACCCTGAAGTCTCAGACTTCACAACCTGCCGAGTCACCACAACCCGTCTGAAGGTCTAACGGGGCTCTCTCGCTTAAAGTCGGTCAAGTCGAAGCCTCGAGTCAGAGCCCACCTGGCACCGGATAATATAGGTCCGATAAACTCTTTTTGTTTGTTCGAGGAAAAAGCGGTCTGCTGACTACCGGGACAGGTCATAGTCGAGTTGAGGTCTGGAGTCAATTAAGTCCAAGTGAAGTCACACATCTTCCTGAAACACGTGAAATAGCATCGTGGCGTCATCAGCTGGGACTTCAGTCGACGTGAATGCTTTCAAAAGTCACAAGGCTAACTGGGACTTGAATCTTGGGCTTCGGAATCCAGCTCGCTCCCATAATGATTGTAACTTCATCAACTGATGGAGGGAGATCAAAATAAAGGTTCGAATTTGAGGAAGAAAATCAACCTCATAATATAAAAAGTGGTTAAATCAGTCATGCGAGAACAAATGCATGCCTGAATACATCGCAACTGTCCTATACACACACACACACACACACATGGCTGTGCATACATGCCTCAGTGTACACACGCTACATGATTAGTGTTGTCTGGCATGTTATGACTTAGGAGCGGTAATGATACACTGGAACCAGTCCAGCAAACTTAATGAAAGCTCCCCAGCTTCATATAATCACGGCACGTGCACGCATCATGTACGTGCGTGCTTCCATAATCGAGGCTGATGACCTCACTGACCTCCCCGATGCTTTTCCCCCTCAACACGTGCAACATGCACGACCACCACTCGGCAAGATGTGGAAAAGTGCTGCGTCGGAGATTTAAAAGTAAACATTATGAGAGTCAAACTAAGATGGGGGCGTTATTAGCCATTAGCACAATCATAGCTAACATTTATAGAAAGGTCACAAGAGGAGAAATGGATGGATGGATGCGAGCCAAATTGTCTGTCAAAACATAAAAGGCGAGATTACTCGCAGCGGGTGCGGTGGAAGGCGCTTCACACATTCCCTTGAGTCTGGCGGTGACCTCACGTGGTGCCACCTGACTGTTTCCTTACTTGTTTCCCAGCCCAAAGGTCGGCCACAGGCAAGAAGTAGGTCACAACACGAAGAAGGAAAAAAAAAATATGTGTACATCGGTTTAAAGCCTTCATGAGATTCATCCTCCTTGGAGGTAATCCCTGCTCTGGAATCACTCCATCATAAATATCCTTTAGTGTGACAGATGAAAAAAGAAAAATACATTTTCATAGCTGCGCTTCAAACGGGATTACAGAGCAGTTTCCAATTTGGATGAAGATCATCAATCCGCTTTCCTCAGATTTACACCAGCATGTTTATGTTTAGCAAACATATGAAATGCGGCAATAAGGCTTCAACATATCCCGAAATGATCCGTACTTTGGGCGATTCTTGCCTTCTGAAATAAAGCTTGGTGTGCAGAATTCTCAAAGATGTTTGGCTGGCTGTCAACATCACTCCTGCTCCTGACTTGTTGTGCTCGATTGAGAGATTTGGGGAGAAGACACCACAAAAAGTTCTGCTTGCCCCAAATCTATTATTATTTTTTTTTTTAAATTCAGGGTTAGGGTTGGTTTTAGGTTAGGGTTTATGGTTGCCATGTCCAGCATGGGTACGCCCACAATTTTTTTTCCAAGAAGTCCAAAAAGCTCCCGATTTCTTCCAGTTCCACTTCCATCGACAAACGGACAGTGCGAACTGGCGCCATTTTGTAAGCGTTTCGTTTCATCACGAGTAGAAACACTTGACTGTGTTCCTGCAACTCTGTGAGATTCCCACCTCCATCACTTCCCACATGCGACCTGTCATCATCACGGCCGTGGTCAGCCGTCACTTGGACTCGCGCGTGAGAGGCACTCACCCTGACGCTGTGAAACTCCACGCAGCTTCCAGCGCGGCCCCTCGCCATCTCTTCTTGCTTGTCCATGTCAGGAAAGTTCTCCTGAAACATTTCCCCTGCTTGAAAAGTCACCCGGGATCGGTCTCCCGGCTTTTCCTCTCAGGTGTGGCGGAACCTGAAGTTGTGTAGATCCATTGGGGGAAGAAGGCGGAATCTTCACCAGGGTGTGAAATGTTTCCCTTCGCTGCCTGCTTGGCCGTCTGGCTGGCCGATTCGTCGGGGCGTTTGGTCCCGTCCGGTCAGTTCCCCCTACCTTGCAACCTCCTCCCCCGGGCTCAGCCCACACCCAGACCAGCCTGCCTGGTCCTATTGGCTAGTCAGGTGGAGAGGGGGTGAATGCGGGTGGGCTCCAAGGGGGGGTTACAGAGAGGGCATAAACAAGGGGGGAGGGGGGTGGATTGATATTCTTTATATGTGTAGGCCAGAATAATGTTGGGAAATGTTTGGAAAATATTTAGCTTATGTCGCATGAAAACTGGGGTGTGGAGAGTTGTTATAGTCACCGTACAGGATGCAAAATAAAATGTATGCGGCATAGTTGCAAATGGAACGGTCGGCAGTCGCTGCTGTACGCCGCAGCTCACACTTAAACGCTCACACGCAGACTAAACTAGCTCTCCGATGAAAGCAGTTCATATCTTGACATTTTCTTGTCAGTAAACGTCCACTTTTGTCCCTCGTGCGCCAATTTCACGGCTCTTCCACACCAAACTTTAACGATCGTCAGTTCTCCGACAGGAATGATAACAAACTCTTAAGCGGCGACTTTGTGTTTGGATTTCAGAAGTCAAGTACGCTTACAAGGACGTTAACTCGCTTCTTAAGATACATTACAAACACGCTTTGACCCAGAAATGTGGGCTGATGACGCAAAAGCCTTCCTACAAAGGGAAGCGCTGATCGTCTGATTCATTTAGCTGCATCACAAGCTATCTTAATGACGTCACTAGCAAATTTTATGCTGGAATGCTGGACGGAGCATGGCAGCAAAGTTTGAAGACGTACAGAATACATCACCAAACTTAGCTCATGACTTTTACTTGAAAATTCTGCCCTCAAAGCCAGTTTTAATTAGGTACATGAAATTTGGTAAATGTGTCTATCATGATTAGACTGATCAAATAGGAGGCCGATTAGGAGGTGGGTGGCTGCGGGCTAGCGGGGGGTGACAAAAAAGACAAAAGGCCACGTAAACATCATGACCAAGCATTACAAGTCTGGGAATGAGGCCGGCGAGCTGAGAGGATTACGACTGCTCGCTGACACGCTCCAGACTTTGATCTGTCAGTCACGGCAACATGCTAGCATTCGCAAAAAGTAACGTAACTAAACCAAAACTAAGTACTCGTCGTACGAGGACACTAATGAAGTAAAATTTTGTTCAGTACAGTACTTCTCTGGATCTCCACGTAACTTGAGTGATTTCTTTTTTGGAATCATCACCGAGGTCGAGGTGGATTCGCCCGGTGTGGTCGGCCTCACGCAGGTCCGGCCGAGTGGCCGGCCAACCCCTGATCCCCGTGCCGGATTCGACTAATTGGATCATCCCGCGGCGGAGCCTTCAAAAGGCCAAAAATCAGACAGTCACCAGAGCGAGACACAAAACGGCTAATTAGCGTCAGCGAACATCACAGGACTCCCAGCAAGTCCAAAATATCTTCTTCATAACTCAGTTCAAAAGCATTTTGTTAGCTCCTTCAACGCCCATGAAATGTTTTTGTGTCCAATATTACACGAAAACTAATTCATTTTGTAAGTTTGCGGGACCACTGGCTAGCCTGATTAGCTTGAAACATAATAGTGTTCAATTTTGGCTAATGAGCTAACAACAAGATAGCTTTGTTTTATGGACAGTACATATTTCACATTATCTTAGCATTTTGGCT
This sequence comes from Syngnathus acus, assembly GCF_901709675.1. Taxonomy (NCBI): domain Eukaryota; kingdom Metazoa; phylum Chordata; class Actinopteri; order Syngnathiformes; family Syngnathidae; genus Syngnathus; species Syngnathus acus. The sequence goes on along the minus strand of NC_051105.1, from coordinate 2,084,421 downwards.
AGCGACATAGCTGCGTAACTATAGCCAAAGGCTACGTCTTCGTACACTTGAGGCATGGCATGAATGTTTTTGTATAATTTTTGTTTCCGTGCATCTTAGTGTTAGCCCTGTTGGTACCTGCAAATACAAGGCCCTGATTTTAACACTCATTTTGGGGGGATGACTAAACTTTTAAAAATATAGCTAAGGTTACTGCCCCCCCCCCACACACACATTAATATTTTTGACAGGTAACATCATAGATCACACTCCCCTGTGCTGAAAGTATATTTCTGCGAAAGCCAAGGAAAGGCGATACTTCCCAAAGATCTTATCGAATTCTTGACTGACGGATGTAGAACTCCGCTCTCTCAAAATGTGTCGAGGTTAGCGCGTGAAGGCGACCAAAACGTCAACAAAAAGTTCACGCGCGTGGAAAATGAAGACAAATGATTATTTGGCAGCATTTATTAGCGACACGTTCCTGGCAACGGCGCTGTGGGGACTCATTTTTCACTCAGATTACTCCAAGGTCAAAGTCATTGTTGGACTAGATGTGTCAAAAGTAAACCTCACATCAATTTTATTGCACTTAGAGTGGACTGTATCGTATTAGAATAGACATGAATTGTAAATTGAGTCACAATTCGAGTGAATCTTTTTTTTTTCATTTTGTTATTGTAATGAATCGCGTCATGACTGGAGTGAGCCTGCTGCTGCCGCTGCTCCATTATTGACATTATCTCCGTCATTATTTACATGATTATTTGCATTTGCGTCATATTCACGGGATGAGCTATGAAAAAAGAAATCGCTGCGTAACAGCTGCTAAACACACAAGGGTTTCCCGTGGATACGGCTTGGCCCGGAATAGGCCGATGTGCTTTATTGACGTCCAAATATGGTCCTAAAGACATCATCCCGCTCAGAGCCGCTGTCGTCTGTCACGCCGCTGACGGCTGGACAAACACTTTAAATCACGGGATCAACGTGTCCGCTCATTCAACTCTTTGAGCGGAATAAGCATTCTGCAGGTTGATGGAAGTCCCGTGCTTTCAAAGGGGGACATTTTGGATGATGTCTCAAAGTGGCCACGCGCCATGTGGGAACGCAAATCGGAATCTGTTATCCATCTAAGTCGTATCGCTGAGGCTCACATCTTTTCATTTCTCGCGCACTCCCACTTGAAGAAAACAAGCGTTACCTGCAACCCCTGTAGAAAATCATTGGGGTGTCGGGCCAGATCATTTTCGCAGGAATGCGAGACACACAAGCCCTTTCTTTAGTAGGACTAATGTAAGATATTATTTTGGCTAGCAGTAGAGTTTTATAACAGCTGTTTTCTCATCTTGTGAAATGGCTTTGTTACAACACTGCATGATGGCTTCCAGGGGTTCTTCGAGGAAGACCTCCTCTGAGTCATTTTGGACAATTTCGACCAAATTAAAACCTCGTATGCAACGACACCAAATTGTGAAACATCTGTTTTTTCGGAATTGTGCGTGAAGAGAACATGGCGGTAAAATTTGATGACTTGCCGGAATCGTCAAACAAAGCCGTCAACCACGATCATTTTTCTTTAAGCCTGGGAAGCCAGTTTCACGGAACAACCTGAAACTTGGTAGCCACGTCTAAGATGAGTAGACCCACCAAATATTCCACAGATGCCTGAAAAGACACAAGGAGGTCATCTTTATTGTTTCAAGCAGACGTTTTAGCTTAAATTTTGAAGCATAGTTATAAATTCTTTTGAAAATGCAGTCCCTGAATTCTGTCACATTTAGCAGCGTGAAATTTGGCAGCCACGGCAATCAGGAGTAGACCTACCAAAAAAACTCTCCAAAGTTGTCCATTTCTTAAGTCGACACTTTTGGGCCATTATTAAATGTCCTTAGAATTTTGTTCTTCCCCCGAAGCTACAGGAAGTTTGCCATTCTGCTTTGAAGCGGCAATTTGGTGTTGTTTTGGCGTCTTTGTAACGAGAAAGATGACGTGATGTAGAGAAGATGGTGAGAAGTCAGGCGGCGGGGGTCAAACGCTCCCCCTTGGGGCCGGCTTTGCTCGTTGAGCCGAGGCCTTCAGATTTCATTAAGCGCTTCTGTCTGTTTGTTTGTGTGTGCGTGTGTGTGTGCACGCGCTTTTTACTGCTGCCAATCAGGGGCTGCCCATGCCCAGCCAACTATGGCGGGGTCCTCCGGGGGACACGGCGTTTACGTAACGCTTGGACGAAGAAAAGAGGAGGAAGAAGAAGAAAGCGGGCAGAGGGATGAGTGTGGCTATCTTGGGCCTGTTCTTTTTTTTTTTCAATGCAGCCAAACATAATCGTGAGAGGAAAACACTTGAATTCATGTGTGTGTGTGTGTGTGTGTGTCAGAAAATTAGAATCACTGGCAACCAAACAAGGACATGCATGAAGGAAACTTTGTGTTGTACTTTTTTTTTTGTTAGAAAAGTTCTAATTTAGGACAGAAAATAGAATCAAGCACATTGCCAGAAAGAAGCTCGCACGAAGCCGTTGGTGTTCCGATACTTTTGTTTGTCCTTTACGGTTCCGCCTCTTCAGCCAATCACAGACTCTCTGACCGCATGATGACGGTTTTCCTCTGCGGTGATGCTGATTAGTGGCTGGGGAGATTTATGCAACTATTTATATCGCTTTTCATATAGTATAGGGACACACACACACACATACGATGCGGTCAAGAAAAGCGAGGCCGGCAAAGGGCTGGAAAGTTGACGGCGTGCCGTAAATGTTTCTGTAAAGCAAAAAATAATCACGTTTGTTACGCAATCACTGGCTCACCTTTACGTCAGGCTTGAACAGCAAAGAATGTCCTCGATAGAAGTAACAATGTTATTTTTTTCAAATGCAAAAGATACATTTTAGTCTTCAAATCTAACATTTTCTTTCCCATTGATTTTTTAGTCCAATTTTGGAAACATCCAAGACAATTTTTCGAGGTTTTTGAGGCTTTTGTTAAACTAACGCAACTAAGCAAAACCTCCATGGTGTGTTATTGACTCTTTATATCTGTAGGCGTTTGAATTTGAACCCTCTCAATCACATATTGCGGTTCGCACAAACCTGACAATGAATATAAAAAAAAATGACGACAGTGCGGCTTTTGGAGGCGTTTGTTGTCTATTAGAGTTCAGAAGTGCTTCCAGCCTGATAAATCCAACCGGGTGGGAACTGTGCGGTCCCGAGCTGGAACGTGGGACAGAGGATTGAGGTTTTGGATTCGGCCCCGCGTGCTTCCTTGAAGCCTTTTTTTTCCTTTGAATGAAACCTCTGGCATTTTCCAGACGTCACAATGCTTTTTGACGCCACCGAGAACCGTCTGCTTTGTGTTTAGCGCAAAGTGACAAAGAAATGTTGGCCGCATTGTTTTGTAGCGCTTTGGAAGTACCGATTTTAAAAAAAACGCCACGTTTGGCCTGGGAATGATGGCCGTCTCGTAAAATGCTGCTCACCTCGCACGTCCCGCGCCGTCTCAAGCCGAGTACAAAGTGTCTGCTCGCAGCTTAAGCCAAAGAATGCACCTTGACAACTACTTGTGGTATTTCCTCTACTGCTGCTATCTAAGCAGGAAAACTTGCACTTTGTGACAGCTACACATATCAATCACTAAAATCATATCTTTCCGAGTCAGTAGAAAAGCGGACAGTGAATAGTCTCTTCGCTCTTATTAATTGCATCGAAATCGTCTCAAAGTAGTCCACAAATACATATAAGTCAACTGATATACTCCCTAAAAGGCACAAAATACTTGCAAGTTGTCTAAATACTCCAAATATTCCCCAAAGTCGGTGAGGATGAAGGACGGCACGCAGCTGAGGCACATCCCAGCGGCGTGAGCTCATCCACGAGCAGGCCGCACTCACTCGGCCGGCCGGCCGGGTGGGGCTTGTTTTGATGAGCGATAGGATCTTACGCTAAGCTGAGACCGGGGGAGGAAAGAGAGACCCTGAAGGTTGAGCACCTGTCTCTTAATGCGCTCAAAATACTCCCCAAACGTATATTTTCCCAAATACTCCTCAACAGTCGAAGTAACTTGGTTGACCCCAAATATTTGCACATTTTCAGTGTTCATAAAAGACCCCGGAAGTCATTTTCCACAGCAATCGCTGCGGTTCTGACACAAACCGATGCTCCAAAAGTTCCGAGTTGGGCTTGAAAGCTCCCGCCGGCTTAGCAGAAAGCGAGGCAATTCGTAAAGTAGTAAATGCAGCCTTGTGGAAGCTTTGGGGCCTTTGGCTCTCTGCCAAAAATCTGCACCGGTGGTTTTGTGGTTGACCTCGGATGGAGACGGAACGGCGGCGGAACAGGGGTCTGCATTTCCAAAAAAAGAGCTACGGAAGCGCTACATATAGCATAGCTCATTGTTTTATGTGCGTATATCCAAGGAACTCCAGTTTAACATATTTAGCGCTGCCTCTGCAGTTAATTTATCACAGCGAAAGGACGGCTCTGCTCGCGGACTTTATAGCGGGCCAGGAAACTTTGGGGTGGGGTTTACGGTTCTGAAAACATTACAACACAGATGGGGTTGCTAAACGGAGAGCTTCATCTTTCAGCTCAGCTCAGCTTAGCGCTGCGCTCGTCTGTCTGTAGATCTCACACTTATGTGTGTGTATATTGAAAAAAATATTCACGCCACGGACTGTATCCACATGTGCAAGTCATTCGTCTCCACTTATCTACGTGACAGCAGGTGGAAAACATCGCGGGAAAACAATCTGTTACTGTCAGGAGAAGCCGATGACATCAGCGAGCTCACATGCGCCGCCTTTGTCTCAGCTGTAACGCTCCGTTAGCGGGCCTCCGGCCAGAAGCGTTATGAGCTCCACGAAGGAACATTGCGACACTCGCTTTGATTTGATTAAGGAGTGAAAGAAAAGCAGCCCAATGTGAATCACCGTGTAAATACGCCAGCAAAGCGCGGCTAATTCTTCAGATATGCTGGCGTGATGTAGGTCAGCCAGTAATGTAAACGCTCGGCGGTTTCCAGCGACCCCCTCACGTGCCAGCAATCGGCTCGTTCCAAGCCCAAAATAACAATAAAACCTCTGATTGTAATTCACTCGCGCATACCTTTTTTTTTTTTTTTTTAAATCAAACACAGACCAAAGTCTGTGCGAATTCCTCTTCCACCCACCATTGTTTGAATTTGTCATGTGCGGGTGAGCGATTGTTGTACGATGGAAGAATTTGACGCACAAAAGGCGGTTGACTTTGGCTCGGAGCCTTTGTTGATAACAAACAGTGTTGAAAAGCACAACGTACCCGAGCCATGTGAAAAGAATCAAGGACAAAGATGATGAAGATTGCGTTGGTGGAATATTCATTAAGCAGAACATCTACCTGCTTTCAGGCAGCGGCCATTTTGTATTCTGCCGCTGTCGACTGAAAATGCCTCAAGGCACGATAACGACCCTCAAGGCTCACTTGTTGTCTGGCTCATGGTCGATTTGGTCAATTCAGTCAAATCAACAATATTTAGGTAACATTTGGGGTGTATTTGTGAATATTTTAAGTTTAGGGAGTGTTACTCTAGATTTACCGTACGTGTGTTTTAGGAAACGCTGAGCTAGCAATAGCGAATGCCGCCAGAGCTTTTTGACATGTTCTCAAATGATTTAAAATGTCACGTTCTCTCTCAGTTTGTTGATACTGCATCCAAGAACAAGTTCTCTGCGTCATATACCTGCGGGTTTGACCTGACAGCGATTACGTAAACTCTGTTGCGGGTGTCGTTGATATTTTCATGGTTGACATCCAGTTAGCGCCATCGGTTGCTTATGTGCGCACTTGACAGCTTCCTGATGTGCTTTTAAGAATAGCCTCAGTGACCTCAAAGTGGCACGCCACATGGAACAAGTAATGCAGGCTGCCAAATGTGCACGTGGAGCCCATATAGATCCCAGTTAATGGCTCCATCTTAGGACCATTGAATGGGAGATGCATCAACCCCCCGGGCCCCCCATGCCATACAGCTTTTAGCATTCGTGCATGGCATAATGGTATACTGTACTTTATATTGATGGGTGAAAAAAGGAGCAGCACGACTGTGTCAGATGACCTGGATTTAATCGCAACACGTTAACACCATTGTTAGATTTGCCACAATTTGGCGATCCCTGCTGTGATCGACCGTCCCACCTGCTGAAGAAAGTCTCCGGCCTCCCTCGCCTCTGATTGCCACTGAATGGAGAAATGAAGTCCAACCTGGAGATTTCCCGCTGTCAGAGGTTTTATTGTGGTCACATTTAGCGGCGGTGTGCTGGAAGGTTGACATTTAACTGGGAATCCCGCTGTCACTCGGGATCAATTCATTCTTTCGACCTGTGGAGGGGGATGTGTGCGGGCTGGAGAGACAAAGGCACGGAAGGGAGTCGGGGCTGTTTTTTAATAAGACCTTTGGGGTGCACACAAACACATCGAGATGAGAAGCCAGGAAATAGCTGGATCACAACAACGCGGCCATGCCGGGACTAAAGGCTAACGAAAAGCCGCCGCCTAATTAAGGGAGTCCTTAATGAGCGATTAAAGTGCTCCAATACAGGGAATTATGGTTGGGAGAAAAAGGGTGGAAATGACCAGAGGATGGGCAGTGACCCACATTTGGAAGATGAGGGGGGGCAAGCCCAACTGACACCCCCTCAGAGCCCCTCTGGGGGTGGCCTGCTCATTGGTTCATTACACATAGTAAACACATGTACCCACCCACCCTCCATCATGGTATACACACACACACACACACACACACACACACATTTAAAAAAAACAAAAAAAAAAACTCACTACCCCCCCCTTTCAATATGATCGTCATGCTCCGCTGAAGATAAATGCATCTGCTGGAATGCAGGAAGAGAGATTTACTACGGCTGATACGAACTATATGCACTTCATCTCGTGAATCATTCATTTTTCATCCATCATGGCTCTCATACTACCTCTGAAAGCAGAAAAGTGCAAAGTTGACAAATTTGACCGCCCCCATTTCTGTGTTGGTATTAAGACATACAATGGATAGCAAAGGTTTACACACCCTTATTCAAATGCTAGATTTTTGTGATTTTAAAATGAGACCAAGATAAATATTTCTGATCTGACTATAAAATGACTTCCATCAGTGATAGAGAGAGACAGACGCTTCCTTCCCTATAATTCAATTCCATTTCCTATTTTATGGTTATGGACACTCTTTCCCCTCTGTGTCAACATTACCTTCAGCAAGATTTGCTGCCTTCACGCACAATTTGAACTCCACTCTGCAATGATGTTTCCAACACTTGACACCTATGGGGCCTGTCACACCTTTCACTTTCCATCAACATTCATGGACCAGGTTTGAAGGTGGGGGTGGCGTGCAATTGTGTCATCCCCCACCGGGAGGACGTTTGGCCAGACGCTTTTATTTACCTTTAATGTCGGTCTCCCCCACCCTGCTCTTTGGTAGATGTCGCAGCGGATGAAACGTTGCACTCGGATGCTGTCCTCAGGCGGAGGCGAGGATGGCAGCTGCGCTCACATGGACTAAAAAAAAAAAAATATATATATGAAAGTGGGCAACGAAGGAAATATGTGGAGAACAAAGACCATGAGGACTTAACAGAACCTTACAGTTGTGTAGGCATTGCTGATGGGCCAGAAGTGGTCATGTCAAACTCAACATGTAGTGTACAACATACTGTGCATTTGTGAAAATTGACAGTCAAAAATCCAGAATACACTTTACCTTTGGAGAAACAATAATTTATTAATTAAAAATAAAATAAATAAGTAAAAAAAAATTAGGTGGTGTTTTTTTAAATTAATTCTTAGTTATTTTGATTTTGAAATAAAACCAAATATAAATACATTTTCCAGTATTTTTTCAGATTTTTATTCTTTTAACATTCTTAAAATATTAGGAAACTCCCCAACTACCTTTGCAAATGGATCTTTGTTGATCAAGGCTAGGGATTTAAAAAGTGAGATAAATTTGACTACGAAGCCGTAAAAGGTGGTTTGGGAAGCCGTTTTTATTGTACCCACAATTTCCCGAATAATATAGGTTAATCACTTGTTCTTTATATTGATTAATTCTAGAGGGCTTCATTTTATGCCTCAAAACATTTAGTATGTGGTGTTTAGCGCCTCTTAGTGGTCAAAAATGAAAGTGTTCAGAATCGGATTTTATCTGGCGTCAGTTTGTTTCTCGTAAATAATTGTTTTCATTCTTAAATTGTTTTCATTCATGAATGAAATAATTATTACAATATATGAGTAATTCATGGATTGCTTTGAATTGTTAACAATTGCATTACGTTACGTGGGCCATGAATTCACGTTTTTGTCCAAAACTATGCTTTATGTCGATTGGCAAAGTTTGTATATTGTAAGGAATTTTCTAAATAAAATAATTTACAACAAGATTTTTACATGCAGGTACAGCACGCATGTTGCGTCAGTCGTGTCAATTGAGTCACGTGATCTCGTACGACTGAACTCTCGGGAGAAAAAACGCGGGCTTCTTGTCGCCATTAACTAAACGAATAGAGAGAAAGAAAGAAAGAACGAAAGAAAGAAAGAAAGAGAATACAATGGAGCAACCCAACTCCATCATTTGCCAATTCTGTGGGAATGCCTATACTTTGCCAGGTATATAAATTGATTTGTATTTTTACAATAAAGTTTGTACAAGTAGCGGTGTTAAGAGTACGAACAACTAGCAACGCGAGCTACGATTAAGCTAACGTGGCAGTGTCGAAATATGCTCAAAATTATGCTGTAGGTAGTTCGAAGTGTCATAGGTTAGCTGTTGAAGTTCGTTTTGTTAGTTACTGAAAGCGGATTAATTTGTTTTTGGGCCGGCTAACGACAAAAAAAAGTTTGTATTACATTGTGCTGTCTAATGGCAGTAATTGGGGTTTGATGACGTCACACGCTGACGTTGTGATTTCATTATTATTTATTTCGATTATCATCTAATGCACACCTCTAAGTGTTTTGGGTTGCATTCTGACCAAACTGAGTTTGTTTTTTTCTACTCAGAGAATCAATCTGAAGGCAATCTGCCTCGTACGCTCGTATGCGGTCACATCTTCTGCACGTCCTGCCTGGAGTCGCTGAAATGGGACAATGTGGTCCAGTGTCCCGAGTGTGAGGTGAAACGACATTGATGGGGCCTTAAAGTGCTTTTGCTCTCTGTATTTGTTGCCTGTGCTAATGAAGGCCCTTTTGTGCAGGTGGATTCGGTCCTGCCTCAAGACGGCGTGTTTGGGCTGCAGGAGGACAGCCGCATCATTGGCCTCGTCTACACCACCAGAATGAATAAGATGAAAAGGCAGGTCTGGGCCTTCAAGGGCAGATCTCTTTATCTGTTGTTGAAGATATAGGATTTTGTTGTTGTTATTGGAAAAAATATATATTTTGGGAGGGCTGGCCGGTTACGGTATGTTTGGAGCCGCCAAGCCATGCAGTTTGATTGGCTCGTTTCATGTGAAATTGTTGAAATCAAAATTGCATCCATATTTTGACAAAATTGACATTATTCCCCAAGAGAAAGTCATGTAATTTTACATTATCCATCAAGAAAAATATTTTATTTCTATTCCATTATTTTGAAATTTGACCCAAGTTAATGGAACTTGGTTCTCTGTGTGTCCCAGGTTGGACAAATCAAACAATCGGAAAAAACAAGTGCAATCCTCTGACATTAGCGGCAACACTGTGGATGCCATGCAGGTACAATTTATGTGCTGTCAACTTCTCAGTTGTCTGCTTTTTTTTGTACATTTTTCTACCATGCCATGCACTATAGCACATACATACAGAACTTCTAAAGACATCATCATCTTCATAACTCCAGTAATATTAGTTGTTTTTCACGAATAACAAATATATACCTCATGTCAGTGAGTAGTGTCCTACATAGATTAGGCTTCACTGCACATCAAAAAAAGCGAGGTATCCTTTAAGACTGGATGTAGTCAATAAATGTTTTCCTCAGCCGGTGAACCTTGAGAAGAGCGCGAAGGCTGTGGATGAGGCGTTGGCCACTGCTGCAGAACATCTGGACATGCTGGAGTACTTACACCAGGTGGAACACACACACTTAGTTCTCCAGAATACTCTCGACATGTGGAAGTGCTTGATGTGTGTGTTTTGGCGCATCCGTGCAGACTTTAAATGCAGGCTTGGCAGAGCAAGTGAAGACTGAGCAAGCCCGACTAAAGATGGAGATCTCCCAGGCCGCTGACAGGGCGATGCGCACCACCCAGAAGTGGTACGAATGTGCAAGGCATGGCGTTGGAAAGTATTCACAGCACTTAGCTTTTCCCGCATTTTGTTCCATTTGCCTTATTCTGGAATGCCCCCTCTCGAAAGTCCATTTTCATAAAATAAACGGATGGTATCGGGCTGTAACGCTACAAAATTTCGAATAAAGACTTGACATCCATCGCTGATGCTGTTTTGTGTGTCCAAAAGGCGAAACATGCAGCTGAGTAAGCTCAGTGGACTGGATGTTCACTTCACCAGCACACATGCCGAACTTTGCAAAGTCAAAGCGAGGATGGACGTTCTGGACAACGCCGTGCAGAAAGCCAAGAATGTCCAAAGCGTGCCCCTCCTGAAACATTACAGCGACTTGGACAAGGTGCGTGATGCCATATTTTTTCTCAAACCTTGTCGGTTCAAGAGCTATCATCATTACAGCATTCAAATACAGCCAGTAACATGCTCATCCGTGTTTGGAAGCTTAATGCAGCACACTGAATCACAGGAATGCTTTGAAATAGATATCAGGAAACATATTCCTAATATTTGCTAGTTAATGCTAAATGATTCTGTTTGTATGACAGATTTTGGAGACTCTGCAGGCCCCCATAGACAAGGAGTCCTTCAACATGAAGTGCATCACCATGGGCTGTGGAATGAGGTTTGTAATCACGCCATTATTAATTATCGGCGCCACACAAGAACAAGAACTGTACCAAGCAATGCTCATTGTTCGCCAGAAAAAATTTACAAGGCGAGGCAATAAGAAGTTCGCCAATGATAACTCTCATGTATTTGGTTTAGTGTTATGTTCAAGTCCAAGTGGGGGAACCAGAGTGTGGACCTGTTTCTGAAGATGGACACAGGCAAGCCAAACAGGTGACTCCTTTCAATATATCCTCATGAAGTGGCCAGGAGCCATTGTTTCATCAACTGTAGCAACCAAGCTCGTCAAGCGACTCAACTGTATATCAAATCCGTTTTCCTCTCAATTGACCGAATGCTAGAAAGCATGTCAATGGAATATTCTAGAATGAGAACCGCTAGAAAGATCCCATTTTAGGTTGCATTGGCCAGTTTAGGCTCTAACAGAGTCACAGTTTAGGAAACACTATTATTGCTTATCATTTCACTGCCGCATTTGTCTTATCCCCGATCATCTAGCCTGTCTGTGGTGCCACCCCGCCTCCAGCAACAAAGCAGTGAGCTGGCCCAACAGCCTCCCGGGCAGGCTCATGGTCAGTCATTAGCCAGCAGCTACGGCCACCACAGCCACGGCAGAGCCAAGAGCCCGCTGAGGAGCACGAATCAGAGGATAAGCCCGAGCAGGAGCCCGGCTTCTCGCTGCCGCTCTCCGCCCCCGACTCGTGGCAGCATCTGCTACAACTCCAAGGCATCCTCTCAAGTTGACGCCATCCATGACATCATCGTTGAGGATTTCACAGAGACGCAGAATCAACATGGTATGTCCACATCTAAAAGACCCCCGAGTTGTTGTCATGTGTTCTTAATTTCTCTGTAGGGATTAATCAAATTTTCTGAATCTGAAGTTTCTGCAGGTGCCCCTCCCACTGGTCCTGAATTGGCCAAAGATAAGCGAAGGTCACGCAGGAGAGGAAGCTCGCATTTGTCCGAGCAGACGAAAAATGGTATGAAACATATACTCTGAAACTAAAAACCAGGGTCTGAGTCACCTTGGAACAATATTACCCAATGGAAATGGAGATAATCAATTCACATTGTATTGAGCAGCCATGACATGCGCACGTTGTGATTGATTTAGAAACACATCAGAAATAAAATAGCTTGGGTTTTTTTTCTGCTCCCTTAAGTCTTCAATCAATGAAGATACAAATTACAAGCATTTTTTTTTTTTTTTTTAAATTCCGATTGTTGACTTATTACCAACATGTTGGCCTAAGCAGACAGAACAGAGACTAGTGTTTGAAACTTGAAAATAAATCTTGACTGTCCGCACTGTCCTCAGTTGCTCAAAAGGTGGTTGTGACTCATGTGGTCAACCCCACTCACTTCTATGTGCGCTATGCGGCCAAGAAGCGAGAGAGTGACATCCTGTCCAAGGAGATCAACACCTTCTGCACACTGGACGCCAGTTGCTTCTCCACTGCCGACAACGTGCAAAACGGTGCGTTCATTTTTCGATTTCGACGACGGATGTTTGTTGTCGATTGTCGCAAAGAAACGTGTAACTTTCCTTGAAGGCTCCATACTCTTGGCAAAAGGAAAAGAGGGTCTCTGGTGCCGCACCAGCGTGCTGTCGGTCTTTCAAAACGGCCATGACAGCAGCGTGGAAAGCTGTCCAGTCGACCAACTCGGCCACATCCGCATCTTCTTTATTGACTACGGCTACACCAAGAGCTTGGCCATCGAGAGGTTAGCTTGTCCGTGTACGTTTGTAGAATAGAGGAAAAAACGAGCCAGAAAATCGGCTTGTTTTCATCAACTCTCCTCTTCATTTTTGTAGGGATGTCTCGAACACAGTGTCGTCGGTGAACAACCACCTGAGGAAGATAAACCCAGAGCTGGTTCGCTTTGCTCCTCAGGCCGTCCGATGTTCCCTCAAGGGCCTGGTCCCCTACGACCTGGTCAGACCATCTATCCCGCTAATATTGCGCATTTAATGTCATCCTTGACATCCTCAACTTGGCGTGTGTTTAGTCAAAGGGCTGGAGCAAGCAGGCTCAGAGGGCCTTCTGTGAAGTGGTTGGTTCCGCCGTGGTGGAAATGAGTTCCTTTGGTCAAGACAGAGACTCCTTGCTGGTAGACCTCAGCAAAGATCCCGTGGGACCATCCAACGACGTTCCCATCTCCATCCGGGACTATCTGGTGTTCATTGAAGTGGCCAGGTACTACACGCATATGTACTATACATACTAGTATACACATAGTTTGTAAGCACTGCCTTAATGTCATCGCCGCCGTCAGGTATTATTATCCGGTGAAGCCGAGCAGGAGGCCGTTGAAGTACTACTCGGCTGTCGTACCCAAAATCAACGTGGAGCACAACGCAGTGGTGACGCACGTCAACAGCCCTGATGACTTCTACATTCAGCTGGTACCCAACACAAACATCAACACTCTGCCCATGTACTTTAAATACAATTTATCAAATGAGAAAATGAAACTGTACCTGATCTCTTTTCTTCATCCATGTTTGCGACCAGCAGAGTGACAACATGGAGTCCTTGTTGCTAAAAGCCAAGCTTCAGGAGTGCTACAACGACAAGAATGCAGAAGAGAGCCTGCTGCTTTACTGTCCCGTCATCGGACAGGCCTGCGTTGCCCGCTTTGACGAAAACATGTGGCACAGAGCCGAGGTCATAGGTAAGGACTAGAGGTGTCCAAATTAACCGATTAATCGACAACAATCGTCACATAGTTGAATACTCGAGTCATCAACATTACAAAAACAAGTCTTTATTATGTGCTATCTGCGCACGTTTCAGGTAATCCAGGGTACAGAAAGGTGGACGTGTTCTACATTGATTTAGGATTTATGACAACGGTGTTGGTCAGCGACTTGAGGAAGATAAAGGATGAGTTCTTCTCCCTGCCGGCATTGGTAATAGCACTTACGTTGATTTCAATCTCATCCATGCGGTGTCCCTAAACCAGCTTTGTGTGGGTGTGCCCGTGTTACGTAGGCCATCCAGTGCTGCTTGTCGGATGTGCTTCCTCTGGCAGGAGAGACGTGGAGCGACGCCTGTGTGAAACGCTTCACCAGCCTGACTCATGGAAAATTATTCACCATTGGGGTTACAGGTCAAGTCAATTGAATCAATCAATCAATCTTACAATACTTATAAAAAAAAGAGTTCGCTGATTATTTGATTTTGAAAAAATTCACTGAAGTGCACATGTATGTTGCTGGACTCATTTCCTTGTCTGCCATACAGTAAAATCGTCAAAGAAAACACCCCTACCGGTCAAGCTGCTTGAGAGCAGCCCAACTGACTCGCCCACCAACATAGCTGAAGTGCTAATTCAAGAGCAGTTGGTGTGCTCCAAAACTGGGTATCGTTATTAAATAAAAATATAATAATAATTATGTTTGTTACGAAAAAGATTCGCAAACGGTGACTATTAATTGACTGTCATCATCCCACTTGTCTAAGGTTTAAGACCAACATGGTCTCCGATGACGCCTTGTGGGACTCGCCGCTTGAGCTGAATGGTCTCAGGCCTTTGGAGCTAAACGCTGACGCAGTGGTGGAGTTCCAGCCTCGGCTCAACCTCCCCGGCAGCCTGAAGGACGCCAAAGTGCGAGTGAGCCACATCAACTCACCCAGCAGCTTCTACGTCCAGTTTGTCAACGACGACTCTCAACTTAAAAGGTGGGCCGAGCGGTCTTTTGATCTGTCAATAGGCTGAATTTGCCACACAATCATTTGCCAGATGAATTCCTGCTCTGAGTCTGTATTAAACATATTCCAGGCTCAATGAGCTTCTGAAGAAGGAGTGTGAGCTCGCAAAGCTTCAGGACGTGGTGTGGACGTCAAACATGTTCTGTGCTGCTCGCGTCAACCAAATTTGGGAAAGAGGACTGATCTGCTCCGACGTCTCGTCCGATGACATAGCAGAGGTGTGCCATCTTATTTTGAAACTTGCCATTCGTGCAACTTTCAGTGACTCGGTCTGCCGTGTGTTGCCCGGCAACAAGGTGATGCGCTGTGACCATGGCAACAAGGTGAAGCTGCACGTAAGCAACCTGCAGCCACTGCCGGCTTCATTGGAGGGTTCTTTTGCTCTGGAGTGCTCGTTGACGGACATCAAGTAACACACAAACACATACAGTTTTAGTGATTCTCACCTTTATATAGGGACCAAAATGAAATGTGCTGTTTTGTAAAAGGCCAGCAGGGGGCCAACCCACCTGGACCGCCACTGCCTGTGATTTCATGCACTGCAACCTGTCAGGAGCCTCAGGTCTCATCACCATCCAGGTCTGAAGCTCACGTTCTTCCTCTGACACCTGTACTTGCTCTAACGTATTCTGACGTTGCCAGGAGCTGACGGATGAGCGTCCTGTAGCCGTCACATTGATGTGTACCAACAAGACTGGAGAGTTCGTCAATGTCTCCGACTATCTGGCCTACGAGGGTCTCGCCCTCAGGGAGAGGAAGCCCGTGTGAGTTGTTGTTCCAACATATGCACAGAAGGGTTTCAAGACTTTTACAGGTGTTGAATATTACAAAGCCAGTATTCTCTGTTTTTGTTTTGCAGTGAGCTCTCTGTTCCTCCCGAAAAGCCAAATGAAACTGATGCTCATTCTTGTGACGCCAACATACAAGCCGAGACTCCTACACAGGCAGCTCCTCCGTTGCCGGCGTACATTTCAAAACTTCATTTCCCCAGACCCGCCCCCCGCACAATCAGGGCCGTTGAGAAGGTGCTCGACCCCAATCAGCCACCCAAAATTCACATGGAAGTGAATGATGTTTTTTTTTTTTTTTTGTGCGTAGGTGCAAACAGATCTGTATAAAACACCAGAGCTTCCACAACTGGGCCACAACCACATGACCATTTCTGCCGTCAGTGAGGACGGACTCATCTATGCCAGAACTGACACTGCAGGTAACGCAAACAATTTATCTGGTGAGAACTTGAAGGAGATTGGATTCACTGGAGGTTGCTTCTCTTCAGAATGTCATTTGGAGAATCTAAAGAAGAAGATCCATCAGAGAATGAAGACGCTGCCCAATCAGAAGCTGTACACCTGGAAGACTGTAAAGGGATGCTCTGTCATTGGACCCGACATGCTGTGGTACCGGGGCCAGCTGCTGGAGGTCTTGGGAGGACATGTCAAGGTGGGTTTTCTTTGTCTCCCCCTGCTGGTCCTGAAATACAGAATACAAACCAAACTGACTGACTCAGATAAATCTACAATGATGACTATGAAAGAACCATTATGGTGGTTGCAGGTCCAATACGTGGACTACGGCCTGGTGGAGAACATTCCGGTCGTCCACGTGTACCCCCGCCTACTGTGCGAAGACATACCGCAACTCTGCGTGGCCTGTCAGCTCCACGCCACCAACCCTGTGAGACCAAACATTGGGTATGTCCATGCAATACTGCTGAAGACAGAGTGGTGGTGTTCTTGTCCTCAGATCGGCAGGATTTGGCATCAGGATGCCATAGAACTTCTCAACGAGATGCTCTTGGATCGCCGTGTGGACGTCAACGTCTTGGTACACACACGCACGCACGCATACACGCCCAGACAAACAAAGCTATGTAAATGTGTGTATTTTAGATGCTGCCGACTGACCCCAGGCAACCACTCACGGTTGAAATCTTCTTGGATGGACTGAGCCTCAGCACCATCTTGTGCCACCACAAACACGCCCTGTTTGACCAGACCACACCACCGGTATGGCAAATGATTGTGTTTCCATGGAAACTGCTATTTTGATGTCAAATTGCGCTTTTGTAGCCTTGTTTTCATAGCTATGGTATTACTTTTTCATGGGGAAAAAATTGCTTCTTGTTTGAGCATCATTTACAACCTTGTTTCAGTTTTAAGAAACTTCCTTTATCTCGTGTTTAGCCATGTACAAGTCATGCAAGTTTTATTTGTATTGTTTTTTGCAGGCACCTCCTCTGCCTCCTGTGCCCATTTTGGACATCTGGGACATCGACACAGAGGTACTCTGACTGATTCTGGGTAGATCCGTGATTCTCAAAGTGTGCCTAGAATACCACCAGTAGTAATTGTTTTTTTCTTCTTTCTCGGTACTTGGTATCAAACATTTGAGAGCAACTGATACGGACTCAGATTTCAAATTGTGCTACTTTGTCTTAGGGTCTGCTTGGCCCACGGGAAGTGATGTTGGGCCCCTTCACGAAGCCCGATTTGCCCGAGGTGGGTGAGCATTTGAACGTCCACGTGAGGCACCTGCAGACTCCCAACAAGGTAATTGCGATGAAATTATGGAACCTACCGGTACATATCCATAAACGTATTCATCACGTCACATGTCGCTGGTGCAGGTCTTTCTGTTTTGCGAGGACATGGCCCACGAAACGGTGGACGGGGAAACACTGCAAGAGTGCATGACACGGATTAATGCTGATGTTCTCAGTCTTCTGCCGCTTACCAGCTTCCCTCTTGGTAACATTGAAAAGGCTCAGCAAACCTAACTCTACTTTGAAAGCCTGTTATAAATTGCAACCCTTATCAGGCGGCCCATGCCTGGCGGAGTACAGCGACGGCAACTACTACCGAGCCAAGATACTGGAAATCATCAGCGCCGAACCAGTCCGGATCCTCATCCAACACATGGACTTTGGCTCCAACGACACCGTGCCCAGCAACTTGTACGATTGCATCGCAACACCCTTGACCGACAGTGGGCTCAGCCAAGTTCCGTTTTTCACTCCAGGTTGCGGCAGATGCCGGCCGAGCTGCTGCGCTTCCCGTTGCAGGCGTTGAAGGTGCACGTGGCGGGCTTCAAGGCTCCCAACATACAAACGGAGGGCCAGGTGCTGCCCTACTGCCCGGAGTGGAGTGTCAAGGCCACACAGGCCATGATCCACCTGCTGCACGGAGACATCATAGCAGAGTTTAAGGTAGGCCGTTTTGCATTTTGCTGCCGTCGAGTCACAATTTGATGGGAAGGAACCGGAGTGGGCCCACTCTAGTTCATCAGAGGCTCAAATTTGGAATCGTTTCAATAGAATAAAGTGGCCATTAGGAAATCTTAGCATTTTTGTGGAATAAGGTGATTAAAGGGAGATAGTGTTAAATGGAGGTATGTTGTTTTATGTTCATCTGCTTGAGTGTTGAAAAAGTTGTGCTCTAATAAGAAACTGCCTTGTCTATCCATCCAGTATGATGACGCGTCCACTGAGCCGTCCGTGTTGCTGTACAACCAGGAGGGACAGGCAGTTTTCTTGCCTCTGCTGGCCAGCGGCTTGGCACAACTTGACTGAAGGTCCGCCACACATGGTTTGGTTTATGTTTTACCTTCAAGCTGTCATGCGTTCGCCAAGGGAAAAAGTAGTTTGACTCTTGTTATCACGTTCTCAAGAGTCCTTTTAAGTTGCCACTTTGTTTATTTCAATGTCATTAAAGTGTGTTGTTCGTCAGTTTATCCTAGCTTTTGTTTTTGTACACATCAAGTAAGCAAGCAGGATTCATTTATGGTAATTGTTTAAAACAAAGAGAAATACAAATGTACAAATACAAAAATAATGGCTTTGCTTTTTGGCAATTTTAGAGTCACACATTTTAGAAGTCAGCATAGTGCTGAGGGAACATTTTTTCTTATCACCATAGCTGTAACGCTTCGAGGTGGGTTTCCAAACCGGAGGTAATAAATAGAAAGCTTCCTTGCGACTGGTTTTGATCGAGATCAATACGCGTGGCAGGTTTAGCGCCGCTCGTCCGTCAACACGTTTCCGTGCTTGTCTTTGACGCGTAGTCGTCCTCCGGGATATCGCGTCTCCTGCCGTCCGTCGGCGTAGACGGTCTTGACCGTGCCGTCGGGGTACTCTCGCCTTTTGTAGTCAGCCGTGTGCACCTCCTTCTGTCCCGTGTTGAAATGGATCTCCTTGGTGCCGTCCCTGTTGACCACCGAGACGTCATAAGTGGCCAAAGTGCACGCTTTGCCTAGTTTTCACTTTGATCTAAATATATGTAGAATTTTACAGGAAGAGTAGCAATTAGACATGAATACATTTTCAATGCACATAGAAAAAAATACAATTTGATGGAAATAAAGTATCACTTCCACAATAATCAAGTCTTTTAAAAGGAATTATAATAGGTAAAGTCAAAGTTTTACAGCGTCTAATGTTGTCATTTTTATATGTTTTCTGATCAATCAGTAATTTTGTGGTACGTTTTGAGTTGTACGACTGTTCCGTCCATCATGACACTCTCCTCACTGCCGTCTGGGAAGAGAATTTTCACTGTCTGGTCTGCAAATGTGATTTCCTTACGGCCGTCTGGGAAGTGTTTCTCTGCAAACCCAAAATGGATGCCACCTTGAACATAATCGAGCTAGAAAACCATATACAGTATTATTTTCTGATGACGGGCTGACCTGTCTGGTTGTTGGGGAAGTGCAGGACCTCCAAGCCGTCAGGATATGTGACGTGTGTCGTCCTGGTGTTAGCGTAGTAGTACAACTGGGGACCGGAGGACAACTTGTTCAGGAGCTCAAACTAGATGTCAGTCAGGTGTCCCAAGTGGGCTGCACTCACCACCCTGTGGTCAGCCATCACTTCTTTGGTGTCACCATTGAAGAAAGTCACTTTGACTGTCACGCCGTCACATGACACCTCCTTTGTGGTCCCATTGGGGTACACGATGACACGATCGCCACCAGCTAGGACCTTCTCCACCTGAAACACAGCCAGTCATAAATGATTGCTGCTTTTTCTCTTTGTTGTAAAGACGACTCGAATTGTTGTGAATCCATAGTGTGTCAGTCAGGTTTTGTCTTACCTTGCCGTCCGGATGAGTGATAACTTCCTGAACAGATTCACAGAACAGATTCTCACTTCTCTCTTCTTCATTTGACTCGCTTACAATCTGAATGAATCACAAAGTATCATTATCGTTATTAGCTTGAACTTTACAAATCAAAAAACCCGAGACTTTCAGAGTGCCATCTCTTACGGGCGAGGAGCTCTCAGAATGTTGTTCGTTTGGAGATTTCTCTTTGGCAGTCATTTGCTTTTCCTCTGACATTTCTTCATGTGACGAGGAGGTGGAGGATTCGGCTGGCTTTTTCAAGCTGCTCTTCATTCCTGTTGGGGTACAATATCGTCAGGGCCACCATTACGCTTTATGGTCAGAACATTCGAGTCTTTTCAAGGCACCTTTACCCGCATGTTCAGTGACGTTGCCTCTGGGGGGCGCTGCAGTGCTGCCGTGTGAAGGGCTGACACTCCGAGAGTCCAGGGGATCCTGAAGGAGGGGAAATAAAACGTATTTTGCACGATTCAGGTGCTTCATAGTAACTTTTCCTAATGGACATAGTACTCACGGCAAATGTGACTCCTTTGCTAACTGAAGGCGCACGTTTGACGTTTTTTCCAGCGTCTACGGAGTTCTTCAAGGCGCTCAGACGAAGTTTTTCCAGCATGCGCACCTCAAGAGATAAGATTGAGAAGCACTTTTAAAAGACAGAATCAAGCCTAAGATTTGGAAAAGCTTTTTGAGGGTGGTCTGGCATTAACCTCGTCTTTCAGCTCGTTGTTCTCCTGTCGGAGCGATTCGATCTGCTGGCGGAGGCGATGATGAGTGGCTGACCAGCGACTGTCCTTCTTCCTCAGGTCCTCCTGGAGGGAACTGAGCTGCTGCTTCAGAGCCTCAAGGTACAAAATGACATGACGTTCAATTCCATTTTTTCGGAACAACACACAACTCCGAAGGCACCAGTTGACTTTTTTTTATTGGCTCACCAACACCTTTGCATCCAAGAATGGTTAAATTCATGTGTACCTGTATTTCCTCACGTTCCTTTTTGTCGGGCACTGCTCGGGCGGCTGAAGCGTGTTTCTCAAAAAGTTTGCGTTCTCGCAGGAGCTTGCCGCTTTCTTCCCTCTTGTACTCCTCAAATTGAGCCAACTGCTCAGCTCGCTGCTGCTCCCACGCCAGCCGCTCCTTCCTGGAAAACCCAAAGTGTTAATAGAGCCACAAGGATAGGGGGACGTGGTCATCGCTTAGGATCCCACAACCTGAGTTTGTCCCGGTTCCTCTCGTTCTCCTGTTGGAGCTTGGCCAGCGCCGCGTTCTCCTTCTTGAACCGCTCAATTTCGATCTCCAGCTCCACCAGTCGCTCCCTCAACTGTGTGGACTGTATCTGCGGCCCTTTGATAGCAAAGACACACACTTTTATTGTCCATTTTCTGTTGTGCTTTTTCTCAATGCGCGAGCTGCTCACCTTCCTTGTTGTCTGCCTTTTGAGGTGGCGAAGGTGAGATAACTTCAGGCGGAGGAAGCAATGCATTTTGAGTTTTTGGCTTGAGCGCAGGGAACAGTTTCATCATGAGTTTTGGAGGAGGAGGCAGAGTAGTGGCAGCTTGTGACTCCGGATGGGTCGGTTCCGTGGGAACGGGTTCGACGCCGACCGCTGTGTCGTCCATTTCGTTCCACGTGTTGTCGTCGTCAAAAATTACTTGGCCTGCTGCCGCGTCTTTGTCGTCCTCCAGCGTGGAGCAGTCGCTTTCGTTGTCATCGTTGTTGCCGATACTGCTGAGCGTGTCTTCGCTCTCGTCGTCGTTGTCATCCTGGTAAGAGCGCTTGTCGTATGGCAGCTCCGACGGGGCGGGGAAATCATTGCAGCGGGAGGAACCGGACGGCGTGACTGCCCTTTCGGGCTCTTTAAGATCAGTGTTGGCCTTTGATGAAGAGTCCTCCACCTCCATTTCATCGTTGTCATGGCTCGTCACGACGTTAATTTCGGGGCTGCGCTTTTGCTCTCTGGCCGCTGGTGACTTGATGGGTGTGGATGAGAGTCGTCTGTGGTGAAGCCCAGCCACACCAAGAAGCTTCCGCTTCTCGCGGTCCATCTCCAGAATCTGCGGATCCCAAAAAAACAAACATGACAATTAGACAAGTAGAACTTCGAAAGTCCAAATGCACACCAATTGTCACCTTGCTGACGAAGGAGGAGTTAGATGAGAAGGAGAACTCTTCTGCAGCTTGCTCCAGTAGCTCAAACTCTCCCAGCTCCATGCTCTCCAGATTGCGCTTGCACTCCCAACGGCGCTTTTCCATCAATGACGTATCTGGTGATTCTCGTGGGACGTCGGGCGACTCCGCCTGCACGCCAGCCTGCTTTGTTGCAGGGCGACTGTCCTCCGCCACCTTGTTTCTTCTCACCTCCCCGCCTGTGTTTTGTCTCTGGTGGCATTCCAACAATTTGGTCCGCGTTTCTTTAATCTCGACCCTTCGGTCCCTTTCTTCTCTCGGGCGGTTGTCTGTGTTCAAAGTGGCGGTTTTGCGTTGGACGGGAAGCCGCTGGACGGTCGCTTTCTCACAGTTGTTGTGGGCATCGACTCTGGCCTGGCTTGACTGTTTGCGAGCCTTGTTTGAGTCCTTTTTGGGAAGAGAGCCCTTGTTGGTAAATCGAGACAAGCCCTCACCTCGCCTCAGAAAAGTCCTTTTAGGGGGCGCCGCCGACAGGCCTCCTTCTGGATTCTGTCAAAATAACGAGACATATTTCCACTTCCATCACAATGTTCCACTTTGTGGTATCTGACAGACGATGTTTGTCTCAATAGGAACACTTGTCTGACCTGCGGTTGCTGGGTATAATTCAACCTCTGCTTCTCCAACTTCAGCTGCTCCTCCAACAACTCCTCAAACGTCTGCTTGCCTGTCTGGATCGGCCTAGAGACAGACACAAATGGACACATACAGACAAAGATATACCGACACAAATGCACACAGCAAATAGACAAGCAGAGACACACGTTCTGAAAAAGAACAAAAGAAAACCACTATCATCTTACCTGTCTAGTGGCATGTGATGATCTTTTCTTTCGCTGTTCTGCGTGTTGTGGCTATTTGTGCTTGGTTTGGGAAGGTCATCATCATGCTTTGGGTCTGCGGGACACAAAACTACACTCTGGGTTACTTCCGTCACTTTTTGTACAGTGAAGCCTTCGTTACTGTGAGGGTTACATCTCAGACAGATAAGTGAAAATCTCAGAACACGTCCACAAAGGTTGCAAACAGAATGAATAGAAAAACCTCTCACCTTCTTCGTTGTGCCTTTCGATGCCATTTTGACCGCTTTGGAGCCGCGCGCGTGCTTCTCCCTCTTGGCGGTGGTTCTTTTGGAGTCCCCGGTGTTGACTAGAGTGGTTGGGCTCAGGACTGGAGCCTGAAACTCCCAGAGCCCTCTGCTGCTGCTCTTCTTGAAGGCGAAGGAGCTGGTCCAGCTGGTCCACTTTGAGCTGCTCCTGCAAGTGCTGCTGCCATCTCCTCAGCTGCAGGAGTAAATGCAGATCTTATTCAAGGTTTATTTGGCAACTGTGTAAAAACTTCATTTAAGTTTTGAACAATCTTGAAACAGGTCAATCAAAGTTTTAGCCTCGGGTAGTACCATTCTGACAATTTGTATGTGTATGCACAGATAAAACCCTCTTCCACAACCTTCAATGAATTGTGCACTTAATATTATGACTACCTGGTCCAGCTTCATCATAACGGAAACCTGCGAGCGGTTGGACGTCTCCTCCGGCCTGTCAGCCTCCATGTCTCCCCCGGGCACGCCCAGGCAGCTGCTGTCCACCGAAGCGGTCATTGGGGCAAAGTCTTCCGGCTCTGAGGACATTGCAGTACCTGGGGAGTCGTATCGTAGAGACCCGGGGTCCAGAATCACACCAGCCCTGGTGCTGCTCGGTATCCAGCGGGCCAAAAAGTCTGAGGACGAGCCTGGACGCCCAGCGATGGGAGAGGACATGATGTCGCCACCCCGTTCTTGGCTCTCCTTAATTCAGGATACGAGCAACAGTTGTTGACGACAGGTAAAGACTAGAGCTAACCGCACTTTGTTTTCACATGACCTCCATGTCGAGAGGATCGTATTATTGGTACCGATTGTGCAGGTCCTGGGCGGATTAGATCCACACCGATCCAACTAAACGTGAATCATAATCGCTATTAGGAGAATGGCAAAAAGAAAAGGCAACAGGGAGAAAGATAGAGACCAGCAGCGCCTTGCACGCTAAAAAATACATCAAAACTTGAAAGTGGATCAAAACACACACGTACACGGGTGAGCGTTACCTTCAACGCAGACGAGTGAGGCGCCGGCGTGAAATAATTGAGCTTTTAAAAATTCACTACTAGAAAGGGAAACTTTACGAACTTGCCGCCATGTCAAAACAAAGACCGCGAGAGTGACGTAGACTGTAAGAGCGAAGAGCGGCAGATTTCTTCAGGACTAATGCAAAGTCGCGAGCGCCATCAGCTGGCTCAAAGGGGAAGCGCACCATTAAGGAATCACTGTATTCAAAATAATTTATTCTACATAATGTCGGGTATATTGTATCGTTTGGGGTGCAGCTAATGAGGTAATATACAGCACTTTGATAAGATAACCAGACAAAAGAGTTATTTTGCTTTAAAAAAAAAAAAAAAAAAAACTTGGAAGCTGTCAGCGCCTCTGTACACTCCCTTTTTCACAATAAGAGAATAGGTTCTAGAAATATCTTTATTCAACGAAAGAAAGTCATGGAATATATTTGAAATCACATTAACACTCATTTAAAACTGGGATTTTCTAATCCTGTAAATGTTACGACAAACGTAGCTGAAATTAAGAGGATTACTTTTATACTGAAACGCGTACATTGAAACTCCCTTTTGGCGAACACCGATTGGTTGATACAAAAAATAATAAAAAATTGAGAACCTCATTTCGAACCGTGTTGGAATAGATAGTCAATTATGGAGAAAGTTACGTGTGATGTCCACGGTAAAGTACACATTAAACGGTTCGGGCTTCTTGTTACGTTCTTATTTAACCCACAATTATTCTTGTGTTGTCTTTCAGGTGGCGTATGTTTGCTGAAGACAGGGGTGAAAGATGGACCAAGTCAAGGCAAAAGCTTCTACGTGTGTGTGGACAAGCGTGGCTGTAACTTCAGCAAAGTGGCCAGGTCTGTTTAGTGTGTCTCTACAGTTTGTGAGTTTATTTGGACAACGAGTTGAAGTTGACAGCATCCTCCTTCCCCTTCAGTATCTCGGCCTCCCACTGCCTCCTGCACGAGGACTCCATGGTCGAGCTGCAAGCGTTATCTTTTCGCCAGCAGCAGCAGCAGTGCAGGTGGGTGGTAACTATCGAACTTCAAGTTGCGATTAGTGCTTTCTGGCATGTGCAGTATGTGCGGCTCAAAATAAGATAAAAATGGACTTCTACGAACATGAACCCAGTCAGGGAGCATCAACAGCAGTCGCACCAGATCCTGAGAAAGAAAAGATTCCCCTTAAGAGTGGCCTAAATAAGGGCTTTGCTGATATTGTAAAACAGTGAATGTATTGTCTTGTGCCAGCCTAAAAAGGACATTTCAGAGTCTGAACTTTTTCTTTTTTAACCTAAGTAGCCTATGTATATAAATCTTATTTCCTACGCAAATATGTATACGTATGAGTTTTTGCAGACTCATATACGACATTGTATTTTCTTTATTCCTCAGGTTGTTCTACAGGTGTGTGGAAGGTAGAAAATCTGGGCAGCAATGGTGTGGACATGTACCTTGGACTGTGGTAAGACCCTATTTGACATTTACTCCAATGCGCAGAAAAGGTTAAAAAAAAAAAAAACTACTACAGATAATGTTGTCAATGTCCATCATTATTTTACAGCCGGAGAACGAAGAGAATAAGTGTGAAAAAACGGCACAAGCTGCTTCTCTGCCACTTGTGCGAAACCCCTTTAAAGTTCCAGAAAAAGTGGGCCAAGAATCGAAGTGGACGCAAATAGAAAGTAAGAGCAAAGACGAAATGGCAAAGAAAAGTCCAGGAGATGAAGGGCAAGATAGGCCAATCACAGATGGCGACACATACAGGGCCAAACATCTTCCAGTGGGGATGAAGGTGAAGACAAAGTCTGTCGATAAAACATCTCCTCCAAGCACTTCGAAGCCCAAAAGCGACATGGCCAACCCCGGCGTCACTACATCTGTGCCCAAAAGCGACATGGCCACTTCCGAAGACTGTGCAACAAGAGAAATCTCCACTTCTGTGCCCAAAAGTGATACGGCCATCAAAAGCAACATGGGTGCCTCCGTAAGTTCCGTATCGGAGTCAAGTGCCTCCAAATCTGTGCTCAAAAAGGTGATGGTTGCCTCTGGAGGTTTGTCCAAAGCAAGTGCTTCCGTGCCTGCGCCAAAAAACAAAACGGTTGCTTCAGGAGGGTCGGACGACGCACCATGGAGACACCGTCAAAGCAACCAGTTCCAAGATGACGACGAAGAGGACGAAGACGTGGTGCTGGTGTCCGTAAAACCCCCTCAAAAGACCGCCATCCAGAAGCCACTGACCTCCTACTCTGGCTTTCAGCCAGCCTCCAATGTGAAAGCTCCACTGAGGGACCCCCGGGGGATGCACAGGATGCTGTCCACTCAGCTCCAGCAGAAAAAGGTGAGCCAGAACAGTGTTGCCTCGGTTATTTTGAAAAAGTAACTTCATTACTTTTCTGACTGTTGTATAATGGCACTAACTATCTTGGCTATCGGTCGTACGATGCGCTCAAGGCCACCCTGGCAGCGGTGAACGTGGCGGCGCTGCCAGACAAAGGCGAGCGTCTGAGGACTCAGGTTCAAGAGCTGGAGGCGGCGCTGGAGTCTCTCAACCTCAGTCCCGCAGACGAGAGGCCAACCAGCAGCCAGGGTGAGAACGCCCCCAGCCGCCCGGGCGCCACCATCCTCATTCCAGCACTTCCCGCCCAAAGACAGCAACTTCAGCCAAGGCAGATGTCTGAAGGTAAATGGCTTCACCGAGGATGTTATCAATTTGAATGTTGTTTTTTTTCTAAAGCATGACGATAGCCACAAAAATATTCTCAATATTCATTCATGTGGTCATTGTAGCACACCAGGCCTTCTACGGCGGCCGTATGACGGACAACCGTCTGCTGGCGGTGAAGAACGCCACAAGCGAGGCCATTGACCATCTGCACAGGTCGCTAGAGTCCTGCCCGGCCCCCGACGCCGAGGCTCCGGACCCTAAGGGGCTCAAGGTTCCGCTGCTGGCCCACCAGAGGAGCGGTTTAGCCTGGCTGCTCTGGAGGGAAGAGCAAAATCCGTGTGGAGGCATTTTGGGTAAAGTGCGCCACTCCAAAGCTTTTCATCTTCAACTGAAATTTGTTTTTGACACGCGTCGCATTTGTCGCCTCAGCCGACGACATGGGCCTGGGGAAAACGCTCACCATGATCGCGCTCGTATTGGCGCAGAAGATCAACGCAAAGGCTGAAGACGGAGAAGACAAGAAAAAGGAGGAGGAGGAGGAGGAGGAGAAGCATGAGAGCTGGCTGTCAAAAACTGGTATCATTTGCAGCAAATAGCCTGGAACTGGAATTCAAAGTAAATTATTCAAAAAAAATCATAATAAATTGGACTTCATCCAGATTGCCGAGCGGTGCCGTCCAAAAGCACCCTGGTCATCTGCCCGGCCTCGCTGGTCCACCACTGGAAGAAGGAGATTGAGCGACACGTAAAGGGGAGCCGGCTCAGCGTGTACTTGTACCACGGGTCCGACCGCAAGAAGAACGCCCGAATGTGAGCTCAAGCACATGCTCGCTAACGCTAAGGCCGGTGCAGTTTGACTCACAAATGGTGCCATCCGTCCGTGTCCGTCAGGCTGGCTCAACACGACGTGGTGGTGACCACGTACGCCTTGGTGTCCCGAGAAACGCCCAGCCAGAAGGAGGTGGACAAACCCAACCAGGAGGCCAACAATGCGGTGGGTAGGAAGTACAGTTGAGCAAGCTAACTTTTTAGGCGATATACTTCCTCAGGCGGCGGTGGCGAACGGCAGCCCCCTCATACGTGTGGCGTGGGCGCGGGTGATCTTGGATGAGGCGCACAACATCAAGAACCCCAAGGTACAGCAGTCCATGGCCGTGTGCCAGCTGACGGCGGCCGCCCGCTGGGCCATGACCGGAACGCCCATCCAGAACAACCTGCTGGACATGTACTCGCTGCTCAAGTAAGACCAGCCTTTGTGATTACCTCCCCCAAGCACAAGTTCAGCTCATGTTTCAGCTGGATCCGATCAACAATATATATATTTTGTTGACTTCCAATCAAATCCGATTAGCGATGTTCTTATTGGCTTGGAAGCCGTTAACTGTGGTACCCGGTGAAATTCCATCTTTTGAAATTGTTTTACTACCCTACAAAGGTTCCTGCGCTGTTCTCCGTTTGACGAGTTCAAACTGTGGAAGGCGCAGGTGGATAACGGCTCCAAGCGCGGCAGGGAGCGACTCAACATCCTGACCAGGACTCTGCTGCTGCGACGCACCAAAGACCAGCGGGATTCTTCTGGAGAACCGCTGGTAGGGAATCTTGATGGATTGTCACGCAGGCCTGTGACTAAAACAATGTGAATATTTGGCCAACAGGTGGCGCTTCCCGACCGGACCTGTAAGGTGCATCAACTGCAACTGTCGGAGGACGAGCAAGCCGTCTATGACGTGGTCTTTGCCCAGTCCAGGTGACAAAACAATACTTCTGTTTCAGGAACCGCCATTTTGCTCTGAGGAGACCATTTTAGGTTTCCTTTGTCTAGTTCTAGCATACTTGAGCTGCTCTTTTGGTTCTAGATCTACTCTGCAGAACTACTTGAAGAGGCACGAAGGGAGCGACATGAAGGGAAAGCACGTCTCTGCTTCCAATCCCTTTAACAAGGGTAAGGCGTCAACTGAGTTTAAAAACGAAAAGAATAAGATGAAGACATCTCCCCATTGCTCCCCTTCAGTGTCGCAGGAGTTTGCCTCGTCCCAGACCGACTCGCCTGTGTCCTCGTCCCAACAACCTCCGCAGACGACCAGCACCGCCCACATCTTATCCCTGCTGCTGCGTCTGCGACAGTGCTGCTGCCACCTGTCACTGCTCCAAAAGGTACAGACACACACGTGTGTGCACACACACACACACGCGCTGCCCATCTTCACTTCCCTCCATCTGACTCAGACTCTGGACGCTTCGGAGCTGCAAGGCGACGATGTGGTCCTGTCCCTGGAGGAGCAGCTCAACGCTCTGTCCCTCACGTCCACGTCAGATGCCGGCGAGGACACGGTGGGCCTGAACGGGACACGTTTCCCTTCACGGCTCTTTGAGGAGCGCAGCAGGAGCACCAAGGTGGGCATGAGGGTGGCATTGCTGCAACAGATGCAATGCGACATCCTGACAGTGCGCATGCATCATCAATTGGATCATTTTGTACCCAAGAAAGGTGACACCAAATTAGGCGGCAAGAAACAAACGACACGGCGGCCATTTTGATTCTAAGCATCCATTTTGGCTTCTATTTTGTGAGAAGGTTTGGGGAGTGTCATGGAGTGACCTGAAATTGGATGGACGTGTCTGTCATAAAAAGATGAACAGAAAAAGTCTCACATTGAATTTTATTTCCAAACGAACAATCACTTAAAAAAAATAATTCTTGCAGATTTCTGCCCTTGTCTCAGAGTTGGAGGCCATTCGAGCTAAAGGTGACAACCAAAAAAGGTAACCGGGAATAAAAAATCAGCAAGTATGGTGCTAGCTCAGCCCCAAAATGTGTATCACAAACATTGATGGGGACTAGCCCGAGCACAACCTTTGTGTTCTCCTCTGTATGACTTACAAAACGCTCTGTTGAGGCAGTGTGATCGTGTCCCAGTGGACCAGTATGCTCCAAATCGTGGCCGTCCATCTGCAGCAGATGGGCCTGCGCTACGGCGTCATCAATGGAGCCGTCAACCCTAAACGCCGCGTGGACCTGGTGGAGGAATTCAACAGCAACCCCAAGGGACATCAGGTGACTTTTCGCAGAAGCACCTGCAGCTAAAGCCGAACCGTGGCGGGGTTTTTTACTTTCTGGACCTCTGCTGCTCGCAATTTCCGTCATTAATTTTCCAAACGTCTCTTTCTATCTTCTTCTGGAAGGTGATGCTGGTGTCTCTCTGTGCCGGAGGAGTCGGCCTCAATTTGGTGGGCGGGAATCATCTCTTCCTTATGGACATGCACTGGTGAGCGATCTGCAAAGCGGCGGGGATATTTCCGGAAATAGTTTCTTGGAGTGAATTTGAGGATTTTTTCCCTGATACTTTGGTATGTTTTGCTGAAAAGTCTTTTTGTGGTGTTTGACAGGAACCCAGCCCTAGAGGACCAAGCCTGCGACCGAATCTACCGCGTGGGACAGAAGAGAGATGTCACCATCCACAGGTAAACTGGACACTGACGCTTGAACCTCAAGCTTCTACAGGACTGGTTTTTGCGTGCAGATTTGAGTGCAAGGGCACAGTGGAGCAGAAGATTGCCACGCTGCAGGCCAAAAAGAAGCAACTGGCCCAGAGCGTGCTGTCCGGAACAGGCGACGCTGGCACCAAGCTTTCCCTTGCAGATCTCAAGATTATATTTGGCATTTGAAGTCTTACAAAAAACTTGTTTTTTTATTTGCCTGTGAATGTTTTTATGTGTGGCAGTTCAGTGTTTTTCAATATTATCAGAGCCAAGGTACTTTTGCGTTTCCAAGGAACCCAATTTGTGTTGATTTTTTTTTTTTTTTGGCTAGCAAATATATTTTAACTTCTTACATACGCTTTTGTGTTTGAGTTGATACGTTACAATACTGGGCTATTTTTTCAGTATCGAAATAATGACATGCCCAATATGATGCCATCCATCTTGGTGGGGGCGACAGCCCCCCGTGGCCCGCCCATTGTTACGGGTCTGTTTTGCCTTTGAGTCATTAAAAAGAAAATGTGTATTGTTCAAGATTTGTAATTGAATACCTCTGAATATACGAGTTTTAAGCCTTGAGAATTTTTCCACGCGGTAATTTTCGAAGGTCTCCGCATGTGAACCAGACGGTCCGTGAAGGCATCACAGTTGGGGGTGTGTGCTTGATCCCCTATTGGCTAGCAGTAGCCGCTAGCCAGTTCCCGCTGTCAGGTCCATCGTTTCTTCCTTCTCCATCGCCTCGCCTCATTGAGGTCGGATTCCACCAAAAGAAAGCTTGGGCGAGCGTGACGATGGAGGGCCATGTTATGAAAATGGAGCCGGTGGACAGCGAGCAGGACGAAGAGGAGAACGTGTACGAAGTGGAGAGAATCATCGATATGCGTGTGGAGGAGGTAAGGCTCGCAAACGAGGCTAGCAGGCTAGCCTAGCGTTTAAGGCTAACAGGCTAACCATAGCCTTGATGTTAAGGGGTGCTAACTTAGCGGCTTGTCTCACGTCTGTTTGCTGTTGATGTACACGGAGGCGGCTTTGTGGAGCCGTTCTCGCCACGCTAGCAACAACGCGCTGTCCATTTTTGTTCCATTAGATGTCGCACCAATGGACATGAAATGTTAAAATGATGATAATGTGTTATTACCTAACGTTGTTTAAATCCTATCATGACAATAAGGAGTCAGAACCACACTACATTATATTTATTATTTGTGAAGACTTTTCTTTTGTGTTTATAGTAGTGATTTTGTATTATAACAGTTTTTATTATAGTTTTTATAGTGTTTATTATATAAACAATACTAAGTCCTGAAAATGTCTTAGGCAGCATGTAAGCATTGCCATAAATATGTTTTTCCAGGGTGAGGTGCTGTACCGTGTACGCTGGAAAGGTTACTGCTCAGATGACGACACCTGGGAGCCGGAAGGCCACCTGGAGGACTGTCGAGAGGTCCTGCTGGCGTACAAGAAGGCTGCCACAGAAGACAAGCAGGAACCCGAAGACAGGAAGCCCATTCTAGTGAGGCCACCTCACATATTTATTTTTGCCTGGCAGATATACTTGGAGATATAGTCTTAATATTGTCCTCTGTCCTTTTATAAAAACACGTTAACTGTCATACAAGTGCAAAAAATTGAAGCAAGACCTCCTTCTTTCCCCCAAGACGCTGCCCACCAAGAGTGACGTGTTTGATGCTGACTCTGAGAGTGAGAGCGACAAGGACCGGCCTCCTAACGACATGCTTGTCGTCAAGAAGAAAAAGAAGAAGAAGAAGACTCGGGAGCAGGAGGAGGAGGAGGAGGAACTTCCTCGCAAGAAGAAGAAGAAAAAGAAGGACAAGTGGCGAGATGAGGTCAAGCCTCTGCCCGCTCCAGAGACGGACGAGGAAGAGGAGAAGACAACCGAGATGAAGAAACGTCTGATTGAGTCAGACAATGAAGATGAGGCGCTGCCCAAGAAGGCCAAGAAGGAGAAGAGCAAAGATGGCAAGCACAGGAAGGACAGAGGTGGCGAGGAGTCCAAGAAGAAAAAAAACAGGAAGGAGTACAGCGTCATGTCTTCGGACGAGGACCTCAGTGAAGGCCTGTCAGACTCGTCTGCCAAGAAGGACAGGCTTCGCCTGGACGAACACCGCTCCAAGCCCAAACAGAAGCCTGACGTCAAACTTAAGGCCACTAAAGACCTGACGCAGGACAAGAAGAGCAAGCTGAAGGAGAGCAGCCTCCTCAAGCTCAAGACGCTGACCGCCTCCAGAGTCCGCGAGGATGCCGGGCCACCCTCATCCGACTCCAGCGATAGTTCGAGTCTGCACCGCAAGGGCAAGAGCAAAAGCCAGGAGTCCGTCCTGGCCGCCAAGGCAGCCGCCGCCCCCGCCGCCACCAAGCCCCGGGAGGACGAGGCGGCCAGGGAGGATCCCAAAGGCTCCACCAACCTTTTTGAGACCTTCCTTCTCAACTGCGAGGCCAAGGACCGAGCCCCCCGCAGGACACCGGCGGAAAAGACCGCCAGTAAGCCATCCAAGGTATTTCCACATTCATTTTTTTATGTATTTCTGAATTCAAAGGCCCGGCGCCTTTGTGTAACTGTGTTCCACAATTAATAGAAAGTTCCCTTTCAGATCCTTGGAAAGATTGAGAAAATCAAACCTGTCAAAGAGTCTCCTACACTGAAAGAAGCCGAAAGGTCGGAAAAGTCCAAGCTGCCTGAAGGTAGAGTCCCCGATTGTTTTTTTTTATCACAAGTTTCTCTCGAATAACGTCAAGCCTGGTCTTCCGTACGCCCAGCTGTCCCCAGAGCAGGCCAGGGGTACGGCTTCAGCCTGGACAGCGACGAGCTGGAAGGAGAGAACAAGTCGAGAACCGGAGACGGAAAGCCAGAGGACAACCAGACTCGGCCTGGCTGGGACAGGAAGGGACCACCCGAAGATAAGAAAAGGAAACGGGAGGACAGCGAGCCCAGACATTTCAATGTGTCTGATGACCACGTGGACCAGCAATCAACGGAGGGCCCTGACAAATCTGGTGAGTTTACCCAATTTGACTGACCAATCAAAAACTGTCTGATCAATAATGGATTGTTGTCCGGAAGATGAAATAGGTTTTTGATTTGAGTGTCTTTTCCCACTCCTACAAACAGACAAAGGCCCGGCCACGTTGAGTTTGGGCATGGATCTCAACCTTGACTGGATGACTCTGGACGATTTCCAGAAACATCTAAATGGAGATGACGAGATCCTGTCAGGCCCTCCGTTATCACAGAGTGAGTTTTCTTTTTTCCCCACACTAGCCTGCTTTTAGCATATTAGCATTTTATCAGTTCTCATTTTGAATCGCACCAGACTACAGAGTAAAATTCCTCCTGTCGGTACTATATCTAGCTGTACATCAGCATATCAACATTAGCATGTTAGCATTCTAGCTCTCCCGCGGCACTGTAGCACGTATTCATACCGGGTCCGGCAAAATGATCTGACACATATGTAGCATTAATAAAATGCAAATAAATTAAAGAAACAAAAAAGTTTTTTTTTTTTTTAATTTTCGAAAAGTACATATAATGCCATTTTGTTTCGTTTCATTTTCGTTTCGTTTTCTTGTGATTTTGTTTCTGCCATTCCCCATCAAATGATCCGCCGAGTTATGGACAACTTTCACGAACGCCTTCGACAGTGTGTGGACAATAACGGCTCTCATTTGACTGATTTCATTTTTAAAACCAAATGAAACAAAATGGCATTATATGTACTTTTATAAAATAAAAATTTGTTTTTTGTTTCTTTACTTTATTTGTATTTTTTTTTTTTTTTAACCCAAAAATGTGTCAGATCATTTTGCCGGACCCTGTAGAAGCAGCATACAGCATTTTAGCTGTTAGCATTGTGAAAATATTTTTCAATATCTCTTCCCTCGCAGGCGAGTTGCGGGATGCCGTGAAAAGCGGTGACTACGTGGCGGTGAAATTGGCGCTCAATTCCAAAGAGGAGTACAACTTGGATCAGGAGGTAAGATTGATCCACAAAGTAAAAACAAGCACATTTGAGCGCCATTGTGCTGTTAAATGTAGGAGTGAATCATTTGAATGTTTTCTATTTGCCTCACATTTGTGTATTTCTGCTGATCATTTACCCCTTATTTTGATCAACTGATTAGCTAAAAATTGCTCAAATAAATGAGATCAATCGGTTGAACATTACGTTTGAGCAAACCGCCAGCCGCGAGTGTTTTCCTGCATTAGTGGAACACGAGTCAGCACTTTGCACCTTGGTTGCCCTGCCGTGTGTGTATGAGTGTGTCCATGCTTAGCATTTTGTCCTGTCAAATACGACATTAACAAGGTTCATTGCGCTTTGATTGCAAAGGGACCTCTGGGGTGTATTTTTTTTTTTTTTTTTTTTCGCACTGGGGACTTCTCAAGATCAGGTCCGATTGTGACTTGTAAGGGCAAAACGGCAATTCCTACAGGCTTAGGGCAAATCTGTCACTTTTCTGCCGACACCATCCAAGGACCTTCTTGATGTGAAAGTTTCAGGTAAGAGCCTTTTTCTTTTTTTTTTTTCTTGATAAAGTAGTAATGTAATCCATGTATAGTTGTTTTCAGAATAATAGCAAAAAAAAGGGTGTAACGCTTCAACACTTTTTATTAAAAAAAAACATCCTACTATGACTCTGTAGACAACTGTATGAAATATTTTTGGAGTGTATGACCATTAAAACAAAATAAAATCGACTGCAACAGTCAGCTTTTAAGCATATTTATAGCTGCTAATGCTCTTTCTTTCTCACATTATTACATCCTCTGGTTGTCTCTAGGAGCTCTTGACGTTGTCCTGTGTTTTCAGGTGACCAAGATGTCCAAGGAAGACTCAAGAAAGTGGACAAGAAGCAGGTACACACCAGACAAGAACACATCATAATCATGTAGCACATGCGCCCATCACCCTTCATGTCCTCAGAATTCTAGCTTTTGACACATTTAGAGGGTCAAATCAAACACCCAAATGTTTTATTCTGTCCATTTCATGGTCAACATGCCATCACGCCATTGACAAGCTTATTTATCCTGCTTGATCCAATAAAGCCATTAACTTGTCCTTTGAATGGGTGACGTGGTCTTTGTACTGGCAATTCTTAGACCTGTGTCGTTTTGTCTTTGAGACTTTTTTTGCTCACCTTGAGCAGAGAGCCTGGTTGAATGAGCGTTTGGGTGTTTGCGGGGCATTGCCAAGGTGCTGGTGCGTCACACGGCCGCGGGGACATGTGCATATGATTGTTGACGTGGTAGCGACCGCTTCAAAGGGAGCTCTTGATTTTGGAGACTGGTCTTATACGTCTACTTGCTCTCTTGCAGGCTTGCACCACAACGGGCGAGAAGAAGTCATTTGATGAGAGGAGTCCGAGGGATGGGATTTTTATGTCGCACTTTTTAAACGGGCCGCAAGAGAGCAGTGCTCCCGCCACAGATGAAAACCCCCAAAACGGTGCATTGGCATCAGAACACGGTTCGGGTCAAGGAACAGAAACTGCAGAAAAGTCTGAGGACCCAAAAGTCAACAATGTGAGCGTTGATGTTCCGAACCAAATGGCAGATGGGAGGGACCGCGACCAAGCGGAAGCAAATGTCCAAGCCGAGACCAACAATTTAGCGTCTGTTTCATCCGAGGAGATGACCAAAGACAACGGCAGAGCGACAAAATGCTGCCGGAGGAAACGTGCCGAAGCCAAACTGCCTACCCGGTCCAGTCAACGGACGTGCAGGAAGGTGGTCCATACGGAATCCAGCACCGAAGAGGAAAAGGAACCGTGTCAAAAGCATTTTTGCTTCTACTGCCAAATGCCATTCAGCCACTTGGAGAAGCACTTGGAGAAGAAACACGCCGAGGAAACCGACGTGGCCCACGCGATTCACTTCCCGAGAGGTTCCAAAGTCAGACAAACCATGCTAGACCAAATCCGTGACAACGGCGATTATGAGCAACGAGCCAAAGCTCTGCGGAAATGGGAAGACAAGGAAGTGGCCAAGCAGATCGAGGTGCAGAGTCCGAAAATATGTGTCCGGGACTTTCTCCCTTGCCAGCACTGCTTCACCTTTTACCGCAAAACCGACCTGTGGCGTCACGAGCGCTCCTGCAAAGCCAGGAAGGGCGACGACAAATCTTTTGAAATCCCAACCGCTGAAAGCGTAGGACAGAGCGCCACCTCACAGCTGCTGCCTCGGTCGGAGTTTTTGACGGACGGCTGCAGAGAGATCATCCGCACCATGCACCAGGACGACATCGCTCGGCACATTATGCACGACCCGCTCATTTGCAAATACGGCAGTGCCTTGTTGGCCAAGTATGGCCACGACAAGTCTCAGTTTGCCTACATTGGACAGAAGATGCGACAACTGGGCCGCTTCATGATCGCCGTTCACCAGCTAGATGGCGGCGTGCGCTACCTGCACCAAATGTGCCTTCCGTCCAGGTTCGAACTGGCAGTAGAGGGCGCCAAAAAAGCCAGCGGTTTTGATCCCAGCTGCAGTCGCTTCAAAACCTTTTCCCTGGTGTCCAAAATCGGCTACTCCTTGAAACGGGCCGCCGAGATTGTCTTTGGCGAAAGTCGCATGACCGAAGACCGGCTGACGGAGGGCGAGGTGAGGGCCTTCATACACATGGTAGATACCAAATGGAGCGATCGCTTCTCTCGCAGATCCTTAACGTCCTCATCCTCCAAAGCGGAGGTTCCGGTGGCCACGGTAGATGTGTCCGGCGTGATGGACGACCTCATCAAACTCCACCGGTTCATTGCCGATGAGGGAAACGAAGCTATGCGGGAGCTGAGGCACAATCCCAGCGTGGCACACTGGAAGAAGCTAAGCGAGGCCACGCTAGCCAACGTTTGCCTTTTCAACAGAACGCGTGTGGGCAACATCGGACGGCTCCTCTTGCAAACGTACGCCGGCAAAAAACTCTGGGGGGCTTTTGTGCCCTTGGCCGATCAAATCAAGAAATGCACCAAACTGGAGCTTGAGATATGCGGACACTTCACTCGTGTGGAACTGGAAGGTCAATTTGGCAGGAACACGCTAGTGCTGCTCACCAAAAAGATGACTTTGGCACTGGACTTGCTAGTGGAAAATCGCCAAAGCGCAGGCGTGTCCAGAAACAACCCGTACCTCTTTGCCCGAACCGAAGGCCACTCCTTCATCCGAGGACTGGACTGCTTCCGCAGGGCGGCGGTGGAATGCGGCGTGAAGAACCCCGAAGCGCTCTTGTCGCCCGTGCTCAGGGAACAGATCGCCTGCTGCTGGCAACTAATGAGCCTCGGCCAAGGCGAGCTGGATCGGGTTGCCGAGCTGCTGGGGAAGAGCAGCCAGGAGTGCTACGCCTTGTTCAAAAACGCAGCGCAGTTGGAGGAGGCCAGTAAACACTTGATCCGCTTGGACTGCACGCGAGCGTCAGTCGCGGCCAGCAATGGTGAGCATCTTTAATTTGGTATTCTCTAAGTGAGCAATTTGAGATGAGTCCATTGTGTTCAGTGACTGAGAGATGGCAAGAACCTGTTGATCATTGCATAGGTCCATTGTGTAAAAATAATCAAAGCAAATAATTCATAGTTAAATAAATAAATAATCAAAATAAAGCCGTTTAGGAAAATGTTGACAAGCCTTTCTCACTACTGTGCACAACTGGGGGGGGGGGTCTTTAGGGAGTTTCTGTTCCAGAGATTCTGATTTTTCTACTTCAGGTTTTCACAACAAACTGGTGTCTTATTTTTAGGAGTGTCGCCCAAAGCCGTCTTGAAGAGGCGCCCGTGGAGCGAACGTGAGCAGGCTGCCGTCAAACATCACATGAGTGATTTTATAAGGAGGATGAAAGTTCCCGGCAAGAAGGACTGTAACGCCTGCATCGCCGCCGAACCAGATCTGGCTGGCAGATCTTGGACCGACGTAAAGAATTATGTGCACAACAGCATCCAGACGGTGCGTAGACGTAGTAACCAGCAAAAGGAGCATGGGACCGGCAGAGCTGTGAAGCCAAAGAAACTGGTAGGCGCTGTCCAAAGGACGCATTTGAATGATGCGCCGGCGGGTGCGAGCTTGCCGTCGCCTCTTCCAGACCACCCGAGACCGAGTACAAACTGTTGCGTGGCCATGCCGCCGCAAGACCCGAGTCCATACACCCCAGAGATACCTTTAAGCTACATGTCCTTGTGTTCTCCTAACGCAAACCCGATCCACGGCAGTCACCCTCTGATGTCCACATTCGCGCCGCTGAACTCCACCGATACTCAAGTGGTCCCCACGTTCACTCCGCTCAGCACAACCAGTGCGCTCATGTCGCCCGTTTATGCGTCGGACACCGACAGTATCCATCCGTTG
The DNA here is from genome assembly GCF_901709675.1 of Syngnathus acus. Taxonomy (NCBI): domain Eukaryota; kingdom Metazoa; phylum Chordata; class Actinopteri; order Syngnathiformes; family Syngnathidae; genus Syngnathus; species Syngnathus acus. Next base: position 2,045,883 of record NC_051105.1, on the reverse strand, counting down.
GCTCCTCCTTATCCGTCAAATAACTCAAATATGCCTCCTCCAGTCTACACTGAGGCTCTGAACTCCCCAATGCTTCCCAGTTTCAGTGTTCCCAGCACCTCCATGCTTCCCATATTCACCACGCTAAACACCCCGAGTCCGCCTGTGGTCCCGGCCTTTTCCTCTGCCTTCCCGTCGACCTTTAGCGACCAAAGCGGGACAATGGTGTCTTCCTTCACTGCCCTTAATCACTCCACCGCGCCTTCCTACCCGGTCAGTCAGCCGAGGACTTCCACGAGTGCCCAGGTGGTCCCGACGGTCCACAGAGGCAGTAGCGTTCACGAGGAGGCTGCCCCAACATCTCCGGTTCACCAAAAAACCCCACCCAAACAAACGCCGTCTACCACTAAACCCCAAAAGAGGCACAAAAGGTTATGGAGCATCGAGGAGCAGGCGGCCGTCCGGCGCCAGTTTGGAGACTTTTGCAAACTGGTTAAGGTGCCGGGCAAAAAGGACTGCGACGCGTGCCTGGCCGCCGAGCCGGCTTTGATTAGCCGTACCTGGCGAGAAGTCAAGTATTTTGTCCACAATAACATTCAATCCATGAAGAGACGTGGCCTAGTGGCGGCTCTGCCGAAACTAACGGAAGAACCCAAACAGGCACTCGAGACTCCAGCGTCCAACGCGGAGTGGGACGGTCCAGTGTATCTGTCCCTTTAAATAGCACTACCTACACGTCTGGATATGTTACAGCAAGCATTTAGAAACTGGATCGAGCGGTCCAAACACTACAGTTGGCATCAGGTGCAATAGATGCAGCCACAAAGGGAAATCACAGTACTTTGGAAAAGCTCACAATCAGGACTTGTTTTCTTCCTAGCTCTGTGGCCCGGTACTTAACGGATCTGGTGGATGGCGACAACTCATTTAGTCGATTGGACCTTTGTGCATCAATACCAAGAAAATGGCTCCAACCTAAAGCATTACTATTGTTACTTTGAGTGTGTTTGCATTTACACTAAATGTTGTCATGATTTTCCATGTTTGTTGCGTTTGACAAATGTTCATTTCGACACTTTTCTCTATGGTTCATGTTGTAGCCCCCAGTAAGAGTAGCACTGTGTTCCCATGTTCAGGTCAATGATCTTATTTATAATTTTGTCTGTGTATGAAGCGTAACCTTGTACAGCAATTGTGTCGAACACATTTAGAAAAAAAAATCACTTATTAGCTTCCAGCGCTGTCCTCGCATTTTAATGTTCTTCCAGCGTTGTTGGTAGTATCCACCCCCCCCAAAAAAAAAAACTTGTAACTGTTTCAATTTTTTTATATAAGTTACCACGTTGGCCCCAGTTAATGCCTTTTATGATGTGAGGAACTTAGAATCTGTGCTTGTACAATAAAACGTTTGTTGTCTTAACAGTCCCCCACATTTTTGTTTTGCCATCACATTTTGTGATGGTGCAGTCATCACGTAGTACGAATACAACATTTTGCGTCGTATTTCATATTTTCTGGTACTGGTCTCTGATTATAATTTGAACAGTTTTGGAACTACTGAATGTGGACATTATATTTTCAAATTGTCGATTTTGTTGTCATGATATGGTATTGTGATCCCAGGACGTCAGCGGAATGTCACTAAGCATGCTGGCGGCAGCGGGCGGTCAAGACGACATCCTTCGTTTGCTGATCAGGAAGGGCGTCCGAGTGAACGGTCGACAGCATAACGGCACCACCGCCTTGATGCACGCCGCCGAAAAGGTGACAAAAGCGGAATTTCACATTATCTGTCGATTACAGTGCTAGGCGTTCAACCCTTTTCTGCTTTTTCAGAATTTTGTGACAACCGTCGCCATCCTACTGGAGGCGGGCTCATACGTCAACGCGCAAACGAAAATAGGAGAAACGGCATTGATGAAGGTGAAGATCCATTTTGTTTGACACAATCGATGGTTTCGACCAATGGCTTTACGTTGCCTGCCCACCAGGCTTGCAAGCGAGGCAACGCAGACATCGTACGCCTCTTGCTGGAGAAAGGCGCCGACTGCAGCTTCCAGTCCAAGCACAAGACCACCGCCTTGTACTTAGCCAAGCAGAACAACTACCTGGCCGTGTGCGACCTTATCAACAGCCACACCAGCATGTCAGTCTATTTATGGATCTAGTGAAGCAGCATGTGGCGTGCGTACTAAAAAGACAACTCTTAACAGGCTGGCCAGCATGGCCGAGGAGACGGCCCGGGTGTACTTTGAGAACCGGCTAATTCTATTGGAGCCCGTGTTCCCGCTGGCTTGTCACCGCCTGTGCGAATGGCCTGAATTCTCCACTGAGTTCACCTACAAGCCTCAGCCACCAGCAGAAAGTAAAAATAATACCATTGGTCACTTGTTGCTCGGCAAAGAAATTGAGGCGCGGGGATTAACATGCTAACTGTAGCTTTGTGTCCTTCCTCTGCAGGTACGGGCATCCTCCTCTTCATCTTCCATGCCAACTTCCGCAACGAGATTACAGCCCGTCTAGGCGGCCCATGCGGCGTCCAGGCCGTGGTGCTCAATGACAAGTTCCAGCTGCCCGTCTTCCTGGTATGTTTAGCGTTGGTGCCACAGTCAGACATTTTGTGTCTTGCCATTGACTTGAGGCCATTTTGTTGTGTTGAAACAGGACAGTCATTTCATCTACTCCTTCAGTCCTGTGGCGGGAAACAACAAACTTTTCATCAGACTGGCCGAGGCGCCCTCAGCTAAGGTGACTGGATGTTTGCATGTTGGCTTTCAACCTAGCTTAGAAGACTTTAGCACTATTAGTGTCGAGCCACTGAGATTCAAAATTTTCAGGAATTGACATTTTGGTTTCATGCAGGTTCTGAGCATTTTAACTGTTAACATACGACCTAGCTCAGTTAGCACAATAGCGTCCGTCCTGTCAACATATTGTTAGCGTTCTAGCATGCCACCTTGCACTGAAGGATTTATTAGTGTTGCACCTCTCTCCTTTCATACCTTGTGATTGTGTCTGTTTGCCTTTTCCCAGGTGAAACTCCTCATATGCGCCTACAGAGTCCAACTCCAGTGACGCATTATGTATTACGTCCCCCAAGGGGAAGTTTTTTTTTTATTATTTTTATCCTGATGATATCCAGCTCATCATTCAAGTCTAAAAGCAAATGCTCATTATTTTTTAATAATCAAAATGTTGCGTCATCATATTTTTTCATAAACTATACAAAATAAAATGGTGCCTCTCCTGCTCTAATTTTTACAATGAAATGGTGTTACTCCACTTTATGAATGACATGTTGTAGTGTTCTAGTTAGGTTTTGTACATATTTACATCATGTAAATAAATGTGTTGGCTCATCAGTTCTGCCTTTAACAATGTCATATTATTATATGATGATTGATTATATTATTATATGGTGTGTGTGGGCGTCTTCAATTTAAGTTTTTGTCTGTTTGTTTTGGTTTTGACCACTCTCTTTTGAAAATAGAAATTTGTTTTTGGACAAGATGAGTGAAAACAAAAACAAATGAAACTAATTATTTTACTTATTTAAGCTCTGTTATCGTTGCTGTTTTTTTTAAGTCCCTTACTTGCAGCGGTGGCATTGGCTTGGCATAATTCATGCATTACCCAAAGGCATCATCATACATTCAGTCTTGATTTGTTCTGTTGAACAGAATGTTTGAGCTAAAAATCATGCGAGGTGGGAGCACAAAAGCCTCCTTGAGCAAAGTCTGCACTCCCTGCTGCCTTCGATGACGCCATGGAAATGTGCACACGATCGACACTCTTCAGACGCGGTCACATGAACGCACCTGGTTCGGCCATGTTTTTTTTTTTTTTTTACATGAACGCCTCCCTCGTGATTCATTTACGTTTGTACTTAAATGTCGCCTCACAAAAAAAAAAAAACTTATTTCAGCCTCCATTCTGTCGTTTTTTTAATTCCCAGAATGGAGGGTAAACTCTGTCACCCTGGATTCTCGTTCCTGATTGGACACGAAGTCTGAGTTCTTTGGGTCGGTTCGACCCATGCGTCGATAGCGTCCACGTTGATAGTGTCCAAATGTGAGGTTAAACGGCAGATGTGCTCGGTATGGCCAAGGTTAAATCTTCCTAATGAGGGCAATTTAATTGCCAGCTCGATGCCACGCTGTACGCATGCGCAGGATCTAAAGGAGGAAGGGGTGGGGGATTGGATGAAATTAGTGTGGCGTGGGCTAGGAAAGCAAGAATCTCACTCTGCCTATTTCCCCCCAAAAATTCGTGGAACTTCCGGGTTCTATATTTTTTCGCAATTTCGCCTTTTAGGCAGCGATTTCCCTTTTACAATTACTTCATATTGCCATGAATCTTGAGCTGTCAAGTTCTGGAATGTGATTTCGCTTTCGAAATTTAAAGGCTTCAATTTTCTGTGTCCGTTCAAAATGGCTGCCATGCTTTTCTTGTTGTTGAGAAGGTGATGGACGAATGAATGGTGAATTTGAGTTATTTAATTGCGTTTTCCGACAAAATAGTTTCGTGATAGTTTTAAGAGGAGAGTAGAAGCAGTTTGATAGCATTAATTTGATATTTAACGCGTTGGAGATTCGCACGTTTGCACGTCACGTGACATCTCCCCTCAGCCCGAAAATGTAGCGAGAGTGAGCTGTCTGTATCGCCGGCGATCTTCGAACGTTGAATTGGCTGGTGTTGGGTTGTGCGCATGCGCCTTCCGGGATTAATGTCAAGGCACAAAAGTGGCGCTTCACCGTGTCGAGCTCTACTCCGGTAAGAATCAACCTTGTCTCCTCCAAATTTCCTCTCACTTTTTGTCCATGTCTTCTAAAAGCCCTCAAAGTGTAAAGTTTGGGCAACTTTTTGGCCTTTGCTTAGCTTCGCCGGGCCTCCCCTTACCCCCGGCCGCCCGCGTGTCTTGACACGGGCGGCGAGGAGACACGTTTAAGAGTTGAATGTGAACGATGTGTGTCCCAGTATTGTTCATTTGGAGCCCTAATGGCGGACGCCGGGTACTGGTTTCCCGCTGGGTGGCGACGGTGGTAATGGTGTAAGGAGGGGGAGGGGGTTCCTCATATGTTTATGGATATTGTCTTCGCTTTTTAGCCCCCCCTTTTTTTTTTTTAACCACGAACTCCACAACGGCTGGCGTTGCTTGTTTACAGCCGCATGACACAATCGAAGCCCGGTTCATGTGATACGTAACGCCGGCGGGGGTGGCCGTGATGGTGGTGGGGAAGGGCGCCCCTATGGGTGGCTCTTTGCCATTGCAGCCTGATTGCGCCACGGTTGCCGGCGAACTTTTCAATTAAAGCAGGTAGGCCCTGAAATGGCCATTGAACCTCAAGTCCGGATTCGGTTTTTGTCCATTTGAGTCGTTTTCACTCGGGTGAATGTGCGGCTTGTGACGTTTCAAACCTCGTTTATATGTGCGCGTTGGTCCACAATGGCGCAGTTGGACCACGTTTCTCTGTAGAACCCCCACCCCCCACCCCCTCACAATTTAGGAGCGCCCCACCTCCCGCTCATTACGCATGGGGTTTGAAAGTTTGTGGACCAGCCAAGTTGGTTCCGGGCAGGGGTGCACTTCTCATAGGCTCGGCCACGGAGAGTTGAACGTGGCGCCACTCGTGCCCGGTTCCTCACATCCACCCCCACACACACACTCCATAACAACAACCGGAACGGACGCCATTTGCAGTACTTTCGACGCCCGTCTTTTTTAGCTCCTTTGCCTCTGCTGTGTTTTTGTTTAGCTCCAGTTGTGACGTCACTGGGGCAACATGACGATGTTCACAAAGACACCCCCCCCCCCCCTCTTGACAATCTGGTGATTACGTCATAAGGCTGTGGGGGAGGGAGTTTTTTGAGGTCTTAATTTATTTTTCATTCATGTCGTCTGCATTGCAGTCGTTTAGCTACTAAACTGCAGAGGTCAGGCACCTGGTAGGGACAAGTGGTATATTCCTAGAGTAGGCTTTTATTGTCCAAATGTGTTTTTTCAATAATAATAATGAATACAATTTACTCGGGGTGACTGGTTGTGATTATGTACTGCATCGTAGAAAGCGCCTACCTTCCATTTTAAATATTTACTTGGAATGACGCCTACATTCCTACACGCCTATTGCTTGACAATAAAGCAGACTTTGACATTTTTACCAATGTCTTGCAAATGTCATTGTAATCTTTTATATTATGTTGTGTTGCATTTCTTGTTTATATTGTCCAGATGTGCATACTACTCAACCGTAGCTTGCCTAGCATCTAGCTTGATACATTTACTAGGGGAGATGCTTTAATTTTTACCAACGTCTTGCAAATCTCATTTTGATCTTTGGTATCGGGTTTTGTTGCATGCCTTACTGTGCGATCGTTAACTCAACTGTAGCATTATTTGATGTGAGGTGTTTACTGGGCTTTATTTTAGCCCCAGATGTGGAAATGATTATGCTATGGTATTTTGATGATTTGGGTCGGGGGTGTATTGGAAGTCTTAATTTTGTTTTCTTTATTTTCATGCAAATGTGTTGACAGCTCTGCATTGCAGTCTACCCAACCGCAGAGTGTGCCAGCGTCTGGTAGGGACGGGAAGGCCTTTCTTTGTCCAAAAGCATTTTTACAATAATGCATAACGTATAGCATATTTTCTCATCTAGTACTCTGGTGTTATTTACTCAGCTGCAGCCAACACCCTGTCATTTTCGAGTAAGGTGTTTGCTCGGAGGAACTTTAATTGTATTATAAGATTTTCTATAGAAATGGTACACTGAACTGCACTTGAGGATAATATGTCAGAATTGAATGAATGCTATTAAACATCAGCTTTACAGATGCGTTATATTGACCATTTTAAAAGCTGCCACCACAGTCACAGTGTTGTTTGACTGTGTTTTGTGCGAAAGGCACAGGCTGTGGCGACCATTTTGTGGACTGTGTGTGTGTGTGTGTGTGTGTAACTGTCAGTCATTGATGTCAATCTTAGTAACAGTGTATCACTTAGGAAACGGTGGGCTTTTAGAAACGGTGGGCTTTTATTTGTTGCCTGGATGTGAGGTCAGTCTGCAAAAACATGGGCTTCCTGCTCCCAAGCATGTCGGCCCGCACTTCCTGTCACATGGCTGCCCCCCCCAACTCCACGAAGGATCGTTTTTCACTTCAAAATGGCCACACGCTAAACCTGCAGCCCGTCTAGGCGGCACATTCGAACGCACAAGCGATGCAATCGATTAATCATGCCTGTGATGCGTCAAGGGTCAGCTCTTGATGCAGCAGCTTTTGCCGCCGTCGCCCTCGTGAGCACGTGACATGAAAGGCAATCCCCCTCTCCTCCCGTCCACGACAGCCCCTCCCTTTTCCCCTCCCTCACTGGCCGTTACCCGGCCCCCTGACGCGTAGGGAAACGACACGCCAGATGTAGAGCTGAGAGAGCGTGTCCCCAGTGGTGGGCCTTGCTATTGCCATGGCAACCAAGGTGTAGCTTCACAGGTTGCTGCGGCAACAAGGGGGGGGGGAAATGGGCCAGTGAGAAGGGGAGCAGGATTGGCGACGTTGGCGGCGGTTAGCACAAAGCCCTATTTTGTCTTTTTTATTTTGAAAGTCGTTTGCCGGCTTCCGCCGGACTGTTGCAGGTTTACACAGGCGTTCTTTGATGAATTACACTAACTCCCTTAATGCAGACTTTCCTTGGAATTGGCGAATCTGGATCCACTTCCCTCAGTGACATAATTGAGCCCCTCAATTGGCCAGCAAAGCGCGTTTCCACGTGTGTAAGGTACCCACACCAAATGGAAATTTGATATCAAGCAACATATTTGGAGATGGCGAAAGAACTTATCGGCATGACACAAGTGCCTTTCATGCATGCGCCTCAAAATCATTTGTACAGAATAGTCGAGCAGGGATTTATGAGCCCGTGATGCAGCTTGCACAATCATGCACACTGGCCATCCAAGACAACCTTTTCACATCTCTCTATTCTGCATGTAAGATACTATTGATGAATTGAAGTGGACTCACAAAAATCCATTTCATGTTCTATTAACTCATTGGTGCTTGACGAGCCTCTTTCCCACACTTTCCTTATAATGGGTGTATCAGTACCTGCAGCAGCTGGTCTCGGGAAGAAGGTGTCTCAGGGGGAAACGGGATTCTACCTAATTGCCTTTTTTGTGCCGGGGGTGTTCCAGGTGGTTGCCTTAGCGATGGACGGGGAGTCGGAACCCAATCCTGCTGTTCCGGAGGAAGAGGAGGAGGTGGCGGCGACGCCGGGGGCAGCGGCAGAGGGGGACCACGTGGAGGCCACGGCGGCGCCCACCGTGGTGGCCCCAGAGTCGGTTGCCGCGGCAACAGATGACGAAGAGGCACCAAAGAAGGGCGGCGGCGAGGATGATGACGACGTGGTTTTGGTAGAAGAGCAGGCCTCCGAGCTGCCGCCACCTTCACAGGAGTGTCCGGAGGGCCCCGCTGACATGGAGACGCAAGACGCGTCGCCCGCTGAGGCAACACCCGCAGCCGAGGCTGTGACCCCGCCCGCCGCCGCGACCCCAGATGCGTCCGAGCCCTCCAACCCCGCCTCGGCAGCCGAGCCTATCGTCATCGATGACGAGGAGGAGCCTGAAGAGAAGCAGGGCGGCTCGTCGCCCGCCACCCTCAGCTGCACGGAACCACGTTCGGATATCCGCATCGCCAACGTCACGACGCTGGGCCAGAAAAGGGGCGCCGGCGCCCTTCCGGGGGACGCTCAAGCTGACTTGATGATCACCTCTGTGACATCCCTGCAGGGAGAACAAACGGTAAGGTGGCAATTCTACATGGTGCACACACTTAGGGGCAAATTTTGATACCTGATTTTATTTCTTTACATGGATGCCGCTATCCCACTGAGAGGGAACATTTGCAGCTGTATGCGAGGATAGCAAAATCCACATTCGGCGCGTTACAGAGCCGTCGTGGCAAATGTGCACCTTCTGTAACACAAGCCCCCTTTCCTGCAGTCAGTCGACGGCCCGGCAGAGGAAAATGGTCTGCAGATCAGCAACGCCTTCAGCCTGACCCCCGACAGCACGTCCAAAAGACCGAGCGCTTCCTTCAACCCGGGGCGGGGCTCGGCGGTGCAAAACGGCGACGCGGGGACGCATAGCAGAACAGGTAGCGCCAGACCCTCAACGCACACAGAAGCTACAAATATTCCCTAGTAGGGTCAAGCCTGTTTCATACTGTCCATCAACTTTAATATAATTTGTTTATTCTTTTTTTAAATAGATGACACCGGCTTCTCTTGTTCCCCCGCAGACTCATGGATCTCCCAGTCGGCGTCGGTGCCCCGCAACCAAAAGCAGACGGGGGTGGACTCTTCGTCGACCGCCACTTCCCTGCCCAAACCTCCGGGACAGTCTTCCTCTTTCTCGCCAGGCACCCAGCCGCAACCCAGGACTGTGAAGGTAACGTTGCATGAACCATATTTGCCTCGTATTTAAATCATATTTGTTCTTTTTGGACTCTGTTGTTGTAAGCGCTAAGGGACTCCAAATAAGTTGTTTGTTTTTTGTAAATATTTATTTTAAATGATCAGCCAATTAATTGGTTAGCAGAAATTTTTCCGTGCCAAATATCCACATTCCCATCCAATTTATCGCAGGTGACATGTGCAAACTGTAAGAAGCCTCTAAAGAAAGGTCAGACGGCATACCAGCGCAAAGGATCTACGCACCTCTTCTGCTCCACCACCTGCCTCTCCGCCTTCTCGCACAAACCCGCACCCAAGAAAAGCTGCACCATGTGTAAAAAGTCAGTTTGGGCTTGCCGTTCTTGTGGGAGTAGGCTATTTGGGAGCGGCAACTGCTAACATCACTATCGCCCTCGCTCACCCTGCAGGGACATCACCAACATGAAAGGTACCATCGTGGCCCAGGTGGACTCGAGCGAGTCCTTCCAGGAGTTCTGCAGCACTGGCTGCCTGGGTGCTTATGAGAACAAGCAGAACCCGCCCAAGTCCAGCCTCAAAACCAAATGCACCGTCTGCGGAAAGCTCACCGAGGTCAGTTTGTAACCAAGATCTTTTTCCAGGATTCCTATCCTGTATGAAAGATAGCAAGTCTGGGCACGCTTGAAGTCGGTGCAAATTTCACAGCAGGCAGGATGTGGATTGACAGACTTTGTTGCGCGCAGATCCGCCACGAGGTGAGCTTCAAGACGGTGACGCACAAGATCTGCAGCGACATGTGCTTCATTGTGTACCGCCGAGCCAACGGGCTCATCATGAACTGCTGCGAGCAGTGTGGGGACTACCTGCCCAGCAGGGCCTCCGCCAACCACTTCCTGCTGGTGGACGGACAGCAGAAGCGCTTCTGCTGTCAGAAATGCATCAGGGATTTCAAGCAGGTACTCATGAGTTTCACTCCATGGCTTATTGTAAGACGTTGTGTTGTATTTGTATTTTTTCCCCCAATCATTTCTAGTGGATCTGTTTTTTGTTCTTGTTCACGGTTAAACGTTTTCAACGTTGCAGTCAAGGGCTTTCACCGTAGATTCTTGTTCAATCATTCATGCGCAGTAATGACTCGATCATTTCCTCCTTCAGTTTTTCCCCTGAACAAGCTCTCAGCTGAACAATTTGGTGGTTGCCACAAGTTAAAGGCTGAAGTGTAGTCGTTGTTGCCTGGCAACAAGCGCTCATTAAACCAGCCATACTTGTGTCTTGGCAGCTCAGCCACAAGTATTGGGACGCCTCCAAAATCATACGACATAAAGTATTTCAAATTTCAGAGCCTGCTTGAAGTGCACTCTTCTTTCTGGTCTTTCGTGGGCCTCTTTAGGCTCACAGCAAGCTGGCGAGCTGCCTGACATGCAAGACCCTGATCAAGACGGGCGAGGTGGTCCTGGGTCTATCCGCCGATGGCGCCATGGGCTCCTACTGCTCCAGCAATTGCATGAACAAGGCCAAGATGGCCGCCACCACCTTCCACCGTGAGTAAACGCAAGTGACGGCGACTAAATGTGCAGGTTAGCAAGAGACGATAAAGTAGCTAAACAGGACAGAGGGGCACTCAAATGCAGCACAATGCGAGTCAACGGCAACTTATCCAAATGAAACTGTTAGAGTGCTAATAGGATGCCGCATGTACTCAAATGTTGGTCAAACAAGATCCAAATCAAGCTTCTTTTCGCGGGAATGGAAATCAAATCAGGACATGGCAAGCTACTGAAATAAAAGACACTAATGTGCCGCACCTTGTCACACAAGATCCAAATCTGAGGCTGAGATACCTGTTGAGGAAATAAGAATAACCACACAAAGTAGAAACCAAACCACAACATGAATTCAAATCCACAATTGTAATAAATGTGATTTTGTTCCCAAAGAGCAACCCCGTACTTTAACGACGTGTGTTTTGTTCAGACGCGGAGCCGTCGTGTCACTTCTGCAAGAGGAACGCGTTACCTCAGTACCAGGCCACGCTGCCCGAGGGAAACATCCTTAACTTCTGCAGCTCGCAGTGCGTTACCAAGTTCCAGGTGCACACTCACTTGGTTGTCTTTGGTTATCATTATGATGATGGTCATGATTTTTTTTGGGGTGTTTTTTTTTTTTTTTTTTTTTTCTTCTAAGTCTGGTGGTCATGATTACAGAACGCCACACTCCAGACGACCACCAATGGACAGACGACACTGTCCACCACCAATGACAGCACGGTGCAGCTCAAGTGTAACTACTGCAGAGGAGTGTTCGGCGTCAAGCCGGAGACGCTGGAGTGGGAGGTCAGATGAGGCGCTTTCCACAGAAATGTTTTATAAAAATTGTCAAGGTGGAGGCCCACTGAGTGTTATGCGAGGGTGAGCTCTGCGTCTGACATCTGTCTGTGTGTCCCTCAGGACAAAATGTACCACTTCTGCAGCAAGGTTTGCTGCGACGACTACAAAAAGCTGCATTGTATCGTTACCATGTGCGAGTTCTGCCAGGAGGAGAAGACGCTGCACACCACCGCCAACTTTTCCGGCGAGAAAAAGCCCTTCTGCAGCGAAGGTAACGTGAACATTTTTTCTCCTTCTTAATAATAAACCACGCTTCATTTTGTCTGCGTTTTGTGTTCCAGGTTGCAAGCTGCTGTTCAAGCAGGACTTCATCAAACGTCTGGGCCTCAAGTGTGTCAGCTGCAACCACTGCAGCCAGATGTGCAAGAGAAGCGTCACGCGCCAGCTCGGCGGCATGACGCGGGACTTCTGCAGCGAGGCCTGTGCTAAGAAGTTCCACGACTGGTACCACAAGGTCCGCTTTGGAAAAAGCACTATAAACAGCCACGTTGAAAGGGAAATAATGGGAATTAAATTGCAACCTTATGAGAGTAGAAAAAAAAAAACTGAAAAAGAAAACCGTCTGTAAACTGGCAGTGTCTCTCCATGTCCACTAGGCGGCGCGCTGCGACTGCTGCAAGGTTCAAGGACAGCTGACGGAGTCCGTGATGTGGCGCTCGGAGATTAAGCAATTCTGCGACCAACAGTGTCTGCTCAGGTTCTACTGCCAGCAGAACGAGCCCATCATGGCCACGCAGAAAGGCCCCGAAAACAGCTGCACGGGTACACGGCAACACCGCATGCAGACTGATCCTCCACTGGTGAAGTTGTTTTGTAGTGGACTTTTTGGGGGACAATGGTCCTAGCGATCTGTTTTTAAAAAAATACAGCTCTATCATGTTGTTTCACTTAACATGAAAGTTGTTGACCGTGTCCGCCATTTTGTTTGTTTTAGTGTCACAAACTACTATGTGTTTCCTTTCAGGTATTGAATCACAAGTTTCCAAACTTGGGGTGAGTGTCATTTTTAGTGACGTTTACAGTTTCAAACTTCTTGATGTCACTCCCCTAAATCTTGTCTTCCCCGACGCAGCTGGTGAGCCAGGGCACGGCGGCGTACCCGGCCGGCGGCCTGATGAGGGACGTCAAAAACAAGGCGGTCCTCTGCAAGCCGCTCTCTCTCACCAAGGCCACCTACTGCAAGCCACACATGCAGAGCAAGCCCATACAAACGGGTGAGCATTTATTTACCGCAGCCGTCACTTTCCCGGCTCAACAAAAATTGACTTTCTCGCGTGAACGCAGATGTGGATGACGGCGTGAAGCGGGAGTACATTCCCGTCCCCATCCCCGTGCCCGTCTTCATCCCTGTGCCCATGAACATGTACTCGCAGCTGACGCCCACGCCGCTCTCAATGCCTCTACCAGTAAGACATGAGCTGACAAGTATTACTAGTAGTGGTGGGTAATGCTTTCCAGAGTTCCAGCAATCTTGCCATCATTCTGATCAATAACGTACCAAACATTGAGCCACCTCCTGCCTGCATTTAATTGTTGACAAAAATTCAGAAGAACAGAAAGTGCAGAAATAACCTCGGCTAGATTTGGTGCTAATGTTGACATTTGTGGTTTGCTTAACTATCTCTGCGTGTCACCCCCACCTCTGCCAGCTCCCCGTGCCAGTCTTCCTGCCCACCACCTTGCAAAGCACAGAGCAGATTGTCCAAACCATCCAGGAACTGAGAAGCAAGACTCCCTCAGAGCCCGTCGCCGCGAAGGAGGACTCGTCATCCCTGACAGAAGGGACATCGGACGATCAGAATGAAGGTAGCAGTCGCAAGCCCAAAATGGGCGTCCGCAACCTCAACATAGAAGAATCACAGAACACAGCCCGCACCACTTGATAATCACTCACGATAGTCTTTCAGAGATGCCCGACGATTCGGCCTTTGTAGATGATCTTAAGGGGGGGAAAATGCTCATCTCTTTCAGATGTGAAGCTTGAGAAAGAGACAAGTGAGCCTGAAGTTGAGGAAATGATCACCAGCAGCCCAAAGCAGGAGGAGGAGGAGGTGAAGACAGAAGGTAACGCGGACCTGAAGAAAGAAGAGGAGGAAGACGATGCAAGTTACATGGACCTGGAGGAGGACTTCCCTCTAGGTAACATATTTGTGACGTCCACACAACACGATATTGGGCTGGATTACGCTAGTCCACTCGTCCGTAGGGGGCGCTGAGGCGTGCTTGTGGTTTGTCATCATGGGCTTCTAAGCAACTGCTGACTCATTGTTGGTCTCCAAATGCCGTGTCATTCTCTGATTGACCTTTCCTTCCTCAGCTTCGGCGGCGGTCCAGGAGGATGCGGAAAAGCAGGAGGACGAGCGGGCAACGCGACCTCAGCCAAGGACACGAGTATGCGCCTTAATGTGTTAGCAATCATAATGCCACACGGACATTTAGTCGGGATTCTGCGGAATATCCACCGAAACACCAGACTTTCAATTTAGCAAGTTCCTGGTTTATTCGCATCAATTCCCATTAACACCCATGTTTGAAAGCAGCGAAATTTCACAAGTCTATTTTTGTCCCAGGGGAGCAAGAAGCTGGTGGTGGAACGCAACTTGGTCAGAAGCTCGTCGGTTCGCTCACCGCCCCTGAGAGCACGCTACGGCCTCAACGCCTTCAGGCGCTGGATGAGCCCCGCAGCGGACCCCCAAACCGCCGAACCAGCTCAGGTCAATCCCACCGAGACCGACGTGCTGAAAATGTCCGCCGGCGAGCTGAACGACAAGCTGAGCGGCTTCGTCAGGGAGGTGTGTCGACCCAACGGGGAGCGATACGCCCCGGACAGCATCTACTACCTCTGCCTCGGCATCCAGAAGGTTGGCGTCCTTTCACTTAGCAACAGGAAATGTTGTCGCGATGTCCTGTGATTTAAACCTTTTGCTGTTCACATCCTGAATACTGTGATGATCATTTGAATATGAGGACATTAACATCACATCAACACTCATTCAGCCATCGATTTGACCAATTGTAAAATGAATATTGTGGTTTCTGTTTTTCTTTTTAGCATCTTCACACCAATGGCCAACAGAAGGACATCTTCAGCGACCCCTGCTATCAGGAGTTTGGAGAGGAGCTCAACAAGGTTCTGAAGGACTGGAAGCCCTGCCCGCTTCCTGATGGTGAGCCTTAAAATTCCGCTTGATTCTTAAAACACGTGTTTTACTTATTTGGCTTATTGTCATTTTTGGTTATGATTTTGTACTTTGACCTTATTTTTAGGCACTACATTTTTGATAACCACTACATGAAATCATTTCTTTCACATTTTTATATAATGGTCGGCCTCCCCGCAGGTTCCGCGTGGAGCCGCGTAGACGAGCACTGCCTGTGGGCATGCGGCCATCTGGGCGGCACCACGCCCGCCGTCCTCCTGCGCTCACTGGTCTACCTGAACGCCAAGCGCATGCGCTTGCGCAGTGCCCAGCAGCACCTGGGCCTGTCCTTTGCCAGCGTCTACGGCCCGGACGCCACGCACCCCGTCACCACCGGCGAGTGCGTCCGGGTGCCTTCTCCCGTCTCTCAGGGTGAGTGAAAGAAGCTTTGCGGTCCTGTAGTACGTTTTGCATTGTTCGCAAGCTGAGCCTTGATTGGTCATTAAGATCCCCCCAGTACGTGATGCTGTTCTCCTTCGACAGCAAGAAGCTAAATGCACTTTTAAAGCTGTTGAATGGACAATAATGAAGTTGTTAAATTCATTATCGACAAACAATTCTCTTCCGCTTCGTTTGCATTGTAGTTGAAAAGGAGTCCCGCAAGAGGAAGCTGGACCCTCAGGACTGTGAAGAAGACGATACGGGATCACCTGGTCCTATCATGGAGCAAGAGCGACAACTTTTCCAGCTCTACCGCTCTAAGTGGTACGTTGCGTACCTCATGGCTGATTCATCAAGCAATTTGCTTTGATGTCAGTCTTGGAGGTTCACTGTATGTCTCTTAAATTATGGAAGTTGGTGTCCTGTGATTATTACCCCATGCTGTTCACATCCTGAATCTTCAGTGATGACATCTGGATGATGAGGACTTCCTGTCCCGCTTAGCCGCCATGTCAGTAAATTACTCCGCCGGCGCTTTTGTAACAAGCGTCTTCTGCTTTCCCCTCGCCGCAGCCCGGCCTCGTTGCTGGAACGCACGGACTTCTTCTACGCCCAGCCCGATCCCGCCTGGGACGGGGACGCTTGGTTCTCCCCCACGCCGCTAGAGCGCCACACGCTGGAGAGCCTCCTCGCCAGAGTCCTGCTAGTGCGGGACATTTACACGGACTCGCAGGAGCAAGCGGAGGAGGAAGGTGACGCCGAGTAGCACGTCTACTTTGGACACGTAGATTGTTAGTAAATCCACAGGAAGGCCATAGTGAGTAGCTCTTCCAACATTTTCTTATGTGAACCTCCTTCATTCCTACCGCTGAGCTCCAAGACACGCTGCCCACGGTGAGGAAAAACTGGATGGGAGTGGTGTCACATTTCCGGTGTGTTTCTGTTTTTTTTCCTCGGGGGTGGGGGTGCATCCAGACAGTTACGGAATGTTTTAGCCAGCTAACGATGTGCCGCCGCCAAGCCCGATTTAAATGCTGGTGATGTCGTTTGGAGAATTCATTCAAAAGCGCCACATTTGAAAAGGACAATCAGCACAACAACTACAAGCCTTTTAGCTGTTGCCTTAGCATCCCATTCTTTAGTAGAGCAGGACATGCAGTATTTCCGAGTGTTATATCTGAGTGTTGCTGTGTACTCCAATATTGCGGAAGGGGTACTCGTTCAGGCTGAAAAAAGTAATAACGCACGTTCGTAAATAGACAAACATTTTGTCCATTACATCACATTCATTGAAAAATGTTACTATTATTCACCTATGAAAACTTCCACAAATGCAAAAGCTATGCTTTTGTTTTTCGTTGTTTTTGTTTGTTTGTAGAAGTCCAATATTTGGAAAATGAAAGAATTTGGGCTGAGCCAGGTTCTAGCGCAGCATTCCCATTCCGCCACTCTTTTTGTCCTTTGTCACTTGTCCCGCGGTTACGTTTCAGCGCAACATGCTTTATCCAGTCATGCAATGTTTGCCCAAAAGCTTGGAGCACGCAAATATTAGCTAATACCACACTTGTTCCACACTCGATGTACATTTAGCCTTCCGTTTGAAAAAAAGGACGCTGCTATTTCCCTGCTTTTCCAACAATGCCATATTTGCACAGTAGCTTGAAAAGTGCAAATATTTGGGCAGAGAAGAGTGAAAGCGCACCCGCCCCAAACATTTTTTTCCCCACATCTGTTGAGAAATGTCATAACTTTTAGTCGACGTTCACTTGCTTTTTGCAGTGTGGCTGTTAAGAATTTGGGCTGAGAAAAGTAATGGCACACTTGTTCCAAACTAGCCACACATCTGCCATTTGTTGTCGCATTTACTGAGGAATGGAATTAACACTGGTTGTATACGCTTTTGCCGTTTAATTTGTTCTCAGGAAAAGTCCAGTATCTTGGACTACCCACATATTTACGTTGAGAAAAGTAATACTTCATCCATTGCGAGCTCGATGTACATTTTGTCTTATTTGCTTCTGTTGGAAAATGATGCTGCTATTCAACGTTCAAAGAACGACAAAAGATTAACAATGCACTTATTGTATTTTTGTCGCACATTGTCGTTTTAAGTCATACCTGTTAACAAACGACAGTTATTACACATTGTTGAACTTTCAGCGACTTTTCAGGAGTATCTCAATTCATTTTTTAACTTTGATTTTCCTTTGTTAAAAAATGATGCTGTCATTACATGACGTTAAAATGTTGAGCAATTTGATTTCTGCTAATTATACAAACCTGAAAATCTATGAGTTGAGCAAGTAGCACTGCCGCTTCAAATTTGCTTACTGCTATTCGTAGCGACTAAACTTAGGGCTCTCCCTAACAAATACAAATGACCAATTCGTTTGCAAGCAGCCGCTAGAGGGCGCAGTAGAAAGCAAACAAAAGGATCTCCTCAAACGACATCACCAACAGGCAACGTAGGGTCGCACGCTCACTTGGGCTGGACTGTTTTGGTGGCATTTTGTCGACAAGGAGGGGCGGGGCGGTATGAACTGGGCTAGTCACGAAAGGGACAACGAAAAAACACTCACCATATTTTTTTAAAAACATATTTATTTCTCCTTGTTTCTGTGTCCTCTTTTTGTACTTTTCTTTTTTTTTCCATAAAGCTCCTTTAAAAAAGAAAAAAAGGAGATTCTCCACAGGAAACCACGAAAGGCGAGCAGCTTGTTTGGGTTTTTCCATTGTCCCGTTTTTATTTTATTCATCTGATTCCTCCCAAGAAAAAGACTAAACTCAGGTTTGCGTTGAGAGGATTTGCCGTCAAAATGACTTCAGATTTGTTTTGCTACTTGCTATATTTGCTTGGTTGAAATGTTGGGCGGCAAGCTTAATTTGGATGAATTGCGGTGACGAACGGAGCATCTTTTTCGGACATCAGCGCTCTTTAGTCCGCCTACAGGGAGGCCGGTCGGGTTTGCGCCTGATTACCGGAGTTGAATTGGAAAACCTTTAAGCGAACCCGTTGGGGTGGCGTCGATGCCAACCTGGGTGTCGCCGCTGACTCGGGTGTGAATGTGCCTCAGTGTGTAAATATGAACGCGTGTGGTGTGTGCTCGTCTTCAATAAATGATCTTTTCTTTTTCTTTTTTTTCTAATCACACGGCTCACTTGTTTTTATTCAAAATGTGATTTAATGTATGCTTTAAATGTAAATGTTGTCCACTTGTAATTATGTTTATCATTCCATTGTTCACAATTTTTCTTTTCATATCAGCTACAGAAAGAACACAGCTGAAGTGTTGAATCTACTTGGATTAGCAGAATGAGGTAATATCTGTTTTTTATAAATTAGTCTTATTTTCTCACTTTCAAACACATGTTTGTCATTTGTACTTGTTTTTTGTGAGATGGCTGCACAGGTATCTGTTGCTAATCCAGAAATTAGGTGTGTCTGTCTCAATTGATTTTAGGGACAACGGATGATTCAATTATTCAACTTCTCTCCACTAGGGGCGATGTGATGGCACTTTCAACTCGAGTTTTCGGTCGCACCGTAGAGGTGAGTTGTAGCATCTGGCTAAGTGAAGCCAAGTGGACTGTAGAAATACTACTGGGTTGTGTGTATATGCCTTGTCCCCACCC
The DNA here is from genome assembly GCF_901709675.1 of Syngnathus acus. Classification (NCBI taxonomy): domain Eukaryota; kingdom Metazoa; phylum Chordata; class Actinopteri; order Syngnathiformes; family Syngnathidae; genus Syngnathus; species Syngnathus acus. The sequence goes on along the minus strand of NC_051105.1, from coordinate 2,026,876 downwards.
TCCAAAAATGTGGATGGCTGCTCGTACCAGAAAGGGTGACTTAAGCCTTATTTTGTCATTGTTGGCCAGACTCCAGTAACTTGCCCTATTCAAGTGCTGCCGGCGAGTGTCAAAAACATTTTTGGTCACCCCCGCGGACCGTTTTTTTTTTTTATTGTTCGGCCACAATCCCAAGCCTTTCAGGGGCCACAAAGAAAGCGCTGCGCTCAGCAGCGGCGGTGTGGGAGAAGCGCGGGTCAGGTGCAGGGGGAGGCAGACTATAGGCGGCCCACCCGGCCTCCTCTATCACATGATTGAAACTAATGTGGCGCTTTAATGATGGAACGAGACATGACTTGGGGATGGATGAGGGTAAATGTTAGTCGCCAACACCCTTTCAGCTGTTTATTGCACTATTAATAAATAGAAATGGTTCAAATGTAAAAATGCTCTAGTGACTCTAGACCTGACGGTTACTAGGTCACGCCCCTTCAAGAGGCGATCAAACATGAATACAGTGCAGACAGGAATCGTTGAGGGGAAAAAAAAAGCGTAATATTTATCTTGTTTTTAATTTGTAAGTCACATGAAAACGTTTTGCAAAAATTGATGCTGAATGTGATAGGAACAAATCCTGGCCTGACCTGTAGGTGTCCCCGCAGAGCTTATTCAAGTCCCCGACCCTATTACACCCCCTCACCCTCTTTTTCGGATTGTATCAGTCAAAGCAAGCCACATGACTGCAATATTGCATCAGTAGACATTATAATAGTTCTAATGTGAATAATCTGTGATATGAATTTAATAATTAGTAATAATTTTAAAAATGAATGCTGGCCAGACATCTATGGAGTACAGACCGCAAAAGGAACAAAGTCATCACACCCCTGAAATACAGAAAGGTTGTGAGGGTGTGGGGGAGGGCGAAGGGGGTGTAAGGTATTTGTCCAGTGGGCAGAGTGTGAATTTGTCAGATGATTAAAGGCTAAAAATAACTCTGCTCTGACCACTTGAGTGACAAACTTTTCCAACTTGAAAAGCTCAACGCAGACTACAGGCTGCGAGGCTCATGTGAACGCTCGTCACAGTGAAGCAGCCGTCGGTGCGTGTTAAATGCGAAGGTCCGTGTGGCGTGCGAACCGTTGACGTGTGTGAGGCGAGTGACGGCTGATGAGCTCGTCTGCTGTCACTCCGCAGCCACTGACCACTCGTGTATCGGACCCGCCTGAGGGTTATGGTGCCGCTTGTCCCGTGTCTGTTATTGTGCCCTCTACCCGGTTAGCCTCGAGCGTAATCGTACTGATGTCCAACCCAAGAGACGATTCCCCAAAATTAGCAATGTCAAGATGATGCAGTCGACTTTTACACTGCACCCAAATAATTCAGATTTTTTTAACAAGTCAAATGTAATATGACCCTTAAATTAATTATTGATACACAATACTCTAGTACAAAAAAGTTTTATTTAGTAACAGTTTTTGTAAACATTTGAGGTAAATGAACATTTACATCAACTTTACAAAAGGATCATTCACACACGCGCGCGCGCACACACGTGAACACGCACAAACTGACATTCTACTTTTGTCGTCATAAAATGAATAACTTTTTGTTTGGTTTTTCAAATTTCTTTAAAACTCTGCCTCTGCTGTGAGCAGATGTTAAGACATTTTTAAAAAGATTTTATGTTCCTTAGAGGACGCTCTCTCGTTCTAGCAATGTTAGATTTTGTTTCCTACATGTGCAAATCAACTACTAAAATGTAAACTGGGGGGGGAAAAATGCAAAATACTGTCAGAATGTTTTTCTCATTTTTGCTGCGTAAAAATAAGAAATTGCATCTTTTTGGTAAAAGGCCCTGAAGACAGCACTTTGGTGAAAGTGTTTGAATGACATCTTTGGTTTTTGTTGTACTTTGTGAGTGAAGCCAACTTCATTGGATGTGTTTGGAAAAGTCAAAGTATGTTACTTACAAAATGACAAGTCTTGTTTTGTGTAGAATTCAATAATATGTTTCATTTTGTGTCAAGTGCCATGTTAGCGGTTTGAGACTCCCTCAGGGCCAGCCCGTTGCTCTGTTCAGGGGGCGGGTGCTGCAGTGCATTGTGGGTACCGATTTAAAACCGGGCACCCACAGGAGTCCATTCAGTGCAGCTAGAAGAAGAAAACAAAACAAAACTAGATCTTCCCCGAAAGAGTCCTCAGCCCCTTTCACACTTGGCGGCAAAGCTGGCTTTTCCCGGGTCGTCACTGTCTCGGAGCGTTTAAAAAGTAGTATCACAAGTGAAACAGCAGCGGTGCGCAAAGGGGTCAGGGGACCGAGGTGTAACATTTAACACCCGAAACTTAGTTGTGTGAAAGCTCACTAACTTGTCAATGTACCCGCTTCCCTGGGCTCTGCTTGGAAGGCTCAAAGTCCAACTTAGTAGTATCAAAGCCACACGAATGTCCCTCCTAGGTGGGTTACGTGCGAAACGGAAAGATATATGCCACCTTTTGGTATCATTTTGCCGTCAGGAAGTGTCGCTTTCCGGGTTAGGGAGGCCCGGAGCGGGGCTCATACCGCTAAGTCGTTGGCTCTGGCCCGGACGCTGCTGCTCTTGCTGGCCCTACTCAATCGCCGAGGGTCCGGTGTGGTGGTCACGGGGGGCTTGTGCATTTCCACCGTGGTGGTGGTGGTGGTGAAGTGGCACTTATCAGACTCGTTGATCTCGGAGCCCGGGCTGCTGCGGGTACTCGGACTGGTACTCGGGGTGGCACTGTGGGCGGCGTCCACCACGGGTGGCTGGTTGGATGAGGAAGAGGAGGAGGAGGAAGACGTGTGCGTGGGGGACGTTGCTTTCAACTCCCGAGTTTGCTGCTCCGTGGCCAGGTTGACCCAGTTCTGCTGGGCGGCCAGCTGATGGTTGTTGTTGTTGCTGATGTAGTAGTGGGCGACGGGCGCGTGTTGACGGAGGGCCTCCTCCTGCTGCAAGTTGTCCACCTTAAACTCCGGCCGGGGCAGGAAGGCCCCGCTGCCGGCCGTTACGTCCGTGTACTTGCCCCCGGTCCCGGGGGTCGAGCACTGCGGCTCACGGGCGTCGGTACGGGCGGAGCGTCGCGCGGACTCTTGCTCCTGCGAGACAGGGTTGGTCATGCCCTGCTTGAGCTTCTTCCAACCCAGGTGGTAGATCTCCAGCAGGTTGAGGAAAAGCGAAACGCAAGCCACCACCAGCATGAAGATGATGAAGATGGTCTTCTCCGTGGGCCGCGAGATGAAGCAGTCCACCTTGTTGGGGCAGGGCCAGCGGGCGCACTTGTACAAGGGCTGCAGCTGGAACCCGTACAGGAAATACTGGCCCAGGATGAAGCCCACCTCAAAGAGAGTCTTGAAGATGATGTTGAAGACATAGGTGCGCAGCAGAGCTCCTCGGATGCGGATTTTGCCGTGCTCGTCCCGGATGGGGGGCTTGGGCTTTTTGCTTCGACGTCCCCCACTGCTATCGCCACTCCTGTACAGCAGCTCCTTCTCCTGGAAGCAGAGGGACAGATCTTCAAACCTCATCTCGTAAGCATTAACGTGTCTGAAGGGTTTTTGTCCCAAAGTCTTAAAATTGGCAACCCAATGAAGGTTCCCCTCACCTCTTCCTGGAATCTGTTGGCTTTTTGCAGTTCGTCCTCCTTTTCCTTGCGCTTCTCCTCCATGCGCACAATATGCAGCACGTGTCCCAGGTAGATGAGCGTGGGTGTGGACACGAAGATGATCTGCAGGACCCAGAAGCGGATGTGCGAGATGGGGAAGGCCTGATCGTAGCACACGTTCTCGCAACCGGGTTGCTGCGTGTTGCAGGTGAAGTCGGACTGCTCGTCCCCCCACACCTCCTCGGCGGCGGCGCCCAGCACCAGGATCCGGAAGATGAACAAAACAGTCAGCCACACCTTGCCGATCACCGTCGAGTGCTCCTGGGCGTTCTCCAACAGACGCCCCAGAAAACTCCAGTCACCCATGCTTCAAGACTGCCAGCCTGTGGACAATGTCGGGTCAGGAAGAGGGGCAGACGACAGACGGCGCTCAGGTAAAATAACATCCTCAAATGTAATATGCTGGAATTGGAAACATGCAAACTTTGCACAGTTTTCTTTTTTTTAATTATTACAAAACATGCACGGTGGGCCGATTGAGCACTCCAAATTGTGTGCCCTGCGATTGGCTGGCGACCAGTTCAGGGTGTCCCCCGCCTGCCACCCAAAGACTTTTGGGATAAGTTTCAGCACGCCCACGACACTCGTGAGGATAAGCGGTTTACAAAATGGATGGACAGTTGTTCTCAAAGACACAACTTAGTCTCTTACGGTAAATCTCATCAACACATTTCATCTACTGTACTAAACTGTCCTCTCTCGCTCGCTCGCTCTCTCTCTCTTTCTGTTCGGCAGGCAGTGCTTGCTTGCCTGCTCACCTGTTCGCTCCACTGGCCAGCAGGCATGTGCTGAGATCGACATTATCACGCTGCAAAACACACACACACACACACACACGGGAACAAATAGCGACACCACCCTCCTTTCAACTGGCTACCCACTGTACATGCCTCATTGTAATTATTAGCAATACTAATTAAAGAAGCCCTATAAAAAAGCACCAATCAGAAAAAAAATTATACTTGTGATCCAATTTTAGTTTGCATGATCAAATATTTTTTAGCACGTTGGGGTGGACTCCATAAAATATATTTATATAAAGTATTCCAAAATTAGGACAGAACATGTTTGATCCTAATATGTTATGTTGTGAAAAAGTTAAAAAAGAACGCAGGTAAATTATTACCTGCTGCACCAACGGAAAATGCCAACTAAATAGTAAAAAATAGTACATTTTTCAAATTGCAAAGCCAACGTGTTACAAATTATGAATTATAAAAAGTAAAAGCAAATTCATACGAAAATTTAAATGAATGAACTCTATTCAATATACGCTTTAAACAACAAAGTGATGCCATATGGCACATGATGAAATTCAAACATTTCAACGCATCTCTCATCATGAATAATGGGGGAAAATGACAGGCAAATACCTTTAACAATTCTTAAAATGTTATAAATGGTGAATGTCCCTTACATAGCTTGAAAATGAATAAATCACCTACAAATCATTCAATTCTGAGCTATGAGGGTCATTTTTTAAACTAACAATGTCATCTTTTGTAGCATGTTCGTTATAAAATTAAAAGGAGGAAAAACTTACAATAATGTCGCTGTTTTAAAGCTAATAAATCCATGGACTGACGCTCTTGATATTCTCCACACCTGCGAGAAGCACAAATGATGAAAATTAACATTATGCAACCTAAACAAATGTAAATAATAAAATATTTCCCGGCATTACGGTGGCCTGGTAATGCCTTTCCCCCCAAATTAAATAACTTTAATTAAATCTTGTAAATTTCCAACGCAGCTCTTGAATTCTCTTAAAAAGGTGGACAAGCTCTTTAAAAAGTAGCAAAAATGTAACGGTAACACACACACAGACGCACAAAAAGTGACAAAGCAGAGGCCACTAGAGCAGGCACCATTGTTGGCTTTGTTTGCACTCCAAAGACTAATTAAAACGCCCATAATTCATATTGAAATATCATGAGAATCATTTCAGTGTTTCTTGTGTGCCAGTAAAAAAAGCATAGATGTGCTCATACCTTGACACAGCAGAAAGGACGCTCTTTAAAGTGCACGGCAAAAGCTCACATGCTTTGGGGGTGCCCCTGGGGCAGAAGTCCCAGCCCCCCCTCTCGCCCCCCTCCCGCGGAGTAGAAAAAAAATCAGCACGCCCTCTTCCATCTATGTGGGGCCCTGCCCGTACTTGGGTGTGACCTCCTCTGGGTGCCCGAGAACTATAAGAAAATAAATAAATAAGAGAAACAAACTTGTTTCGTTACGTGGTGCGTTCAGGTGTCTGCACTGCCAGTCATTACGTGCCTGAGTGACACTGCCCCACGTCCACCACCCTGTGCACAGCCCCTGACCCCTCCACCAAAAGTTCAAAAGGCGTCATGAAAATAAGTAGTTTGCACACAGATGACATCAGTGGAAAATATGCAAACACAGAATTATGCATGAAACAGAAATGAATTAAATATATATTTCTAAATATAATGTAGAAAATGTCGGACTAATACAAATAAGAACATGCCAGCTTTTAAACATTAAAGGGTAAAAAACTAATCTCAGGTATGAGATGGTAAAATAGAGCAAAATTATTATTTTTTTCAAAATTTTGATTAAGAAAAATTACATTCAATATATTGAATATAATTGTCTTTAAAGGTTAAAGTTAAGCGTGTTACGACATCACTTGTTACATAATTTGTATAATTAGTGATCACACCCTTCCAATCACCAAACATTTTTTCCCCCATTGGTGGGGGCAAGGGGGGTTTATTTTGGGAGCAGGGAGGACAAAGACAAGGTTCGTCTTGTTATTGAGGGGGAGGTTGGCAAGTCGGCTGCGATTAGCGCGCCACCAGCCGTTAAAATAAGACCAGCGTTGAAAGCTGATACAACGCAACACACAAGTAACACACGCACTTTTGGAAACCTTAAAGACACTTGGCATGTTGCTAGTATTACTAAGCAATTTGACGTCAACAAAAAGAATTTAACAGTAATTTTCCTTCATTTTAATATATATACAGGTGTACGCAAAACTTTTGAAATTCAACAGTGCCCAAAACGGCCACTGGGGGGCAGTATCGCTCCTCAAGGACATCTTTCCTCGCCTGCTCCATTACATGCCGTCTTCAGAAGGTGAGTAGATTTATCTTATTTTAGATGTATGTTACTTGATTTAATTTCATTTTTATGTGACTTGAAACAAGTCTCATCTGGTGTCACGGTTTAGCCCAGGAACAGACAAATACAGGCTTTGATGTTAGTCTTTGTCCTATTTATTTCATTTTAAGCTACTAGTTAGCATTAAAATTAGGCATGGTCAATCACACTTAGATTATACATCACAAAAATACAGCAAAAAACAAGTTTAAAGTGAGTAAGAAAGCAACACAGTGTCAAAAAACAAACTAGGTGTCAGTGTAGCGACTCGGTGAAAATCAAGGAAAACGCTCAGGTGCGACAAAATAAACATCAATGTCACACTGGAGTTAATAAATAAATTATAAAACAAACCAAAAGTCACATGACACTCAGTCACTTTTCCAGTTGTTGTTTTTTTTTTTTTTTTCTTCAAGCAAATATGATTGGAACGTACTTTTAGCTAAATTAGATAAAATGCATGTACAAAACAGGCGTTCACATACTTTGGATCCAAAGAGAATGACCCGAAACGATTGTTAGACAGTGTGGTTAAAAGTATCAGGACACATTTCTTTGTTCTGGGCAGAAAACGAGGAGACTTCAAACGTTTCCCTGAGGAACATCATTCAGTTGTTCCGTTGGGCCATTGCCGTACATACAATACGATTCTGCAATTTGGTGGTCCTTCTTTGTGCCTTTCTGTAAACAAATGGCAAAAGGTCACCGACCTCGGACCTGGCAGCTCAACCTGTTGCATTTGGTAATACAAATACTTTTGTGACCAATATGCAATTTATTTTTTGGGGGCGGGCGCAAGACTATTAAAGCTGGAATCCTTTGTCGAAAATGTCAGTGTGTTGTAAAATGTTGCATTACCTTTAGATAAAAATCTCCCTTTTGTGACAATATATCGTTTTTGAGGTTATATTTCGTGGTTAACTGTTGCAGACTACTATTCCTTAATACAGTGACATTTCTTTTCAGGACTGACTCTTGGGAACAAAGTGTTACTTTATATCCAACTGCTTTCAGAGCTTAAATAGCGAAAAGCTTGCAAAGTGAAATGATTAATCAGAAACGAATTGATCCATCTAGGATCCAGATCGTTCCCGTTCGGGAAGCTACTAGGCCAGACCTAGGCTCACGTTAGGAACAGACACGACCTTCTGGTGTCGCGTGTTCCGGCGGTCCCCTTCAGCACACAGTCTTGCGTATGGAGGAGTCGGAGGTGGGGGTAGAGAGCAGCAGCTCGTTCTTCTTGTTCTGCAAGGCGGTGTTGTCCCGCGTCACCGATTCCTTGTGGTTATACGACAATCTACTGTTTGGACGGCGGCCGGAGCAGCGCATCAGCGCCTTGCCCACCAGGTAGCCCAGCTCGGCCACGTTGAGCACCATGCAGATGCTGGAGGAGGCCACCATGAAGATAGTGAAGATGGTCTTCTCGGTGGGCCGCGAGATGAAGCAGTCCACTTTATTGGGGCAGGGCCACTGCTCGCATTTGACCAGCCGCGGCATCCGGAAGCCGTCGTAGACGAAGTAGAGCGCGTACATGAAGCCGCCCTCGAAGACCAGGCGAAAGAAGAGGCTGCAGGTGTACGTCCACCAAAGGGTGCCGGTGATGGGAAGCCGGCGTCGCTTGAGTGTCTCCAGGTCCACGTCGCTGGGCTTCTCGGTGCCGTTGGACGCCAGTATGGAGCGCTTGTCGCCACGCTTGCGGTAGGCCACGTGCATGGCCACTAGCAACGCCGGTGTGGACACAAAGATGAGCTGGAGGCACCACAAGCGGATGTGTGACACGGGAAAGAAGTAGTCGTAGCACACGTTCTTGCAGCCGGGCTGCTGCGTGTTGCACGTGAAGTCGGACTGCTCGTCGCCCCACACGCTCTCGGCGGCCAGCACCAGGATGGTGATGCGGAAGATGAAGAGCACCGACAGCCAGATCTTGCCCAGGCTGGTGGAGTGCTTGTTGACGCCGCCCAGCTGGGCGTACAGGGCGCCCCACGACATGATGGCCTGCAGGGGCACCAAGACAGCCTTGAGAAACAGTCTCACAGCGACAGATTCTTTGGAAATTTCAGGCCCTGAAGCCAGTTTTACTTTGGAACATGAAGCCTGGAGACATTTTGTCCAAGAAAATAAAATTGGATTGTTTTGAGAATCAACCTCCTGAACACAGTTTTACTTTGGAGCATGAATCTTGGTAAACATGTCCGTCTTGGGAAGACCCACAAAAAAGCTATGACCAAAAAACATTTTAGGCCAAAACTATAAAACTTAATTATTATTAAAAATCTGATTGTTTCACACTGTAAAATGAATCTTGGTAGACAAACAACCCAGACAAAAAAATTCCCAAAAAGACAGGCTATTTTTTTTTTAAGTCGACATTTTAGGCCAAATTTCTAAAAACTAAATTGAGTTCATGAACAAAAAAGCCAAATTCATTATGCAAATTGCCACTGGGCAGTGCTGTCAAACCGCCAGAACAATCAAGTCAGTAGAGCAAGAAATTAAATAATACAGTAAATTGTTAGAAATTAAAAAAAGAAAAACGTGAATAATGTTGTCATGGCATATCTCATGAGCAGATGTCAGATGTATAACTGTTATCTCACCTGTCTGTACAGAAAGAGTCCAGTAAAAAAAAATTAATCTTCCATAAAAAGTAGTCCTTTGATTCAATATGTGTTATAAACAAGTAAAAGTAAATAAACTGAATTAAAAGATACTGCTTGAGCAAGTAAGAGATGTGCTGCTGGGATGAGCAACTTTAAGCAAAGGCGCACGAAACTTCTCATGCTCATCAATGTGCATAGGGGAGGGGTGGGGCTACGCACACGCACACACGCACACACACACACAATATTTGCAGATCTTTCATTCTTGTTCTCTGTACTAAGTTAAATACTACTACAGGATAGTGTTTTAAAACAGTCAAACAAACGTACATTGTTTTTGAAGTTAGATTTTACCAAATGAAAATTGAATGAAATCATTCATTCCCAGGAATATATTTTTTGTCTTGGTTTAGAAAACAAGTTTCTAAATTGTTGTTGATGTTTATAAAGACATTACATTAGCTTTTTGGAAAGCTACATTTTGCTAATCCAAATCTGTCTTTTGTCTTTACCAAACATGCCTCTAAATTGCCTTTCCTGTTCCCAAAAAAGTATGTTTGGTTCAAAGTGTGTGAATGCAACGAACGCATGAGGTCACAGCAAATAAGTGCGAGACTCATGCTCTGGCATTCAGGAAACAATTTGATCAGCTCAACAAATAGCTACCACTGTGTGATGGACTCACCCACCTTGAAATCAATTAATCAATTGCAGATGTCCAGTCAGTGAAACACAATGCGTAATAAATGGAACTTTGAAACTTGAAAATCATGTGGATGTGTAAGAACAGTACCACACAATGAAACCATTCGACAATGTTTATGCCACAAAACAGACAGCTATTCCTGACTGTTGTTTTAAATCAGGAAAAGAAATACTGCAAGGAGTGAAATAAATTCCAGTGGCACGTTGAGGTAGTGCCCATGTCTTCAGTGGTCTTTCTTGAGGCGGGCCAGGCCCATAAGGAGCTGGTCTCGCCGCTCCCGCCGGGCCGACAGATGCCGCTCGTCATTGGGGATCAGCTGGCACATCTCCTAAAACAGAAAGAATTCGAACTGGCGGAAAGTTGACCAAAACATGGACGCTCGCTTTAGCCAAGACTGAATTGTCTTTCGTGTCTTTTGATCATGCAAACATTAGTCTACATCAAATATTATGTGCCTGACTTACTCATCGCCAGCCAATATGAGGTCTTTCAAAATGGGCAAAAAATCAACTGTGAATGATTCTGCCCCCTAGTGGCCAAAACGCACACACTAATACGTGGAATATCGTGACTTCTATTTTAAATGGAATTACAAGAGCTACGATACGAGTTTTGAATACAAGCTGGTCCGTGTTGTCTTTGTGGATACATACGCTAACAATTCTTTTGGCATCTTCAGCAAAGAAGTCCGGGACGGGCCCAAAGGAACTCGCGACTCGTCGGACGCCGTCACCGTAACGCCTCATGTAGTCTGCCAGACCTGCGGAAGGAGAGCGGATCAGAGAAGGACTACAAACATGGCGGAGCAGCGCTTGAATGCAACACTATGATGAGGTTAGTACATACTGGTCATAAAATGACATTCAGAGATGTTCGTGTGTGACCTTGACAGAAACGCGTGTTCGGTTTCAAACTTGTCTTGTTGCCAGAAACATGTAAAGTTGGTTTGGTGTCTAGAAATAACGACTGAAAATGGAACTCCGCTCGCATGAAACGACGATTAGTATAACGTGAACCAGAAAACTCATACACACGCTTCCTTTGAGTCACGGCCATTATTGATCACTCTTTAATCATTTCCTCGTGACAAAGGCATTTTGTTTGGTGAATGATTAATGCCACGCTCCAATAAATCTGTTGACCATTAACACACCAGGAAATTTGACATTCAACGACTTGAAGCTTAATTTTCCACTTAGGACGAACGTCTCCTTGGGATGCAGAAAATGATTAGACGTAACATCGTAAAGATTTGCCTGTTCTTTTGTTATTGACCGAGACAAAGACGCGGCCCTCGGAGTCGGAATGTGGGAGAGTGAGTTGTAACAGTTGAGTTGTCTCGTTGAAGGAGGCACCTATCAGATTTTCTCGGTGGGTGCTTCTGTTTTGGTTAGCAATAGAGTTAAGTATAAGACTTTGAAGTAAAAGTACCCGTGCGATGTGATTGTGTCGGAAATCCACATTCTTGCCTTTACCATCTGATTGTGGAACTAATTGAGGAGTTTTACAAGGTTGTCTGCTTGGGACGCCATGTGAGTTTTGGATGACTGGTGTGAGGAGGTCGGGGTGGGTCAACCATCAAAAGACGCCTTTGTCGGGGCCCCAAAGTGTTCCCGCTCGCAGGCCCAGCGACTGTGTGGCTTTCACACCCACAGCTGACATTCTCCATCTACCTGCCGTTTCACTCCCGGCAAAGCCGCATAGGATGTAACGTATGCAGCGACGTGTCATGTTATCATTTGGCGCTTAGCAGACGGGTCATTCGGTACGGCTGCAGCGTCACGTGACCGCCAGTCCACGAGAGATTCAAAAGCAAAATAATGCTGTTGGGTTTCACGCAGTTTTACTTGGCAGCAAGGATTTTGGTTTGAGTTAAGGTTAGCCATCTTTGGCTCATTCTGGCCGTTTCCAAGGGTTCTTTCGATTCCATTCATTTGAAGCATGTATACAAATTTTTTTGTTATCTTGCGTGGGCGGAGCATGACGGTCAACTCATCGTAAAAGATAAATTACTTAAAAATAAGTCAATGGGTGCAGCATGACCTTCAGGTGCGTTGAGGTGAATGGTTTCCATGGGGCCGATGAAGGCGTAGCGCATTCCCAGTCCCTCTGACATCACCAGGTCGATGTCCTGGACGGAGATGATGCCATCCTGAGGAAGGAGATGGACAGCTGAGTCTTGTGCACCACACCAATGTGCACATGTATGAAGCAACGTTGAAAATAATAATGTCAAGATGACTGTTGTACATGTGTGACAATGACAATAAAGATCTATTCGATATTCTATTCTACTGGCTGGCTGAGGGTCCAGGATGGAGGGATGAGGGTTCAGGACAGGGGTCACCAAGGACCACACAAATAGCCAGAGGGCCTATTTTTTTTTTAGAATAGGCCCTCTAATATCCATTTAAAGGACATTGTAATTTTCTAGGAATGTTGTTGTCATGAGACAGGGATCTACAGAAAGAGTGTTGAAATCATTAATGCCATGTGTGTGTTTGTTCAGGATGAGTCAAGAGCGGAGTCACACTGGAGGATTTCAAGAGCGGCCATGCGCGGATGAAGTGGCGTCCGGTGTGCGGATCAGTTCAGGTGAGCTTGTCACAATGTAGGAAATCAAAGCTGAGAGCAAATCGGGTCGACGGGGTGGGGTAAGGGGGGAGCGCGAGGGTCGGCGGGGGGCCTCACAGGCCGCTCTTTGTTCCAGTCTACCGTTCAACAACGAGCCTGTTATCTTGGCTAAGTGGCCAGGTGGGCGGAACCTTTTCCTCCACAATGATCACCATCCGCTTTCTCAGATGCTCTGCTTTCCGACGCTGGCTTTGACTCAAGGACCCCTTCTCTCTCTCTATGTAATCGGATGGGCAAGAGGGGGCATAGGGTCGCTCTCGCTGAGGGGGGGGGGGCTCTGTTGTGTAACAAGGACACGCATTTGATCTTTTCGTTTTGGGTTACTTGCTCCTTAGTGACGGCCACATCAAAACGCCGCCTGTGCCAAAAAAAAAAAACCACTTTCAAAATATTTGCACTTGCCACCAGTGCAGCCAAATGACATGAAGTCTGCCACGCATATTCATCTAAATGCTCAAGAGGTCAGCCAGGGGCAATTTTTCAGCAATCTCCACTTATATTGCCCACTTGATGATTTTGTTGCATGCATTTTGTCGATTGAGATTCCAAGCGTAGGTTGGTGGGTGACACATTGTGCACGTAACACGGTTGTCCCGCAGCAGCCATTCGGTCTTCATCTCGCACACAAATCAGACAGGACAACATTCAAGCGACTAAACCTCTGTCCTACATTTTGCAAGGGTGACTGCGGCCTAACAATCCAGGTGAACAACCACCATAACCAAAGAAGACAAGATCATTCCAGTCAGGCAAGTTTGGCCTTTGTTTTAATAATAATTGAAATGAGCCATTTTTCAACAAGGAGACATCTCCCATTTAAAAATGTGCTTTTGGATAAAAACGAGGAGCTGATGCTGTCGTGCATTCCGGGCAACGTGGTCCACTTTTAACATCAGAGTGGCGTTTTTAACAGCTGCCACTTAATGCAAGCCTGAGGCTTAAGTCCCATAACAGGAGCCTCGCAGGGAACCTGAACTTCCACAGCCCGGTGCGAAGACGCCCCTCACATGCGATCCTACACGGGAATTCCGCAATAGCGTGCAGAGGGGACGCCATCCTCACGCCGGCTGGATCAAAAAGAAATGTGCGCAGCGTGCAATCCACTAAGATTGACCTGTGCAAAATTCCAGTCCGGGAACACAACAATATTGGAGCCGGTTTAAGGTCAGGTGAGAGGTTAGGACCGCCATTCCTCGAGCGCCGGCTTCACTTCTTGGAAGTGAGGCCATCGTGACGCGGGAGTCGGTTGCTATTAGACGATGAATTATTCACACCGTGCTATTGGCTGGCAACACGTCATTTAAAAAAAAAAAAAAAAAAAGGATCAATTTCCAAGTCAATTGTGTGCAACTCAAAATTACATACTTTTAAATCTGCTGCAACTGAATCATTAAATTGATCAATTTAATGATACATCCACCTCAATTGTTAAAAAAAACATCAGCATTAGTATTATGTGCGTGGTATCGCGGACACCGCTACCGGTCTCGGGACCGTGTTCTTTGCATGCTCGTTAAGATCTTAAAGGACCGAAAAGCGTACTTGACTCAACAAAACACTTTACGCAAAGAATCCACTTGAGGGAAACAAACAAGATTGCAAGTCCAAAGTGTTCAGAAAGTTAACAACTCTCATCAACCTTCATATTAATTTACACTTTATTTTCATTTATATTTGCATATGCCCTTCTTTTCCTGACATGTGATTGAAAGAAACGTCAAACTTTTTCCAGACTTGTTCTTCCACGCACCCGTAACAAACGTGGAGAACAAATGTCCCTTCACGCATGTCTTGCCTTTGAATACTGTAGAGAATCCTTTGTGATGTCTCACGAGGAACCATTTTGCGATGCATGCGGGTCTTGAGTTTTTTTAAAGTAGGCCACCCTGACCTTTCGTTCTGTATTTTGGTGGGTTGTCAGGCACCATAAAGTGTCAAAAGAGCAACATGTGTGAAAAGCATTGCTTTCAAGGAATGTGTTCAAATGAAGGCTACTGTCATCGGCTGCTAAAGCTGACGTCTGCTCGCTGACAACATGTTTCCTACTTGCGGTCTCTGTTACAAAAACTTTCAACAACTGGAAAAAAGATTACACTCATGAGCCTCGTCATTTATTGGGATTTGGCACGCACACATTCATGCACGAGTGCTTCTTGAGGACATTGATTCACTCGCAAGTGCATCACGAGGACCTCATTTCTCTCCCATACATTCAATAAAAAGCTTTAAGGTGACTCACTGGCACCCCCTTGCGAATTTAACTGTAATTACAGGATCCACTCATCCGTTCCATTGATCCATCATAACAATCCATTTATTTTATTAATTTGTTAATCCATCATCTTTGTATAAATTATTTACCCGAAATCAGTACTGTACATTCCTACTATTTATTTTTCTAAACATCCATCCAGCTAACAAATTACCAGACTGACCTGTACAAGCCTCCAAGACTCCACAATGATGGCAGCCTGCACTCTGTTGAGGGCGAAGCCGTCAATTTCTTTCCGCAGGCGGACGGGCACCTGACCCACCTGATTGCAAAACAAGCGAGTATGATATGCTGTCACAATAAAAAATTATTTTCCCATTTTTTTACCGTTTTTACCTCAGTCAGAAGGGCGTGGGTTTTGTCCACCGTGGCTGCCAACGTGTCCGGGTGAGGTACCAGCTCCACAAGTTTGACGTAGTAGGGCGGGTTGACCTTGTTGCATTGAATTAGGAGGTAAATGCTGTGTATCAAGGAAAATCTTACGCAATCGTTCTCAAACTGGAGAAATGCTAATTGTTATTTTGTTGGTCTGGCGCTACGTACCGGATGAGAGACGAGGCAGCGGCTTCGGTTTTGCACCGACGAGAAGACGGCGCTGGGCACCAAATAGGAAGTGGAGCTGCTCAGGATCACGTCTTCGCCCACCAGACGCTCCAAGTTCCGGAAGAGGTTCTGCTTCACTTTCAGATTCTCAAACACGCACTCCTAGGGAAAACAAAACAAAAACATCTCTAACCTGTCAGAAAATATTGTCATCGTCAATGTTAATCATTGTTTTCTAAATTTAAAGCAGATATTTGCCAATATTTTATTTTGGTTCAACCCAAAAGTAATTCTGAGAATTTGAGCAATATTAAATTAAACAAGGTCGCTATACAATAAATAGGTTATCGTCATTGTTATTGATTAATTTGGTAACTGAGTAGTTGCAGATTGAGTCTCTCATTAACAAGCCTCTGATTGGCACAGAGCTCAAAGGACAGTTTATGAATAAGTAACTAGTAGATGATGGGTCATGGCAAATACCTGCACAAAAAAGGCCCCCTGCAGAGCCTGCTGCAAGTCGTCATGACTGCTGAGCAAGGCCAACTGCTGCGTGGCACTCAGCTGCCCTCTCAGCATTCCCACTTCCTGTAGCTCCATCATCTGCTTCCTGTCAAGTTTAACCCACCAGTCACCACTAGTACAGCCGCGTTGTTTTTCCCTCGAAAGTAACATAACGGCCGATCACGTGAGGCCAGCCTGCCGCTGTGTGTTTTTGCACAGGCTGTGTGTTTTGTTAATGTTCCACTCCTGTTTTTCCAGCTCCTTTGGTAAACTAACTCATCCCGCCACCAGCAGAGAGGAGAATGTAATCCAGGGTAGCAAAGGTAATTCAGAAGAAGCAGTGGTTGCAAGCAACAAAGTACAAGATGTTGCTGTGCAATACATTTTTAGGTATCTGTCGTTGGGTAGGTGGCTCGTTGTTTTAACTTTTGCTCCCTACATTTGGATTGGAAACAGAAATTGTGACGAATGCATTGGCATCTGGCATCCATTAATTATTCATCTACTCAGACCAACAAATACAAACTGTATTTTTCCCCCAGTTGTTGAAAGTTGAAATTTACTTTTCATTTTCACACAAGTGTCTGTACTATTACTTAAGGGGGGGGGGGAAGACTGGTTAAAATACTGATTCATCCTCTGCATTTAAGAGGGGGGAAAACAAAAAAAACGAAATTAAAACATTGTAGACTTCTATTCATCATATGCTAGGATAGATTGTATTATGTTGTTAATAAGGAAGATTTTACAGTGTTGTATATGTATCGATTCTCACTGAGTTAAAGTCTCGCGAGACGTATATTGCATACGTTGTCAAAACCGTGCAATGTATTTTGATTACTAACTTAATCTCAGTCAGAGCGATGGCTGCCTGTCCCGGTTGGTTGTCGTGGATTTTCACACTGTAGCCTCCACTCGCGAACACCATCGCCCACGACCGACCTATCAGCCCACTGTAACATAAACAATCTACACTCAATTTAGATTCAAGTTATGCGATAAAAAAGTTCATGCTCACATGCCCACCATTATGCACTACAGAAAGATGAAGTTTCACTCACCTGCCAATGATGGTAATTATCTTCATGTCTGAAGCGCTTGTTTATTTAATGTTTCTAAAAAAGATGTGCAGGACTCCTTGTGAAATCTATCCCTCCGCCCACTCTGACGTCACGTTGTCCAGTCCGTACATGCGTGCTATGGCAAATCAAAAGGCTCAAAACACCCCTTTTTCTGAAACATTTATTTTTAAAACACAAGAATTGCTTAAATGGTCAACATTAACTGATACTTAACGTTAAGATGAAGACCACACGAGCAAAATATCACGCTGAAGCGCAAACCTGTCACGTGTCCGACCATTACGCGTGAAGCTCGCCAATGATTGGCTAGGCGATGTTTTCCGCGAAAGTGTCCCATCCACAGCGCGTGTAAACCCGGGAGCATTGACAGCAAAATGCTACTGTCCAGTATCTTCGTGTTTTACGCACTGACGTTATAAGTATTTTCACGCATAGGTTTTTTTAATTTTAGGTTAAGACTGAAAATAATCCTTAGAAATTCTAGCGTGGTTTTGTCACTCACGCTTGTATCATAGCAACAACGCGAAACCAAGCTTGACCAATGAGCGTGAAGGTTTGGGCTGATTGATGCTCTAAGGTCCAATCATGTCTCGTAAAACAGAAATTAGCCCCACTCATGCCGCGTTGCACTCTGGGATTGACAACAAACCCCCTTTTGTCAATTATATTAATTTTTCCCCATACCGACTAGCGTTTCAATCTTTCGGAGGCCAAAATGGAAAATGTGCATCTGGCGGGAGAAGAGGACGATATTTATTCGGGATACAACGACTACAACCCAACATTTGACACTGAGGTTGGCGCCATGACGTAGCCTGATAGCTTGTAGGCTAGTTAGCTAAAGAGTTGAATCCCCGAAAATGTAAATTCATTTTAATAACGATGACTTTAACCATTAAAGGAGCTGGATAATGACGTGGGCTTCCAAGAGGCGGTTCGAACCAGTCATGGAAGACGACCCCCGGTGAGTACAATACTGTAAACGACATTGTTTGTGCCATTATTATGCAAAAGTACCACCTCACACAGTTAAACGTAAGTTGAGCGGGAAAAGGCCATCACAATATGTATGTTCTGTTTACGTGTATCTATGTTAAGCCGACTTATAAAGCTCTTCCACTGTCTTCTACTGTGCAGATGACGGCTAAAGTTCCTGGCACTGCCGCAGGAGGGCGCCCTTTACCTTCATCCTTTGGGGTAAGTAGACCTGAAGACATTTGAGTGTTTGATCATGATTTTAAAGAGGGTCTTGTAAAAAATATATATATGTATATTTTATAATGATTTGCATTGTATACAAAATGGCTCCATGCAGGTCCTGCCCATTCATAAGTATGAAATTAAGCAGTCACATAAATCATTGCCAATATCTGAAAATTCCTGTTGACTTGAAATCAATAAACCTGGGAAGTGTTTTGAATATCTCCTTGAAAGTCCTGTTTTTTATTGCTATTTCTGTCATTATCTTGATGATATCATATGATGTAATTTTTGTTTTGAAGGCTCGGATGGCCATGACCTCCTCAATCGGTCGACCCATGACTGGAACTGTGCTGGTAGTTTTGACTTTATTTCCTGATACATTTTTTACAGAAAATATTCTTATGGAATCAACATTTTTATAAAAACATTTTTACACGTCTTGGGGCTTTCAGGATGGAGCATCTCGGCCCATGTCAGCGGTCAGAGCAGCTGGTTTCACCTCATCGCGAACGCGTGGTGAGCTTATTTAGTGAATATTGTCTAATATTGACCAATAAATTTGTATTGATACTGAAAGATGATTTATGTATTCCATTTTCATGCTCAGGGTCAGCTTTTGACCCTCTTGGCCAGTCTAGAGGCTCTGCGCCCGCACTGGAGGAAAAGAAAGAGGATTTGTGAGTCGAATGTTTAACTGTTATTAAAAACAACCTTAGTGTGATTTGTTTTTTTGTTGTTATTGTTTTCTTAGGCCCGAGGAGAAAATCAAGCTCTTGGAGAAGAAAGTGAATGAATTGATCACTGAGAGCTGCATGGCCCAAAGCATGGGCAACTCACAATTGGTCAGGATAACCTTTCATTAAAAAAAAAAAAAAAAAAATGTAGCATTCATTTGGACAAGCTCTTAGTTGTCATCGTGTGTGTTTTACAGGCTCTTGAGAAGGCCAAAGAGGCCGAGAGGAAGGAGCGAGTTTTAGTGAGACAGAGGGAGCAGTCTGACAGTGCAGAACAAATCAACATCGATCTCACCTACGCTGTGAGTGTTGCTACTTGATGCCAATAATTTCAATGCTACACATTTCCTACTTTATTCATGCTGTAACATCCTTTAGCTCAACTGTCATCCAAGTGCATATTTTCAAATCAGGCAAGTTAGTGTAAGCAATGAGATGTGAACGTGTTGACATCTTTGTTGTCAGGTTCTGCTCAACCTGGCTAACCAATATGAAAACAATGAGATGTATCCAGAAGCCCTGAGCAGCTACCAAGTCATTGTCAAGAACAAGATGTTCACTAACGCAGGTGAGTCGAACTTTATGATTGCTATCATTGTTAGAATTGTGACCCAATGTGTCTGCTTGAGATCAAAATGGCTGACTTCCTGTTAAATTCCAAGAGAGACTTTGTAGGCTAGCCATACCTGACTCATTTCATGTTCTTGTTTTGCCTCTGTTACGCGCTCAGGGCGTCTGAAGGTGAACATGGCCAACATTTGGGTGAAGCAGAAGAACTACCCCAAGGCCATCAAGCTGTACCGCATGGCGCTGGACCACATCTCGGACGACTACAAAGAGATGAGGATCAAGATCATGCAGAACATCGGCACCGTCTTTGTGCTGCTGGGCCAGTACTCGGACGCCGTGGCGTCCTTTGAGCATATCATGAGCAAGAGCGCCAACGTCAGGACCGCCTACAACCTGGTCCTCTGCTACTACGCCATCCGCGACGCCGACGGCATGAGGAACGCCTTCCACAAGCTCCTTGCCGTCCCCCTCCGTGTGCAGCACGAAGACAAGTACATCGCAGCTACGGTGAGGGAAACACTATGCATGTGTGTGTGTGTTTGATTGCCCGCCAATGAGTCCTAATTGTTGTCGCTAAAAGCCCCAAAAAGATTCGATTCGCTGTGTTAATTTCTGTCCTGCCTTTCAGGATGACATCAGCTCTAACATGTTGATGGAGGCCATCAAGAATGACAAGCTACACCAAATGGAGAGAGACCTGTAAGAAAAGCAAGCAGCACATTGATTAAGCGGGTTGCTATTTATGAATCACACATTGATCGTACGGCACAGGAAAGCTCGTGCTGAGAAGTATGTGATGACGGCCGCCAAGCTCATCGCTCCGGCCATCGAGTCCTCCTTTGCCGCCGGATTTGACTGGTTTGTCTTGTGTCTATTTACTCACAGCCAAAACGGTCAATTTCGTTTATTGTGTGGCTTGCATAAAGATGATTGCGTCAAGTTAAGTGTTAGACTAGTAAACGTTCCTGTCAATGTGGAGGTGTGTGGAGATGGTGAAGAGCTCTCAGTACGTGGAGCTGGCCAACGACTTGGAGATCAACAAAGCCATCACCTACCTCAGGCAGAAGGACTTCAACCAGGTGAGAGCTCAAACAGCAAGTTGGCCACTTCTGTGACGTGTGAGGCGATCCATGTTTGTCTCCCTCGTTTTGCTTCTGTTTTCATCTTTGCAACAGCTTCCTGCTCATTCTCACTGACTCCATTCTTTCTGTCTTTTGGCACCCTGTTCCCCCCCCACGCTCATCTGCATGCCTAAGGCAGAGGTACGTGTGCCTTCTGCTTCCTTCATTGCATTTGGACTTTTGCCCGAACGTGTCGCTCAGTACGAAATACGTACAATTCACATTAAAACGAGCTTGACTTTTTGCACCCTGACATCTTTTGCTGCGTTCAACAGGCAGTGGCCATACTAAAGACGTTTGAGAAGAAGGACAGCAGAGTGAAAAGCGCCGCATCCACCAACCTGTCTGCTCTCTTTTTTTTGGTACATCTGTTTTTTTGTTTTGTTTTTTTTAGAGTTGTCAGAGGAGTTTTTCAATTGAGAAAAATAAATCTGCGTGGGGTTATGTTGCAGGAGAAAGACTACGAACAGGCCGAGCGCTACGCCGACCTGGCCATGATTGCTGACCGCTACAACCCCGGCGCTCTGGTCAACAAAGGCAACACGGAGTTCGTCAAGCAGGACTACGCCAAGGCGGCAGAGTTCTTCAAAGAGGCGCTGAGGAACGACTCCTCCTGCACTGAGGCCCTCCGGAACCTGGGTAACCTCCAAAAAGGAACACCTTCTTGTTCCTCTACAAAGAGCAGAGCAAAATGCATTTTTTTTCTCTTTTCCCAAGGTCTCACGTACAAGAAGCTGAATCGTCTGGAGGATGCGCTGGACTGCTTCTTGAAGCTTCACGCCATCCTCAGGGATAGCGCTGAGGTCATGTATCAGCTGGCTGACACGTATCCTCCAACGCAGGAAAAAAAACAAAAAAACATTGGGATTTTTTGGCCTTGGTTTTGGTCCGTGTGGGCTTTTTTTTTTTTTTTTGTTCCTCTTTAACTGCGTCAGCTACGAGCTCCTGGAGGACCCCCACCAGGCGGTGGAGTGGCTGATGCAGGTGATCAGCGTGGTCCCCAACGACCCCAAGGCTCTGGCCAAGCTGGGCGATCTGCACGACCTGGAGGGGGACAAGTCGCAGGCCTTGCATTACTACTGCGAGGTACGGACGGCATCTTCATTATGCTGACGACCAAGATGATGATGTCACTTCCTTGGCAGTCCTTCAGGCTGTTCCCCTGCAACATGGAGGTGATCGAGTGGCTGGCGGCCTACTACGTGCAGACGCAGCTCTACGAGAAGGCCATTCACTACTTTGATCGAGCCATCCTTGTGCAGTGAGTTAACAAGGCGGCGAGATGCACGCCTGCCTTTGTTCCGTACAATTTCAACGCTATTATGTTCCCCAGGCCGACCGAAGTGAGGTGGCAACTCATGGTGGCCAGCTGCTACAGGAGAAGTGGTGAGGGCTGCCTGCCTTGTCGGCATGTTCATAATTTACTCATCTTGTCCCTAAAACTGTTCCGTGTATTCAATCATGTTGGCATAACACTTTTGTTGTTTTTGTTTCCAGGAAATTACCAGAGAGCTCTGGACACATACAAAGAAATCCACCGCAGGTTCCCTGAAAATGTGGAATGTAATTCAACATCCTGCTACTTTCACACAACATGGCTGCTACTCAATGTGGAGAAGAACGACCTGTATGCATGTGTGTGTCCAGGTCTGCGCTTCCTGCTGAGGCTGAGTCAGGACATGGGCCTGCTGCAGGAGGTCGACGACTACACCAGCAAGCTGAAGAAAGCCGAGAAGATGAAAGAGCTCAGAGAGCAGGTATCTAAAACGGAGGGCAACAGTCAGTGTTACGCGTCGTATGAGCCGTTATAAGCAAAATATCATATAACACTCTTGATCATACTGTACCCGTTCACGCCCTTCCTGATTCAAAACACGTGTCCTTCTTTTGTGTGTCTGATGGCCAAGTAAGACGTTCAGTGCGGCTCCGCAATGGAGATCAGGAACATCTGGCTGCTTCTTTTTCGTCATTCTTTGGAGAGCAGAAGCTTCATGACACCAAACACCCGACAGGCTCCTCCTTAAAACATTTCCCAAGACATGTCCCTTGGCTAACGCAAGTTGCTCAGGTTAGAAATAATCTAACAATAGGTCTGGGTCTGTAGAGAAAGGCTATGTGGACCGAAGTCCTCCTTTTAAGGACCTCTGCAAGGGTCTAACAGAAGCACACGTTGCAGCCCTGCGTGCACGTGCAGAGCCAGCAGCGAGCAGCGGGTACGGCTTGAGGGACTGTCAAATCACAACCAGCTGCTCTCCAATGAGATCACTCAGTGGTCCGCACGACAACTGTGGAGGAGCCAGAAAGCTAGCTCACCCATCCCCAAATTCCCCTGCATATCCACCGTCTGAGACCGTAGCGATCCGACCGCTTCGGCAAAGCGTTAAAAATAAATCAAGTGGCCTTCCAACATTGTCAGTGAAGCTTCGAGTGAGTGCGCTGCGTTGTGTTCCAAAAGTGTCGTCATGGCGCCAATGACTTATCATGTTGGCTTGGCCTGATCAATGTCATGAAACTCGATTTGGCAGCTTCACTTTTAGGGCTGATATTGCACACACACCCAAAAGAGTTGGGCTTTGTTGAAAACTCAAAATTGTATTTTGTCTTTGACCAAGAACGTAACAATTCGGACAATTAAGCCTTATATAGATGTAATGTTCCATTGACGCGAATTTGTCGTCTCTTCTTCCTTCAGAGGGTGAAGTCGGCGCGAGAGGGGAGTGCCCGAGGTCGGAGAGAGGGAAGTGGCGGAAGTGCTGGTGAGTCCCGCTTTTTTTCTTTAACACACTCAATATCCATCTCACAAAGTCAACATCAAGTCAAATCTCCCGACGATGGATCCCATGACGGTTCAGCTCGTATTAGTACGCCCCATGGCTCACTTTTCTCATGCACCCGAACACACCTTCCTCACATGTGAACGCTGCTTTTTTGTTGACTTTCTGGACAGAAATCCAAATGTGTGAAACCTTGAATGTATATGTGAGTTTTCCCTCTTTTCTGCAAAGTCTGCAGCACTTGGAGTAGATATGTGCTGAGAATCCCGTGAGAGAAAAGAAATGCACTCTTCAGTCTCCCTCTTGCCTTTTAAAGTCATTTGACTTTTGACAAAGTTCGCCTCCTGTTTAAGAAGTACGAAAATAACTTTAATAGTACACAGTCTAACTTCCTTATCACCGTTCTCAAGTTTCACTTGAGAAATAGCTTTTGTCTTCTGCCAAGTAGCTTTGTGTCACCAGTTGGGAACTTTGAGGGAAGGTGGATAAAATCGCTAATAATGTCATAGTTTGCCATGAAAACACTTTATTTGCTCCCAGAAAGGCAGCTGTGGGCCGTAATTCTGTGCATGCATTGCAGACAGCGGCCGCAGCAGCAGCAACGGCAACAAAGGCGAGCGTCTGGGCGCCCAGGTGATGTCACTCCCTGCTTCCGGCGACCCTTACGAGAGCAGCAGCCCCAAACAACTTGGTGAGGAGACGCCACCTATGACCTAAGACCACGTGGCTAATAAAAAGCTGTCCATGCGTAGATGCCTCCTATGTGGACCCGCTGGGGCCCCCGATGGAGCGACCCAAGACAGGGGCCAAGCTGCGGCCGGATGATGACGACTTTGCTGATGACGACCTTGACGATGAGTTGCTCCCTGAGTAGCTTTGTCACCTATTTTAAATATTCATGTCAACAACCGCTTTCAGCTCAAAATCAATAATTAATTGATAAATTCATTATTATAGTTGATTGTATAAATAATATAGATTATTTTCTTATTGAAAACAGTTTTGTTTATTGGGAGGGGGGGCATTTCATTTTTTATTTTATTTAAGGCATGTTATTGCAAGGAACCACGGAATAGATTAGCAATATTTCCCAATATTGTGTGCTTTTCAGTAATTTTGTGCGTAGACACAGTTAATCTCTGGGAGCCGCGCACAACTGCTGCCCCTCCCACTCCACATGAAATGTTTATTGAACTAGCGGCGCTCTGCTGTGTGGACAGAGGACAGAAGCCCTCATTGAATTCGGAGACCCAAGTTTAGGCGCCGAGGGTGCGATGAGACCATCTGTTCCTACTTAAGTCGTTGTAGTCGAAACACCGCAAAGCTCGTCATGACCCCCGGACTCCGTGTCCTGCTCCTTTCGGCGGTCGCGCTGCTGCTCTTTGCGGTCGCCGCCGCCGCCGTGGGTGCCCGTGTGAAGAAGAAGGCAACTCGGACTCGCTCGTGTCTGGACCTACCAGAGGAGATCCTGGAGCAGATGTTCGGCCGGCTCTCGGTCGGCGTGCTGAGCGCATTCCACCACGCCCTGCAACTGGAGCCCCGAGACAGGGTCAACCTGAGCTGCCCCTCCGCGCGTTCGTGGTCGGCGGAGAGCAAGAGCAAACTCCCGGTCAACCTGCTCAGCGTTTCACCCTGGGCCTACAGGTGACTATTTCTACACTTGTTATCTTAATATTATGTACGTGTGATGATGTGTGACTGTTGCTTTCAATGTGTGATAACTTTTGAGGATCTCGTATGACCCGAGCCGATACCCTCGTCACATTCCGGAAGCGTACTGCCTGTGTAAAGGTTGCTTGACCGGACCTCAGCGTCAGGAGAGCCGGCACTATCGGAGCACTCCTGTCTACGCGCCCTCCGTGATCCTCAGGAGGTCTGGTTCTTGCGTCGGAGGCCGTCACTCATACTCGGAGGTGTACGTGTCCATCGCGGTGGGATGCACCTGCGTCCCCCTGCTGGACAAGGACCGGGCCCTCCAGAACGCCACCCGACCTCTGGACTCTTTGAGGATGGCAAAGACCAAAGCTGCACGCTCATGGGGATGAAGATAAGTCATCTTCTACTTGTTACATTAGGTACATTTTATGTAAATAATCAAATGTTCTGTATGGCTTAACAAAGGAGCCAATTAAATGAGTCAATCTCTAAAGATTTGTCCATTCTGAATTCATGAACTCAATAATTTATTAACAGGGTTTTAAGCTCTAGTTTTAGAGGGGTTCATCCTCTAATTTAATGTCAATCTCAAATAGTCCTGTAGCGCCTCCATGTGGACAAGCTGTACTATCCACATTACTGGACCGTGCATATTTTCACCTTGGCGTTCACGTGTTCACTTGCCTCCTGATTTGATGAGAGACACAGTACACATACGGTGGCTGTTTGCATCATAAGGCTCATGTGACATCACAGGAACTGCAAACTGATGACATCATAAAGACGGACATGCTTCCTCTGATTGACCATTATTATATTAGTGTTAATAGCTCAGAACACCGTTGTCTGCTTCATTAAAATCACCTAAAAGAGACACAAATGAACAATCGGCATTTGAGTGTCAAGGAGGACGACCTCTATTCGGGCTACAACGACTATAATCCACTTTTTGACTGCAAGGTGAGATCATTTTTATTCATTTATTTTTTCATTGTCACTCTAATAATAAGTGTACCTGATGGACTATTTTTCATTTTTACAGGAGTTGGAAAACGATGCCAGCTTCCAAGACGCAATCAAGAGCAATCAGGGAAAAAGAATACATTTACAACCAGTCTGTATTATTATTTTTATTATTATTATGATGGTTAGTAATAGTTTTACTTTTGAGATGAGTAGTGAAGCGCTCTCCACCTAATTTCCATTCAGATCAACGGACAACTTGCTGACTCTACCACAGGGGGGCGACCTTTAACGTCTTCCTCAGGAGTAAGTACAACCAGAGGCGTAGCCGAGCCGGGGCGGCGCCCCGGTTAGGACTCCCTGCGCCCCGGTTGAAAAAAAAAAAAAAAAAAATCGAGCTTTTTCGATTCTTCATTTTCATGCCGTTTTTTTCTTTCGGTCTTGCACGAATGTGCTTGCGCTATTCTATGTGTGCGATGTTATCCATTCACCGTTTGCCTCCCGGACGTTGTTTTAGCGATCAGCGAACGGCGTGGGTGATGTTCGATTTTTCTTCCTGTGGGCGTGCGCCCCTACTGGAAAAATTCCTGGCTACGCCTCTGAGTACAACGTTTGTGTCGTTAATTATATCGTGACTTGGGACAGACCATAGTAATGAGTCCTTGTTTTTCTTGATAGTGTCGTACTCCCGTGCCATCATCAGTAAGTCGACCAATGACTGCAGCCGTGCAGGTAAGTCATGCTTTTTGTACAAAACACACAGCTGGGACTCAAAACAGAGCCTAGAAGCACCCCATGGTGGAAAATGCAGATGTAGCTTCTTCAAACCATTGAACGTTATCTTTGACATCCACAGAGTGGAGCAGCTCGCCCCATGTCTGCAATAAGTGCTGCAGGTTATTCGTCCTCTCCCACACGATCATGTGAGTCCAACACCTTAACAAATTATGATTTGATAGTACTGTGCGGCCCATATCATCAAATAGCGGTGTAAGTAGCCAGTTTGTTCTTTTAGGCTCAAACTTTGATCCTCTGGGCCAGTGTAGAGGCCCTGCACCCCCACTGGAAGAAAAGAAAGATGACACGTGAGTGGACTAGCTACTGTGTTAGCCGTGATGGTCTGACTTCTGTCTCGTGTGTCATCATTGTTGTCGTCTTAGGCCGGAGGAGAAGATCAAGCTCTTGGAGAAGAATGTGAACGACTTGATCACAGAGAGCTGCATGGCGCAAAGCATGGGCAACTCGCAACTGGTTGGATTCTTCTCCAAGTGGCCCGGCAGTCACCGCTGGAATTTGTGCTCACCGTAGTGACCGATGGTTAACTTCTCGAGAATTATTTTGTGTGTTGCACGTGGACAGGCTCTGGAGAAGGCCAGAGAGGCCGGAAGGAAGGAGAGAGCGCTGGGGAGACAAAGGGAACAGTCTGGAAACGCAGAGCAAATCAATGTGGATCTCACCTACGCCGTGAGTGCGGCAACAATCGGGCCCCGTGTGTCATCGTTGCCTGTTGACGCGTGCCCTTGTCTCGTCTCTCAGGTTCTGCTCAACCTGGCTAACCAGTATGAAAACAATGAGATGTACCCAGAGGCCCTGAACAGCTACCAAGTCATCATCAAGGACAAAATGTTTGCTAACGCAGGTGAGCCAAACGATATCACTGTTAGAATTGTGACCCAAACGTTATCACTGTTAGAATTGTGGCCCAATATGTCTGCTTGAGATCAAAATGGCTGACTTCCTGTTAAATTCCAAGAGAGACTTTGTAGGCGAGCCGTACCTAACTCGTATCACGTTCTCTGTTATGCGCTCAGGGCGTTTGAAAGTGAACATGGCCAACATCTGGGTCAAGCAGAAGAACTACCCCAAGGCCATCAAGCTGTACCGCATGGCGCTGGACCACATCTCGGACGACTACAAAGAGATGAGGATCAAGATCATGCAGAACATCGGCACCGTCTTCGTGCTGCTGGGCAAGTACTCGGACGCCGTGGCGTCCTTTGAGCATATCATGAGCAAGAGCGCCAACGTCAGGACTGCCTACAACCTGGTCCTCTGCTACTACGCCATCCGCGACGCCGACGGCATGAGGAACGCCTTCCACAAGCTCCTCGCCATCCCACTCCGCGTGCAGCACGAAGACAAGTACATCGCAGCTACGGTGAGGGAAATGCTTTTGACTAAGAACATGAAACAACTTTCAAGTTGCATGTAAACACTATTGATGTGTTTCAGGACGACATCAAATCCAACATGTTGTTGGAAGTCATCAAGAACGACAAGCTGCACAAAATGGAGAGAGACTTGTAATAATGTGTTGACACTTTCCAACACGTTATATTTGACCACATTGCCTTTAAATGCAAAGCATAAATTGCGTATGAATATTTTCCATCCCTCCCACAGGAAAGCTCGTGCCGACAACTACGTAATGACCTCTGCCAAGCTCATCGCTCCGGCTATCGAGGCTTCTTTTGCAGCTGGATTTGACTGGTTTGTTTGTTTTTCTTTTTGATATTTGGCGCAGTTTTTTATGTTAAAGTCCGATCCACATATGCCTCGAGGCTATTTGATGCTCTTTTTGTGTGAAAGGTGCGTCGACTCGGTGAAGAACTCCCCTTATGCGGAGCTAGCCAATGACCTCCAGTTGAAAAAGGCCATGACCTTCTTCAGACAGATGCAATTTGACCAGGTCAGGCGCACCTTGAAGGCACGTTACATCCCATTTAGAAAAGCGGCGCAGCCTGACGTTGGGGTTTTGTTGTAGGCCATGAAAATTCTGAAGGAAGTTGCCAAGCAGGACAGCAGAGTCAAAAGCGCCGCAGCCAACAACCTCTCCAGCCTCTTCATCCTGGTACGGCTTTTCTGGAGCTGAGATTACAGTCCAGATCGTATCCAGATTACTGTCACACGCAGTATGTCATGCAAAGTACGAGTACGGAGATGCAACATTTAGAAACAAAATACATGTTTGCAATGTATTGAAAATCTGTCATTCCACAAAGTCAAACGTTCCAAAAGTGGTGTTGCGTATGGTCATGGCAGGAGAAGGACTACAAGCAGGCCGAGCACTACGCCGACCTGGCCATAAATGCGGATCGCTACAACCCGGGAGCCTTCGTATGCAAAGGCAACACGGAGTTCGTCAAGCAGGACTACGCCAAAGCGGCAGAGTTCTTCAAAGAGGCGCTGAGGAACGACTCCTCCTGCACCGAGGCCCTCCGGAACCTGGGTAACACCTTCTTGTTCCTCCACAAAGAGCAGAGCAAAATGGATTTTTTTTTTTCTCTCTTCCCAAGGTCTCACGTACAAGAAGCTGAATCGTCTGGAGGATGCGCTGGACTGCTTCTTGAAGCTTCACGCCATCCTCAGGGACAGCGCCGAGGTCATGTATCAGCTGGCTGACACGTATCCTCCAACGCAGGAAAAAAAAAAAAAACATTGGGATGTTTTGGCCTTGGTTTTGGTCCGTGTGGGCTTTTTTTTTGTTGTTGTTCCTCTTTAACTGCGTCAGCTACGAGCTCCTGGAGGACCCCCACCAGGCGGTGGAGTGGCTGATGCAGGTGATCAGCGTGGTCCCCAACGACCCCAAGGCTCTGGCCAAGCTGGGCGATCTGCACGACCAGGAGGGGGACAAGTCGCAGGCCTTGCATTACTACTGTGAGGTACGGACGGCATCTTCATTATGCTGACGACCAAGATGATGATGTCACTTCCTTGGCAGTCATTCAGGCTGTTCCCCTGCAACATGGAGGTGATCGAGTGGCTGGCGGCCTATTATGTGCAGACGCAGCTCTACGAGAAGGCCATCCACTACTTTGAAAGAGCCATCCTCATGCAGTAAGTCCAATTCTGAAGTAAAAAATCTTGAACATCGAAATGTAAAATTAAAATCATTTTAAAAACATTAAAGCCCAAAACCAAGTGAAAGTGTAAAATAAAAGAATTGATTTAAAAAATAAAAAGAATCAACTCCTGCATTTAAAGTATGAAATACATGAAGGAATTGCATGCTCTTACCTTGTTAATTATAGTATTATAAAAATAGACAGATCATTTTTAATCCATTTTTGAAAGAAGAAATGAAAGAAATTGCTGTGTTCCTCCAGACCAAGTGAGGTGCGGTGGCAGCTGATGGTGGCCAGCTGTCAGAGGAGAAGCGGTCAGAAAGGAAACCTGCAGCATCTCAACATCACTTTTGCATCACACCAACACTCAACATTTGCTTTTGCTTGCAGGAAACAGTCAGAAAGCTCTCGAAACCTGCAAGGAAATACACCGCAAGTTCCCGGAAGATTTGCAATGTAAGCTGACTTTTGCTGGTTTCAACCACCCACGAGTACAACAAATCATTCATTTTAATTTTGTTTTTCGCATGGAGGTCTCCGCTTCCTGGTGCGGCTGTGCCAGGACATGGGCCTCAAGGAAGTCCACGATTACACCAGCAAACTCAAGAAGGTGGAGAAGATGAAGGAGCTCAGAGAGCAGGTTTGCACACAATTGTCAATTTTAGCCAGAGAACGTCACTCAACACATTTTGATCACACTTGTCCGCACTGTCTGACGGCCATCTTTCCCCAGAGAGCCAAAGCGGACCGAGAAGGAAGTACAAGAAATAGAAGAACAGACAGTACAGACGCCACGACTACTGGTCAGTAATCGCTACGACAATACTCATACTTTAAGAATATCACCACTAGCCAATTAACTGGCTGGCAGATTTAATCAACGTTTTGCCCGTTTCTCCCACATTTGTTTCAGAGAGTGTTCCCAAAGGGGAACGTGGGGTTGCGCCTGTGATGTCACTTCCCGCTTCCGGCGAGCCTTTAGAGACTAGCGGCAGCCCCAAAGAATTGGGTGTGTGACAGGGCGGGCCCTCGAATGGCCAATCGAATAGCATCAATGCTAACCGCTAGCACGTCCTAAGCACGGGGGCCATTTTGTGTTTGCATAGATGCGTCTTATGCGGACCCACTGGGCCCCCTTGCCAACCAGCCCAGGACCGGAGGAGTCAAGAAGCGGGTGGAAGACGACGTCTTTGCCGGAGAGGACGTCGGAGACGAGCTACTGCCCGATTAGAAAACCACATCATTGTGTTTGTTGGGGTTTCAAAATGGTATGTAATACATAGTATACATCCACCTAGTACATACAGTGTTCATAAACACTAACCCGTACAAACATGTTGACATTTTTGCTAGGAGTGTCCTTGTTTCCATTTGACGTGTGGTCATGTGATTCGACATCCACCTTTGAGAACTTCACTCTGTCCATTCAGCTACCGGATGGGCCTGCCTTCTTGTACCCCTTCCCGCCAATCAGCGGGACAGCAGCGGCGACGGGTAGTTGACGAAACACCGGAAATCGTTGGACAAGTTGCGCTCGTGCTGAGGTAGGAAGTGACACACTTTCACGTCCAGAAGATCCTTGGCCAGATTCTCCATGATGGCACCTGAACAACAAACATTTATACATCTGTTTCACACCATTCCAACGTCAACATACTCCACACATTTATGCCACCTGGGCTGTTCTTTTTCTTCATTCCACATTTCCTACTATTTAATATTTTACATTAAAAGAAAATCCCTTTTAATTTCCAATGGTAACGCATTCCATTTTCAGCAAGGCTTTTGTGGCGCAATGTTTAACGCACAAATCATCTACTTGGGAGGCACTGGTTTGATTCCTGCCTGAGTCAACATGAGTCCAACTTCTTTTATGTCAAATATTCTTTTGTATTTAAAGTCCCAATGATCATCGTCACACACGTGGGTGTGGTGAAATTTGTCCTCTGCATTTAACCCATCCCCATGTGATTTTGATCCATCCCCTGGGGGAGAGGGGAGCAGTGAGCAGCAGCGGTGCCGCGCTCGGGAATCATTTGGTGATTTAATAAATGATGTGTTCCTGTATTCTTTCTTTCAATTAATTTAACGTCTTTCTCACTCATCATTACAAATTTCGGGTAAGGGTTACAATTTTCAAATAAAAGCCTTACTATACATGGTCAAAAAAAAGAAAAAGTCTTTACTATACATGCTTTTTTTTAAATAAATATAAACATTTGTGTGTCTGACCTGTGCAAAGCAGCACTTTTCCTTTGGTGAGGTACTTGACAGTCTGGGCTACTTTGGTGAGACACTCCTCCGAGAGGTAGGGCGGGTCGGCCAAGACCACGTCGAAGCTGCCAGGCGCCACGCCGCGCTCTGCAAATGCCAGCGGATGGTTGTAGTCGTAGAAGATGAAGTCGTCGCCATAGATGGCAAAGCGGCGGTCGTACTCCAGGACCGCCATGGCCGCGGGACCATCGTCGGGGCCGCATAGCTGCTTGAGCTTCTGGTAAACGCTGGGGGCGCTCACGCACGCGATCCTACCGAACAATTCAGAAGAGTACTTGATTACACGTGTTGAATGAAACAGCGCTACTGTATTTGAACATTAGAAATGTTAACTTTGTGCTTGCATCAAATGCGCGTGAAAGTGTGTTGCTTTTGTTTACCTTCCTCCTCCTCCAGCTTGGAGTAGAAGCTCCTCAGCTAATCGTGTTGCTGTGTCGTCAGTGTACCAGAATTGACTCATACTCTACAAACAACAAATGTAGCATTCACTTTTTGACTATTACGATGACCGCGTCGGCAACGTAACCAGAATCTGTACGTAACGCAATCAATTGTTTGTTTGTTGCAAGGGCTTACCCAGTCTTCGCTTAAGGCTCCCACGGTAAAGTGGTCCGCGGCTGTGGACGGATCGTCGCGGGAGTTCTCGCTTCGGGACTCCTCGTAAAACTCCCGCAGAGCCGACAGAGTATGAGCCGACAGCGTGGGAATGTCATCGTCGCTGTCGCTCATTTCAAAAGACTGAGAACGAAGCCCGGCTGCTTTTTGGACTGGGCTATGCTAGCCTCGCAGGATCCCATCGAGTGTGCGAGCCTGCGAGCGCGTGGGGGTGTCGGGCCCGCCCCTTCTTCTTCCGCGTTTGTGACGTCTTTAATATTTTTGTAATGACGTCATTAACAAGCAAAAAGTAGAAAGAAAATTACAGAATAAAGACTTAGAAGCTTTCTGCGGAAGCTAGAGAAAAATGGCAAAGTGTAAACCATAGTTACGGTCGGGTCCCGAACCATAAGTCCAGCTTATCGGAAGTAATGACGTCAACCACTCGACCAGAGCCTCCGACGGAGACCATTGTATAGTCATATTGATAGAGCTTGCAAACAGCTTTGGCAAAAGTAAAGTCACACCTAAGTACAAAGAAGCGAGGGTGTAAAACTGTGGCTAAAGTGGCCGAGTAGATGAAGCTTTTGCCTTGAGTTCAAGAAACTCGGGTTCGAGTCTTGGGCGACGCTCTGTTTGTAAATGTTGGACAGAGCGGGTCTCGAATCCTAGTCGACTGAGTACTAGACAAAGTGTTATACCATTCAGCTACAATGTCATAAAAGTTTCAAATATTTACTTAATGTAAATAGCTCGACTGATCTTAAAACCAGCGCTTTATTCAGGTCCAGAGATGGTCTTGTTGTTAAAGCTTTTGCCTTGAGTGCAGGAGATCAGAGTTCGAATCTCACACCATTTTACACTTGAAAATGAAAATGGCTGTTTACCTGATGGAGCGTCCGAGTGACGTCACAGATCAAACAGCCAATCAGAAAGTGGGGGTGAGGGCGGGTGTGGCACTTTTAACTTAAACCAGGGGTGTCGACCTCCAGTCCTTGAGGGGCCGCGTTCCAATATGTTTTCCAAGTGACCCTCGTTAAACACACCTGCGTGAAAAGTTTTAGCTCCTTTCACGTTCTGCAGGAGCTAAAACTTTTCACGCAGGTGCACTTAACGAGGGAATCACACGGACACTGCATTAGGTACACCGCCATTTTCAAGTGTACCTAATAACAGGCCACTTTATTAGGGAAATATCATGGTCAAAGGTCACAGGTGTCAAGCTCTAGTCCTCGGGGCCACGTTCCAACATGTTTTCCAAGTGACCCTCGTTAAGCGCACCTGCGTGAAAAGTTTTTGGTCACTTTCATGTTCCGCAGGAGCTAAAACTTTTCACGCAGGTGCACTTAACGAGGGAATCACACGGACACTGCATTAGGTACACCGCCATTTTCAAGTGTACCTAATAACAGGCCACTTTATTAGGGAAATATCATAGTCAAAGGTCACAGGTGTCAAGCTCTAGTCCTCGAGGCCGCGTTCCAACATGTTTTCCGAGTGATCCTCGTTAAGCGCACCTGCGTGAAAAGTTTTTGGTCACTTTCATGTTCCGCAGGAGCTAAAACTTTTCACGCAGGTGCACTTAACGAGGGAATCACACGGACACTCCATTAGGTACACCGCCATTTTCAAGTGTACCTAATAACAGGCCACTTTATTAGGGAAATATCATGGTCAAAGGTCACAGGTGTCAAGCTCCAGTCCTCGGGGCCGCGTTCCAATATGTTTTCCAAGTGACCCTCGTTAAGCGCACCTGCGTGAAAAGTTTTAGCGCCTTTCACGTTCTGCAGGAGCTAAAACTTTTCACGCAGGTGCACTTAACGAGGGAATCACACGGACACTGCATTAGGTACACCGCCATTTTCAAGTGTACCTAATAACAGGCCACTTTATTAGGGAAATATCATGGTCAAAGGTCACAAGTGTCAAGCGCCAGTCCTCGGGGCCGCGTTCCAACATGTTTTCCAAGTGACCCTCGTTAAGCGCACCTGCGTGAAAAGTTTTAGCGCCTTTCACGTTCTGCAGGAGCTAAAACTTTTCACGCAGGTGCACTTAACGAGGGAATCACACGGACACTGCATTAGGTACACCGCCATTTTCAAGTGTACCTAATAACAGGCCACTTTATTAGGGAAATATCATGGTCAAAGGTCACAAGTGTCAAGCGCCAGTCCTCGGGGCCGCGTTCCAACATGTTTTCCAAGTGACCCTCGTTAAGCGCACCTGCGTGAAAAGTTTTAGCGCCTTTCACGTTCTGCAGGAGCTAAAACTTTTCACGCAGGTGCACTTAACGAGGGAATCACACGGCCACTTTATTAGGGAAATATCATGGTCAAAGCTTAACTGAAAGTGAAAAGTGCCACACCCGCCCTCACCCCCACCTCCTGATTGGCTGTTTGATTTGTGACGTCACTTGGACACTCCATTAGGTACACCGCCATTTTCAAGTGTACCTAATAACAGGCCAATTTATTAGGGAAATATCATGGTCAAAGGTCACAGGTGTCAAGCTCCAGTCCTCGGGGCCGCGTTCCAATATGTTTTCCAAGTGACCCTCGTTAAGCGCACCTGCGTGAAAAGTTTTAGCGCCTTTCGCGTTCTGCAGGAGCTAAAACTTTTCACGCAGGTGCACTTAACGAGGGAATCACACGGCCACTTTATTAGGGAAATATCATGGTCAAAGCTTAACTGAAAGTGAAAAGTGCCACACCCGCCCTCACCCCCACCTCCTGATTGGCTGTTTGATTTGTGACGTCACTCGGACACTCCATTAGGTACACCGCCATTTTCAAGTGTACCTAATAACAGGCCACTTTATTAGGGAAATATCATGGTCAAAGGTCACAGGTGTCAAGCTCCAGTCCTCGGGGCCGCGTTCCAATATGTTTTCCAAGTGACCCTCGTTAAGCGCACCTGCGTGAAAAGTTTTTGGTCACTTTCATGTTCCGCAGGAGCTAAAACTTTTCACGCAGGTGCGCTTAACGAGGGAATCACACGGACACTGCATTAGGTACACCGCCATTTTCAAGTGTACCTAATAACAGGCCACTTTATTAGGGAAATATCATAGTCAAAGGTCACAGGTGTCAAGCTCTAGTCCTCGAGGCCGCGTTCCAACATGTTTTCCAAGTGACCCTCGTTAAGCGCACCTGCGTGAAAAGTTTTAGCGCCTTTCGCGTTCTGCAGGAGCTAAAACTTTTCACGCAGGTGCACTTAACGAGGGAATCACACGGCCACTTTATTAGGGAAATATCATGGTCAAAGCTTAACTGAAAGTGAAAAGTGCCACACCCGCCCTCACCCCCACCTCCTGATTGGCTGTTTGATTTGTGACGTCACTTGGACACTCCATTAGGTACACCGCCATTGTCAAGTGTACCTAATAACAGGCCACTTTATTAGGGAAATTTCATGGTCAAAGGTCATAAGTGTCAAGCGCCAGTCCTCGGGGCCGCGTTCCAACATGTTTTCCAAGTGACCCTCGTTAAGCGCACCTGCGTGAAAAGTTTTAGCGCCTTTCACGTTCTGCAGGAGCTAAAACTTTTCACGCAGGTGCACTTAACGAGGGAATCACACGGACACTTTATTAGGGAAATATCATGGTCAAAGCTTAACTGAAAGTGAAAAGTGCCACACCCGCCCTCACCCCCACCTCCTGATTGGCTGTTTGATTTGTGACGTCACTTGGACACTCCATTAGGTACACCGCCATTGTCAAGTGTACCTAATAACAGGCCACTTTATTAGGGAAATTTCATGGTCAAAGGTCACAAGTGTCAAGCGCCAGTCCTCGGGGCCGCGTTCCAACATGTTTTCCAAGTGACCCTCGTTAAGCGCACCTGCGTGAAAAGTTTTAGCGCCTTTCACGTTCTGCAGGAGCTAAAACTTTTCACGCAGGTGCACTTAACGAGGGAATCACACGGACACTTTATTAGGGAAATATCATGGTCAAAGCTTAACTGAAAGTGAAAAGTGCCACACCCGCCCTCACCCCCACCTCCTGATTGGCTGTTTGATTTGTGACGTCACTTGGACACTCCATTAGGTACACCACCATTTTCAAGTGTACCTAATAACAGGCCACTTTATTAGGGAAATTTCATGGTCAAAGGTCACAAGTGTCAAGCTCCAGTCCTCGGGGCCGCGTTCCAATGTTTTCCATGTGACCCTCGTTAAGCGCACCTGCGTGAAAAGTTTTAGCTCCTTTCACGTTCTGCAGGAGCTAAAACTTTTCACGCAGGTGCACTTAACGAGGGAATCACACGGACACTTTATTAGGGAAATATCATGGTCAAAGCTTAACTGAAAGTGAAAAGTGCCACACCCGCCCTCACCCCCACCTCCTGATTGGCTGTTTGATTTGTGACGTCACTTGGACACTCCATTAGGTACGCCGCCATTTTCAGGTGTACCTAATAATAGGCCACTTTATTAGGAAAAAATCATGGTCAAAGCTTAATTTGAAGGGGAAAACTGCCACACCCGCTCTCAACCCCACTTCCTGATTGGCTGGTTTCTTTGTGACGTCACTTATGGACACTCCATTAGGTACACAAATACGGACTGAATCCCATATTTGGCCTGGAATTTATAGTTTTGTGAAAGGTATACACGAATGAAAAGACCAGACGATTATTATTACAATACTTTTATGTAAACTTTCAAATGTGGTCAACACACAGTGAGGGGGGCAAGCGTCTCTTAGCAAAGCTGTTCCTTATTCTTTATTTGAATTTAAGCACAAAGGTTCACTGCTGCACCTGCTGGGGTATAAAAACATTTCAGCTTCGGTGTGTCATGATGTTCCTCAAACAGAACAACAAATGTAAAAGGCTTGCAGGCAGACGCCGCATGCGCATGGTCGCACGCACGCGCGCGCGCTCACTCACTCACTCACTCACTCACTCACTCACTCACTCACTCACTCACTCACTCACTCACTCACACAGACAGTACTGAGGACTGACAGAACCACGCACAACCTCTCTCTCTTGGTAAAACTTGAAGGCAGACTGCATTGACTACTTTTGTACAGTAGGTGGCGGTATTCACCAAAGAGACTATAATAGCGTATGCGGTAGAATCCTGTATTAACGCAATTAGCAAATAATGAGCTTTGAGGTAAAAAAGCAAACTAGACAGCGTATTCAAGTTCTTGTGTTGTGTTTGTCAGTGTTAAACAAGAGTTAAGGTTTTAAATTAGGATTAGGGTTTCAAATTAGCAAAGGTGGCCAATTGGCAAAATTTTGCTGGTCCGTCATTGTCAATGAAACTGGTGGCCATTCCTTCAGTGACGGAAGGATTTATCAGTCCGTCAGTGACAGACGCCCATTTTGCGGACCTACACTTATAGTCTTCATTGTTTTCCTCAGCATTTTGCCTTTGTCAATTAGCCATCTCTGCACATATATTTGTGTGCGTGTGTATATGAGGGGGTTCATGTACATGCCTTGCCTGAGTGCATATGACCATTCATTCTCTCAACATAATGGTCCTTCAACAAGTTCAAAAACTTCACCCTGGGGGGAAAAATCATATTAAAAATCTTTGTCACCTTCCAATAACATTGTATCGGTATGGGTGCGTGTGTGTCACCAGGCGCTTTCCCTAGCTTTTGTGTGGCTTGCCAGTCTGCCTGTCTGTCTGCACTGCAGTCCAGCGGGTCGCTGTGGTGAGCGTCCTTCCCACGTACCCATAGTTCATTGCGGGCGTGGCCCGGCCGGCGTGAATCAGCATGGCGTGCACGCATTCAGCCATGGCGGCTACTTGACGCATAGCAGGCCGCCCACGTTGGCCACAAAGTCGTCGAGGCTTTTGAGGAAGGCCATCTTCTGTTTGCGCTCCATGGCCGGCGGCGTGCTGCTGGCCGTCAGCGTGTTGAAAGCGGCCACCAGGCGGCCGTAGATGACTGCGTCGCGCTGTGATGACAGCAGCGACTCCACCAAATCGGAGTACTCTGCCTGGAGCGTGACATCACAACAAGCTCTTGTTACATGCCAATGTACGACACAACATCATTTGTTGACCAATGTGATTTGATTGTATCACAATACTATTATCATCATATTATCATCAGTAACCCAAATCTTCTTGAGCAAAAGGTTTGATAATACAATAGATACAACATAAGGTTCGTATCGCGCTATTACGATAACTGGGCATCTTTATTCATCTCAAGTCGACTTTGAATCCGTGTCATCTGACCTGGTGCAGACAGACTAGCGTGTAAAGCGCTTCTCCGGCCGCCACCGTCATCTCTGTGTTGTGTTTCTGCAGCACCAACATGTCAAAGACCAGCTGCAACATAGACCGAACGTTAACAAACTGCAAATGAACATGGTGCGTGTGTGTCTGTGTGCGTGCCTTGAGGAAGTGTCGAGTGGCCATGAAAAGCGGCGTGTCCTTCTCCTGGTTTTTGGCGCACTGCTCGGCCAATGGCGACAAAGCTTCCAAACACAGCTGACTGATCTCGGAACCCATACTGAACACTTGTGTTAAGGCTGTACGCTTGGAGAAATAAACAGCACAGCGCACAAACATTGCTACTTTGACCAACTGTCTTGACACAAATCCACATCATGGGTCACTTTGTCCTCGCACGAGGAGGATACGAGGTCATCCCGAGCTCCAGCGAGAACATGAGGCTCTTGAAGAGCTCCTCGGGTAGCTGCGGGATCTTCTCTGGGAAGATCTCGCAGATGAAGGTGATGAGCTTGTAATACTGGTTGCACAAAGAAGGAAACTGCGGAACACCATCAAGCAAAGACGTCGGTCAGTTTTCTTTCCACGGCACCTCCCGTAAAAATCGGATCTAACCTTGAGAAGGTCTTGTGACATGAGAGGGAGAACGATGTTGACACCGTACAGAACCACGTCTGCGGCAGACACCGGACGACTGGATGCCGGCGTGCCCTGGTCTTGGCTACGGAACACCTCGTCTGCAAGATAGAGGCAGGGTAGAAATGCAACCAATTTCAACGTTTGACCCTCAAAAAACATTTTTCTTTGGAAACAGCGCATCTTTTTAAAAAAAAAAAAAAAGAAAATATTGCAGAAAAATTTCAAAATGAATAAAAAATGGCACACTTCCTGTTTGGTTCAGCATATGGTTACAAAAGCCAAGAATGTGCACCGCACCCGTGTCACTGAAGTCGATGAACTCTTTGGACAGCAGGTTGGTAAGCAGCTCCATGATGAGAAGCAGGTCTTGGTACTGGTCCTCCTCGGCGGCCGAGTCGCTTCGCTTCCTGCTCTGGTTGTTCTTGGAGTAAACTTGCAGCAGCGTCAGGCACGCCTCGTACAGCTTCATCGACTTATTCTGCACGCACGCACGCACGCCATTCTGGCTTACTTCTTTCTACATTTCTGTTGTGCAAGGGCGGCGGTTAGCAACCTCGCCCAGGTAGCAGATCTGCTTGTGAGCCACCTCCACAAAGACCTCAATGATCAGGTTGATGGTCTCCGGCGTGTTGCTGTACACCTGAGACCAACACGCGTGTGATAAATGACACAGACCAAACATCCGCCTTTTGCGTGTCACCGTCCTGACCTCCATGAGTCCGATGCAGCTGGACAGAAAGTCCATGAGGAAGGAGAAGAGCGAGGCCACGTTGTCGATCTGCGTGGCCTCTGCGATGCCGCACAGGGCCTCCAGCGTGGCCACAATCTCCTGCTTGACCGCCGCCTCCTGACTGATCTGGGCAAAGTTCTCCTGGTTGATGAGGTTGAGGAAGCGCTGCTGTAGCGGGTGCAGCACCTGAAAGCAAGCCCAAGCAGAGGCAATGAGAAAATCATTTTTATAAATCTAGAAATCCATTTATAAAAAGATATGTTGCAGGCGCATTACCTCTGCCCAGTACTGCTGCTTGGTGTCCGAGTCCATTTGGGCGAAGCCCCCCAGCACCAGAGCCTTCATGAGGCTTCTCTGCACCGAGCTGGACAGCAAGTGCAGCGGCGGGCTGCGGCCGGCGAACTGCTTGGCCAGGTTCCACCAGCTCTCGCACTGCACCACCATGTTGGCCCTGCTCCGACGGGACGAGGGAGTCGTTACGACACCGTCTTCAGAGCTGGCCGGGCCTGAGCGGGCCTCACCTCTCCCGCCGCTCCACCAGCGTCACCAACAGTTCCACCGTGTCGTTGGCCAGCTCGGCCTCTGAGCTCCACACCGACAGGTTGGTGATGACTTTCTCCAGCAGGTAGCCCACGATCCACTGAGCGCCCTCCGTGTCCGAGCCGAAGGCCGTGCTGAAGGAGACGCTGACCTGAGGGGAACAGGTGGAGGGACAAAACAAAGTTAGTCCAGTGCAAAATAATTTCATGAGTACAGGCAACAATTACACACAGGTGCATCACCTGTTGGTAGAGCTTCTCGTCCACGAGCAGGTAGGTCTTGGCCCAGCGCCTCAGGAACCAAACGATGTCTTTGCCCATCTGAGGACTCAACAGCTGCGTCAAACTGGCTCTGCAGGCCCTGGATTCCACCTCGGACGTCCTGAGCACGGCCGACAGCAGCCTCACAAGCGCAAAAACATTTGTAAAGTCTACCGTACGTACGGGTAAAGAAGATAAGAGAAGACCCCGGCGGGAGTACCTGATGACCGGGTCGGTGCGATCGAAGCCTGGGATGGACGAGGCTCTTTCTCCCGGCGAGCCCAGGATCTGCAGCGTGGTGTTCATGTCCACTTCTGTCGAGCGCTTGACCGAGAACTCCATTACCTCGGAGGGGATCAGCGGTGTCTCGCCCTGGGGGTCGTCCGCCAGGAGGTAGCCTGGACGCCGCACACAAGGCATTCAAAAACAAGGACAGCGCTGTAGCATTCAAAGCTAAGCTATCGTTAGGATGTGCGTTTATTTCTGCAGCGCAACCTAAGCTTGTGTCAAGGTTTTCGCTGACCTGAGACCAGGATGAGCCAGTGGATGTCCTCGTAGAGGTCGTCCAGTACTTTGCGGTCCACTGACGTCAGGTCCGATGAGGACATCAAGTGCTGCTGAGTCCTTTGGAGCTGACCGTGGAGCCGAGTCACGCGGTCCTCCAGGAGGCTGCCGGCAACAACGCAACAAACATCACACTCAAACCGGAGGTGTGTTTTCAGGCAAGCAGCATTAAAAAAAAATTGGATCTTGTAGACTTGCCGCTCATTGGTGCGTCCCATAAAAAAATCGCTTTGAGTATATTTCATAACATCTCGGTATGTCATTTCTCTACTGTCCCAAAGCTCGAGTGTGTTTACCTGGTGAGGAGGGGGATGCAGTGGTCCGAAGCCACTCGGCCCAGCGTGCCAATGCTGGACAGCTGATCCGAGAACAGCTCTCTGTCGTCTTCTTGGAGCTCGTTGATCTCCTCCTCCTCGTGGGACGACACGCCGTTCACCGACTGAGAAGGCAAAGGGGGGGGGGGGGGGGCAGTCAGAACGGGAGTTCATCTAGCTATTCAAGCCATTCCGAATCTGACCAGGTTGCGGGTGCCGTCGGGCGCGGCCAGGTGACACTGGATGTAGGCGTTGAAGACCTGCACGGCGGGCTGGATGAAGCAGCCGCGAGGGAAATGCTCCTCGTCCTGCACTAGCGTCAGCCACGACTCCAGCAATCTGTCATAGGCCTCCATGTACACCATGTCGTCCTTGTCCAGCTAGAAGGACACAAATGCTGGTCTTGAATGTCTTCTTAGGTCTACTCATGACAGACATTGTTGAGGGAAACGGGCAGCAGCGACTCACCACTTCCTCCAGGGCGGCGCTGCGCCCGAAGGAGCAGGTGAGCAGCGTGAGGCAGTTGATGAAGGATGTGAAGAGGTCGCTGGGCAGCGCCGTCAACACGCTCCTGGGGAACATGGTGATCAGGTTGAAAATGATGTTGGAGATGCCCACCGCCTCAGAGTCCTCGATTTCGATGCTGGAAGAAAACACAAAAATCGTTTATTCATTCATTGCATTGTTTCCTAAAGCCATTTTCCTGATGCAATTATGTCAACATATCTTGATATTTCTGTGGCAGCTAACTTCCCTTTTTTACGCTGACCGTTAATCAATCTTAATGGTCCGTGTAAAAAAAAAAAGCACTTAGCACTTCGAAGTGCTGTTTTTAGCCACCCGCCGCTACACAATACTAAGCTTTGTCCTCGTCACCTTGCCTAAAAGGCAACATGGAAATACGCCAGGCCGCCTTAAAATGGCCGATTAAAACTATAAATACGCTGTGAGTCAACACAATGTTGTGGATTGGCGTGCGATCCCTCGATTTGAAGCGTCGCCGCGAGGGGAAACTGCGTGAAACTGGGACCGCCGCGCAGCTGTGGAAAATTGCCGCAGGTCGCGTCATCCCCGCGCTCGAGTCTGAGGAGCAGTTTGCGTGGACATTTGGGGCTCACGTGGAAAGCTGACCTCGGTTTGGCCTCAGCATGCGTAGTGGAAAGCACAATTTGTTTGAAAAATCTGAGCTAAAGTATATTAAAAATAAAAGCGCAAAAATACAAAAAATGCGACGAGCTAAATCAAGACGCTACTTTTCATGGGTCCTCTTCTTTTTTTGTACTTCATAAAAAACAGCAGCCGTGTGAAACACGACAAATTCTGTGAAGCGCAATAAACTCAAAAAGTAGCTTCCAACAATTTCGATTTCCCTGCTCCATTAAAAGCGACATTCCGGGTCACACGTAGTGTGGAAAACACATACAGGCCAAAGTGTGAGCAAAAATGCTCATTCAGCGCCCATTGGCCGTCCAGCTACGCTACGCGTGGTTTTCCAATGAGGCAATTGGAAAGGAAGAAAAAAAAAAAGCTCCAAGAATAGGTGATTACAGACGGCCACGCGACAGAGCAATTTTTATTTATTTTTTTTAAAAAGCTGCATCCTTTCAATACGACCCAACACTCCAGATGATTTCTAGTTTGACATGCACTGACCCGTTGATCATGCTGAGCAGGCCCTCCACCAGGTGGGCCAGGTAGGAGATCTGGGCGCTCTCGTCCCGGAAGACGGGTCCGTGCATGGAGGCCAGCTGGGCCAGACACTGCAGGGAGTCCTGGGCCATGTCCGAGTCCTCGCGGATCTTCCTGTGGACCTGGAAAAAAATAGGATTTCACCAAGGATAAGGCTCACATTTTTTAAATCAAATATGGCAACATAGGTTGAAAAATGTGAAGGTTTTGATCGCTGTCCAAAGTGAGTGGGTTTCCAGTCCGAGGGTTACTAGTCTACAAGCATTCGATTTCAAATGTAGAACTCTCAAGCACAAATGGGAAACAAATTTCCTGCCTCATCCTCAGATGACTGTAAGTGAATAACACACGAACACACACACACAAGATTGGAGATGGAACACACATCCATTATCTAATAACAGTAGCAACATGCCCATCATTTCAGCCATGACACATAGTGCAGCATGCTTTAAATGAGAAAAATCATATTTGTAGTGATTTATCTTTTTACCACGAAGAATAAATTTCATTTTTTTGTGCACGATTGCTATTTTGTACTTTTGACATGAACACCCGACAACAATAGCAACGTGTGTTCATCATTTCAGTAGTTGCGGCATGCTTTACAC
This sequence comes from Syngnathus acus, assembly GCF_901709675.1. Taxonomy (NCBI): domain Eukaryota; kingdom Metazoa; phylum Chordata; class Actinopteri; order Syngnathiformes; family Syngnathidae; genus Syngnathus; species Syngnathus acus. The sequence continues at coordinate 1,982,470 of NC_051105.1, read as the reverse complement.
TGCATTTTCAATTGGTTTCGCTCGCTTTGCGACATTGCCATTTCAGTCTAATTCGACAAATGGGCGACAATTCTTAGAAGAAAATGAATCTGGCAAATGCAATTTGTATTCATTCAAAACAGGCAGCATGGATTGAAATGCAAAGAGGTGAATGTCGCTTTAAGGGTTACGAGTGGTCAAAATGTGAGTTTTCCGTGCAAGCGCATGCTCAAGCACAAGTGTAAAACTTCCTGCCTACCCTTAGATGACATGAGGTGCTTAACTGCTCTGTCTCTCTTCCTCTCCCTCAACCAGACACAAGCACGGGCAGGTCTTTAAAGCCTCAATCAAACTCAAGAGTGGAAAAACATCCCGATGAGCTCTCGGTCATGACCACCTCGGCAACATGTGTTTCCATTGACACCACGCAACGCACATCTGGACCTCCGCCGCCTCCCCAGCCTTAATGTTCATTCTGCCGGCGCATGGCTCCAACTTCCCTCCCGTCTTCCCTTTACGGCTAAGATGCTAACGCGGCGTAGCAGCTGTGGCGCCGCTACACTCCCGCCGCTGCTGCTGCTGCTGCTGCTGCTTCCACGATGTGAAGTCATCGGCTGGAGAGAGGCAGGAGGGAGGGAAGGAGGCAGGAGGGAGGGAGGGAGGGAGGGAGGGTACAAGGCAGCTGCGCTAGCAAATGATGTGTGCCATACCGCTCATGTCTGACTATTGTTAGCGTGTATACGTGTGTGTGCGCACGCGTGTGTGTGTGAGGGAGAGAAGGGGTGAGAGAGAGCCCGAGATACCTCACAATGGTATTAATGCACACTAATTAATCAATGAACAGCAAAGCCCCGGAAGGGTTGTTTGTGTCATTGTCAAGGTAACTAATTCTGTGCTAATGCTGCGTTCGCTGACTGTAGGAAATTCCCTCTTGATCTTGAGGCGATGATTTATTTACTACACAGGCCTCAATGTAAAAATGTTTCACCGTGATTAGCAGTCATACGAGGCCAAGTGTGAAAAGCCAACTTAGTGATCTCCGTAGACAAAAATGTCCAAAGATCAAAGTTGTAAAATGCAATTCGAAACAAAATGGCAGCCTCACTGATCATTTGTGGGCATGTCTTCTTAAGACTTTTCCACGGGTCCACCCGTAATAAACACTACGACCAATTTTCATGTTGCTAAGTAGGACTGGCCTCGAGGAAGAATGATTAAAAAAAGATTCCATTTTGGGGTGGCGAGTGTTTAATATAAACAACATTTGATAGCACAAAAGAAGAGGGCGGCTTTTACGACGGGGGATAACAAAAGGGAGGCTGGTAGTAAAGGAGGAGAGAGTGGAGATGAGGATGCTATTTATAGAAGGAGACAAAGCCTGGCTGGTGTGCGTTCCCCCCTGAGGCTCATCTTTCCCATCGTTTGTCTGGCATCAACACATCGCCTATTGTCTTTCCATCGCAACACATGCTGAGTGACACACTCTTGTTTGACCTTGGAAGATGTGTTGCTACGCCAAAGAGGGGCATTTCTGAAATGTACTGGGGGGGGGGGGGGGGGGTCTGCATTAGGGAAGAGGCCTGATTAATTGATCTTCCGGGCAATCTCACTCAGCAGGCCCCGCGGCCAGTTTCACTTGGCAACGTGAAATTTGTTCGACATGCGCACAAGTGACTCTTTGGAAAAAACAGCCTGGTTTCAGTAAACAAAAGGGAATTTGGTGTTTATATTTATCAGGAGTAGACCCACAAAAAAATTCAAGACGCCAAGCATTTTTGGAGCCGTTTGGTCCAATACCCGGGAATCTTTTTAAATGAAACTTCAAAGATTGCATCCAAATTTGAGACATGTGACAATCTTGGAAATGAATCAAGATTGAATACTGGCGACATACGCTATCTTTTGCGTGTTCTGCCATGGGAGACGTCAACCGTAACGATAAATTGATAATTGATTGTCAACTGTGCACACAGACATCCATCCTTCCGTTTTCTGGAGTGAAACTACGTAACCTCAAGAAACGCAAACACTGCCCCAAGTCACATGGTTTTTAATAAGTCAAAGAGGGGCTCAGAATGTATTCTGGGAAATTACACCGCATTCTCCGGTGCGGTTTAAGGATTTTCTTCTGGCCAAACTCCTCATCGGCCCCCTCCTAAGACCCTCAAGCCGGGAAAATTCATTTGATTTCCTGCGAGCACTGCCACATTTATAACCGAGCGCTGCAAGAATATGGAGACTGCGGAGTAGGGTTGTGGGGAAGCCTCAGACATCCCAGTGGCATGTCTAGTGTGTTTCACCCCCCCCCCCCCCCACACACACACACACACACACACACACACACACACACACACACACACACAAACACACACCTGCTGCCTGTATGTATGCAAGAGACAACAGCAGAGTCCATTAAATTAAAGAAAGGCACAACATGGAGACGCTGCACACGCCAAAGTTGACAGTCTCCCAGGGGCCGACATGACCCCCCCCCCCCCCACACACCCCTCCCCCCCAAACCAAACACACACAGTTGGACAGCTGAGGGCATCTACAACAACAAACATTGGAGCTACTAGAAATACCAGAGCCGCAGACGAGGCGGAAACCTGACACAGGTTGCAAGCATTCTGGACATTCAATATTTTGGGTTGATTAGCAGCATAGCTTGTTAGCTGGCTCATTTTCGGGTCTGGCCACGCATAGATGCCGTCTTAAAAAACATAAATTGAGTGAAGGCACGGTATCCAAGGAAACAGAAAGCAGCGAGTAATGATGTAGGTCCCAAAAAGCAAACAAGGTGCCACAGCCCGTTTAGGCAGCAAACTGGTCAGAATCAATCCACCCAAACTAATAATCAAATCAACCCCACTGCTTCAGTTTCCATTTAGGTAGGAAACAAGTTGGGTCTGAATGGATGCGGGTGCCCCCGTGATTTTTTTTATAAAAAAAAGCTTAATACCACTATGGGGCAACAACCCACTTTTGGATTTCACCCTGTTTATGCAGCAAACAAGATGGGGTAGCTTTTGATGATGGTACTAGAAAAGCATCCAAAAGCTTCTCCAATTATACATACAGTGACAGCTGGCACCAAAATTTCAAACCTGGGTCAAAACCTTTGCAAAAACTTGTCATTCATGTGCATGAGGACGTGTGTGCGTGCCAAAGTTTTAGTGGTTGGGATGAATAAGAGGAACTGATATACTCACCGTGAAGAAGAGGTCCATGACTCTGGTGTCCAGCAGCGCCTCCCTCCAGGTCTCGGTGGGCTTGAGCATGACGTTCTGCGCCGCCTCGAACATGGCGATGTAGTGGCGCCCCAGTGACCCGCTGCCCGTTAAGGCCAACAGCAGCATAGTGTGGCGTGGACGCTTCCGCTTTCAAGTTCACCCCACCCCTCCTCTGCCTCGTCGGGAGACGAGCCCGGCGCAAATGTGCAGAAAGGCTCAGCCTTCAGACGCATTCAACACCGGGACACGCCCCCACCTCATTCCTCAGCCAATCGGCTCGCACACAGCGTGCGTCTTAACACGCTATCGTGTCTGTGTCCACTTCTTTCTTTTGCTGCAAGCTCGAGCTTCTTAAGCTGCCTTCACACAAGTCAACATTCAAACGTACAGAGCAGATTTTAGAAGATGTATTAAATAAACAGGACCACGATGGCAACCCTTTTGTTGATTTTTCTTAAATATATAAAGAGAATACTTTCAAAATGATACCAAAAAAATGGAAATATTTTGAGGATTTTTGAAGTGGAGATGAAAGTCACAGTTGCTCCAAATAAAAATAAAGTGTCAATCTCCTGTCACTCAAAGTGCCAGGAGGGCTCCCAAGCCATTTTGTCAGCGCTCGTCTATGCTGAGATTCCGCGCGCATCGTTTGACAAACTAGCTAACGGAGGAATGTGTCATCAAAGCCGAGCGGCGGGCGGCAGAGGGCGGCCGGGTCGCCGGCGCATTCCAGCCGCCGCCGCCCACGCCCCGCGCCGCACCGCACGCCGCAATGCATTTTGGGCCTACGAGTTGGCACCTGTCAAACGCAGAGCGCGGCGGTAAAAATAGCCACGGTGGAGGCGGAGGACCTCGCAGTGAACTTTGGCAAGGAGGGACGGAATGAGGGTGATGGAAAGAAGCGCCGTCCAGGAGAAGACGCAAGAATGCTATTCGCTCCGGTCCTATCCCCGGGGAGCTAGCGCGGTGGCAACAGGGGTCCGACGCGGCCTCGGGAGAGCTCGGGAACGATAAGTGCACATTATGCAGTCGGAGCCACGTGTTAAATAAAGTGGGCTCCGCAATTTAGCGGCTTTGGCGGGAGACTTAACGGGCCTGACATCACCTGTCGCTTTGATATACACTTGACCCGCTGCAAATTTGTTTTCATGTGGTTCTTACATTTTTGGGGGAAATTCCACAGTTGGGGGGAAAAAAATACTATTTTTAAAAATAACCCATGTACTATGTGTGGCGATACAAACACATTCCTTGCGCTTGTGTGTGTGTGTGCTGGAAGGATAAGCATCACTTTAAACAAAACAACCGCATACTTCCCCCTTCTTGACAAACAACACACAAAACGGACCGTGTGTGCGTGCGTACGTGCCGACGTGTGTCACGCGCATGTTTGCCAGATGACGAATGTGTGCGTGAGAGGAGTGACGAGGACATGTGGCGGCGCTTTGCTGGCTTTTTAAAAGGCATCACCTGCTGCCGTTTCAAGCCCGCTGGCTCCTAATAGCTGCGGTGCCGCCTCGCTTTCTACACACGTACGCACACAACTAAATGCGGGTCAACGAGTGAAGAGGGCTAAAGACACACACGCCGTTAACATGTTACGAGCGCCTTCGCACATAAACACAACTGCATTAACAGTACAGTGAACTTTTCAGCTCAGGTACACACGATTCTACACGTGTGTGTGTGTGTGTGTGTGTCAGTGTGGGATTATTTATAGTCATCGTTTCAATTCCCGATGCAAAGTTGGGGCAATTTGTGAAAGCAGCGATTGAATTATCGCACAACGGGTGTGTGCATGTGAACTATTTATCTCCAAGTTTTTTTCTTCTCCAGTCATTGTGTTTATTTCTACTGCGCAAGGTGGCGGTTATCATGAAAAAGTGCCAAAAGGAGCGATTGCGTTCATACAAAAAGCTTTCTTTCGAGGCAGTTTTCCAAGCTCGTAGTCGTGTAACCACGGTGACCGAGAGAGGCCCAAACAAACAAGAGCTAACATTTAGCAAGGCGCTAACGGCTCTGAGACACTCTATCCGCGTTGAATATGAAAAGGAGCTAAACACAGAGCAGCTGGACTTCTTCATTGTGTCCTCATTGCCTCTGCAAATAGCCAACAAACAGATTAGCCGGCTAATCTCCAGGCGGCCTTGCTGCTGTGCGCGCGTGTGCAGCTAACGGATTAGCAAGCTTCTACTGTATCCTCTATTCATTACGCTTGATCCTGGCGGCCGCCTCGCGGCGCTATGCTAAGGCGCGTGTTGGGGTTTAAGGGACGCATCCCTCCCTAAATCCCGCCATGTGGAATAACAGTCCGGCACCCGTCTCCCGTTGTCGTTGGCTGCCCTAAAGCTTTGTCTCCAATCATACAGCTGTCAGCGGGGGACGAAGGACAATGTCTTGACAGGAGCGATAGAATTACCGTATTAACGAGCGCTCGACAATTTCGGATGTGGGGGAACAAAATGGTGACGGCGGATTCGAGTTTGTTTGTTCTGTTTATCTCGATTGTAGAAGATGGCATTTATTAGCGTCTATTGAATGGCCGCAAAAATGAGGCAAAACTCTTCTTTTGTTATTTCATTAGAGTTTCATTTGGAATTTTAAGTTGTATTGCCTTTGTTTGGGCTAAAGGAGATGAAGCTTCTCCACTGATGACCCCTCAAACCCCCAAGGGTAAGAGTTGCTCCTTGTGAGGCCCGATTGGTGGGTGTGGGGGGTCCCAGCTCAACACTCAAGGGGCTTCACTACCTGGTAAGTCGACGAGTTCTAAAGTGGGAGCGTCACGCTTTCAGACCCAAACAAGCGCGCATTCCTGTCTGCTACAAAGCAGATGGTAGGCCGACCGAGAGCAAACATGGAGACCGCGCGGCGGAGGGACGGCGCGACGGCTCCATCGGTCTACCATCTGACCGCCGCCTTATTAGAAGCCCGCTTACTGGCGAGTGACACGGTGTGGCGCAGACGCTCGAGAGGACACGCGACACCCCCCTCGAGCCTGAGTGATGCCGCTTCAGAGAGCGTGGACGGACATGCCGCCCGCTTGAAGAACCCTAATGCGCGTACTTAAGTGAGCATGCTGCAATAAAGTGCAGTGACTAAGATTGGGCACCCATACGAGGTGGTGGCGTTTTTTTTTTTTTTCACTTTGTGGATTATTGAGTAACCATAATCTCTTTCAACTGTTGCCTAAAAAAACATAACTGCGGATGCAAACACACATGCGGATGACTTTCAAAGTTTGTCTTTAAGAAGACACACACAAATGCGCGCCGCGCATACCGAGGGGAGTCTGGAAAAAGGGGGGCAGGGTCTAAGGAATGATGTGCGCACACAAACACACACACACACGCACACGAGTGGACACTTCTTTGAAAGTGATCCAGATCCCCTCAGATGCCAGGCTGGTTAGGAATTAGGATTTGTGCTCTCAACATGAGGCCAGCTGCACAGACAACACATGTGCATGCTGGAGATGCACCGCAAAGTCACCCGCATGCGTTCATTGCTGGCCAGCGCACATAGAGAAATAGAATGTAAGCAGTTTTCCCTTCTTGAGTAGATGGTTTGGAAAATATAGTTTTTCTTTTTCTTAAATAGACAATGAATGTGTACTTAATTGTTCTTATTTTTTTAGATCATTCTTTAAAAATAATATTGGTAAGTTATTTTTGTTATTTATATAAAAAAAATGCATATTTTCTGTTCATAGTTTGGTATAAATAATAAAAATGTTAACATTTTAATTCAATTAAATCCAAACCATCAATCATTATTAAATGATTCATTTTAATTTTTTTTGCAGCATAGGTTTTGGTGGAAAAACAGCTTTAATTATCCTAACTTGATTTTGCTGTAATTTCTTAAATTAATGTATCTATTAAATTATTTTTAATTCAATAATATTTTTATAAATTCATGTATTTCATTATATTTTTGCCAGTAATGTGTTTTTTACATTATCACACCAATTACATTTTTTTGGGGGGATTTTTGTTTCCTGTATGGCTTTGTGCCCCTCAGTATGGACATGACACAAGTCCCCTCCGAACACTGCCTTAATCGACTACTCTGGCCTAACTGATGACCTTTAAAGTGCGTGATGTGAAGGAAAGGATATGATTGGGCGGCAAGAAGTTCCAGCTGAGCACCTGATTGGCCAAGGCCAGGTAGCGTTGGAAGACGCACGACATCTGCGCGCTGAGGTTCTCGCGCCGGCTGAACTCCTGCAGGACCTCCATGGTCATGGCAAAGATCTGCCGAAGGCCGTCCTCCTAAAACGTATATATATACATATATGTTTATATTAATAAATAAAATTGTTATTTCTTACCTGTACTGTATTGGACTGCTATAAAGCATTTCTTTCCGGTGCCATTTTTTTCAAATTTTAAATGAGGGCGATGCACGCACCTGAAAGAGGCGCTTGCAGCTTCCATGGAACTCCATGCTCAGCCCGATGCTGCTGGTCTTGCTGGAGCTGGAGAACTCGCTGAGCAGCGCCGTTAGGATGGAGCACGCCAACGTTTGCTGCAAAGCACAGGCACACGCTAATGTGCTGCCACCTGCTGGCCGCCAACTTGGCTGCACTGTGCATCTTTACCACGCTGGGGTTCCCGCTGCCGATGAGCTGTCCGACCTCCAGGAAGATACTTTTGCAGCTCACAGTCTTGTCGAGGGTGCCACGCTTGACGATGACGGCCACGGCCAGCAGAATCTGCTCGCGCACGTACTTCTGCAAGCTAAAATAGACACACACACACTTTTAGTTCCACCGCCACTTGGCAACTTCATTCCCAGTGTGTCCTTACTTGGGTCTGTGTAGCACGTATGTGAGCAGGAAGGCTCGGAGGGACTCGATGCTGCTCTTCTCCAGGAGGATCCATTCTCTCACCACCGCCTCCATGATGGCCGTGGCAGCTTGAAACAGCACGTAATCCACTTTGCTGCTCTCTGAAACATAAACGGCACACTCACTAGGACTGCTTCTCATCACACACTCAAAAATGCCCGAGATGGTACTATGGTAACATGTGCGAGCACTCACCTAAGATGTGTTTACAAATGGCAAAGGGCGACTTTGACTTCCTGAAGGAGAGGAAGACGTGCTCGGCGTGCTGCCGCTGCTCTGTGCTCACCATGGAAGGCGGTGCCTGAAAAACACATGGAAGATGATTACTGTCTTAAATGACGAGAAAATAAATCATAAGATTATTGCGACATGAAAATAAAACTATAATAATGAGGGAATGGGGAAAAAATAGGGAAAGGGGAGGAGGAAAAGCACTGAGACTTGATTCCAGCAAAAATTACAACTATCAAATCTAAAATATGATTAATAAATACACCAGCCCAAAGTTACGATAATACTAGAAATCTTAATATGTAAATTAGGATTTCATAATAATTTAAGTTTTTTTTGCTTAGAAATGAGACTGCATTCACCAATGTTTACATTATTTGTACAACTTAATCTCTTAATTCTCATGCAACTAAGACATTTTCAAACAACAACTCGTAGAGTTACAAATAAAAGCCAACAAATAAAGTATTCTCATAAGATTGATTGCTACGTGGGTAGTTTGGGGTGACATACTGATTTAGCTCAGTGTTGCTACACAGTTATGTTAGGGACGGGGTCTACACTACTGGCTCTGGGGCCTCTACAATGCTAAGTTGGAGAGCTACTAGATAGTGATGACTAATTGGGGAAGATTCTGGCTTCGGGTTAGCTTTAAGATGCTCCATGGAAGACTGGAAAGCTGAGCGGTTAAGCTAGGGGAGCTCCTGAAAACTCTGGGGGGTTGCTACACGCGCATCCCACCAATTAAGTGACTTTACACGGCTTGGGTGGCGACTTCATTATTTGGTCTGAGAGTGGACCAAGCTGCTTTTGGCAACTTGGACACTTACACAGTACAGACACACCAAAAAGTGGCAGTTTCTAGAGTAGCATAAGGGTTTAAAGGTGGCCAAATGCCGAATATTGAGGCCAACATTTTCGGGATGGGAAGAGAGAAGAAGCAGCTTGGCCACGCATCGTTGCCGTTCCCGCTCAGGTCCAAAGTCTCGCCATGAAAAAGCGGCAAAGGCGAACCCTACAGACACTCGCCTCGCCTCAGCGCGTTCGTCTTAACGTAGCATCTTATCGGCAGCCAGAAAGGCTTGTCATGTCTTACCATTAAAACTTTGGCAGCGCTTTCCAGCTGGGTGATGACTTCTGCCGCACCGAGCGCCGCCATCATGGATGCCGGGCCCTCGAAGATGACGCACCCGCGCGAGGCATTGTGGGTAACCATACACCTCAAAATAACTTCCAGTAACACAACAATTCCCGAAACTATCCTTTAGAAACAACTATTACTTTTTAAAAACTCATAAAACTGCAACTATTCTCTCTACCAAACCGCCACTTATTGACAAACAACTGTCAAGTAAATATACAGTATACACTTCTTTATAATTTTTAGGTTATGTATGAATCATAATCATTTAGTTGTACGTCTATTACGTGAATATGAATCATCCCTAATAGATATTATGTTTCCATGAAGATTGTTTTTTACATAGTATCCAATTTTAATATAAAATATTGGATGTATTGATGACTGTGTGCATAACAAGAAGTAGACAGGAGTCCACATGGGTTAATTTAATTTATACATTACATTGGACACAAACAAAACAGGCAACGGCATTGACAAAATCTCAGTTCATACATAAATGTAGAAAAGAAAAAAGTCACCTTGATAGTAATAATAATAATACTGCATAGAATTTTGGACATTAGCACAGTGGGTAAGAAAGGAAGGTGAAGTAGGGAGGTGGGAAAGATACAAAAAATATGTATATCTGTATAAATATAAATTCACGATTAATATACATTACATATGCTCCTTGGGGGGTACAAATACATACATGACATACATTTAAAAAAAAAAAAAAAAAAAACAGTCAACGATTGTCAGTCATCACTTTGTAACCCTAAAGAAAATACTCACACTTGTTTAAAGCTTTTTGTTGTCCTTTTAAAGGGTCAGACCATCAAACTTTGTTCCCCCAAATGTTTTTGGGGATCGCGATAAGGGAAAATTGGTGTGTATGGTTTTTGTTTTTAAACAAAGATATATAGTTTTGCTTTCTGCTCCTCCAACAGTCAAAAAAGAACACAAGTGCAGTAACAACAAATATGAAAGGCCACAAAGAGGGGGCACCCCCCCCATTGAGAAAAACAAAAACCAAACTCAAATCAGAGGTGTCGGGATTGCCTCAGCCACATTTGATAGTTTGCAGAAAACAAGAAAAAAAATGCTTTCGCAAGTACATGATATTTTTATAAAATAAGTAACATGGACACACCACATCATCTTGCCAGTCATAAGTGAGGGATTAGTGAAGACACTAGAATACTGATGAGGAAGTTCGATTGCTTCTGCAGATTGTCAACCATCATTCTTAAAATGTTCAAATTAGGATAAAACCGTAGCACTTGACCCGGCGTTGCAAAACGTGTAGAATTACCAGAAATTAGTTGGAAAGTTGTACTGTTCCATGAATGAAGTTGTAATCTTTCGACAAACTCGTTAAGTTCCATAAAGTCAAGAATTCAGTTGAGGTATTACAAAGATAGTCGTAGTACTATGACAGTAAAGTTGTAATGATTAGTAAAAGAGCTTTTCGTTGCTTGTAAAATGACACCTGACCAGTATTCACATAATTTGTGACTTTATTTTCACAATTTCGACTTTATTTGTATCATATTTTGATTTTGAGAATTTCTAGTTTCTCCTAATTATCTAGATAGGGTGGCCTTTCGACTCCTTGATCATATTGGGCTATCACACTCAAAACTTGTGATGTTGGGGATAAACCTCACAAGGTTTGCTCAATCCCAAGAACAAACTTTTGTGCCGAAAAAAAGAAAAAGCATTTCATTCTCCTCAAACTTGCCGTAAATCCACCTCTCCGAGAGCTTGGCCGTGCTGCGTTCAGGGACCCGCCCCGACGTAGGACGGGGAAACCTGGCCATCGACGTTCCACATTCATCATCATCATCATCACTTTTAATCCGTGATAAAACAGGTAATGATTAAAACAGGTAAATAATACGAATAAGCAGCATGTTGTAAGTGAGAAACACACACACACACACACACACATACAGTATAACGTATATACTGCAAGTGTATACATTGTAGATAAAGCGATATGTTTGTACATGGCACTTTGTAATACTTTCAAATGAATATTAAGTGTTTAAGGGACACACATTGTATTGCACTTAAGTCATACGCATGTGTTTGGCTGCATTTTTTTCCTGCGGGGAATTTTCAAGAGGCCTGAAAATGTCAACGTTGTATGTTTTACGATTTTCCGTGTATTTAAAGAAAAACTTGTACAATTGCGGTTTTTTGTTTTTTAAAAAAAAAAGAAAAATCAAAATGGACTCTTTCTGTGAAATTTCAATGCAGGCAAAAATGGATAAAATGACAATAAAGTAAAGTGAGACTTCAAAGTCAGAAAACTGAGTTTTTGAGTCACTTTGGTTCAGTCCAGCTTTCGCGCACAACCTTCCTGTTGAACTTAGCCCACTCCCTCTTCACTTGTGATATTTCAGTGTTAAAAAAAACACTTTGTAAAAGACACTTTGGAGTGATTCAGTCATGTAAGACAAAAGGAAGGAATGGAAGAAAGGGACTCCCGACATTTTGACATTCTTACCGGACATTGGTCAAGCGGCAGAACTTTCTTGGTCCCTTGCGAGGAGGGCGTCAGTCCCAGGGTAGTCCATCGGTGACGGGTGATCTAAACGTAGACCGGCTCACATCCTTCCCCTTCTTCCTCGTCGTCCTCGTCCTCTTCCTCGGGGCCGGGCGGCCCCTCTGCGGCCTCCAAAGGCTTGGGGTAGCGAAAGGGGCAGCCGTTGTCGTCGAAGAACCTGCGGAAGGTGAACTCGTAGAAGGCGTGCTCTGGGTGCTTGCCGTGTGGCGAGCACAGGGCGTCCAAGGCCCGGGTGCTGTCCCCGCTGTCGTTCCAGGCCCCGGGGCCGCCCTCCTCCTCCACCGGGTCAAAGTTGGACGTGTCCATGGGGTGTGTGATCTTGGGTCTGTAGGGGGCAGGCTGTTGGCGGAGGTTGCTGGAGAAGTCCACCTTGCTGAAGAAGGGGTGCGTCTTGATCTCTCCAGCGCCATTGGCGCCCAGGCGGTCCTGGGCCGAACAGCAGAGGCGCCCGATGATGTCCACGGCTTCGGGACTCAGCTTGACTTGGGCGGGCACCTGTAGCGTACTCTCCCAGTTGATGACCTGCACGTAAGTCAGATGATAATTTAGAGTGACGATCCTGACCTGCGCTATGTCTGAATCTTAATGTTACTATCTGAAACCTTAATTTGAGTCTCTGTGGGAGTGGGTGCCAGGAAGGGCGGCTGCCCCACCAACATCTCAAACAAGATCACGCCGACGCTCCACCAGTCACACAGTTGGGTGTAACCTGAAGACACACAGAAGAATCGATCAATCGGCGCCAACGAGATGGGTACTTGGGTTCCGGCGGTGGTCCCACCTTTGCGCAGCAGCACCTCAGGGGCGATGTAGTTGGGCGTGCCCACCAGAGAGTGAGCCAGGCAGCGCTGGTGTTGCCGATTGGCCCGCTGCTCCAGCGTCATCAGCCGGTCGCCGCAGCGGCAGTTGGACACATCGTCCCAGAAGTCGCTGGGCTCCATGCTGTCCTGTCTCGCATGGCTCCCTGGTGGAATGGGGTCAGGGGGGTTAAGTAAGTGACTGCATATGCACAAGGTCGAAAGTCAAAACGGTTTCACGTTTCAAGTGAGTCCCACCCACAGTTGTTCACACAACAGACTGATTAGCTTTGGATCGAATCAAAATAAGACATTTGCAAACTTCTGCTTTCCTCACCTTTCTGGTAGTACTTGGAGTTGTGGGTCCAGCGGAAGCCAGTGCACAAGCCAAAGTCCGTCAGCTTGATATGCCCGTCTAGGTCGATGAGGATATTGTCGGGCTTGATGTCGCGGTGGATGAAGCCCATCTTGTGGACGCTCTCGATGGCCAGCGTCAGCTCGGCCACGTAGAAGCATGCCAGCGGCTCGGGGAAGACGCCCATGCGGATCAGCAGGCTCATCATGTCGCCGCCGGGGATGTAATCCATGACAAAGTACAGGCTGTCACGGTCTTGGAAGGAGTAGTAGAGGCGCACCACCCACTCGTTGTCCGCCTCGGCCAGGATGTCGCGCTCGGCCTTCACGTGGGCCACCTTAGAATTGAGACCGAAACAGTTGTCTTCATCACATTTTGACACGAGACCAACACGACAGCAAACAATTGATCAACAGTACGAGAGGTCACCTGGTTCCTGTTGAGGACGTCTTTCTTGCGCAGAGTCTTCATGGCGTACAAGGCGCACGTGTCCACTTTGCGCGTCAGGCACACCTCACCAAAGGCGCCGATGCCCAGCGTCTTGATTTTGACGAACATGGACTTGTCCATCTTGGCGCGCCGCAGCCGGTTGTAGTTGGATTCCTTCTGGTTGAGCATTTTCCTCATCTGGCCCTGCTCCGCCTCGGACAGGCCGGCCTGGCAAACAGGAAGAGGAAACGTCGAGAAACGCTCAGAAGTCGACTCCGTCCGTAAAAAAATGAGGCGATCCATCATGTTTTGGTACCACTACGCTGTGATGGAACCGTTTAAGACTAAACCAAAGATTCAAGTTTTGGTATGGTGACAACACTCTGCTTGACCCGAAAAAACGCCTCAGGAGGAGTTTAAAAGGGCAGAGGTCGAAGTCATGGTATGCTCACTATTGCGATAAAGATCTCGTTGTCTAAAACAAACTGCCCGGGGGAGAATTCTCCAGATTTCAAGCCGTAGATTATCTGCTAAGGACTTTGCTGCGGACTGTTATTAACAAATCCTACTTTGGGCAACAAAACCATCCCAGTGTTTGTCTTGTCCAAAACGTCCCCGGTGGATATGGACGTTCAGAATGTCTGCTATGTGTGATGTCAAAGCTTGAAGCGTTTGTGTGACTTTTAATATGATAAAAGCTCCCCTTTTTTTCAATCACACATGGTCGGCCTCCAGCCACTCATAAACTTCAGATTTTACAATCATTGGGTGGCTGAGAATGGTACATTCCGCCTGGGGCCCTTACAGATGAAATGTTTACAGCAACCCGTACAGTAAGGCAAGTTTGTTGATTATTAATTCCATTTTAAGTACTTTAATTGGTAGGGATTAGACATTTTTCCTTTACCTTGGACATTTCCTGCTCCAGCTGCAGCCTACGGTTGAGCTTCTGCTGGTACGTCTTCATGACGTTCTCGATGTGCTGCTCCATGTAGAACTTGAAGGCGAAGGGTGAGTAGGCCTTGATCCGGGACTCGCGCTTCTCCTCATCACGGCCGTTTTTCCTCACCGGCACGGGCGACGTCTGGATCTGCTTCTTGTCTTTGACCGTTTTCTCAGCCTTGCCGCCTTTTGTCTTCTCCTTAATATGTTGCGATCCGTCGTCCGTGGTTCCGCTACCGCCGCTGCCGCTGTGTGTGCTTCTCGAAGCGGGGCCGCTGTGATCCTGAGCCCCACCCATGGCTCCCGCCACCTCCAGGGCCACGGTCTCGCCCGGTGACATGATGAGATTCTTGGGGTAAGGTGGCGGTGGGCAGCGGGGTTCCTGGGGGTGCTCCAGGGTGTAGGTCTCCTCGGGCATGTAAGCCAGCGGTTCTGTCATCTCCTGGGCTTGGGCCGCCATCCAGCTGGGATGGCAAGGTCCCACTGCCGTCTTGGGTTCCGGTCTCATCACCCGAATGCTCTTGACTGGTTGCTGGATGGGTGGAGATGTGACGGCTGTGATGGTGTTGGGAGGACCCAAGGAAGGATCCGGGGGCGCGCTCATGGGCGGCCGAACGCCGTTGGAGGCGGCCGAGCGGCTGTTGAAGGAATTGGCCCTGCTGGGCACACGGACCTCACCCCTGAATGGCCCTTGAGGTTGGGGCTGTCTGGCTTGGGGGGCCCCTTCGGGACCCGGCGGCCCCGCCCAGTGGTGCTCGTACAAGTCCATGTTGAGGCTCGCCCTGGAAGGCGTCATCAAGCTCTGGGGCAGATCGGAAAAGTCCGGGCCCAGAGCTGGCACCCCGCCCGGGGAACGGGACATCATGTGGACCTGATGGGAGGTGGGGCTCGCCTGACGTGGGTGGGTGTGGGAGGCCAGGTACAGATTGGCAGGGTAGCCCCCCGCACCTCCTCCTGGCACGTTCTGGCCCAGGGGCCCTTTAGTTTGCATGTTGACGAAATTGTCTGGGGGCGCCATAGGGGGTGGTGCCATCTTGTTTTGAAAGGAGGCAGTTCTCTTGACTCCATAGCCTGCGGGCTCCATCAAGTGAGGCCTGGGGTGGCCATAGTCATAGTGGGGGCCTGGCACCGGGGCCCCGGGAGGCAGCGGTTGACCAGGGACATTGTAGGTCATCATGGGCCCGTGCTGCTCCATACTAGCGGGATAGCCTTTCTGCTGGGCCCCCGGGGCGTACATGGTGTTAGCCGGGTTAGACTGAGGGGCCATCACTGGCGGATAGTTACCCATGCTGGGCGGTCGACCCATTGGGTTCCCCATGGGGGGACCCTGTGCTGCTCCAGTGGGCGGCATCATGTAGTTCATGACGGGGGGAGCGCTCATGTAGGGTCTGGGCATCTCGCCTTCCGGACCGTACCCGGCCACACCCTCGTACATGGGGTGGTATGGGGGCATGGCACCCGCCGCCTCGCCCGAGGCTTCCAGTTGCGGGCGGTGGTCCATTGAGGGAGGCATGCAAACCTTTCCTAACATCGCAACAAACAATCACAAATGTATGTTTTACACTTTCCACTTGCAATTGCGACACGAGAAATGGGAGCAGTTACGATGTAGAACGCGACCCCCAAAGTCACAAGTGCATACCTGGTGAAGTCTGCTTGATAACGCGCACAATGAGCTCGTTGCGAGGGTCCAGGTAGCCCATCTTACTAATGTACTCCAGAGCCGCTTCGATGTTCCTGCTTCCCGTTTGCTTCAGTGCCCGGACGGCCATTTCCTGTGGAGCACAAACTAGAACGTGAGGACCTCCATCGCGCGACCCTTCACATTCATCCATCCTCAACACCTTTTACACTTGTACATATTTAGATCGATTCACTTCTGTGGACACACTTGCATATTTACATCATAGTCACCGTTCAATACAACTTCCAGAGCACAGAAGGTTCTGGATTGTTTGGGAACAGATAAAAACACTCCTGTCTCAATGCGAGAACTCCCCAAATCAGCATGTAACAGCAACAGATGGTCCAGGAAACACACAAACACCACAAGTGGGTCAAACGGCTCAAGCCGAGACACGTAATTTGTGGTTTGGGAGTCATTTTTCTTCTCTTTTAATGTAGGTCAAGCGCTGCTGAGCTGTCTGTCTGTCTCAGGAAAACACAAAAAGCAGAATGCACACAATGATCATTGGCGATGAGCTTTGTTATGGCACATGTGCAACGGTCGTCACAGCCGTGCGGCGCCGAGGGGCGAGGTCCGTCACCGGGGCGGGAAAAACATCGCCCTTTAACCGGATTGTGCTCGGCCTCGATTTTCCCATTTACGTCTGGATTTGACCGTCATTCCTGGATGACATGGAGATAATGCGGACTCAAGCTTTATGCCACATTTTTAGAAGCACATTCCAGATCTGATAAGTCCAAGGAGAAGGGGCGAAAAAAAGGAAGCCCGCAGAGCCACCCAACAGATTCCGGTGAGGCAGCCAACGCTGCACTAACGGGAGTTTCCTGCTATTAAATGCACCACCCAAAATATTCATGTCTGCTTTCTTTTTAGAAAAATATGTTGCTAGAACCTCCATTTCAATGAGATGGGGAATTCGGGAGACATTTACAATTGGAAACGTTTCTGTAGGGAATTCATGGGAATAAACCCGAGTGTGCTCTCAATAGATGGATGGAGAGATTTCCATGAAGTTCTCAACTTGAAAGTTTCCTGGAATTTTGCTCCCCCATCCCACAATGACATTCTCACTCCAGCAGAAGCGTGACGGTGTTTAGTCATCCAAGGGGAAAATGTTAGAAATGTTGACTTTGTCAGCTGTCAGGGCCATATTACCAAGAATCTGACAAGTCCTGGGAAGCAGGAGAAAACAAAATTTGTGTTATTTTATGAAACAATTGCAACTATTTCTGTCAGCTGCTTTCAACTTCCAAGGAATTTCCCACCTGGTCGCAGAATTGAAAGTCAGATATTTGCGCTTGTGTCGTCTCCTTGTAATGCTCAACGCACGCGCACAAGTCTGGTCAAAACAAGACCGATTCAAATTTCTGAGAATCAACAAATTCAACTTCATTTTAGATGCGTACAGTTTGGTAAACACTGTTGCCCTGGCAACACACTAGTTGGGGATCAGCTGATGTGACTGTGTTTGTATTGACTGCTGGCACAACGCACAGTGTTGGCTATTTAACCCTCAATTGCCAAAATATTAGTAACAATTACCAGGACGATGATGTGAAGATGCTCAAAGAGGCGTGAAATGATGCTATCGAAATTGACGGTATGTTGCCGTGACGACAGATGTTCCCCATGTTCTCCCGACTAGGAAGCAGGAATTCCACATATTTGTGATCTGCGCAGTCCCGATGTGAATGTCACATAAGTCACGTCCCCATCAAAACACGTCAAGTTCACATATTTTCCCCCTACTGGTCAAAGAGGTCGTCCCCTTCCAGCATATACTATGAACACGCAAACAATAAACAAACACCAATATGTCGCATCCTGTGGTTGTTGCATGACCACCACCGACGAGGATTCCATATGCAGGACCCCCACCACACACACGCACGTAAACACACACACACCTAAATCAAATTGCTCTTTAGAAGACACACTTTTTGTTTACAGTTCCAAGTTCCAAAGGCACTCACGACGCAAAAGACACACACAGCGAGTTTTTCATGTGCTGTCAATGCGTGGCATACCGCTCCCACCGTCCTCCCCCCTCGCTCCCCCTCTAAAACATTTCCTCCTCAGTGGTTATGCAACCATCCACATTGCGGGCTAATTTGCAGCTGGAGAAGTCCGGCGAGGAAAAGACGACGAGGGATGATAAGACGCGCACTTTACAGCAATACACACGCATTACAAAACTACACACACTGAACTAAAAAGACACAAAAGAACCACACGCAGGGAAAGAAAAGTTACCCAACACAACACAAACACACAAAACACATCCTACAAACCACATACAACAAACGTCCCGTTTCAACAACGCTGTCACAAGGTGGCAGTGTGTACTCGGTTCTGTTGCTATTTTCTTCTACTGTATATACACTGTTCTATATGAAGCATTGTGGTTGTTGCATAGAGAAGGGAGTCACGAATACGGGTCAGGGGGAGGGGACGGCTTCGGCGCTGGTGGCGACGACGAGGAACTGATCCGCCCTGCTGCCATTGAATGTCGACTTCCTGCTTTGACAATGGCGACAGCAGCACACGCGGGGCCAGGAAATGGCCTCCATTGTATCATCATAATAATGAAGTGGCTCTCCAATACCTTCTCATAAACTAGCAGCTAGCACTTTTTCTATTTATCGTCCCACATCTAAATGAAAGTAAGGACATCGTGGCGGGCGTCTCACCTGGTCACAACCGGCGTTGACGAGCTCGTGCAGCATCTGCCGGTTGACCTCGCCGGCGGGGTGGCCAGACCCGGGTCCCGATTCATTGGCGAAGGGCATGAGCGACTTGCGGATCTCGCGCAAGGCGCTCTGGTAATTGTTGAACTTCTGCTGCGGCCGCACGGGCTGCTGCCGACCGGACGCGTCCTTGCCACCCTTGCAGTCGGCGGGGCGGCCGGCGCCCTCGGCCCGCTGGCCGCCCCCGTGCAGGGCCTGGCTCACCAGCTTGGCCGGCTGCTTCAGGCCCTCCTTGATCTCCTGGAGCCTCTGGCGTGTGTTGCCCACGTAGGGCGCCGCCGGGAACGTCTTGGGCCTCATGGCAGCGGGTCGGTCTTCCCGGCCTTGGTGGCTGACCGAAAGAGATAATAAAGGCTCTCCTGTCGTAGATCCGAGATTGGTCTCCCTTGTTTGTTTGTCTGAGGACTCGAGGTAGCGGCGGGGGTTCTACAGGCGCACCATGGTGTGGCTTTCAAGGCTCGGGTTCCATCTTATTCCAGGAATGGCAGCCGCTCGCAAGGGTGCAGCTGAGCCAAATCATGCCGCTGCCAATTTGCTCCTGTGGAAGGAAGCAGGACGGTAAGGAGTTAGCGCCTGGTCCGGCGAGAGCATAGCACAATTGCGCAAGTTGGCGTCACTGAATAGTCGTGCGGCACGGTCATTGGTGAACATCTGATATTCCCTACAAAGGGTGCCACACGTCAGACAAAACCAAAAATGTAAATACCGCAGTATAGGGCTGCCTGAACGATTTTCAAAAATAGTCAAATTCCCATTTCCCCCCCCCCAAATATTGCAACTGTGATTAAATATGTGACTGCTTAAAAATAAATACTGACATAAAGGTGTACGGCATCAAAGTTGTAATAAGAGTCGAGGGCAAAATTCTGGTGCTAACACTTCTGTAACATGGGGGGGGGGGGGGGGGGGGGGGGTCAGCCAGAGGTGATCTCAGCCTAACCAGGGGGGGGACAATCGTAACACACCATAGTGCCTTGAAAAGCCTCACCCATATCCTCCTTGGTTGCCTCTATTGCTTTGGGCCATTTTGAAGAATGACACCCACCCCCTTTATGGAACAAATGTGTGTGTTTATTTCATGTTTGTGTTCAAGTATAATTGACAACCATTACAAATGGTATTTACAGTTTTCAATGAGCCGCAGTACCGGGTCCTTCCGTCTCAGGGGACTTTCTCACATCTGTTCCCACCACATTTAATCACTGGGAACATCTATTCTTTGTCCACCCTGAAATAAACCCCCCAAAATTTGTCTGCTATGGAAATAGGAATGATGAGCAGCTGAACATTGCCGCTCGAAATATTAACACACTGATCTGAAATAGTCTGCAATACATACCAAGCCCTCAACTACGGGACCGTGCGCAAACCCATTAGAAAAATATATATACAAGTCCATTTTCCCTGTATCAAGTAGTGTGATTTAGTTGTTTCCATTATTAGTTAATTAGAAATACATTGAGGTAGACCACTATTTATCCCAATGGTCAGCTTCCAGACTTTCTCATGCACTTCAATACACAAGATGATAAAGGCAGAATAGCAAAGTTTTCATTCCTGTAATTGAAAAATCACTAAATGAATATGAAAATGAATACATTTTCTTTGCTTTTGGGTTTTCCAGGTTGAGATAAAATATTCTTTTCTAAAATGTCAAGAGTTTAAAAAACAGATCCTTGAGGGACACCCCAAAAAACTGACAGTACACTTAAAAACACTCAATTCATATTACAATAATGGACTGTCATAAAGAAAACTGGAAGGACCACTAGGTAGTTTTTGCACCTTTCCACGTTTAAAAAGGGGAACGTGCATGTGTCAGGGTACAAAAGTGACACTGACAACACAGTGTACCCCTGAAGGCACCCACAAATATACATTCTAAACACAAACCAGTATTTTAGCCCCACCAACAAGCCAAAGTTCGCAACAACGACGCTAAGTAATTACAAGTTCACAATTACCATTTTTTCCAAGAGAGACTAAAAACAACAGGGTAAGCTAGGTTGCTAACTAGCAGCCCCCCACCCTCGGCCCCTTCACCCAGGACGGTGGAAAATGTGGAAACTCCAGTTCGATTCACTTTCACGTCGCTCGGTTTGCCACTTAAAAGCAGAATTAAGAGCAACATTTTTCTTCTAAGCAGCGCGAAATCGCCATTTTGTAACATTTTTTGGTAGAGAAGCCCACCACTGGCAACGCCAGTACCCCCCCACCCCCTCCCCAAAAAGTACAGTCCACCTACCATGTGATGGAAAAGGAGCGATTAAATCTGCTTGTTTAGAAGTCCTCGACGGGCTTTGGGAGTTCTTGATCGGGCTCAGAAGGGACAAAAGGGGGAAGAAGGACAAGAAGTGATGGTAGCAGCCTCCATTTTCTTCAACAGGCTGAAAGTCAAAAGAAAAAAAAAAGTTGGACACTCGCTGCATTGTTAACATTCCACAGGTCACGTGACCACACCGACGCGCGTCACAGCGGGACTGTGCAAAGATCGTCTGTGAAAGGCAAGATGCTCCACTAAAATACCTGTGGATAAATGGAAATGTAAAACATTCGAGCACCAAGATTTCAGTACCAAGTGAGAGGCCTGACAAAAAGTGACATTTCACTCTTTTCTGTCGCTGTGGTTCCATGTTTATGGTATAACGGACGCCCGCATACTCGCATTCACCTATTCGCAGATTCCTTAACAATTAAGTACGCAAAAGAGGTGCAAAGTTTTAAGCCACCAAGTAGTAGATCCTTATCACTGTTGCAGTGTTTATTACTATTCGGAGGGAAGGGACGCATACAAGAGAACAATGTAAATACATGAACATGCAGGTATTTCCAGCATTCAACACATCAGTCAATATATATATATAAAAAAATATATAGCTTTACGGCATGGCTATTAGTGTGTTTAATTCAAATACTTCATTGTGAAAAGGAGACGTAACACAGCAAGTTTAGCATCTAATGTGCCCCGAGGAAGACTAAACGATACACACAAACGTTGATGTCGACTGTAGAGGTTCAATGTGTAGGAATTAACTCAATAAACGACAACAAATGAAACACAATGATCAATTCGGAAAGTCTAAACAGAAACCTGATTGCTTAGATACATCCAGAAAACAATCATGTCAAAAACAAAGCAAACGTGTTCTGCAATATTAATATGAACCACTAGATGACGCCAAAACTCTGTCTCAAAAACTGTCCCGTTACTTTCCCCCCCCCCCAAGGATGAATGCGTGCAGTTATTCGGGGCCTCATTGAGGGCCACAGCTGGCTTACAAGTTTACAAAATGATAACTTCTCGTTTTAAGTATCCTACAGACACTCAAGGCACACTGGACTTTATAAACTACATTAATCTCATACAGGTTCAACACTGGAGCTGAGACTGAGAAAACAGGAGTCTACTTACATGAATGTGCACTACAAAACAAGAAAAGACTGTTTTAAAGGGGAACTAACCCCTCTCCCCAACTTAAAGCGAGAATCGATTCTATGTGGCAGCACTTGACCTGGTACTCCGATTAATATTGCATTTGGGGAATATTAAAGCAAATAAAATAGTCAACATATAATTTATCAGCTGCAGACTGGAGGTAACATTGAAAACTGCGGCAGCATCTTAATATTGAACTGACAGATTGTTGAGAGCGATGGATCTAATCATTCAATGCTGTGTAAATCATACTAGCTGAGGCAGCAAGTTCACAAGTTCTCACTTATGAGAAAAAAAATGGCAGCCCCCATATGCAAGTACGATATATTTTTCAAAATAAATATTTAGTAGATTTTGGTACGCGACAGCTGACATCTTGGGTTTAGTTCCCCTTTAAACGGGTGAGAATTATGACTCAAGTGCCCCCCCCCCCTCCCAAAAAAAAGCTTCTTGTACCACTTTGCTACATTAGGGACGCTAACAAGTTTGCTAGAGTTCTTCACTGTGGTACTGAGAACCATAGCTAGTTTGCTTACTATGGTTCTGGTCCGAGTCCCCCTACGGCACAGGTGTCAAACTCAAGGCCCGGGGGCCAGATACGGCCCGCCACATAATTTTATGTGGCCCGCGAAGACAAAATGTGCATCAAATTTGTGTGTCGTTACTAGAATTACAAATTGTCTTCACTTTTAATAATATCTTTATTTTTAATATTTGACCAGTTTTTACTCGTCTGCTTTGAAAACGAGTTATTTGTCAGTTTGTTTTGTAGCTTTTACTGTATATAATATGAGGTGCTCATACATTTATTTGGGTTGACAGTCATAATGGCCCTCCGAAAGAAGCTATGACTACAATGCGGCCCGCGAAAAAAACGAGTTTGACACCCCTGCCCTACGGCAAAGCAAGCAGGGTGTCATCACCCTCTTCTCTCATGAGAATGTAAACAGGACGGTTTGCTATACCGACTGACGAGTGAAACAGCACTAAAGCTAAACAGAAGACACGTTTGGTAAGACAAATCAACATATTAGATCGGGTCAAGGTCAGACAGGTTTCGTGCCACGACCAAACTGGGCCGAGACCATCGAAAGGTCGATTCGAATGAAGCATGCTGAGGTGTTGCAAGGTACTTGAAAGGCGCAGCACTGAAAACTTAAGCTGTTGAAGGCACAAGCAACTTGGGGAACGGGCCCGCCGTCTCTGGTCTCCACATCCTGAATATTTTCATTGCAGCCGGCGGGATACGAACTAAAACCAGATCACAATTGCAATGTCCGAATCTCTCGCCAGAACCTTGTCAGCCAGGAAGTGAGCTTATCGATCAGATTGTCAGTTTGTAAATGACGAGTTGCTCCCGTTCTGAGAAAACCACAGACTTCAATTGCGACGGACGGACTAAAGGGTCCCAAGAGTGCGCCCAAAAACGTTTCAACAACAATGAAAAAAGGAACAGGGTCACTCCAGAGGCGCAGCAGAGATGCACAAGTTGTTTAAGGCACAAGCTACTTGCACAATCTTGTCAAAGGTAGAAAGGTTGGAGGTGCGCTCCGCAACCGCGGCGAATGGCTTCTCCACAGGGCCAGTGAGCATGGCGTACCTCCGCCTCACTATGGACACCACCTTCTCCACGTGAGCTTGCACACCTACTGTGTCAAGCGGCGAGACCTTCGCTCCCTGACTCTGGTCGTCTTGAAAGCGAGCGGCGATGCCAAAGCGAGCCCCGCGAGCGGCCACAGCATCGCCGATGTCCAGATCCCGACTGGCCAAAACCACGTCGCCCGGGAGCAGCTTGCAGAGAAATCCCGAACTCTCCACCAAGGTCCGAGGACCGAAGTTTCCCAGGACTCCCTTGGAAACAAAGGTGACCACGCCCTGCGGTGCCACACCGATCAAATAGTTCAAGACGTCGCCGCCCGCCACCGCCGCACCTTGCTCGTTGCCCCGGGCAACCGGGCCCTCGCAAGGCACTGTGAAGCAGTCCACGATGACGGCGCAGTCCGGGCAGGAGGAGCGCAGGGCCACGGGCAGGTTCTTGCGCAGTTCGGCTCGAGAGGGCCAGAAGACGGCGGTGGGCACCAGGGTGGAAGACATGATGTTGACCACGTGATGCACGGTCCGGACCACCGAGCCCACTTTGACGCCGAAGCGATAGGCCAAGTCCTGGTTGCGCAGGTCTAGGCGGAGACGCATGAGCGTGAGCAAAAGCTGCTGGAATTTGGACAGCTTGGCGTTCCTGATAGCATCCATGTGCGGTGCCAGCAGTAGCATGACCGTCTCCAGCACAAAGAAGTTCGGCAGGCCCGTGTAGAATTTGACCTTTTCCGCGTCGTTCCGAAGGGAGTTCTCCGACAGGGACATCTTCTCCACAGACTCGCGCAGCACTCGATTCTCCCGCCTGAGTGCTTTGAGCACATCGTCAAAGTTCACAGACGTCTGTGCAAGCATGTTGTCATTGTCGTCACTCAGAGACTCGTCGTCATCATCCGTGAAAGACGACACGCTGCCCTCGACTTTGGCCTCGATTGAACCAGGCTCATCTGCTCCGGACCCGCCCTGGCGCTGCAGGAAGAGCAGAGCATTGGCCGCCTCCACACGGGCTTCCTGCTTGTCTGGGACTTCGGGTGGACTGGGCTCCTTCATCTCAGGGGAAATGGGCGTGAACACGGAAGGAACATAGTCCGGCGAACGAGGGTTCTTGACTTGTTTACCTACATGTGGTGAGAACAGATACAGGAAAAACTTGGATAATGTTTTATCAGATAAAACATGGTTGTGACGCGAGTCCAAAGAAAAGGGAGAATGGATTTGATAGCAAAAAACAACTTTTACTATTTAAATAGAGAGAAGAAAATAGTTCTAGTACAGTAATAATGGAAATTTTCTCCCAAATATTATTATTATCGTATTTGCCTGTTTGGTTGATCATGCAAGGGGCAATGAGCACCCAAAAAGTGAGGTAGACGTGCTAATCACAATTTCCAAGTGCTGACATGTGTAAGATGCGTTTTTGTATAGAAAAGCACTTCTACACATAAAATCATGAAGTATGACAGTAACTGAGCATGCCTTCTTGGGTGGCGTGACCGTGATTGGGACAGTTGACCAAAGTAAATGAACACAGTTTATAAGAGGTCAAACATAGCAAAGAAAGTGTAAATATACAGCCTATAAAAAAAACAAAAAAACAACCACTGGCAGTTAAAATGAAAGTAATACCGGATATGAAGTGAGTGCTGCACAAGCGGCTGCCGTCGTTGGGCGCCCAGCCCTGGCGGTTGACGGCCGCGATCCACCGCTGCTTCCTCTCGGGGTCCCGCGGGAAGCGATAGAAGGACAGGCCGGTGCCCGGCGTCCTGCGGTTCCTACAGCCTGCCACCACACACGTGTGAACCATAGCCAGGCCACCAGAGAAGAGCGTAGGGCTCGGCTACCGTGGCCTAGCCGAGCCTAACGCACTAGCTGCTGCTGGTACTGTTTTGACTCCCAAAATGGTGGCCAACCAGCGGGAGCCAGGAGGGGGAGGAGCGACGTTACTCCTTACGCCATGACGTCAGCCGACGTAACAACTTTTGATAACCACCATGAGGGCAAACGAAATTACAAAACAAAAATGCTGCACCCCGACCTTTTTCATTTTCAGCCAATAAATGCTCTAAATGGCAATATTTGTATCAAATAATAAAATAAAACGATCATAAATAAGGTGCACTTCATGTACTTTCAATTCCCTTCCCCATCTTTCATCATCCAGATTTGGCATGGATCGATATCAAATTCTGTAAACTGGGTTTGCAAATGAGTAAAATCATATAAACATAGTTGTAAAAGGCCACCATGTATGCATCCATCAATTTTTAACAGAAAAGATTCAACAGCTGTGTCCAAAAAAATCACAGCTCAGTTGAGTATGTGATTATTTTGTTATTTTTATTGTTGCATCAGTACGCAGTGTTGAACCTAGGTTAACCCGGACAAATTCAACCCATTCCTACGCAAAGAATCACTTTTAACTCCATTTGAGTTTATCTGCAAGGACAATTTGTGGTAGATTTTTTTGCAACTTCCACTGCAGAGATCAGCCACTCTGTTCTGTTAACTTTTTCATTTTCACATCACCCAAAATAGTAAATGACTTAACTGTACCTGCTGTCACCAAATCCTCGGTCACGCGATGGTGGGAGTGATGTCAGCATGATGCTATTCCTCCAACGCTGATGTTTCAAGTCATAGGGCCTTGGTTCACTGGACGTGAACCTATTTTCGGAGTCATGTCGACTGAACTGCGGTCATCTAAGGTTACATGAGGCAAATCATAAAGGTGGACGTCACGTCATCGAAGGATAGATGTCTGGAGTCATAAAGTTGTACAGTTGAGTTGCGATGGGGCTGGATGTTTGGCAAACCAAAACCGGCCGTCGGGGTCGCCGTCAGCAAATTTATTTGCACATGTTTCTGTTTTACTCTACGAGTATACGAAACTTTGAGATAAGATCTTGAGTGGAAGAGGGCAATGGATCCGAATTCCAATCCGTTTTTTTCCGACGCCACCGACTTTACCAACATGCTCCTCTCCGGGCTCCTGGACGGACTGAACTTTAGTGACGAGGGGCCAGAGAATGGAGAAAGGTCTCCCATCGCGAGGGAGACCTTACAAACGGATCTGATGTCCGGGGCCTCGAGGACCGGGAGCTGCTCCGACGCGGTCAGTCCCAGCACGATGTGCTCGGACGACGACATCGGTGCTACCATCGGGGCCAACTGGAGCTCGGCCAGTCAAGAACTGTGCCAAGAGGACAACGGCGGTATTGTACTGGAACGACTGGGGTCAAACTATTCCAGATCATCCGAGGGACAAAAACTATCCAGCCGCCGGGAGTCCTCTCGGAAGCCCTCGATGGAAAATGACGTCGGTTCTCCAATGTCCCCCCCCAACGCGATTCACTTAAATGCAGACATCCAGGAGGCGATAAGAAAAGCCTCCATTACCATCTACCAGGGATTAGTCCGTCACGTAGACCACTTCAGTGATTCAAAAGACGGTAACGTTGTTTTGTGCGTCGATCCCACCGGAAAGCCATCGCAGAACGAGTCGAGTGTCAAAGTTTCCGAAGACACTTCCGTGTGGAGTGATGCAGAGGGCGCTGGGACACCACTCCTTATGTCACCTCGAGGAAATCTGGAGCTTGCGGCGCTAGACAATGAACAAGATACGGTATCCAAATCCTTAAATGCCTCTCCACGGAGGTCTGGAGGCACGCCAGAAGAATTGAGCTCCTCTCCTTGTCAGGATGCATTTTTTTTAGACAAAGACATAAACCCAGAACGTGAGTCTGCTTCCGATTTGTGCAAGAGTTTAAGTCCTGCGCTCGAGTTGTGCAAGAGTTTAAGTCCTGCGCTCGAGTCTGGTTTTGCCATCCAGGAACCCGGATTGGGTTTTGATTGCACCCAAGAGCCATCAGAACAGGACAGGTTTTCCCCCGCCTCACCCTGTCTGGACGCGGGGTCAAAATTGAGTCCGTCACTGCTGAAGGAACAGAATGCGGAAGAGAAGGCAGACGCTTGCGAGGCGTTCTATCTTCAAGACGAGGAGGACTCGGGGTACAAACCATGTGGAGATTCAGATGCGGTGCAAGACGAACAATTCAATTCCTGCAGATCATCGCAAGCAGAGCAGCAGGACAAAGATGAGACGTCAGTCCTGATCTTAGCTGACCAGGCCACGGACCTTGCGGAAGATAAAGACAGGCTATCCAAATCCCCCGGACAGGAGCGGTTGGAAGTCATTGAACAGAAGGTAACTACACCCAAATCTTTGAGTCCAACAGAGCAGCACAGAGATGGCACACCAGTCTTGATGGTCACTAGTGGGGGGTTAGACTGTGAAGGAGTTAACAGCGAGCGTGACATCAGAGTGGCCAAGTCCTTGAGCCCACCGTCATCAGGACCACAAGAAGCCGCTATGTCACCTGCACTGATTTCCCCTTGTAGGGACGACTTGACCGAAGATCAAAACAGCGCTGATGGATCCTTATCCCCAGACCAAACGCTCGAAGCACCCGAGAGCATTCCCGAGCGCCAAGCTTCCGCCACAACGGACAAGGACCTCCTCGATCAGGATTGTGCGGAAGACGATCTCGTGACAGAAGGCGGCGGCACACCGTCAAAATTACAGAGCCCGTCATCCCAAGAGGAACTAAACAGAGAATCATCTTTGAGTTCATTCGAGGAAATGGTTCTGCACAAAGATTCGGGGGATGAGACTCAGCAAAAAAAAGCCCCGCTGATCCTGGAGGAGTACTTCAACGCTGCCATGAAGAAATTCTCCAACACGCTACTGGATGCTTTGATTACTCATCTTGACAGCTACAAAGACACCAAAATGGGCCTGCCTTTGCCAGTCAACATGAAAAGTGAGAACGCAAATTTTGCTTGGGGCCAGGAAGCGGATGAGACAGACGACGCAAAGCAAGATGGGGAGCAGCCTTCAATGTCAGCATTTATGGGATAGGACGGTGCCCGCGAGACGCTTCAGGCCGGCGTGGAAGCAACCAATAGCAGTGGATTTTAAAATCCGCCCAATTCTGCTCTAATGACCCAAAAACAAACGGCCGACAGGACAGGCCAGATGACATTTACCAGTTTGCCTCCATTTGGGGGAAATCCGGATCAATGTTCTCGCTTCCATACCCACCATTATTCCCAATGAGGGCTCGTGATGTTTGCACTATTTTGAATTAAACAAAAGCTTCATGAGGGTTCTTGTATTCACGTAACTTCTGTCGAGAGACCAGCTGTTTTGTCATGCGTGTTTTTTAATGAAGGGAAGTTGCACCAACTCTGCGTTTGTAGATCAATCCGTACTAGCGGAGGTTCCAACAGCTCCGCCTCCCCCGAATCCAGTTGGAATTGTTTCAAACTCCAAATAAAAATGAATAAGGAATAACAATGTCAATTTCAAAATCTGAACCAATAGTGGCAAGTGGAGCACAATCTACAAATCCAAATGCTCACGCTGATCTTGTGGATGAAAAAGTGTGTGTGTGTGTATTAAATGTCACTTGCGGCCAAAACAAGACTCAGCTGCATAGGTTGAGCGTGTAGATGGTGTTGTTCCGCGCTCCTTCCACGTGCTGGAGCCTCCTCAGCTCACTCAAGCACAGCATGTAGACGGGTGCCTTGATGCCCATTTTCGTGATCCTCTTCAGCTCCTCCATCCTAAACTCTCGCGTGTCCTCCCCTGGAAGCGGAAATGTCATATTTAAGGCCTGGAATTAATTATTTTTCAAGGCTCACAAGGGCAACACGACGATTAAAATTGCGTTACTTTTTTTCTTCACCTTTTGTCGTACTCTTTTTCAAGATGGCTAACATCCAAATTCGTAATCATTTTCAGTAAACACTGAATGTAAACTGACCTGGACACTGGACCAAGTACTCATTGATGTGATGGACCGCCTGGTTGAGGTCGTTCAATGTAATCTGCTTCAAAAACGCCGGCAAGCTTTGAAACTCTTGCTCAGACACGGCATTCACACATCTGTGAAAACGCAAGCGCGCACTGCTCATCATGGAATTAAAAGAAAAATCTCAAAGGGTTAACTATCGATCACAAAAGTCAAACGAACGTTCATGTCGATGGTCGCAGAACCAAAATGGGAAAACGAGAATCTCGTAATTAGCCATCATCACTCAAGTGGCATTAAAATCGAGAAACTGTAACAAATGGCGAAACTTTATTCCCTGAGAAAAACCTAGAAAATGTCCGTCGCAAAATGCATCGTCACCTTAAAAATGAAACAAATGAATAAACCTGTCTAAAGAAGAAAATGTTGGCATGCTCTTAACGACAGCCGGTTTGAAACTTGACAGTTACCTGCGATTGTGTTGTGGCTTTCTCAGCGGCTTCTGAGACTCCAACACGAGCTACAAAAACAAACGGTACACTTGAAATGACGAGACGCGCCGACAGCTGACAGTAAGAGCGACGCGCTGCTCAGACAATGGCGTACTTTGCAGATGTCCTGCGTGACGGAGCTCAGATGGGGAAACTCGGGGGTGCTAATCTCATAGCTGTCCCTTGTCGCTCGAGGGGGGCTGAGGTGGAAGTCCTCTGTGACTCCGTCCAAGTCCGCGCACTCCTGTAGAAGGAAAGACCCAAATGATTCGAAACTATTTGACAAAACGCACAGGCAGTCCTAACAAATGACTTGGCCCATATTTCTCATCTCCATCATTTTGCCTTGAAGCACCTGCATGCCCGGGATCTGCAATTCGGGCATGTCGTATTCCCACGCCTTTCGGTCCAGGACGGAAGCGCTGCGAGGCGTCTCGAGAAACGCTATGGAGTCCAGCCTTTTGGCGACCGTGGGCTCGAGCTGCAAGACAAACGGATCTGAAACCAACGGCACCGGTGTGACGGCGTCGCCATCAATTTGCGCTACCTTTTTGCTGCCGAGTAGACGTTTGAAAGCGGGAGTTTTGAAGACCGGCACTTCGGGGGTGTCGGGCAGATGGACGGCGCCGCTCGGAGATTGGGCGTCAAACACAAATCGCGGAGGTGACGCTGAACAACAGCCGTTTGTTTTTGGGATCTTGAACTCCAGCGTGGAGAACGCAGGTGGCTCAGGAATCTTCAAACTTTCTACTAGTGACAGACAGACAAGCCGAATTATTTTAAAATAGTCTATAAATGTTTTGGCCAAAGTAACAGCAGCAAGGCTAGTGGTCACTGTGACGGACTTTGCTAACTCTTGCTTACCTTCTTGCACACTTTCACACACAGTGGGGACTGGCGGTTTTACGAGGTCCTGCGCTGGGCTGCAGAGGAACACGTAAAAAAAATATATATATATAAATATATATTTTTGAAAGGGTTAGAGATTGTAGAGACACATGTCCTGTCCATGTTAAGCTTTTTTTATTGTACCTTATGTCATCGCTCATCTTCTTGAAGAGATCCATGGTGATTTCGGAGAAGCCAAAGTCTTCCATTTGCGGCATGCGCAGCTCATCCTCATCCACGCGCAGCATGCACGTGGGCATGGGTGGAGGCAGCGCGGAAACGTCCAGGCAGGGGAGGCTCAGCTCAGGCATGGTGGGCGACTCGGCGCTCTTGAAAAAGGTCCGGCGGAGATCCAGCTTGCACAGGCCGAAGTCAGACAACTTGGGAGTGCGCATGGGGCCGTCGTGGCTGGGAGGCGCCGCTGCCTGAGGCGACATTAGCGGCCCGCTGCATTCCTCTGCCTCCACATCATCTTCGCCATCATCTTTTTCAGGCTCGTTCTCACCCGACTCTTTGTCCCCCAATGGTAGAGGTGAACAACAATTAAAGAAAGTCTGGTTTAATATGTGTTAAGTATAAGGATGATTTCTTTTTTTTTTTTTGTGTGTGGATTCCGTAGCACGCTGTGCACAGTGGTTGAGAAAAAAAAAAATCCAGCATTTTTGAAAGCGTGGAGTGTGAGAATATGCACATAAAATAATTACAAATAATCAAACCTAAAGAAACAAAATAATGTAATATAAATATATTTTAATACTAATATACTGTCATATAAAAATCTGTCACTATTACTTACCGTTAGGCACGCGAGCATCTGTGGGAGCTTGGTATCCGTAATTTTCAAAGTGTTCCGTGAGCGCACACACGTCGTGGGCAATGTTGCTCTGCACGGCCCTGCAGGCGTGGATGAAGGTGTCCACGTTTATCTTGCGCGCATTGTGCTTTCTCAGCTCATCCTGCAGCTGACCCTGCAACCCACAAAAACTTCGTACTCCTTTGTGCCATGTAAAAAAAAAAAAGAGTCAAGAAAGGTCACCTCTTTCAATTATAAATTATCATTTTTAAACACAACCAATGCAATTTCATTCACCGCACTGCCTGATGCGCCACCTGTTGCTATGGAAACTTTGTTTATTTTTTTTATTTATTTTTTATTCAACAATGGTAAAAATACCTCGTTGGAAATTAAGTGCTAATATATTTTTAAAGAAGAATGTAAGGTAAAAAAAAACCTATGACTAAAAAGACGTCATTTGTGGAGTACTCTTGTTTGTTACCTTGAGGCCCAACACCTCACAGTTGAAGTCGTGATAGGCTCTCATGGCTTTCGCTGCCGCTTCTAGAAATATCAAAAAATCAAATAAAAGACCATTTATGCTGTTGACTTCATTGTGTTACATATAAAGATGCATCAGGAATGTTGCTGTCAAACTGACTAACCGCTGTCCGGGCTGTCGTGACGATTTTCGAAAGTTTTCTGGAGACGGGCCGTCTCCGTTTCCAGCGTTCGGCACATCTTCTTCAACTTGGCGAAAAACTCCGAGTCGGGGTCCATTTTCAAAGCGCTAACAATCACATTAATGCGAGACAAACGACTCCAACCGCTCAATTATGGCGTTGGTAAAGTGGATGTTGTTTTGCTTTTGGCGCCGTTGCCTCCAACCCGGAAGTTTGACTTCTTCGCTTCTTGAAATGTTTTTGTTTTGCGATAGCGCTCTCTAGCGACAGATTCCTACATGTACGAACGCTCATGTTGGAGCCAACGTAGTGTCTAAAAATGTATGCTAAAAATGCTATAATGAATAATAATAAAAATTTTGGTGGAATTAATTTAAAATGCTAACTACTTCAAAAAATCCACAAGTAATTTCTCCAAAATTTTGGACATTATAGAAAATAAACGCCTTTGTGTCTTGAAATCATATTCCTTTTTTATTGCAATATTACAGATTTCCTTTTAGCAGAAATATACTTTTTGTTTCTCAAACTCAAAAACGTATAACATATTCATATAGTAATTATAAAAGTAAATTAAATGGTATTTATAGTATTTATATTGTATGGACAATGAGAATTATATATGCAAAGCAATTAATCAGTACGATATTATAGCTGTATAGAAATTGGAGCGGCCAAAAAGTCCTTTTCCAATTTAAAAGATTTATTACAAAGGTAAAAAGACAAATGTGTAGAAATTATCACCAAATGTAGGTATTGATTTCTTGAGGGTTGCCTTAGTGCCCTGAATAATTAATAAGTATAAATTTTATTCAATCAAAATGACGTGTGGACATTGACAATAATATTAATACAACCCACATTACTCTACATTTCTTAAGAGTCCATGCCACGTGTTATTAAGCAATTCATTGGATAACTACACTACAGCACCTTGAAATGCGGACAGTGTCCAGACTGTTTTTGTACTTACTTTTATTTATTTAATTACTTTCACCAAAAATAGCTTGTGCCATCTGTGCAGATTTCACAGACAGCAATATTCACGTAGGAACAACAGAGATCATTTGATGCTCTTTATTGATTATTATTGCTGTGATGATTAAAAGGAGGGATGCCTCCAAAACAGGGGTGAGCAAAATCCGGCCGGCCCGCTGTCTTCTTTAATATGACAACTCAAAAAAATGCGGACGTTTGTAAATCAATGTACCAATCTATTTTACATTCTAACTTTTATTGTCTAAATACACACTTTTACTTTTGCATCAATAAATGATGTGCAAATTCTGTATAGCATGAGAATGATAAAATATATAAATATTTATAGAATTCAAGATTCATCTATGAATGAGCTGTCCCATCTGCTGGTTTAAAAAAAATCAAATAAAAAAAATGCAGCCCTTGAGCACAAAGGTTTGCCCACCCCAAGTCTGAAATGTCTATTTCCTCATGCAAATCCCGCATCCAGCTCCACCAGCTTGTCCAAATCCTTGCGCAGGTCCGGGTAGGCCTGCAGCACCTCCTGAAAGTCGTCCCAGGACAGACTGAAACACTGGCAGTCGGTCAGCGCCTTCACCGTGGCCAGATGTTTGCCTCTGGTCAGCACGCAAGCCTCTGCTCAACACGCACACGCACACATGTAAGAGGCAGAGTCGCGGTGGATGAACAAAGACTTACAGGCAGGCAGAACTGACAATTAATTCCAAGTTAGAGGAATTAAAAAACAGCCTTCCCCCCCTCTAATGTGGAAAGCCCGCTAAGCTATGAGATGGACTTAAAGGCTGAGAATTAAATAAATCCCCCTAACTGGAGAGGTTGCAGTGTTTACTTTGTGTTTAAAAGATGCTGACATCATAGCCGCTTGCATGTGACAAATTTCAGAGTACAGTCTCTGTATATTGGATGGATGGATGGATGGATGGATGGATGGATGGATGGATGGATGGATGGATGGATGGATGGATGGATGGATGGATGGATGGATGGATGGATGGATGGATGGATGGCGAACATGGCACTGGGGAGGATAATCCATGAAAAGCTGCTGTTCACTTTCTTAAATCATAGTTGTGTTTGAGGATTATTACAGAATTTTACTGGAAACAATTTGAAGAGGGGGGCAGATGCTGACGAAAAGATTTGTTTCACACGACATGACACACAAATTCACCCCTTGCAGAAAAAAACATTATCTAACAATCTGGATTATTGTGTGCTAAAGCGGGAGGGAGCTTTTTTTATTTGTTCTTCTGTTGACGCAGTTGTGATTTTAGCTTAGCTGTTTTTGCATCTATCTTGTATCGGTCTCTGTTCCTGCACATGTCGCTGTGTAAGATCCAATCGTACCTCCAAAGAAATCTCCGTCGCAGAGCTCCCTGTGAAAGTCGTCTTTCTCCTCCAGCACCTGACCGTGGTCTATGAAAAACATGCGGTCTCCCGGCGCGTTCTCCCGGATGATAACGTCGCCCTCCTGGAACACCTCGTAGTCCAGCCTGTGCACCATGCTAATGAGCACATTCTCGTCTTTGTTCCGGAACAACGGCATGTTCCTGAGCAGGCGGCTGCACATCACTGTCAGGATTTGCTAAGGCAAAGGGAAAATCAGCAGATGTTCTGCCGATCATGTAATCATGGGTCGGAACCGGCTTTTCTGCTGTTACCTCCCTCAAGGCAGACGACACGGTGTGCATGACCTCCTTCTCGTCAAACCATTTCCCTCCGTAGCGTGCCTGGTAGTAGTTGGTGATGCGCAATTGCAGCTCTGGCGGGAGTTTCATGAAGGTCATGTAGTGCTCCAAGCGGCTCATCTGTGACGACAGATCCAGACAAGTACTTTTTGTTTCCATATCCGCATCTGCATCTTTAGCGGTTTCAACGTGGTGTACCTTGCTCTTGTACTCCTTGGCGGCGGGGTCGATGCTGGCGATCATGGCGGTGGCGTTGGCCACCAGCACCGTGTACATCAGGCACCCGGACACCATGCTCACCATCACGATCCACATCTCCACGTAATCTACAACACCACCAACAAGTTCCTACCAATACCAAAAAGCTTTGGAGGACCACTGAGTGTTATTTTGGTGAGCTTTACATGCACGCACTGGTGGGAGCATCCATGGATCCATAAGACAGCGCGATCATCTGCGAGAGAGCTCGGAAGACCCCCCAAGAGTACTTCACGATGACTGTGGCATTCTAGAACACACGGTTTGAAAGCCTGAGGTTTGACAAATGCTTCAGGTGTACTGGGTGAGATGGAACGTACCATCAGGTTCTCCTTACGGACCCAGCAGTCGGTGGGGAACTCCTCCAGCATGGGCACAAAGTACTGGATGCAACCGTTCCAGTGGCACAGCAAGAAGATCATCATGAACAGGGAGAGGATGCGGAAGAACAGGCGCACCACCTCTAAGTTTGCGTTGGAAACCTGAAGAACAGGTCAGCTAAGAACCTTTGGAGGATTATTTTGAATTCTATTCCTCACAAAGTCAACTCACTTTCTCCACCTCGTTGAAGAAGCGCACCAGCCTGGACACCCGTGCCAGTCGTATGAGGCTGAGGATACGTACAAACATGAGGATCCTCATCATCCTGGTGGTCTTGGAGGGGTTGTCATCACTGTGGTAATGTAAATCCTAAACGCAATGGCACACTCTTATCTTCTGACGTCCTCATGATTAGAATGGTGCTTCTGATTACCGCAAAGAGGAGGATGTAGCCGATGGGAAAGGCGGCGATGACGTCGGGGATGAACCACGTCCTCAGGTAGCACACTCGGATCCGCTTGATGTCTAGGATGGCTTCCTAAGGATTGGCGGACGGAGAAAGTTGAGCATTGAAGCTTCACGATATTTTTGCGTCATCTTTGGCATCAGCCAATAATTCAATCATTAATAATAATTCAATCGTGCTTTGGATAAATGGATAGATTGATATTAGCACCGATGAGCTTTGTTTTCATTTGCTTCCTAACCCAGCGGTTGAGAATGGCTTCTGTGGAGCATCTGTAATCCTGATGTTTGTCCCGGCCTTTTCATCTGTCACCTGACTCGGTAACACAGATTAACAAGCCTGGTCACTGAGATCATCAGCCTCAGTGACGCGAAAGCCGCTAAGCCGGGTTTTCACCTTTTGTCACATCCGGCCGGCCAATCACCGGAGGCCCATCTGCACTCTGCCGCGTTCTCACGACTCACTCGCATGCTTGAGCGAGAACTTCATTGTATGACCTTCTCTGCACTCTCCAACCCAAGCTAATGGATCTCATTTAACTTGAATGAGACACATTTTAAAGATGGTCCACCTCTCCGTTCTCGCTGATGATGCCCATGCGGAAGTTGAGCGCCACGTCGATGAGGAAGAGCGTGTCTGAGAAGACGTTAAAGCCTTCCCAGGCTAGCCCGCTGGTGCCGTCCAGGAAGGCGATCTCCATGGGGATGCCGATCAAGTTGAGGAAGGTGATGGCCATCATGCCCATGATGTAGTAGCTCCTGTGGGAGGCGGAGCATCATCAAACTTGACTAGTCAAGGCTGTGTTAACTCATTCAACGCCATTGACGGTTATAGACGTCAAAGATATTTACTGGGTTGGCAGTGAATGAGTTAAACACACACACACACACACACACACACTGTGCGTGTCTCTGTTACAAGGCTCAGATGACTGTGTGATCACCTTACTTGATTAAAGCAGATTCTGCGGCGGAATCATGTTCGTCCGATGCTTTCTTCCCGAAACGGGTGTCCTACAGTGTTCCTGAATGTCCCCCCTCGCACCAGGCTATTATTAACACCTCACATTTATTAATAGCTGAAAATCTCTGCCTGCTCAGTCAGCACATTTTTGCTCCAAATGGGAATTGCGGCAGGTGAAAATGAGTCGGCCCAGGTTGACTTCTTTTTACACTTGCGTGACAAAATGTTGATAATGGAGGTGCAATCTTTTAAGGTGCGGCTAACTTCTTTTCACAACAGCGTATAGAGATGCAAATGTCAACAAAGGTGTACCTCATGAGGCTGAAGGGATGTATGACGAAGACGCCGCTCTGCAGCTGGCGGATGCACTCCTTCTCCACGGCCACCTCGCTTCCGTACATGTAGAGAGATTGGCGGTTCTGCTGAGGCAAGAGCAGCGCCCGCCACCCGCAGGGCGCCCTCTCGCATCCCGCCGCCGCCGCCGCCGCCGCCGTTCCCCGAGCCCTCAGTCTCTGCATGGCCGCCGTGGCACAAAACGCTCGCCTCATCGGACCATCCCGACTCGACTCCAGCTATTCTTCCAGACTTGTACTTCTTGTTTGAGTTGATTTTATTCTTCTGCTTCTTGTTGTTCTTCAAGTTCTTGTCTTCCTCCTCTTGAAGTTTGTCTCGTCGTCGTTCTTTTTCTTCCAGTTCTTTTCTTCTATTTATTTGTCTTCTTTGGCTTCTTGTCGGTATTCTCTTCTTCCAGTTCTTTATGTTCCTCTTGTTCTTATTCCTCTACTTTATATTCTTATTCCCTTTCTTGTTCTCGTTCTTTGTATTGTATTTGTATTCCAGTTCTTTCGAGGCAATGTCTATGTTTTAAAAAGTGTTTTTTAAAATATGCCCCTCATCTTCATTGTATTCTTCCCGTTCTTCTTTTTCCCTGCCTGCTACTTTTCCAATGAAGAGCTCAACCTTAATGAAGCGGCGTGGAGGCAGGATGATACCCACCCTCATCCCTCCCTCTCGGCCTCTCTCATCCATCCCTCTTCCTCATCTCTCTCTCTCTCTCTATATATTTCTGCTCCTCCCCTCCGACCCTTCTTCCCTTTCTCTCTGCACTCATCAACTATTCAAGATGTGACTTTCGTCCTCTATGAATCATGCCAAGAGGCTAAAGTCCA
Organism: Syngnathus acus; assembly: GCF_901709675.1. NCBI lineage: Eukaryota > Metazoa > Chordata > Actinopteri > Syngnathiformes > Syngnathidae > Syngnathus > Syngnathus acus. The sequence goes on along the minus strand of NC_051105.1, from coordinate 1,943,980 downwards.
GTTGTCACTCATCCTCGAGCGTCCGGTGTGCATGTGATGGATGGATGGATGGATGGATGGATGGATGGATGGATGGATGGATGGATGGATGGATGGATGGATGGATGGATGGATGGATGGATGGATGGGCTGTATGCGTGTGTTCTCAATTTTCTATGTTTGTGCGACTACAAGCCATATTGTATTGAAATGTCTCAGTTTTTGTTTGTACAAGTCTGTATTTTGTGTGTGTGTGTGTGTGTGTGTGTGTGTGTATTACTGTTGTGCTCGTGTGAACCTTGCTTGTGGAGCAGCGAGTTCAGTCTGGGCCATTACGTTCCCTCCATCCATCTATTCGACGTAGGATGTAATGAAATCCTTTTTCGTTACCTGAGCACTCTGCAGCAGCTCAGTGTGGCTTCTTTACACTTGATCAACAACACGACAAACACATGAGCACGTGTGCACGGATACACACTGGGAGTTATTTCACATTTGTTTTTGCTTGGACGGATTTAATGCAGCTGTGGCGAAGGGAGGATTATCTTTGAGGTCATGTCAGTTCTAAAAGGTAAATGAATGCTGCGCTTCAAACCAGGCTGAAAAGTTGATAGCGAGCATTTCAGACCAGAGGAAGCAATCTTGAAAGAGTCTTTTTATGTCCTGTCAAATGTCCACGGCTTTTAGAGTTAGCCACATTTACAGATTTCAGTCCTTCAGTCCAAGGTTGGCTTCATTTCGTCAAGCTTTATCATCACGGGAGGTAATTTGTTGGCTGTAAATGCTAATCAGCACGCTTGGAGAGACATGAGAGCAGCTGCTGATTGGGTACAATGTCTCTGAAAAAACACGGAAGGCAACATGAGGACTTTGCAATGTCTGCAGTAGAGCTGCTAGAAAAAAAGGGGAATATTTGCAAATAATATGCTTTGCTTACTTTTTTGTTTATACAGGCCACAGCTGCCGGGGATAATGACTCAGGGCTTCTGCTTGCTTACGCCTGAATTTTCTTCTTTCGCTGACGCACAGACATGCACACACAGACACACACAAATGCATTTTTCATATTTCAATACTCCAGAGTCTGGCCCCTGCTCTATATTTTTCGTCCAGCAGCAGCAGCAGCAGCAGCAGCAGCAGCAGCAAACAATTTGAAGGCACAGACATGCACAGCTAAAGCAGAGTCACATCTTGCATTGTCTGCTTTGCTTCACAGGGAGTCCTTTTAATTGGATACTTGGTCAGGTCAGTTTAAGGTCTTGCTTTTCACACTTGTCTTGTGCGCTAGGGGGGAAAAAAATATATTTTTTACGTATTACAATTTTTTATTTTAAGTTTTAGGGGCGGGGGTCATCTAGAAACGTATTATTTCCCCAATAAATCAATAATAAAAATGTACCCCAAACACTTAATTTAACCAAAATAAAAAATTACCTAATTATTATAAAATTATTCAAATTGCTTTTTGAATTAATTTTTTATATTCATGTAAATATACGTCATTTTATCAATCAATCAATGCATCGTATTATGTATGTCTTACGAAAACACTACATATCCCAGAAGGCTTTGCTTTCGGTTGATGTGGTCACGTGACGACGAGCCGGTTCCTTCCTGGTCTTCTGTGAAGGTGACAGCGCGAAGCAAACTGCGCACCGCGAAGTAACGTCAGACACCTGAAAAGTGAGTCTTACGTTTTCGCTGGTGCATTTTTGTCCACATTTCCCTTGCACGACCTCATTTCTGAGCGCAGATGCCAAAATAGAGCGCTTTTCGAGCAGTTTAGCTTGTGACGTCACGACATTGACTGCGCTAGCAGATGCGCTGTTAGCCCCTCACGTGCGTTATGCAATGTAGGGCAAAAGAGATCTTTTCGGCCATTAAACGTGTTTTCGACGTCTATTGACATGTGATCAGTAAACTGACCTCCCACATGTTAATGTTTGCATACGATTAGTTATCAATGGGCTTTTTGATGACGCATGATTTGTAACGACTCTTGTATTAAATTCAACGTGTAAAGTGTATTATTGTGAATCGAGGAACCTTCATTTTCACCATTTATGACCATATAAAATCTGTCTGATGTATCAAATGTGGACCCGACTGTCTGTTGCTGCACTGTCTCAGGCACCACAAGTTTCACTTTCACTAAGAAACTTTCAAGTTTGGATATTGATGAGTTAGTTGTGTGATCCAGACCTGAGTAAGAGATCATGACAGAATCTCTTTCACGTTCCGTCGTAGGTTTGAGATGTCGACCGTGTCTGCCGCCGCTGCGGATCCCGCCGCCATCACCGAGGGCGGCGAGCAGAAGAAGCCGCTCAAGCCGTGCTGCGCTTGTCCTGAAACCAAGAAAGTCAGAGACGCATGGTAAAAACGTTGCATTATCAAAGTACTAAATCTTCAAATACTGATATTATTGTATTTATCTTCTCCACAGCATCATTGAAAAGGGTGAAGAGAACTGCACGGAACTCATCGAGGCTCACAAAGACTGCATGAGGCAACTGGGATTCAAGATTTAAACGTTTTGTTCTGGGTGTATGTGTGTGGTAAGTAAAGTCAAAATGACACATCAAGGTGATCCACCTCAAAGAAAGTGATCTTTCTTACACTTTGAGCAAGACAAAAGGGCTTTCAAATGCCAATTCTGATGAAAGCCTGAATTGTGTACATGCTCAGTGTACAGCGTGGATATTTAAATCGTGAAAATGGTGTCAGTGATATGTGGGGAGTCAAGTGGCCCGGGTGAAATGCTAATTTTAGCTTGTTGCACTTGACTGTACAACCTTGCAGCCACCTAAACATGACCAGTCTGTTTTCACTCTTTAGATGTGTGCCACCTTTTCATCCGTTCCTCCCTCATCAAAATGAACGACGACAGCCCGCAAAGTTTTTGGAAAAACAAAACTTCTCTTTTTATTTATTTTTTTCTTATTTGTGATGATCACTGCAGTTGAAATTTAAATAAAAGTTCTATGCAATCATCCCTATGCTCCTAAATGTTTTTTCTTTTAAGAGTGGATGGTGAATTATTAATGGTGTGATGCCTTCCTAACCTTCTTCCCCCTTCCCTGAATGGTTGGTGTCCCTGGTATGCACTCAGGCGTTTATAAATAGCTTCATGTCAATACTTGACATATCTGCATACTTCTCTGTAGTGGACCGTACATCATTTTGTCCTTTACAGAGCTAATGCAAGTATTAACAAAGTTGTAAATGGAAAGGATTATTGAACAAACAGAATTGAATGTACTGCTTCATTTTAAAGTTCCTCGGGGCTCAATATTATTTCATAGCTTTGATTTTAATTATTTTTTTTTTTTAAGTTTTAAAAATTGCAAATTTCAAACGGTTGCATTTGCGAAAATAAAAATGTGAGATTTTTTTCTATTTAGAATGTATGTTTGCATTGGAATAATTCTAACAGCTGGAGATTGGAAAAAATCTTTCCAAATAAATAACCAATGTTAATAGAACAACCCAATTGATCATATTTCAACACTTCTAATTCTTTTTTAATCCATTGACAACAATGGATGACATCATGATTTCACAAGCCTTGGCAGAGGTCTCCTCTCCCAACTGCTCTTGCTTTTTGTCAATTGAGATGGGGAGTTAAGTACGCCAGGGAGCAGCAGTGGATATTTTTAAGTGAAATCAGACCCGCCGTGTCATCCATCTTGTTTTGACGCGCGTCCTAATCCACTCGGCCCTGTTCGAGACAGAACTGACACAGGAACACAAAAACCTTTTGGGCCCGTCAGAACCTCTGGAGAGTTGACAGGGGCGCAGAGTCCTTCCCACTTCCTGCCTGCTTCTTTCTGGCTGATATGTTAAGTAGCGGGCCTGCTTTCTGTCGGCCACTCGCGTCCTCCTTGGGTTTCAATTCCAAACATGGTGATCCTTGTGGGGACTCCATATCGACGACACCCCACTCCCACTCCTCCTCCTCCTCCCGGCTTAACCGCCTCCCTCCAGCTGTTGTCTCCACAGTGCAGGCCGGCGATTGAACTGAAAGAGTGGCCACCCGAGATGGAAAAGTGGTCGCATAATGAGATTGTTGTAGAACCGTGAGAAGACCCTGAAGAACTTTCCGAGGGAATCGATTTGGATTGTTGACTTTCCCGTCTTTTCCTGACATGAGTGTGGAGAACGCCAGTCTCCTAGATGTCCTGTTTGCCGCCCCGGTTTGCGATGGCTGGAGCAACAACACCGAGGGTGCCCTCTACCATCTGGGCAACACCGTCCTGTTCCTGGGCTACATGGGTGGCAGCGGGGCCTACGGGTGCCTCTTCATCTTCGGCCTCCTGGCCCCTTCCTTCCTGTGCCTGACTGTGTGGGGCTGGTTGACGATATGCGGCCCCGACGCGGTCACCTGGAACCTTTTGCTGCTTCTGGCCTGCCTGTTCCAGATCTGCCACCTGCTGTACCGCCTGCACCAGGAAGGCCTGCCCAACGAGGAGCTGGCCACCCTCTACCGGGTCGTCTACGTCCCGTTGGGGGTGCCCATCCAGGTCTTCAAGGAGATCGCAGGCGCCTTTGAGAACAAGGTGCTGGAAATGAAGGCGGGCCAGACGTACGCGGTGGAGGGCAAGACGGCCATCGAGAGGCTCTCCTTTCTGCTGTCTGGCAGGTGGGTGTCTTGAGTGCTTGCTCTGGTTCAACTTTGTTAGCTGGAGTGGTCCCCCAGAGCAGGTTTAGTTCCCAAGCAGGGCCACTGGTGATCTGCAGTTCCAGGACTTAACAACGCAGATGGATCTTGTTGTTTTTGCTACTTTTAGATAGCGGAAACACTTCTGCTTGATTTGTTTTGACAGTTGGCTCCCACTCGTGCAGTTTTAAAAGCCTACTCGCTGTTAGCACCATGCTAACAGCTCACCGCAGTTCTTTTCAAGGCCCCCCAGAAATGATGACACCAAGTACCTCACTGGTCTCTGTGACGTAATCGGGCCGGCCATCTTTCACACTGGCTGCAACCCTGAACAGGATAAGCGGTACCGGTACCGGAGATGATTTATGACCCAAGGCGGTCGGTCATAAACCATGAGTTTTCTATTCCTTTGATCAAGTTCAAGGCCTTGGGTAATGCATCCCTCTCGTCCATACGGAGATCATAAGGGAGGCAGACGAGTGAATGCTTAACGACGGGGGTCAGCTCATTCCAAAAAGCGCTAATCTGCTGTTACAGCGTCAGCGTGTACTTGGATGCTTTCCCCAGCAGATGTTGGAAGCAACGTGCGTTTCCTCGTGCTCGCCGCAGGGATATTTTGCTTCTGCCTCTGCTTCCTGTTCAGCCCCATTTGCTGCAGAGCATTGGGTCAACTCCCAAGCAACAAAATCAAAGAAGTACGCTCAATGTTTTACACAGAAAAGTAGTTCGCAGAGTATTTGTTCAATTGTTTACAGACTTTAACGGCCTCAAATTCTGCCGAGGTTGTCTCAGGTAAAAGTGACCAAGAAGACATGGAAGATCAGATGCTGCAGCCGTAGAGGAGAAAAGGGAATTTTTAATGCGATCCCGTTTGAGTCGGTGGATTATTTTAAAGCCGTCTTGCCTCCCCCCGACCGAGGAACGTCCTGATGACTTTATCCATCGTCTCTGGCACACGAACAAACGGAGCTTGACGCAGCAAATATTCGCGGCGCAGGACAGTATTTCTCGGTTCCCCGCGGAGTTCATTACGCAAATGTTCGGAAAAGTCACCTCAATTTAATCGGTGACCTTCAGCGCTCTAATCTCGCTTTCCCTCTTTAACCTTGTCACGCCTGACGTCAGGATTAACGTATCTCTGGAGGGTCAGTTCCTGCACTACATCCACCCACACCAGTTCCTCGACTCACCCGAGTGGGAGTCCCTGAGGCCCAACGAGGACGGAAAGTTTCAGGTAGCGTCACGCCGCATGGCCTACAACCGCATCTTTACTTAGCTACTTTCAAAGTCATTAGCTAAGTCATTAGCTAAGTAACCGGACCAGCCCAAATTTCCGATTTCTGTCCCACTTTTCTAAAGGCGTTTGTTCAAATTCAGGTTACTCTGACGGCAGAGGAGGACTGCCGCTACGTGTCTTGGCGGCGCCGCCGCCTGTTGTCCCTCATGTCCAAGGAACGTTACGTGTGCCGCCTGTTCGCCGTCATGCTCGGCTACGACATTGCCGAGAAGCTGTACAACCTCAACAACAAGCTGTACATCAAGAGCGGCGTCCTGCTGGACATCCGCCTTCCCAGCCTCTACCACGTCCTGGCCCCCTCGTCGCAGAGCAGCGAGGGCGAGCCCCCCGAGCGGGCCGACCGGCACCCCCGCCGGGAGTCGGATCCCGACCGGGGACGCCGGGCCGAGAACCCCGTCGGGCGGTCGTGGCCGTCTGACCCGGAGCTGCCCTCTGGTGAGGACTCCACCAGCCTAGTCCTGGAGGACTTTGCCGACTTGGCGGGCTCCTTAACCGACTATGGCAGTGAGAGGGATTATTTGAGGTAGAGGGGGTCGCGAGGGGTTCCGGAGCTAACACACTGGCTCACCCGCTTAAGATACATGTAAGTACTGCACTTGGGTGGCGTGGCAGACGGCAAATACGTGTGCATGGATGCCACCTTTCACAATAACACGATATTAACAATCAGACAAATACGTTTTCAGAAAATTAAATATTTCGGAAATATTTATATATGATTCTATTTTTGTGTCAGAAAAAAAAACGACGACTCCCCCAATCCATTATTAATTAATTAATCCATCAATAAACAAGTTTGTGCTAATAGATAAATGTGACGTGATTCTTCCCTGTTTTAATTAGCAAATTGGATGCAATTTGCTTTGCGCGTTCACCGTTTTGTGAACTGATATTTTGCTCATTTGTGGCATCCAGTCCAGTCTAATTCCATTTGTGTCCACAGGGGGGGACGTGGCCGGAGGAGCAGCTCGCTTCCAGAGGAGCCGAGCGCCTCTTGCTCCCACCGACACTCCCAAACTCTGACCACACCATTTTTTTCTTTTGACCTTTCACTATTTGGACCACAGTTATTTGTTTTTGTTTTGAGTCACACATCACTTGTGCTCATTTCATGTTATTTTGCTGAAAAACACAAACGAAATTGCGTGCTTCCTCTGTACATAAAATGCATTACTGTAGTCAACCATTAGCATTTCTTGTTGTTGTTCTTAATATTGAACATCCACCATTCTAATGTGAAATTGTCCAATTGCAGTTGATTTATTACCACAGGGGGCCAACATTTCTCCATAAAGCTTCTGTGCAGAGTGCAGTGAAAATGTTTCTTTCTGGAATGATTCATGTACAGGCTATTTTTAGCTGTTATTTTTAAGCCTGTGTGTAAAATGACAACAATAAACACACTTGCTAACTTGGCCTCCTTCACTGTGTCTATTTGCCTTTGGTTTAGTTACTCCTCTCATAACAATTGACGGATCACCGTTCATTGATTTGAGTCATAGCTAGAATTTAGAAATGACAAAAAAACATGCTAATGTGTGCCTACTCCACAGTCTCCATTTTGTCGCGACGCTCCATTGTCCCTCTCCCATTTTTCCTCGTTTGGTCTCTAAAGTTGGTGTCAGAGCTAGCTGCACACCTGCACAAAGTCATGTGACCATGGAGCTCCTCGTCGGATGTTGATGTTGTTCACGCACAATGGAGCCTCGCGCCTGATGACAAAACAGAAAAAAAAAGATTTGTCTTTAAATTCGGCCTAGCAACAAGTGACACTCCAGTCAATTTTAAATCGATTAAAAAATGTCATTCTGGCTGGCAAAATATTTCTTCTCCACAAACAATTCTGAATTCTGCCCAGCAACAAATGATTTTAATTGTTGCCTTCGAACACTTTGAAAAACATTATCTGAACAATTCAACCAGTTTTGCACCATCTCTTACTAGCTGAAACGAAAGCTTTGGAAAACATCTCCACCCCGTGGCCTGGCATGCACATTACAGTAAAACCTAAATGGCTGCAGGGCTTACCATCGACTCAACAAAACTAAAGAATCGTGTTTATAAAGCATTTCTTTCTATACGTACCTGGGCGCGGCAATCTGAGACAAACAGATGGACTTGAGATGGATGTCGTTCTGGCGGTAGAAGCGAGCGCCCGTGTTTTTCAGGGTGATGGAGTGGATCTCACACAGCGCCACCGGGTGAGCCAACATCATCCGGTACATCGTCGCGTCTGTTTGACTAAAACGCAAACACATTCATTCATCACTGCGGACAGTTATTACCTCCCCCAAGGATGTCACCATTGCAGATGACCAATAGGGAAGTAAGTGATGACTGTCAGGCTAAGAAAAACATGCCATGGACCTTGATTCAGATATTTTATGAGGTGATGGCAGTTCCAGTCTCGTTCAAGGTTTGTTATAGTGGAAATGCTGGCACACCACACATTATAGGTATCAGGAAAACATGATTTTTGTCTTGAATGAAATCAAACAGTCGGATGATAGACAGGGTTCGGCGGCGGTACCCACAGCCGGAGTCGTCGTCGTGTCTCCAGTTCTCCGGTGGTCAGCGTCACTTCCACTTCTGCGCTTTTAGCGAGAGCAGACGCTTCCAACACGAGAAGGATGTGATGAGCTGCAGCGCATGCATGACAGATGACATTGAGATCAGTCACACCGGGCGGGAGGTGCTCCAAATTGGAGGAGGCCTGCTAAAAAAGTCCCATTTTCCACATTGCTCTTTGTTTTGGGGTTGGCTTTACTGACTTTGAAATGTTCTTGTTGGAAAGCACTAGATTGATTTCTCCTTTGCGTGTGCAGGGTCACTCAAACGCAGCAAAGGAGCTCATTAGCTTGCTTCTGCTGACTAACGACGTTTCCCCGCTGGCTTTGTCTTTGATGTTTGTGCCGCAATTAGGAGACCGTTTGTACGTTGGCTTTACTTTTCTATCCACATGAGGACGCTCATCAGGAAGGGTACGAGCTCCGTTCAACATTCGCAATGTACACAAAGTGGATGCATTCTCACCGCAGAAAGGCGGCAGAGACGTGGTGAGCAGGAACAGCTTCTGCTCGCTGGGGAGGGGAGATGAGGTGATGCCGCACTTTTCGGACAGACCTGAAAGACACACAATAAGCTGCCATTAAAGATGAAATTGGTGCCAAATATTGACATTAAAATAAAGCTTCAAGATTCGATCACTGACCGATGGTGGGGCACGTTCCCTGGAAGGCGTTGCAGTGGAGGCATCGACCCTGCAGGAAGTTTTGGTAGCTGTCACAGGGGATGCCGCTGAGCCGGCACGAAGCACTCAGAGAGCTCATGTACACGTGCAGCGCCCTCATGTGGTCACAAATCACATAGCCGTACACTGGAAGGAAGCCCAAAACTGACAAATCCACACGAAAAGTGGTAGGATTCAAACAGGTGCTATTGAGAGTGCCAGAAAATGGCGTGGTTTACTTCATGAGGATGCAAACGTTAGAAAGGCCAGCCAAAAATTAGTACGGTCCAGTTCAATGCCAAAAAGCAGTCTTCAGATCGAATTTGTTTTTTTGTACCTTTCACAAGATTTGATGATTTGATTTTTTTTTTTTTTAAAGTGTAGTCTATATTTAGTATAGGGCGGAACTCACCAGTGGCAAACCGGGATCGTGTGCATCCCGTCTGGTCGTTTCCACCATTCAGGAAAAAGTCCACGTGGCCGACCGGGATGGAGATGCCAAAGTCTGATAGGTCAAAACAAAAAAAACAACACACCGTACAAGAAAATGAAGGCTTAAGATTCCCATTTTATGTATTTTGGTGCAAATATGACCTTACAGTCTGAGTCGGTGTGTATGGCGTCCACAAACTGCGCGTCGGATGGGTCCAGACGGTCAAAGGTGTCGGCGCCCTTAAACATGGGACCGGCAGGGTCCAAAGCTGGAGAGAAACAACAGCAAATGTTCCGGATCGCAATCCAAATCAAATGAATACTCGTCGAGGGTTTACCCGTGATTCGTCCAATCCTGCCATTAAAGAGCGTTCCCACAAATCCGGCCACGTGTGCACCTAAACTGACACCGATGAAGTGGAACGACTCCAGCTTGCATCCGACTTTCTGTTTAGGATAGTCAGCAATTAGGGAAAAAAATAAAATGCGATGCGAAGCTGATCATAAATCACAAGAAAAGAATTGTGATGTCGAGTCGTTGGCAACCTGCAGCCGATTGATGAGGACGGAAATCTGCAGGGCCACCTCCTTGTAGTTGTCCACCACCAGGTTGTAGGCGAACGAGGCGGCGCCCACCCAGTCCACCATCAGCACATTGACATCCTCCACGGCAAGCAGCGACTCGGCCAGATCCAAAACCCACGAGGGTTTGCTGCCCAGTGTTCTGCGCATACGACATAGACGCTGTGATTTTTGGTCTGCGTGTAAGTGAGGCGCAGATGCAGCGCAGGGCGTGGCTTCTCACCTGTATCCGTGCACGACGACTTTAGTGGGCCGCGTGGTGTTAAAGGCGCTTCCTGGCATCTGGCGGAAGGTGCGCGCACAGCCCAGGCGCTCTCTGGTCATAAGCAGGAAGCGAACCCGTGGCTGCGCTCGCTGCTGCCTCTGTTGGCGGGACTGCTGCCATGTGGTGTTGCTCACGTCGGCGCACTCGTCCGCCCAGGCCTCCGATCCTCCATGATGATGCCAGGTCGTTTGGCATTATTGCAGTGAAACAACAACTTGAATGCATATCGGAAAGGCTTCCCAGCTAGGAAGGGATTCCTCCTCAATCCGGTTAATATGTCCAATAATATATGGTTTACTAGTTGACTATATTTATTTGAGGGATTATGCTTATTTACTCATTTATTTTCCTTTTAATACCTTACCCTGACTGTTAATATTGACTTAAGTCTTAGTGTTGTACATGATTGAAATCAAGGTATATCACCTACCTTGGACCGTTTGGACCAGCAGAAGACCCAAGAACAGCAGGACGCTTTTGGCCGGGGGGCACATTTCCGGGAGTTAACGGGAGCTTAGCGGTGCTCAGCTGCTCAGTGAAGTCAGTGTCCGGCCCAGGGTGATCGGCTTTCGGCTTAGCGTCACGCAACAGCCGGCCACGGGCACCCATGAACTACGAAACGCCCCATAGAGAACTACACTAACACGTCAAGTTTCGCGTTTTACCACAATATGTGCGAATTTGAATGCATCATAACCCACGTCCGAGGGCAAGTGGGCACGAACGTGATTGGTTGTTAGCTTTCGGGGAAAGTCGTCCCGGATAGGTCGTTTAAGGATACGTCACTCGGTAAACAAACAAGATGTCTACCCACGCAAGCGATAGCTTTGGTAAACTAAACGGACAGTGTAAAAACTTGATCAACTCAAGAAAATTAGGACGTAGCATTAGATCTTAGAATGAAATAATTTTACATTATTAATAATGTAAAAAGCTTCAGAGTTAGTCAATTTACTATAACTTAGTCATTTGTGTGATACTTCTGGCCTGGGTATACATACTATGGGTTGCCCAAATTTGTGGAAAATGTATACTATTACCAGGGACTGCCCAGGTTGATGAGTGTAGGTTTATTGTTCTTCCTCAGGCTGCATGCAAATGAAAGTGTTTGAGATCTGGTTGTTGCCGATCAATGGACTCTGGCTTGTGGGTGTGTGTGGGTGGGTGTGCGTGTTTGCCAAAGTTTGTCAGATTGTTAGAATGTAATCAGCTGTTTCTATGTTGTAAATGACTAAAGATAACGACAAGTTAAAATGAAAGTTAAGTCAAATATTATTGTGAATAAAATTCATCAATCTTTTTTTTACTCAATCAGCGGTATAGAAAATGGATGTTTTTTTTTTTAACTTTATGTTTGGGGGGGTGTTTTTAAACTCATCTTACTCTTTATTTAAACTCATTCTACCAAGTAAGTTGTGTGACTTTTTTCCTGTTTAAACTTAGTGTACTAGCTAAGGATTTTCAATTTATCTTACTTTTGGTAAGTTTTAAAACTCAGTTTAGGGAGTCGAGTATCATTTTCTGCGTTGCGTTCTTTTAATGTTTGAAGTCAATCTTTTTCCATTTGTAACATTCTTTCTTTGAGGTTATCTCATGGCACTTGCTCGCTTTTATATTTGAAGTCAGACCGCCAAGGCAGTCATGTTGAAACTGCAGCTGTAGCATTTTACTTGGTCCATACTTTCTCTCGTTGTTTGGGCAGCTGCTGTGCCAGCCAGCGGGTGGTGTTGCTGCGCGCCTGCTGCCAGGTATACTTGGGTGCGTAGCCCAGCTCGCGCTTGGCCTTGTCGTAGGAGAAGCTGAAGGGCGTGTTGAGCATGGTCAGCAGCTGCCGGTTGACGGACGGCACCACCCGGCGGAAGGGCCGCAGCATCAGGCACGCCATCTCCCACAGGAAGCAGAAAACGTAGAACAGGCGCAGAGGCACTATCATCTTGTCCTGGATGCTGAAGCCCAACGGCGACATGACCTCGTAGTTGAAGTCAGAGTAGCTTACGTGCGGCGTGTCGTCGGACACGAAGTAGAACTTGCCGGCCACGCGCGCCCGCCGCTCGGGGTCCTGGAGGCTGCGGGCGGCCTGCAGGTGGGCCGTCGCCACGTTGCCCACGTAGACCGGGTTGACCTTGGCTTCCGGCAGGGACATCCGGTAGAGCACGTCGCCGTTGCGCACGCCGTCCGCCATGTGGCTGAGCAGGAAGCGGCAGTCTTCGCCGAAGATGTACATGGGCCTCAGGGCGCAGGTGGCCAGCCGCCCTCCGTTGGTCAACGACTTGCCGTTGTAGCCCAGGGTCAGGTCCTCGGCCTCCTTCTTGGTCTTGCTGTATGCGGTCTTGAGGGAGCTGCGGTAGGCCATGTCCTCGTGGCCGTTCACCACCGGCTCGCCTTCCTCGTTGGGGCCCATCACCTCCACCGTGCTGGTGTAGATGAAGGAGGCCACGTTCTCCTGAATGCAGGCCTCCAGCAGGTTCTGGGTCCCTGGAATGACAACCACACCCAAGCGACAGATGGAAGGACTGGATTGAAAGAGATTTGGAACACCCCACATGTTGCCCAATTTGGATTCGGTTTTGGCTCCACTGCCGTTGGCTCTGGTTGACCACACAGCCGCAATTATGAATTGGGCCAAAGTTTTTGGACTACTCGCCGATATCATTGTCTTAGTAAAATATTTCAGTAAGGAAAAAGGTCTGAGCCAAGTTGTAACCCACAACATTAGCATTTGTGAGCGCACCTTTGACATTAATGCCATATATCTCGCTGGGCTCGATGGCCTCGATGACATCGATGATTGCGGCGATGTGGAAGACCAGCGTGGCTCCCCGACAAGCTTTCCTCACAAATTCGGCATCTCTTATGTCGCCTTCAAATGCGCTCAGCTTGACGTCGTTTCGACTTTCTGAAAATAAGAAAATGAAGTTGTTTAGACCTCCGCCGAGGCAGAGTAGGCCTAATTCCTGCCCCAACCAAAGGCAATAGGATTTTTTTGTCTTACCTTCCAGACTTTGCAGCAGCTCCTGTTTGACGTTGATGTCAAGGAGTCGTATCTCGCTGAGTTTTTTCTCCTGCTCCAAGAGCATCCTGATCAGCGTCTTGCCTAGAAAGCCACACGCTCCCGTCACCACGCACACGTCACCGTCCAGGGTCATCGCAGATCCTTCGCAGAAAGACAAAATAAAAGAAGGAGCAGCAGGACAGTGGTGAGACTGCTTTTTATAAGACCAACAACGTGGAGGACGGACAAGGAGAGGAGGGGCGGAGCTCAGTGTGGCAGACAGGAATCTGGAGATGAAAAAAAAAATCAATTGATGACACTCAACTGTGCTACTTCTATATTTTGAACCTATACTTTGAAACCCTCACTTTATCTTCAAACCCTCCGTGGAAACCATTGTCAGAACCCCCAAAATCTTTCTGGTAGTATTTTTTTATTACACTTTGCAGTCACTGGTCAACTTCTGCGGCATTAGCACACACAAAAAAGCCAAGGAAAAAGCCTTTTTTTTCCTTTATCTGGACAGTAATTCAGATGCTGCGTCCTCTAAAATGCTTTCTGTCTCTTTTTTTAAGTCAAAATAATAAAAGTAGTCCTTGGCCATGTCAGATGTCTGCACTCTTATCTTAAGCTGAAGGACGAACACTCATGGAATTTCTCTGTGTGTGTGTGTGTGTGTGTGTGTGTGTGTGTGTGTAAGCTGTGGAAAAAAATACCTAGCTCCATTAAAAAAAAATCTTAAAATGTAAATATTTTAAAAATATAGTATCATGTCAAAAGCGTCGTGTTTTATATATAAAAATAGAAATCACAAAATGAGCGGGGGCTGCCATTTTGTTTTGAAGTGGCCATTTCTGGAGTCTTTCAAAGAAAAAGAGGTCCGAGATATTTTGCCCGATTGTTAGCGAATTTCAGTTTTCGCCCGCGGGTAAGGGTCCTTCCTGGATGTGAGCTTCGTCCACCGAGCCCTCAGGCAGATGGACGGTCATGGTGCAGGCTCGAATGCCACCCAGAGGCTCCAAGATGTCGAAGACGCGGTCCCAGGCGTCGGTCTCGGGGTCGTAGCGTTGCACGATGTCCACCATGCAGCGGCTGTTCCACGAGTAGCCGCCCACCACGTAGATGCGGCCCTGGAGGACGGTGACGCCCACGTCGCTCTGGCCCCGCGGCATGGGCGCCACCACCGTCCAGCAGTTGTCGGCGGGGCTGTAGTACTCGCAGCCCAACACGTCGTCGTAGTCGGTGGTGCCCCGGAAGTGGTTGCCGCCCATGACGAAGAGCCGATCGCCCACCGTGCACATGCAGTGGAGGCCCCGCAGCTCCGTCATGTCAGCCCGCCGAGTCCACGCGTCCGTCGCTGGGTCGTAGCGCCACAGCTCCTTCTGGAAGGCGTCGTGGGTGATGCCGCCTGGGTGAGATCACAGGAGCTCAATACGATCCTTACCTGATTTGCACCTCTACCTTATCAGCAATGACACACATTTAAAATCAAGATTTTTTTTCCCCCTCGTTATCATTTTGGATGCTCATGCTGTTAGCAGTTTTACTTATGTACATTTCCCACGGTGCAATTTTAATTGCTTGTACTTAGCAACAACTTTGGCCATGTCACTGTTGAGCGCTATCACGAGACACCTGCTTCCTGTGGCGGCCCGAGGCCAGGTGTCTCCGGCGTGACAAGTTACCGCCGCAACAGGAAGCGCTTGGTGAGAAAAGGTCAACTCCAGTGCTCTTATGCGACTTCTCAAAGGAGGAACTTACTTATGTTTGGCGTCTTTGTGACTACTGAATGGTGCAAAACCAATGCAAACACATTTTTATTATCCCAAAATATATATGTATTTTATTCTTTACTCAAACAAATATGAATATGAAATGAGTGTCGCCTTTTCAACCGTAAAGTAGGTCAATGTGATCCGTCACATAACAGGAGGGTTTCAAAGAGATTCCCTTCAGCTAAAAGTTTTTTTTACATGGGCTGGTTCCGCTTTGATTCAGCCGCCCAACCTCCCACCCTCAGCCTTGAATGTCCCGTTTGTTTATTTGCAGACAAGAAGGCCTTTTTTTCGGTGAGGACGAGTAGCCAAGGCCAGCGCAATGCATTGCCTGTGATCAACAGTCACTTGAGTGCAAGTTACATTTCTTTCCACGGTGTATTAGGCATACAAAAATGAGAAAAATGAATGAACGCTTGACCAGAAAAAGTAATTTCAGCTCATGACGCTTCATGAACAGAATCCTGTTGTTGCGTAACATCCTACGTTATGCTAATTTAGCATGCCTGTTGATTTTAGGCTAATTCAACAGACTTTCATCTTAAATCTCCATTTGTCAGGGTTAGTTTGACCAAAATCTCTTTTCACCCAAATGACCTAATTAAATACGAAATGATTAGCCAATCTGTGTTTTGTGATACAGCTTGTGTATAAAAATAAAAAAAAAAGTTTGCTATGCGTGCAGATGCTTTGTTGTTGAACGCACATCCGAGACCACATTTGTCTCATTTCCTGCGTAGTCTTGTTTGTCTGCTACGCTTCGTTTTTGCAAGGTAATATTTCATCGGCGTTACATACCTGAGATGTACAACATGTCGCCATGGACCGTCCCGGCATGGCCGTAGTGAGACTCGGCCATGCTGCTCACAAAGGTCCACTCGTTTGTCTTCAGGTTGTAGCACTCCACCGAGTCTGAAATTTGAGTAGAACATTCTTTAGCGTCAACTAGCTGGTGGAAGTTAGCTGGCGTTAACAAACTTAATTTAAGAATTTAAGGAAATCGTAGTAAGTCTTACTTCAATTTGGTCGCGTCAAGCACTAATTACTCGGATTCCCAGAACGCTTTGCGACTGACTACCCTGGAGCCCAATGAAGTTCTCACCAATCTCCCCTGTCGCATTCCTGCCACCAATGGCGTAGAGTTTCCCCTTCAGCGCGCTGAGGTGGAAGAAGGTTCTCTTCTCGTTGAGCGACGCGATCTGAAGCCATACGTTGAAGCGCGGGTCGTAGCGGTAGGCGCTATCGATGGCCGTCTTCCCCTTGGTGTCGTAAGTACTCTGACCTGAGAAGACGAATGGACGGATGGCGTGAGATGGGAAAAAGGCTCCCATGTTTAATTGAAGCGATATTTGGACGCTCCCACCTCCGACGATGAAAAGGAAGCCGCCCAGAAGGGCCACGCCGTGCTGGTAGCAAGGCACCTCCATGGGCTTGAGGGCTCTCCAACGAGCCGCCTTGTCGTCGTACATTCGTAACTCCCGACTGACCACCAGTTGCTGCCGCATGACGCCGCCCAGCGCCACGATGTGGGTGGCGTCCGAGCGGATCTGCGTGCGCTCGCTCTGGAGGCCCGGCTGCATGAAAGGCATCATCTGGTAGTTGCTGGCCTCCAGCAGGAGGTTGACGCAGGACGGCTCGGAGCGCATCAGGGAGTCGCCGTCGTCGGCCCCGTCGCCGTCTTGGTGCGAGATCAGGATCAGCTCGGAGGGGCTCATCAGGGGGAAGCGGACGTGACGCATCAAGGCGTAGATGGAATGGCGGCGCGCGGCAAAGTCATGAGCCAACCAGCCCTTGGCGATGTGGTAGAGCTCCATTTCCGAGAAGGCGTTCAGCGAGTTGCTGGCCAGGGCTCCCGTGATAGTTTTCTCGGAGAGTTGCAGGTAGTGACCGCACTGCACCAGGGCCGACAGGTTGTGGCTCACAAACTCAGCTACCAGGAAAAAATATGCGTTTTTGTCCACGTTTGGCCTTCATAGCACCAAGCCAAACCCTTCGACCATAACAACTCTTAACTTACCAATGTTCTTCTGGAGATCCTCCAGGTGCAAGCCTGATGCGATGCTCTCCACCTCCAAGCAATTATCAACCGTGATCTGGATCATTAGGAAGCACAGGGGAGCGGTTGATTCTCCAATCATCACCTCCCCGAATTTGATTGGCCCCAAGCTCACCTCTCTGCTCAGAAGCTGGTTGCAGAAGGTCAGCACCGGCATGACTTGCAAGAAATTGGCAGCCTCTAGGGTGTCCTGGAGGTTTCCCATGTCCAGGTTGACTTTGGACGTGTAGATGAAGTCTAAAATGTTCTTCAATCCCAACTTGGTGACACCATGCAGCTTGATCTCGCGCATATCCATCTCGCGCATACCCCCTGAACGGGATACGTGAGGTCTTCATCCATCGTGGCCTCATTTAAGACAATTGCGCGACGTACGTACCCGTGAACATGGCCTTGAAGTAGTCGCTGGACGAGGCCATGATGACTCTGTGTGCCGGAAAAGTTTCTTCACTGTCTCCGGGAACCAGCAACACATCGCACAGAGTGTCACTTGAGCGGAAAACATTCAAACCCTGTCGAGAAAAAAAGAAACAGGCAATGATAGTTGTCCAGCCGAGGATCAAAACTGGAGTCTCGGCTCGTACCTGTAACACAGCTGAGCCGTGTTCAGCACTACTGAACACCTTGGAAAGCGGCCGAGGGGGCACTTTGGGCTTGGTCGCTTTATCGGGCCGTTTGGGAGGCGTTTTCTGGACCGGGGCAAGAGGAACCGGAGCCGGAACTTGGGGCGGAACTGGCGCTGGAGGCGGGACAGGATCTAGTACAACCAAACAGAGAACAAGGTCACTCAACGCCGGACATGTTTTCTTTATTGTTCTTCCGGGACCTCGGGGGTGAGCGCTCACCGTGTTGGGCCGGATGCTCCCGTACCGGCACGGGAGATCGGTCGTGTTGACCTGCCGCCCTGGAAAGACGCCTCCCGCTCAACCGGGAAAAGTGCCGACTCAGCCTCCCTGGTCCGCTGTCGTCTCCGACTCTGCCGTGGAAGACACACGTTTTGATGTGCTCTACAAAATGCTTTTTCAAAATTATATTTCACCCTTACCGCATGTTGTTGCCGTCGTTACTGGACTGCTTCCTAAAAAGACGCAGGGAAAACCAAAGTCACTTTCATCACCCATGCATGAAATGACATCAGGTCCTCCAGTTTCACTTTCGCTGACCGATGAAAAAAAGAAAGTCGAAAGGACTTGTGGCCGAAATTTAATTTTGGCTTTGAAGAAGCGATTTTGGTTGTGTATTCCTGTAAGCATCCTTGGGACAGCACTTTGAAAAAATGGAGTGTACATGGCAGATGTGGTTTGAAGAGGTCGTTTCAGGCCCAATTCCACCAATGCTAAATTGGCCTCTTCAAATGAATTGCACCAGCAAATATTCGAATTTTAACAAGAGAGTTTACTTTGTTGCCTTTTTCCATTTTCAACGCAAAACCTCATCCTGTAAACTTGAGCAATCGCGCTTCCTCTTTCCTCATCGCGAGCAAGGAGGAAGCGTCACCAAACTCTTGATTTCATCACGTGAAAATTTGCTTTGGTTTACCTGGTGGAAATCCTTCTGAGGAGAGCCGAGCCTAGACCTCCTCCCTCCAGCCTGACGCTGTTGGGAAAAAGCGCTGCCAGCAACAAAATGTCAGCCACTCGGTAGCGAGCGTGGCACGTATCTCGTCAAAGAGCCTTTCGACGCAAACTCGATGAGACTCGAATCACTTCCTGTGTTACTTCTCTTTTGAGACCACGCTCTACGCTGTCGTCTAAACTTGCATTTCACCGGCTGCCAATGAGACTGAAACAAAGTAACGACAAGTAAAAAAAAGAAAAAAGACCTTCTCCTCATTTAGTTTGTCGACAAACGAGCATTTTCTCGATGGTTTCTCACTCTGGATGGACCACGACTAAGAAATGGAATGTCATCACTTTGTCATCATTTATTAAAACACAAAGAGCATGTTTTATGTGCAAAGCTTCAGTGTACACTTTGATTTTCCTCCCTTTTGTGTTGGAAACAGTAAAAACAAGTTTTGGCTTAGTTAGTAAAAATGTCTCCCTGCCTTTGGCAGGTCGCTCACAGCTTGGAGAACTGGATGAGGTTCCGGTTGATTTCCGCCACATTGCGACAACCTGCGATGACAAAATGGAGGCATTTCACAACGGAAGAAACACCTTCGCCGTCGTCATCGTCACGCCGACCGGTCGCACTCACCCGATAGAGCCATCGACAGGCGGAACTCGTCGTTTAGGATCTGCAGCACCTCCCTCACTCCTTCCTCCCCCTGAATAAATCAAATAAAAATCTGTCTTCAGCGGAAAGGAATTTGACAGCATTGACGGACGGACACACGCTGAGCGAGTGTACCTTGTACGCGAGGCCCCACACTGCCGGGCGTCCGATGAACACGCACTTGGCGCCCAAGGCCAGCGCTTTCAGCACGTCGCTGCCCGTGCGGATGCCGCCGTCCAGGTAGATCTCGATGCGGCCCTGCACCGTGTCCACGATCTCAGATAGGGCGTCTATCTGTCGATGACAACAGAGACACTTGATGGCGCAATTTATGATGCGAAACCAGGTGAGATGAGACGAACGACTAATAATAGCAGGCAGACAATGATGAATGAAATTTACCGAGGCCGGGCCGCCATCCAGCTGTCTCCCGCCGTGGTTGGACACGATGATGCCCTGGACGCCGTGTTCCACCGCCAGCTCGGCATCCTCCTTGGTCAGGATGCCCTTGATGATGATTGGCAGCCGTGTGATGGACTGCAGCCAGTAGATGTCCTTCCAGCTAATAGACGGGTCCAAAGTGTTGGCCGGGATCCCGTACTCCTCCGGGCCCGCCGTCTCCTGATGGGTGTGGGTTCTGTTTTTAGTCCAACATTTGTCAAATGGACTTTTTTGGGTGCTGTTGTTTGTTGTGGCGTGATGTGCATGCGCATTTATCCTTATTAGACGCAGTAATAGGCCTTAGCCTAGACTGGCTAATTTGTGCTAGCTTCAATGTTAGCATTTCTTGTGTTCCTTGTTAGCCTGTGCCAAAATAATTGGCAAATATTTTGTTGTTTGTATGTTTGTTTTACTTCAATTACCAATGTGAGATTTTCTTTGTGTTGCTGAGAAAACATGGCCCAAACGTACATTTACCTGAAAGACACCGTCAAAGTTCTTGACCTTGAGATGCGGCGGCAGCTTGAACTGGTTGCGGATGTCGTTGCGCCGCTTGCCCGTGTAGGGCACGTCGACGGTCAGCACCAGGGCCTTGAAGCCCAGCGCCTCCACTCGGTGCACGATCTGCTCCGACAGCTTGCGGTCGCGGTACACGTAGAGCTGGAACCAGCGGTAGCCGTTGGGCGCCGCCGCCACGATCTCCTCCACCGAGCAAGTGGAGTACGTGCTGGTGATGTAACACGTGTTTAGCACCTCGGTGGCTGTGTAACGAGAGAGGGGGGAGCAAAAAAACAATGTTTATTACTCTTTAGACCAAACTAGCTCCTACTAATCAACCCTAATTAGGCTCTCAAGTGTTTATGTATTGCTACCAAACAAGCAAAAAGCATTCAAAACCAAGGCCACTTGACAAAGGAAGTAAATGCAATAAAATGCTGCCATCTAGCGGTGGGAATCGAAAGTCCATAGGGATATTCCTATCATGCAAGGCCACAGTCGTGTTGCGCAACAACCCACCTCTTGCTGTGGCCATCTCACCCTCGTGCCACGCCAGACAATGGAAGGCGGTTGGGGCGATGCCCACCGGGAAGCTGATCTCCATACCCTGCACTGTAGTCTTGGTGTCACTCACAGACACGTCGCGTAGGATGCGAGGTCTCAGGCGGATCCTGGACATCAAGGGAGAACGTGAAGAAGAAAGCCACCCGACAGATGTAGCTCAAGGACTTGGTACCGCTTGTAGGCCAGCAGGTTGTCGTCTCGGGTGCAGCACTCGTCGGCTCCGGCGGCATAGTAGTCCCACGTGGCCTTGGACAGGTGCTCCTTGGCATATTCCTCAAAGTCTGTCAGGCATACCATGGCCATCTCGGCACACTGACCCCCCTCTCTGTGGGACATTAGCAACCGCCCCCTCTCCGTGACATTGTACGATGAGAGACGATTTTAAAAAGTTCTTCACTCACCGGTTGCAAATGCTCATTCTCTCTTTCGGCACACCTTCAACCCGCCTGACAGGGTCATAACCTGTCAACAAGAGACAAAAAAAAACACAACTGAGCATCATCATTTCTTAACACATAGTACAAGTCTCATCACCTCTTTGTAACTCTATTTAAAAAATCAAAAATGAAAAACAAAATATATATAGATATTATGAACAGAGTTATAGTTTGGGATTTGTCATTATAGTTATTTAGATTTTTTTTCCTAATTCAGCTAGTTTGAATTAATATTTAGAATAGTTTTTATTGGTTTTAAAGGAAAATTCTTTGTTTCAGTTTAGTTTTCATTCGATGTTTGCAAAATGGTGCATTTGTCATGGCAGAAGTAAGAAGCACAACACATTACCGTAACAAATAGTCCTGTCGACCGCGCGCAACTGCAGATGATTTTGCTGGCTTCCACCGACAATGGCATTCACGTTCTCTTCTTTGATTAATTTAAAAAAACTCCCAATGTATTTGTTCCTGTCAAACATACCTTACTTACTTAAACCCAGCTAATGTTTAGTAAATCCAGTCTTCCTGTGGCAGCACACACGCGCATGTGTGTGTGTGTGAGAGAGAGAGAGCGAGAGGGCCGTAAAAGGTGTCAGTCAGGTGCTGAATGGCCGCTTGGTGACAGCACATTGTCCAGGTCAACTTCTAGAATACTTCAGTGTGTTACAAACAAGCTGCCTTTACTACTGTTGTTTCTTTTTCCTTTACACCGTATAATTGTCTTTTTATCGTAACAACATATCGTGTAAAAGTAAACCTGGCCGCTGTCAGCACTGAGGTGAACGAAATTCCAAAATGAGAAAGTCTTACCTTAGCCTGCTGTGTTGTCGGCGGCCTTCGGCGCTTCCGCTCTCATGTGACCAGGTCGTGTCAAAGGGCAGACCCCCCTCGGTCCCCCACTTCATCACAGTGGGAAGCTCCTCCCCCTACCCCTCATCAGCTTTGCGTGGGCCTCCTTTTTTTGTCCTGGAAAACAGTAAGAGCACATGCATTACCGTTGGAGTATGACTGGACTGCACTTTGGATGGACAAAAAAATACGATTCATCTCAAATGTGTGATTTATTTATTTTAAACGTAAAATACATTTGGTTTCTTATTTGATGGTTGGCAGGCCATGCGGTCAACGAATCAACCTTGACCTGAATGTTTGCGTGTGCAGTTTCCATGGTGCTCTGATGGGACATGAACAATGTCGGAATCTTTGGTGAGAGCACCCTGCTCGTTGCTCTCTTCATCTCGTCCCGCTTCCTCTATACTTTTCCCAGTCAGACGTGATGATTCAGTGCCGCTTATAATCACCCGACTGGCTTTTGGTTGACGTCATTTAATAACCTGTTGCCACAACAACCACTAGGCTGTCCCACAGGCAACCGTTCGCACGTTCTGACACAGCGACTTTGAAAAAAATAATGTCAAAGCACATGTAGTGGATGCCACAGCAAGTCCACCTAACCTGCGTCTCAATTTTGAAATGAGTCCTTTGATTTGTAAGCAGTCTGACATCAAAAGCAGTAAGACGAGCTTAAAAAAAAAATGCTATAAATGACAACATTAAATTGCCCACTGAGAGTCACACGCACTTTGCAGGCATGACTGTCAGCAGTCAGTCCTCAGACATTTTTAATGTGAGGTCTTTCCCGCTACATGTCTGCATGTGTGAATGAGTAGATCACGGGGGCGGATTTTGGCCTTGGGGACTCTGGGGGTTATGTATCTGACTGACTTTGCAGTCTCCGTTTTCTGTGACTCACCAGCCAGAAATCCACTCTGGTGGGTAGAACACATGCAGACATGACAAATAGTGGCTTTCCGCGGTTATGAAGTCATTGTAAAACAGCTGCCATTCCCTCGCAAGGTCAAATGAGGGGGGGGAATGATTTGTTTGGCCAACTTCCTGCAGGGCTCCTTATCTGACTTGCAGTTTGATGCGTCGCGCTGATCTGTTCATCGCTACGCAGTGATTTTGGAAAATGTGTTCGTTTTGCCTTTATGTGCTTTATGGCGAGGAAGTAAACCGGTGAAATCACAACAACACAAAAACAGGGTTTACGAGGGTCTGTTCCTATAGCGAACCTGTATGCAACTTGTAACATGCTGCAGTCTAATACTAACCGCAGAAAAGACAATTATAGAAAATATTTGTATAGGAAAAAAAAGACAGAAAATCTGTGAGTTACTGACATGCCCCCAAATGGTTTGTAATTGCCTAGAAAAGTCACAGGATGGCAGCAAAAGCAACATGTCCAAATAAAACTCCTCAATTCACTCCAACACACTTTGACAACAGAATGCCACTAGATGGCGCCAAACCATTACTGTTTTGAATGCTGAACAATACCAAACCCATTTTTCTTTTAATATTACAATATTACTGTTACTCCAAATATTAAAGAACTAATACAAAAGCAGGTAAAATCTTATCTTAAATGACACATTTTCAAAAAAATAAACACTAACAATATTGCTCAAAAAGCTAATTAAACCCAAGTAGATTTAAAACGAAAAAGTCAAACCAAAATAAAAACGCAACGACAAATCCAAAACTATTCTCATTGTGTTTCACGCTATGCGCGGACCTCAAAATGTCATATTGCCAGTAAATATCTGTTTGAAAAAAACAACTTAACCGCGCGGAACTGACTGGCTAACCATGAAAGATCGACCGAAGAAGGTTCGGCGTGTGCTAATGACAGAGAGTTCGAGCGCTACTACTCATTTCCTTGCTTTGAATTGAAATCCTCCCTCAGCTGAAAATTGGGAGCATCCTACCAATTTTGTATTTTTAGCGCTCCCGAGCAAAATGTATCATAATCACAGACATGGGACTGATTTGTCTTTAATTCCCTCTGAAGACATTTCTTCTAACACAGGAAGTACTTTTTGAATAAAAGCCATTTTCTTTGGCTCTCCAAATAAGAACTCAAGTTAGTGTTACAGAACCCCCCCCTCTAACACACACATCCCGTGGTGACCCACACTGGGATCGGAGTGTTTAAGGCAACACAGTCTTTGGTTTGTTATTGCTGGCCCGTGATTCATAAAAGCTTTCACGTCACAAATGAACCATGACTTGCTCAAGCTAAATCCCACATTCGGACTTCAAGTTGGACGACACTGACATGACTGCAGATATTTGCTTTATTGCTAAAATGAAATTTGAGGGTCTAATATGAGTATGATATGAAATGAGTGTAGCGACATAGAAGGTGAGAGCAGAGGATAATGTGGCACAAGATAAGATGGATAAGTGTGTGTTTATGTGAGAGTGTGTGATAGAGTGTCTGGCAAACTTCCTGTATGGTCAAAATGGGAAAGCCCAATCTTTCTTTTTTTTTTTTTTTACTTTGGTAATCTACAAACATTGCTTTATGACAATACAAGTTTGTAAAACCGGATTTAAAAAAATGGCGGCTTTTTGCAAGCACGAGTTGTTTTGCACCTTAAAAACAAACATTTGAGATGATACAGTGCATGATTATAAGTTTATTGATTTGATTTTTTTTTTTTTAAATAATCTGCCAGCTTCTATCTGAAGATGAAATCCTGTGAGGATTTCAAGTCAATTATCCTCATTTGGTGCAATTACAGCAAATTTGCTGTTTCTTCTTCATGTAAACCAGTGCACATCTTTCACCATTACATCAACACACACGTTTATTCATCTTTTTCATTTTAACTTAGCAAACTGTAAATACTCCAACCAGAGCCGCAGTTATTAATTGTGGCGCATGAATCACTTTCAGCGGACATCATGTCTGGGCTGCGGAAACGTTCCATTTTGTTTGTTTACACGAGAGATAGAGAGCGAGAGAGGGCAAAGGGGAGCCCGGAGGATGGGGGAGATTGAAAAAGCCAGATAAGGCAAGACAAATGAGTTCTGCCGCTACTTTTAGGCCCTTTATTGAGAAGACCGCGAGTTTCTTTGCAAGCCCTCGAATTAAATTGACTGACCTATTAACTTGGTCATCTTCATGAGCAAAATGTAAAACAAGATGGAAACAAGATGGCTCCCGCTCTCAGGTTCAGTTGATCCATTTTGCGCGATGTTTTTGCCATATGTTTGGTCCTCTCGTGGTTCCCACGCCTACCTGGGAAAAAAACAAAGTGGATGTGACAAAATGGAGCAACCAGCAATGCACTCAACAGATGCTCGTATTTGTGTTTCCACTCTCGAGTCGATTCGGTATAACGAGATGATCTCAGCGGCTCGTCCGGACATTTATTTGATTTCGTTGGAAGCCGGGACCGGCGTTTACAATTTCCAATCAGTTACACACCAGCGTGTTGGAAACTTTCTGCATCGTCATGACGAGCCTGTACGGCTATATAAAGCAAATGCAACTGTTATTGAGAAAAGAATATTTTGATTAGCGCGTTGGACGGCAAATGTGTGTGTGTGAGATAAACCGTTGCTGCTAGCCAGAGTTTGTTTGGAATAAGGCTCATTTTACAGCGGATACGTGTTGTTTCACAAAACAATTTGATAATGTTGGAGAGGCCGGGGGGCAGGCAGATAGCCCAGCCCGGCCCGGCCCGGCCAAGTGCCGAGGACGATATCCATCTATGGTGGGAAAAGCGGAGCAGTCGAACAGAACGGCTTGCAAAGTGGTGAATCACTCTTTTAATCACCGAGACTTTGGTAATTTGACACACAACTTCTTGATTTATTATTATTTTTTTGCTGAGTCATGGCTTGTGTTTATGTTGGGCTGCTAAAGGGACCACTTTCTATTCATTTTAAGTACCTTTTTTTATTTTAATCCATTTTGTTAGAATTGTCAACATCTCTTCCTGTAGCGTGTCAAACCTTTCACTGACGCATTCATGTTTTTTCCGTCAAAATTTTAATCGGGTGGCTTTGCAATGAGCTGGCTGGTTGCTTTGAGTGGAACAGTCTGCACTGAAAAAATAAAAAAAGATATTTGGAGGCAGGTCGCTGCACTGCATCAAAAGAACTGACCTGGTTTATCAGTGTTGGGTCACTGGCCAGGTAGCTTCTAATCTTGTAACCTCCTCCCCCCCAAATATATGAAAGACACACAGACCCTTTGTTGACCCACACACAGTGGCGTCATCGCTGTCACGGGGCAGGAAACGCAACCCCCGACAAAGACTTAAGCGCATTGGAATCCCGACCGCTCAGCCGTGTTCAAGGACAACCAATGACGAATTTCCCTCGTCTCATCAACCTTTCGATGCACTTCCGCTCTTTCATCGGACATTTTCTCTCCTCAGACACCTGCCACCGTGCATTCAATGATGCCGGATGAAACACAATCCTTTGCCTTTATTTCTCCCCTCCATCATATATTACGTAAACGGAACGCACGGGCTCAAAATCGGGTCAGTGAAGGTACAGTCGGCCGGAAAAATCACGACATAAATGAGAACCGGTTGCTAACGTTTGCTACCGAAGTGACTCCATACAGCTGTTTGAATGTGTGTGTGTGTCGTTCTCCTGTTTCCACTCAAAAATGGAATGACTCATGCAGGTTCTGACGTAACCAACAGAGAGGTTCTTCTCCATCCACACTGTGCACCAAAGCAAAACTGCTTTTCCCCAATTAAACTCATGTATTTTCAAAATGATTTCATGACAGAGGAACCTCCATTTTTGTAAGCCCAGATTTCCTAGGATTCAGCTTTTTATTTATTTTTTTTGCTCACACATTGACGTCTAATAAAGAGGAAGACGACTAAGATGGAGTCGTGGTGCGTCTCTTGCTTACGCGCACGGAGCCCGCTTACACAATTTGAGAAGATTTTTCCGAGAAGCGTTTCCTTACACGCCCTGCAACGGTTTCTCTTTTCTTCTGAACCATTCTGACTGTTTAGCACTTTGTCTACTTGTTTGGGAAAAGTTGAACGTGTTGACATGGGGACCTACTTTGGCGTTCATTCATACCAAAGCGGCTGTTTTGGGCATCTGCGATTGGATGAATGTCTTGTACGAAGATAGAAGCGCCGTCCTCTCCAACATGTTCCTGTTTTGACGTTAAAAGGAGCCAACTGAATAGTTGTGCGCGTGATGTGGAAAAAGGTCTGCCGTCTTTCTCCCTCCTAGCCTTTGCTCTGTCATTTTAAATCATGACTCGAGAGTTCCTTAGATGTGTAATGGGGTAACCATGGAAACCCCAATTTGAATCAAAACAAGCAAGCAAAAGATTTATACTCTTTTGCAGTGAAAGATTGGCGATATATAGAATCTAATTGACTATTAAGATGCAATAAATCCAAATATTAGCCTCACATCTGAATGATGATTATTCTAATCTTTTGGGAACAAATAGCTATCTCAAGAAATAAATTTTAAAAAATTTGCTCCAAGAGAAGGTCTGGCTCAGTTTTTATAGGGCCAGACAGAAGATAGCTCAGCTATTTCTGTGATGTTGTTCCCTTGGGCACACATACAAGTGCAAATGAGCACGATGAATACTTGCGAGTCAGACAGAGGACAGCACATTGTCTAGTCCGTGCGTCTCTTTGTAAGCCCAAGACCACGTTTGCCTATTGAGCCGTCAACACGCATTTCTCAAGCTGCCAAAATGTGGCATCCTAAATGCCTTCATTTGCTACAATGAGCAGGAAAAAACGATATTTCACACAGTCTGCGAACAGATTCGCTGAATTAGTAAATTCATGCACGTGACCTTAAAATGTAAATTCGGCTTAGCCTAACTGCAGCGTTATTTAAAAACAAAGCCAATTTGCAATTTTTGCTACAGATAGCAAGAAACAAACACGAGGTCCCGAAATGTAGCGGGCCAAATCTGGCCCAGGGGCCTTGAGTTTGACACCCGTGTTTAATCAGTATGATTGCAGTTGCCAACAGCAAAGCATGTTGCCACAAAATCCAACGTCACAACCTCAAGTGCGCGATGTACTAACTGCAGGGCAGATGTGGCACAAACAACACATTCCATTGATCCATTCCCGCTATTGGACACAAGGTTCTGTTGGCGACACAACACGGAAAGCCACCCCACGCATCTTCGGAACACCGCGGAGCTCAACATCCGAATAGATTCGTGACCTGTCATCAGAGCATAAACCAGAATGCGGCGGTGATGACATCATCGGTCGGTTTGTTTCTGGTCGTGTCAGGGTGAGCAATGGGAATTGGGAGCAAATGAGTAAAGTGCAGATGCATTTTCAAGTAACCAAATTGGAGTCATGTTTTTTTTTTTTTTTTTTTTTAAGGACCAGAGTGTACTCTCAAGAATCGAAAAGTTGTTTGCTTGGAGAACGCCGCTGCTTAGTCTACTGAAGGGCTTTTTCAATTAAACGCGGCTTACATCTGTGTATTATTCTTTGAAGCTCTAGATATGCACATATGGTTTCATTTGTTTGCTCTGCAAAAGGCCTCATGGTTTTGGGTTCGGACATTTTTGTCATTGATAAAGGGGCAGTAACTTTGAAGGTAAAAAAAAAAAAAAAAAGAAAATAGTTCAAAGAATAATACAGATGAG
This sequence comes from Syngnathus acus, assembly GCF_901709675.1. Taxonomy (NCBI): domain Eukaryota; kingdom Metazoa; phylum Chordata; class Actinopteri; order Syngnathiformes; family Syngnathidae; genus Syngnathus; species Syngnathus acus. The sequence continues at coordinate 1,915,088 of NC_051105.1, read as the reverse complement.
CATTTTCAAATGCGGTCTATTACACTTTTAAACAGAGATAAACAGTGGCGGTTACCATGGCAATAACACCGTTAACTTATTGCTTAGTGAAAATTTGAGGAAAAGGAAAAAAGTAGCCGAATGAGAAGACGGTGTCATCTTGAAACCAGGAACATGGGGGTCATTTGCTGTACTTCCGGTCAAAATATGTAACTTGCCAACATTACTTACATGCACTCCCTTGCCGTGAACGCAAGACTGCAAAGTTGTATTTTGCAAGCCAGAAATGAACCCCCTGAGAAGCCACAATAATACGTCAAGTTTGGGCAATTAAACAGTGCAAGTAGTTCATGAATCTACATCACAGTGGGAAGAACACAGTGAGATTTACAGAGGCCCCGAGATAGCGAGTCCCGTTTTGGATGAATAAGTGTTGCAAATGTCGAGAGATTTTTGCAGCTGTGACCTCTTTCGACCCACGTCTAAACTTTCTCAGGATGACTTTTATGCACGTTGTGTAATGCGCGTGTTTTGTGATTTCTCCACATCAGCATAAAATGTAACCGGCTCTGCCCAAATTTCTCAAGATTTTCCATTCTCACTTATTTTAAAAGGACAGAAATAATTCAACCTCTGACAATTCTATTATGGTTGCAACATAACTTGTCATTAATAAATGAGTGTAACCTTGTTAACTATTGTTTGCCAGGTCACTGTGAAAATATAGCAAATTACACGGAAATCTGGACGAGGGGACACAAATATAGATTTTTTTTTGTGACCAAACATTCAAAAACAAGAAACAAACAAGTTATGTTTTCCGGATTTTGTTGACGTAGTGAAATTCAACCGCAGTGCTTTTCGGAGGACAAAAGACATGAAAAATAGGGCAACACTTGTGGCATTCAATGTTGACATAGTCAGAAGCTCTTCCAAAGCATTTTTTTCCCCTGGCTGTGATTTCCACAATTGTTCTAGACAACACCATCCTGTGTGATTCAATCTGTTGGAAAACTACCTCGCTGGTTAAAAAAAAAAAAAAGAAGCCCCGTTTAAACACAAAAATGTGTTTTCATCGCCATGTCAAACCACAACGCTCAATTCCCAGAGAATTGCTTCAAACTGGGATTTCTAGCTGGATTACTCAGAATTACAAAAGTGCAGTGGGTTGAATGTTTTGCCCTCTCATGGGCAAGTGATGACAAAGATTAAAGGTGTATTGTCCAAGTCTTAAAATAGATTTCAGCCCGACACAGGCATGTGCGATAATTGCAACGAACTTTCCATGAACATTTCATACACGTTAAAGTGAGCGCTACAACTTCAACGCTTCATAGATATTCACATATTGAAGTATAATTTCAGAATAGAGGTAGTTGTACTTTAACAACAGTCCACTGACCTGGATAAACAGGTAGAAAGCCGAAACAATTAAGTACGCCATTCGTGGACTCCATTGTCAGGTTGCGGTGAGTGACGTCACGCCAACCAATTCCCGCCTCATTACGGGTCACGACCCGGAACAATTCCATCAACGGCTTCTGACAATTTTTCTTTAATCACAAAGAAAATATTCTTGACAATTTTCGCATTGTATTAAATGTGAGTAGCAGTACAAATGAAGAAAAAAAATTACCATTTTAGAAATTACTCCAAATTTTTTTTGTACAAATGTGACACTTCAGTGGTGTGACATGCACTCACATTCTTCATAACATAATTAATGTACTATTAATATTCATACAGTCCAAATGCAATGAGTTTTAAAAAAGCTGCTGAGGAATTCAGTTATAAGAACAAAAAGTCAACAAATAAAATTGGCCCAAATGCAACAGTATTAATGACGACTTGGAACCTTGCATGAAATTCACTTAATTCAGACCGCGAAGGCCAAACTGTCCAGCTAAAGCCAGCCTGTACAGTCTCGGACTTCCCCAGAACTTGGATCAGGAAGAATAATTGCTTTCCAGATAATCAAACATCGGGTTACTACTGGAGTCCTTCCAGACAGTGACACCATGTGACCCAATTCCTGCAGATGACATAACCTAATTGTAAAACCCAAAAGCTAACAATCTGCACAGTATCAGTGTCCTTCAGTGAGGGATTTTTTTTATAGCCTATCATGTAACATTGTACTGTCTAAAGTTATATAAGTCAAAATCCATCCATCCATTTAGAGGTGCTTTACTTTGGTCAAATTTGATTAAACAACATGCACATGCACCCATACATATGCTACTGTTTTTTTTAAATTGACTTTGAGTAGCTTTATAATTTCTACCTCGCAACAATTTTCCCGCTTAAGTTGTCATGTGACCAGAAATCAATCAATTAAACGCCCTAGCTAGCAAGGTTGCTATTCATCAGCAAAGTCTTCGCCGTTAAGTTTTCCTGACAAATGCGTTTGTGCTGAATCTACAACTTGAGAATTGATGGTGGGAGAACATTTTCATTTATACGAAGCTTTTTGGGTATTAATTTGTTGAACTCGAAGGTTAATTATCGCTCCGTTTAACTAACGTTTTCCCTCAGCCTGAAAGCAAAAACGAGTCTCCGTGATACGCATTTTGCGTAAGTCACTATGGAAATGTTCCCCCTCATTGCGTGTGCGTGGGTTGTCGGTCTCGTTCGAACCTCCTCCCTCCTGCGTCCGGTTGCGACTCAGCCATGCCCAGTGAGATAAATCACTCCCACTCTCCGCTAACCTGCACACTGGGGCCGCGCACCGCCGAGGGGCAGACCGTGCTCGCTGAATTCTGCTGTACTGGGAGTCCACTTTCTTCTCCGTCTCTGGTGACTTTTCAGGACAACATTTGTAAAGCATGTCCGGTAGAAGCATACCCGCCAGGGTGCTGCTTGCATTGTGCATCGGGACCGCGGTGCACTGCATGCCCAAGGGGAACCACAAGAACCGAAGACAGGCGCAACAGCATCACGTCCCGTCGGTGTCCCAGGGTAAGTTTGGGCTTTTTCCAGTCTGCTCACACATCAATTAGTAAGTCATTTGCATCCATGTAACGATTTCACAAGGAAGATGAACAACGGTGGTGTTAATGGGAGATGGAGATTGTGAACAAAGCCAATTGGTGGTGGGTGGCATTAGAGCAAAAGTGGAAAAGCAGTAGTGCAAAATGATTTGTTACTGGGGGTCCTTTTAAATTCAAGTTAACACATCTTGAGATACCTCCGCAGACAATGGAGAGTTTTACCTCACAATAAAATGACTTTTTTAAGTATTGTTGTCCCAGTTACAAATGATTCATACTGTCTTTTTGGGTAACAATCACAGACAGGATTGTCTTGTCTGGTTAAAAATGATTTTCAGCTAATTAACGGTGTATTAGAAGTTTGTTTCCTCAGCACCAGGTATAGTGTTTAACGTTGCGTATGGCTCGAGTGTATTTTCCACTCACATTGCAGACAGATGGACTTTTCCCTTTTTTTTTTCCAACGTCCGCTTATTGCTTCCAGCCTGTAGCAGGCTCCCAGCATTGTTTTACCAGCTTTCTTCTCGTGCCCCTTCCAGATGGCTGCATAGAGAGCGGTCATTTCTACAACATTAACGACCAGTGGGAGCGGCAGTACTTGGGCAGCACTCTGGTGTGCACTTGCAACGGAGTCGCCGGAATTAAGTGTGTAAGCAAGCCCGAAGGTGAGTTAGCATGTGTGTGCCTGCTGTGTTATTTTATCAGCAAGTCTTGTCTTTATTTATCTCGCTGTCTGAGACAAAACAAACACACCTTCTCCTCTTGTGTGTCTCCCCCCCCCCTTCAGTTGAAGAAAGATGTCATGATAAGATCAACCAGCAGTACTACACTGTGGGAGAAACCTATGAGAGACCCAAGGATGGCATGATTTGGGATTGTACCTGCATCGGATCTGGCAGGGGCAAAATCAGCTGCACCATTGCCAGTGAGTTGGAAAACTTCCACAGGAAGTGCCGCCATTAATTATTCACGCCACCATGTTCCGGCTCAGCGGTTTTTAACAACTTGACCGATTTTTTAATTATTGGAGACCTCACACAGGATGAAGAAAAAAAATCACGTGTTTTACTATCATTTTTTATAGTGTGTGGTGTAGTTACGCTGACGTGCAGCTGCTTCCACTTAGCTGTGCGGTTAAAAAATGGCACAAATGTCGAGTTTTTCTTTTTTTGGTGCAAGTGACACACATCCACCCCCCCCCTGTCTGACTAGATCGTTGTCATGAGGACGGCGCTTCATATAAAATCGGAGACACCTGGAGGAGACCTCACGAGACAGGAGGCTACATGCTGGAGTGCGTCTGTCTGGGGAACGGCAAAGGAGAATGGACCTGCAAGCCTGTTGGTGAGTCATACACACACACACAAACACACACACTGGCTGACTAACATGGAGAATGATGCGTTAGTTTCTGATCACTCTGCCGTGTTCTGTCGTAAACAATAATATTGTTATTTTATGATGCCCACTAAGTGTGTGTATCCTGCAGCTGAGCGTTGCTATGACAACACGGCGGGGACATCCTATGTTGTTGGGGAAACGTGGGAGAAGCCCTACCAGGGATGGATGGTTGTGGACTGCACCTGCCTGGGAGAAGGAAGTGGCCGCATAACATGCACCTCCAGAAGTAAGAGACGCTCGACTCGCACATAAAGAATGGCAACACTTCATTTTTCAGTATTAACTTTTGATGTGTTGCGTGTGACATTCCGAGAACTCTTTCCTAGTAAATGGGAATGTTCCCGTTTTGACTCTGTGCCATCAAACTCGTCTTTGTCTTTTGCCGTTTTGTTTTGTAAGAGTGTACACAGGCGCTTTTGTCGTGTCATGTTACATTTGCCACTTTCATTAGGAACAAGCTGCGAAGGCCCGAATGTGCGTCACACGAGCTGAAAAATGTCATTACTGCTGGTTATTTTAGAGCTCGTCACATGTATCTAATCACATGCTGTCTTTCAAATGGCATTTTGCTGGGCGTTTACACTCACCGGATTGAATATTTTGTAGATTTTTCTTTAAATGACATCATTACATGAATGGAATATTTCAAAAATGACAAACAGGCCTCCATCCTGCGACCAATCTAAAGTAAAGCCAAGTTTAACAATGAACAACGATTATGAAATATATATGAAATATTTGCATTTTTTTTCTAGATCGTTGTAACGACCAAGATACTCTGAGCTCGTACCGGATTGGCGACACGTGGACAAAGACGGACGCCAGAGGCAACCTTCTCCAATGTCTGTGCACCGGGAACGGCCGTGGCGAATGGAAGTGCGAGAGACATGCCTCACTTCACACGACTGGCTTGGGTGAGAACTGACGATATCCTTGTGCTTTTCTTTTTTTTGCGCCCCACCCCTGCTCACCGTGCCGAGAGAATAATGTTTAACAGAGACAGACGTGTCGAAGCAGGGGAAGAGCCAAGTGTTGACGTGAGAAAGATATGTAACTCACCATCATGACCTCATGAGGAACACAGGCGTGAAATAAAATTGAAGACAGAAGAGCAGCAATCAGCAGAGAAAAATGTGCTTCAAGATGTTGAAGGAAATGCTCTCTCCCCAAAATCTAAGTTAATAAAGGACAGTCACATGGTTTCTTGCCCCCTGACCTAATTCCCACGTTCTATTTCAGGCACCGGCTCTCGCGTGATCACGAATATCCAGCCGGCCGTCTACCAGCCCGCTCCCGAGCTTCCGCAAGAGGGACCCTGTCGCACTGACTCCGGACTGTCCTATTTTGTCGGTCAGCGCTGGCTGAGGAGTCAAGGAACCAAACAGATGATGTGTACCTGTTTGGCCAATGGCGTCAGCTGTGAACAGTGGGGTACGTTTTGCCGTCTCACTCTCCTTTATAAGTGGGAGTCCTTCCAAAGTGAAATCAAAACTGTTTATGTAACAATAAGTTCACAAGGTCACTTCACGGGGTCTCAAACATTGTCAAACGCTTGTGTTTTCATCCAGATGGCCCGGCTCCGGTGCACGGGGGCAACTCGGGAGGTCAGCCTTGTGTGTTCCCTTTTGTCTACAAGGGCAAGACCTACCACGCTTGCACCTCAGATGGACGCGCTGATGGCCAGCTGTGGTGTTCCATTTCGTCTGACTTTGAGACGGAGCAAAAGTATTCTTTCTGCACGGAAAAGAACGGTGAGCCAACATTTGCAGCAATTTGAAGCCACCGAGGAGCCGGAGACAAACGTTGTCGTCTCCCTTCCTAGTCATCGTGGCGACGAGGGGCGGCAATTCAAACGGCGCTCTGTGCCAATTCCCCTACCTGTACAACGGACGGAACTACACCGACTGCACCGCAGACGGACGCAGAGACGGCATGAAGTGGTGCGGCACCACGACAAACTATGACGGCGAGCAGCGCTTTGGATTCTGCCCCATGGCTGGTAAGTGGGAGTGTCGAGTGGATGAGAAACAAACGCAGCTGCTCGGGCTGGAGTCGTTTCATCGCCGCAAAAGAGAGGCAATCAAAGACGCGTTGAAATGCGCCTCGATCGTAAATCCAAATGCTTTGCGAAGTCTGCAAGCCAGATATCAGCGGATCTAATTCCAATCATGCCCTCAGACGGTAAACACCGTCTGAAAAAGGTGACGGCTAACTCAATTAGCATGTAAGCTCGTAACAGCGTGGCGGTAAAAGGAGTTGACTGAATCTTGTTTTCGGCTTTGACGCCTTGCCCGAGGCAAATTGAAGTCATTTGGCGTGTAAGGGAAGTGTTGTTGAATTGGTGTCAGTTAGAGCTCGGCAGGCAACAAAAGGCGCTGAAGGCCATCAAACACCAGGGGGGTTACTGACGTCTGAAGTACCGATGATGCAAGCCACGCGAAAAACGAAAGTTCCCAACCACGAGTTCCCTCGACTCGGACGTAGCGTCTCGATGAAACTATATCCTCTGAGAACAAGGCGAGCGAATCCCAAACAAATCCTTTTGAGCGATATCATCCTAGCCTACATCAAAAGCTCCCTGAACTTCAAAGTTGGCAGATGGGAGATAAAATAGTTTGGCAGCGGGACCGTAAAGATGCTGGAAACATCTGCAACGTTGTGGATAACTTCACTTTTGTAATCTTCTCGTTTTAAAAAGACGAGTGTATCCGCATCTCAAGTGGATAATACGATAACTCCATTGAGTGTTTTATTTTCCTGTGAAGTTTTTCTCTAAATCCCGGGGCCCAAGTTTGGCCAACACCCCGTTGTTAAGAAAACAGCCTGTCAAGGATTTAAGAGGGGGGTGAGTGGTTGCCTCTGCGCACCATGGGGGCCTTTGATTCCCACTTTAATGACTTAACAAAGACTGTCAAAATAAACATTGTAATTGAGATGTTAATGGGGAATGCTAAAAAGAGTCTCAACACCTCCTCCTCTGTGTTGTAAAGGTTAACGTTGTGTCAGCCATGTGTTCTTTTGGAAACACTTTGTCGCCATCCGGAACAATTTGCATCAAGTACTTGCCCATATTTACTCAATACACTGGAAAAACGGGATCATCTGAATCTTTTCATATATTTAAAAATAGCCTTCCAGTCGCATTTTTAGCTCACGGGAAAGGTGTAGCTTGACATGCCTTGCGCAATGGAATTTCAAGCCAAAGTGCTGTGGTGGTGCACACTTTCCCGGAGAAGCATTTGAAAGAAAAACAAATCAAACCTCTCCCCATCAATCATTTTTCGTTTAAAAGACTCACATCAACGCCCCCTTTTCGGAGGCCAGGTGGTCTGGACTAACATGGTGCAGGTCTATCTCACGTCTGCATTCCAACACAGCAGATGGACGACTATCAACGTATCTCCACCCGCTGACGCGATGCTGTAGCCTCGGTTGTTTAGACTGAAGCAAACAATTCTGGCGCGATGCCTTCCACGCTGTGATTTTTAGATAGCACGCCAGCATCTTGCACTTAAGGCACTTCAAGCACGATGGCAGCGTTGCGGGGTTTCGCAGCCATTTTAAATTAACAAATGATTTTCCTACCTGGTGACCTTGAAAAATAGTCCAATCGTGAAAAATAGCGTTAAGACAGCTTGATCATATTCAGACATCGCTATTAAGATGTGTGTCGTCAACGCCAACGTACTCTTTAACTATCTCCCTTTAATGTGGACCACATGGAACACACAACATCCTTCCCAAACAGGCACATGTTTCCGCTTTTTGGTCATTACAACGCAGATGTTTTCTGGCCCGGCATTCTGATTTTTCACTCGTGTCTTCCAGCCCATGAAGAAGTTTGTACCTCCAGCGAGGGGGTCATGTACCGCGTGGGGGACCAGTGGGACAAACGCCACGATGTGTTGGATCACATGATGCGCTGTACCTGTGTGGGCAACGGCCGAGGGGAATGGAGCTGCGTTGCCTACTCCCAGCTTAAAGGTATGCGCTGTGCGGGCCGACCACTAAATTGGACCTTCTCTGCGTGTTGTCACACCGGAGAGCAATATTGATCACGCATGAGTGACAAGTTGAAAGGTCGCGAGTGACGTTTAATGAGCTGCATGTCAGAAGGTCAAAGCTGAGTACTCACACCTGTGCTTTACGGGTTTCCAGTTGCACCTGCACCACACACACACCAGATGTTCACCGGCCGTGAAAGACATTTCATTTGGTCGTTGCTCATGTCCTTGCATGTCTTTTTTGACTGCAGCCCTTTGTTGTTTTTTCTTTTGTTTTTTTCAGACCAGTGTATTGTGGATACTCTGACCTATGAAGTGAACCAGACCTTCACCAAGCAACATGAAGAAGGCTACACGATGAACTGCACCTGTTTTGGACAGGGGCGAGGCCGCTGGAAGTGCGACGCTATTGGTGGGTTGAAGTTGTCTTGCAAACGTTTCAGCAATGCAAAATGGAGCAGAGCAAATATGGAGGTCATCCATGTATACAAAGAAGAAGAATATCCTGTAAATACAAAATGTCGTAAAATTCTGAATAACTGCAAGTGTGTTGAACTTTCAAGTTACATAAGATAAATAAATGAATCACGGGACACTGTTTTTCAATGTGCCTGCCCACAGACCAGTGCCAGGAGCCAGAAACACGAGCCTTCTACCAGATTGGCGAGTCTTGGGACAAAGTCATCCATGGAATCATGTACAAGTGCTATTGCTATGGTAACGGCATTGGAGAACTCAGCTGCGAGCCCCAGCAGTCCTATCCTGGTAAGACGCTCGCATGACAAACTTCTCATTCTCGACCGACTCTATCCGAGTGATGCGAGTTTAAAAACAAATCACTTTGGTTACTATCTTTTTAAAGGTAAGGTTACTCTCTTTTTAAAGGTATTATTTCGAGAATGCAAACATTGAAAGTGTCATAAATCACGTCTAAAAGGCTTGACTTTGATGTGTGACAGAATGAGATTGGTGGAGTGTGAGTTACTCCCCTGCAACCCCCAAACTCCCCCCCGACCCCCCCAAACACACGCACAGGCACATTCGGAGCCTTTGTTCCGGCCAGCATGTGGCCTTCGCCTTTAACACAGCTGTACAAAACGCTAGCGTGCAAGCGTGTCACGCACACAACCCAATTGACATCTTTACAATTACATTTGCTGATTTTCTAATTGCGGCAAACATGTCAGAGAGTTTTAGATGTGGTTAAGCATGTGCATCATTGCACACCGTTTGCCGTGAAGCTAAACCGCTCATTTATGAATGTTAGCCAAAATAAATTGGGTGAGTTCTACTTTATAGAGCGTTTACTCTTGGTTAAGCAGGTTGACGAGAGATTTGAAAAAAAAAAAATGCAGGGGACGTTTCAGCTGTAACTGGCCATAATAGCAACCAGCTGTGGTTCGTGCAAGTGTGTGTGTGTGCCATACAACGGTGAGATTTTAAAAGTGAGAGTGAAGTCTGGGCTCCAAGTCAGGGCACAACCATAAAAGGTAAAAAAACGAAACCCCGGTGGGAATGCTCACTGAGCTTCGTTATGATAAGATCCTTTAAAAGCCTTTTTGCTTTAATTGCTCTTCTGACTCTGAAGAAACTCTCACTTATTTTTATTTGTAAAATAAAGCTTCACGTATTTGAAAAATATACAGAACATACCGTCACGCTTATATGCCCTGTATACATACGTGACATTAGCATCGATGATGTGTGCCACACGGGATTCGGCGGAATACGCCCTCCGCAACGCTCTTTAATGGCTCCCAGATTGTTTTTGAGGTCTGCGTATCTGTGAGCACGTCTGGTTCACCGAGCCACTTGCCGGGAAACCTTGATTACAGTTCTGCTGTTTGGAAAAGTGGTCAGCGGCCTCAGTTCTTTACAGAAGCTATCAACAAAGCTTATGTGGGGTCTGCTCTACACTCAGCTTTTGTTGTAAGCCTTTTTTTTTTTTTTTTTTCCCGAACAGGAAACATGTTAGGTTTCATCAATGATACACTTTTTATCGACTTACTCACTTTTTCTACGACCGGAATGTACAGTTTTGTTAGTGATGACATAATAAACTTTTAAGCGGGAACTCCAGTCAGCCGGCAAAAAAAAAAAAACGACATTCGAGTACTTGAGGCCATCGGGGAATTTGTTTGCACAGATGTGGGGCAGATGCTGAATGGTATTCGGCAGAATGCCTCAGCGGTTCGAAATGGTTTCGTATTAGCGCACTTGGACGTACTTACGATGGGTGTGGCTTTTTAACACCCGGGAGATCAAATAATCACTTGCATTTTGACGAGCCCATTTTCTATTGTGCTTGTCCTCGACTGTGGACAGGCTGGGAACACTCTGGACCGGTCGCCACACAATCACATTGTGAACTGAAAATGTTTTTCTGGCCATATGGTCTTTAATTTGAATGAGACAGATTTAGACAATAGTCCAAATGTGAGATCAGCAGATTGTTTTTTTTTTTCTATTCTCTGGTCATTGAGTAGCTGGTAGAGAGATAGTCGAGTTTTCTCCCATATGCCTGCTGAGGTCCAGGCCGGAATCTAACAGTTCCATGCGATTCTTTTTTTTTTTTCCTGGAAGAATCCTTCCCGCATAACTTTTTGCGGGGGAGATTAGTGAGCTCTTGTTTATTTATATTTGATCGTCTGCTATCGAAGTTGCGACCTTTGAACTCCTGTCATGTTATCACATTTTGACTGGCCAGTTGTCTTTACGTTTGCGTCGGTGCCATCTTTCCTAGGTGGTCAGCGTCCTGTGCAGGTGCTCATAACCGAATCCGCCAACCAACCCAACTCGCATCCCATTCAATGGAACGCCCCACCCTCCGCTCACATCAGCCAATACATCCTCAAATGGAGAGTGGTGAGTCTGACGTTTTCTCCGGATCTTTGTTGTCGCGGTGCTTATGCAAACATTGAGAGCACAACATTGTTTTCCTTTTGGAAGAAAAATAGCCACAACGCGTGGAAGGAGGTGATGATCCCCGGTCATCTTCACTCCTACACCATCTCCGGACTTAAACCGGGCATCACCTACGAAGGTCAGCTGATCAGCGTGCTGCGCTTCGGACAGCAGGAGATCACACGCTTTGACTTCACCACACATTATGGATCATGTGAGTCGAGAGCGTCCAAGTCCGCTGCGTGAAATAATGAATGCCAAAACAAACCATTTCAAAATATGGAAATGTTTTTTTTTGTGTGCTCTTTTCTTTTTCAGTGGCGACAACACAAGGCGAGACCACCCAACCGCCACCCGTGGTGGACACCTCCGAGTCTGTGACAGAAATCACTTCCAGTAGCTTCGTCATCTCTTGGGTGTCGGCCTCCGACACGGTGTCCGGTTTTCGAATCGAGTACGAACTCAGCGAGCAGGGACAGAGCACGAGGGAGCCGGTGGTTCTCGGTAAACGCAGCAACTCTCGTTTCATATACAAATATTTTATTTACCAAATATTTAACGTGTTTGTGTACGTTCTGGTCAGACCTGCCCCGCACAACTACATCAGTGAACATCAACGACCTGCTACCAGGGAGGAAGTACACGGTTAACGTCTACGAGGTGACAGATGGCGGCGACAACCTCATTCTTTCCACTGCACAAACCACTGGTGAGTGCATACAGAATTGCTTTGAAGACACCTCAAAGCCAAGGAAAAATCGAACACGACATTCTTTCCATGTCGCAGCTCCCGACGCCCCCGCTGAGCACGAAGTGGAGGATATTGGAGAAACCTCGATTGTGATTAGCTGGGATAAACCGCTAGCTCCCATCACCGGTACGACAACTGGCACCATGGTCACGCCGATGAGCAACCCTTCAACACTTTTGTTTTTGTTCACAGGCTATCGAGTCGTCTACACGCCATCGGTGGAAGGCGAAAGCACCGAGCTGACTCTTCCTGACACGGCAACGTCTGTGACTCTGAGTGATCTGCGCCCGGGCAAATTGTACAACATTAGCATTTACGCCGTGGAGGACAGCTTGGAGAGCGAGCCCATTTTTGTGCAGGTCAACACTGCCGGAGATCCTCTGCCAGGTGTGCAATCACTAAAAAGTCATTAAAAGTCTTAGAATGATTATTTTCCTTGTCAGCGTATCATCATCATGAATTTGACGCTGTTATTTTAGTGTCATAATATTTCGATATTCATGCTAATATTTATTTTCACTTGAGAGATACTTGAAGTTCTCCTTACTTCAAATCATCCATCACGCCATTGAATCTTATGACCTATTTATGTCTGAGTTTGGAAACCTCCCAGCCACCTTTATAATTTATATTTCCTTGACCTAATAGAGTAAATTAAAATTTGAAATTGAAGCAGCTGGTGCGCTTTTGTTCTGATCGACTGCAAGTACGTAACATTTTCCACTCCGCTGCCAAGCCCAACATGTGGTCGAGCAGATGCTCCAAATGCGAATGTGTGAATGTGTTTGCATAACCTGTGTGATGGAATAAAGATGTGGGACCTGGTTGAGAGAGCACTGCTGTTTTTGGAATCCCAATCTGTTATCACAGATGCACAAATGGCAAGTGGACAATTTGTGTTTTTTGTTACATTTGTCGACTGTCCGAAACCATTACCTGATTTGATTTAGACTCTTAACCTTCAACATAGTTTTTGGATCTGGTTCATTTTACAACCCTTTTTTTTTTTTATTCTGTCTTTTTAAAGCCTAACACCGGGTGTCTTTCGTTTGTCCACAGAGGAAGTTGCCTCCCCGACAGACCTGCAATTTTACGAGGTATCAGATAAGAAAATCGTTCTGACTTGGTCCGGGCCAGCCGGCGACGTCTCGGGTTACCGGGTCACGGTGATCCCGGTGGACGCGTCTGGCTCTCCTCAGAGAGAGATGACGCTACCCGTCAGCCAAAACTCGTACATTGAGGTGACCCACCTCCAGCCTGGAACGCTTTACCGCTTCAACGTCTACACCATCCACAACGGAGAGGAGAGCATTCCGCTTATCGGGGAGCACACCACAAGTGAGGATGACACATTTAGCAAAACGTGTCATCAAACAATTTACTAACAAATGCCCAAACGACTTTTACTCCGCAGAGCCCGACGCTCCAACAGATATCCACTTTTCCAACGTGACAGAGGACAGCGCAGTGATTCTGTGGTTTGCCCCACGAGCCAAAATTAGCGGATACCGTCTCTTCCTGATCGTCGAGGGGTCCAACCCGAAGCAACTTCGCCTGCCGGCTCGGCTCACCCAGTACACCCTCCTCAACCTGAAGCCGGACACAATGTACACGGTGACGCTCCACTCAGAGCAAGACAACACGCTGAGTGAAGGAGAGACAGCCGTCTTCAACACTAGTGAGTGCCAAGATGGCTATTGGCGACCAAATGTTCCCGTGACGCAATAAAAATGACCCAAACTTGCTTTTTGTGCTTGTAGACCCACCAATGGGCAACGCTCCCCACTTCAGCACTGACGTTACCGACACTTCTATTATCATCTCTTGGACTCCTGTGCCACACGTCAGCTACAAGGTTTGCTGGAACAAATTCGAATTGTAAATTCAAAGGTTTTCCACTACGGAAGATTGAAGAGAGCAGCCATCCCTTTTGAACCGCAGACCTCTGGGAATGATCGGATTCAGTCCAAATATGTCACACGAGCGATGAGAATGCGCAGCACTTGGGAAAACTTTGGCCCCTGGCTGACCTTTGCCTCCTGTGTACTACCGCTTTTCTGCGCCGTGCTGACCACGCGTTCATTTATCTCAGTTGACAGTGCGTCCCAGTCAGGGCGGAGAAGCCCCTCGAGACGTGACCTCAGATTCAGGAAGCATTTATGTATCCGGTCTGACTCCCGGCGTGGAATATACCTACAGTGTGCAACCAGTCATCCACGGCCAAGAACAAGGAACCCCCATCACGCGTCGTGTGGTCACACGTGAGTGGAAGCCGCTAAATATTAGGTTCCCTCTTCCGTCTTGACTCGAAGGTTTATTTGACTTTTCTCTCCAGCTCTGTCACCTCCCACTGAGCTCCACCTGGACTCGAACTCGAGCAATGGCGATATTACAGTCCAGTGGAATGGAGCAAATACGCCAGGTACACACATGAGAAAAGAAACGCGCATGTAAAGAAATAAATTGTTAATGCGCTGCGTTTTTCTTCGCCCCAAGACATCACCGGCTATAGAGTGACGTGCGCTCCCACCAATGGGCAGCAAGGAAACAGCGTGGAGGAGTTTGTGCAGGCCGGAGAGAACTCTTGCACCCTCGAGAACCTCCGTCCAGGGGTGGAGTACAACATCAGCGTTTTTACCGTCAAGGATGACATGGAGAGCGCTCCCATATCAACAACCATCACTCCAGGTGAGCTCGGTGGGTATTAGAATTTAATGGGAACCACATTTGAGAGTCAGCATTGTGTTATCTTGTCATCCCCTCCTGCTGAGCAAAGCTTCTTTTTACTCTCAAGTTGAAAGCGAATGTGTTTAGCATTTACCTTTCAACAAATAACACATGCTAGCTAGAATGCTATAGTTGTGTGGGTTATACAAAGAGCAATAACAAATATCTTCCATTAGTGTGATATGGGGGATCTACAGTATACCGTATCTCACTAGACTGGAAGTTGACTCACCTTTGCCTCTTTTTTTCTCTCCGTCTTTTTACTCATCCACTTTCTGGCCAACCACTTCCCCCTTTTCTACACTCTTTCTTCTGTTTGTCTGGTGTTGTTTTTGTGCTTTCTTGTTCTCTCCCGTGTTCCGTGGAACCGTCCTCTCACAGAGGTCCCGCAGTTAACCGACCTCAGCTTCGACGACGTTAGCGACACCACCATCAGCCTTCGCTGGTCTCCGCTCAACACCACAGCCGTCACTGGTTACAGAATCACGGTGATGGCGGCGGGCGAGAGCGTGCCCATCTTCCAAGACACGGTTATGCCGACCACCGGGCATTATACGGTTTACGGCTTGGAACCCGGTATCGACTATGACATTAGCGTGATCACCGTGACGGAGGACGGAGAGAGTGAGCCTACCGTGTTCACGCAGCAGACTTGTAAGCAAAAGCATTCACAATACTTTTGATGGCTTGAGCGTATTGTCAATAGAGGATCTGCGTTTGCTTTGTTTTTTATAGCTGTGCCGGCTCCCACTGATCTGGGCTTCGGCCAGGTTGGCCCAGACCTTCTGGAGGTCACATGGGTCGCGCCACGTGTCCCCAACAGGGCTGACATCAACAACTTCCTCATTAGGTTTGAACATTAAATGCATTGAGACTTTTTTTGAAAGACTAAAGTTAATTCGGAGATTAATTTCAAGTTTGCACGAATCAAAACATGGATTGTCTTTCACAGTTTCGGCCTAACTGCAAATAATTTTTTGTCTCCAGGTACCATCCCATCGACAACGACGATGACCTCACGGAAACCAGTGTGGATGGCACCATGAACAATGTTGTGCTGAGAAGTGAGTTGGAACAAAAGCAAGAATTATACAACATCTTGGAAAGGTTTTTTATTTTCCAACATTGTTTTCCCCCCGTGAACAGATTTGCTGCCAAACACAGAGTATCTGGTGAGCGTGGTGTGCGTTTACGAGCAGAGAGAGAGCTCGCCCCTTGTCGGCACACACAAAACAAGTGAGTTGATGTGACGCACATTTCCTTGTCACTGAAGTCTCGATAGAATTGGAATTTGACAGGACCTGGTCTCTCCCAACCTTCCTCAGCTCTGGATTCACCGGTCGCTCTCCGTTTCTCTGAGATCTTCACCACCTCCTTCACCATTCACTGGCTGGCTCCCCAGAGCAAAATCACCGGCTACCGCATTCGTTACCAGATGAGCAGCGGCGGAAGAACCAAAGACGAGAGGCTCCCCCCTTCCAGGAACCACTTCACCCTGACAGGATTGGCCCCAGATACCGATTACCTGGTGAACGTCTACGCGGTTAGCGGGACGCAGGAGAGCCTGCCGCTGAGTGGCAATCAGAAGACGAGTATGTCATCACGTCCCTCTCGTCATCGTCTTGGAATGTTGTCCTTCTAAGCGTGCGCTTTTATGCTTTGCCTCCAGTTTCTGATGCTCCTACAGACCTGGAAGTTCTCGACTCCACCCCCACCAGCATCACCATCCGATGGGATTCGCCTCCCGTCACTGTACGCTACTACAGGATCACGCATGGCGAGTCAGGTAGAGCAATTTCCTCCTAAAGATGATCTTGGCGAAACCTGGATTTACGTATCTACTATTTGCCCGTCAATATGCGTGTTAGTTCTTTTCATCAGCGTTTCTCTGGCTCTTTTATTCAGGAGGCCACAGCAATCCTAAGGAGTTCACCGTGCCTGGCTCTCAGTCCACCACCACAATCTCCAACCTGCAGCCCGGTACCGACTACACCATCACCGTCTACGCTGTAACCGGCAGAGGAGACAGTCCGGCATCCAGCACTCCTATCTACGTCACGCACAGAACCGGTACGCCAGCACGCACACACGACCAAAAACAAAGGCGCACACTTCTACCTTTCCTCATCTGTCTTTCCTCTTGTGTCCTTTCAGGGGTGGACTCTCCTTCCGACATGGAGGTGATGGACGTCAACGACAACAGCGTCACGGTGAGGTGGAGCCCCGCTCAAGGTCCAATCAAGGGGTACCGGGTGACCGGGGTCCCCAGAAATGGACAGGGCTCGTCTTTCACTGAAGTGGTGGCTCCAGGTAATAGCACAAGATCTTTCTTTTTGGTTGAACTTGGCCTCACTCTAAAGTCTTTTCTTTGCTCATCCAGACCAGACAGAGATGACTTTCTCCGGCCTGATGCCAACGGCGGAGTACACTTTTAGCGTTTATGCTCTGGGACAAGATGGGGAGAGTTCTCCACTGGTTGTGAACGCGCTAACAAGTAAGTCTTCTGTTTGTTGCACCATTTTCCTGCAATTGGGCACTCAATATGAACACGTTCCCTCATTTTTAGATGTAGACCGTCCCAAGGACCTGACCTTCTCGGACATCGACTCCACTTCTTTGCGGATCGGTTGGGACAGTCCCGACGGAATCGTTACAGCTTACCGGGTCTTGTACTCCAGTTCTGAGGAGGGCGAACAAGAGCTGCGGCCTTCTCCTCGAGGAGACGCCGAGTCGGCCGTTATCTACGGCCTGCAGCCGGGCACCGAGTACACGGTGAAGGTCATCGCCCTGCACGACGACACGGCCAGCACAGCACTGGTTGGAACTCAAGCTACAGGTGGGACATTTTTATTATTTGCCCTCGTTTCGGGTTATTAATCTGCTGTGTCTTGTTGACCCACATTAGAATGAAATTGAAAATGCCTTGGATGGCTCTCCATGACACTGTTTTGCCCCTCTTTTCCTCACAGGGATCCCCCCCCCCACCAACCTCCAGTTCTCGCAGGTCGGCCCCACGTCCTTCACCATGCGCTGGACCGTGCCGGGTCAAGAAAACAGAATAACTGGCCAAACGGGCCTCACGGGCTACCGTGTTGTTGTGAACCCTAAAAACAAGAGCGGACCCACCAAGGAGATGAATCTGGCCCCGGACACAACAATGGCCCACGTCACCAGAGTCATGGTGAATGTCTCCAATATCAACATTCTGCTCATACATGTGAAAATAGAGTTATTTTGACCTTGCTATAAATGACTATTTTTCTTTTTTCTTCTAGGTTGCAACTACTTATGATGTTCACGTGTACGCTTTGAAAAACTCCTTGACCAGTCGACCGGTCCAAGGAGAGGTTACCACACTGAAGAGTGAGTTTTCTTCAAACATTATTTCAACTACAAATCAAATCAAGACTTTTTTTTTAAATTATTTTTGTTATGTCAAATCAAAGCATTCTTGTGTTTATCCAAAGCTGAAAAACGTAGTCATCCTCTCTGTGTTTCTCCGACCTTATTTTTCCAAGATATCGGTCCCCCTCGTCGCGTGCGCCTCACTGACGTCAACGACTCCTCCATTACGCTGACTTGGCACTACAAGACGGATGTAATCTCGGGCTTCCTGGTCGAGGCCACGCCCACTTCCTCTACGAGCTTCGTTCCCATTCAGAGGACCATCGGCGGTGACTCACGCTCGTATACGATCACGGGTACGCCGTTGTTGCACGTTAGATATGAACACACAAATCTTCATCTATGATTTGTTTTGAGAAAAAAATCGACAAATTAACGTGACTTTGCCTTTCAATTCACTACAGGACTCGAGCCTGGTACCAGTTATAAGATCAACATCTATACACTGAAAGGAAACGGCCGCAGCGTACCTTTTACCCTCACTGCCTCCACAAGTAAGCTTCAGTCAAGAGTAGCATTTAACTCCAACCCAAATAAGATTGGAGCAAGTTGAAAACTTTCTCTTGTCTTTATCGTGATCTTCTTCAGCCAAACCGTTGGTCAGCCCTCCCACCAATATCCAGTTTACTTCGCTGACCCCCAGCAGCATTTCCTTCTCGTGGGAGCGTTCTCGCAGCCCGGGCGTGACCGGCTATTACGTAACCTACGAGCAGCCCGGGGCTGTGCCTCAAGAAGTCATTCCCAGACCCCACTCCAGCCAGAACTACGCCATTATCACCGGTGAGCCACTCCATTTCAATTCACACCCACAAACAAATGGAAAGATCATAAAATGGAAGAGACTTTTTATGTGAAATGTCTGCTCACAGGTCTGAAACCAGGAACAGAATATGTCATTAAGATTGTTGCCCTGCAAAATACTTTGAGAAGCATACCGCTCATGGGCAAAGCCAGAACCCGTAAGTACACTCTGCTTACACAAATAATTCAGTCGAATGGCTGAAGCCCCAGTTGCAAATTACTTTGTTGTTTTTTATATCCATGTTAAAACCATATAATGGTTTACTGGCTGTACAATGACAAAACATATTGCTGTTCACTGCAGTTCACACAACTATGAACTGTTGGATTTCCCGTTGTTCGCCTCGCCTGCCATAAAACAGAGTTGGATGCAACATACTGCACATTTTTGACTCTGCTTTTTATTGTGCTCAAGCAGAGCCAGCTCCAAGTCATTCTCTACTGATCCCCGAGCTGCCTCAACTTCCTGTTTCTCACCGACCCACCACTGACATCTTGGACGTTCCGGAGTCCTTCAATGACAAAATGTAAGCTTGTGTAGAACCACATAAGAACATTGTGTCAAAAAGAAATTTAGTACCGTTACTTAGCTCTCCCAAACCGATCTTTTTTTTTTAACGCACTTAGCTTTGACTCCAACCATGTCCACTTGGCTGGTACGAGCGGCCAGAGCCGTCCAGGTCAGCAGGGTCAGCACATCTACACCGAGTATCAGAGCCTCGGTCCTAACAATGGGCTTCACGTCCCCCACGGTGGACCCAAAGAAGGCCAGAGACCCATTCTCCAGGAACCTCTCGTCTACATTCCCGTGGCGGGCCCCGACGGCAACAGAGTGCCCCTGGTTAAGGTGTGTTACTTTCAACGCTTCTATCCGCGACCTGTGAACTCATTTGGTGCGTCGGGGCAGGTGAGCGAAACGCCTCTGCCGGGCCTTGCCTTCGGTTTCCCCGACAACGAGACGGAGTTGCCCCAAGAAGCGCAGACCATCACAACCATCTCTTGGCAGCCCATCCCGCACACCTCCGAGTATGAGGTGTCATGTAACCCCATCACGCACATGGAGGAAAGAGGTTTTCAGGTAACAAAACTTCCGGGTGGCAACATTTTAGATAAAAGCGGAGATGCCAATGGTCTGATTGCATTTTCTTCCCCCTTCAGATGCGTCTTCCTGGCACTTCTAACAGCGCCACTCTGATTGGACTCACATCCGGAGCCTCTTACAATGTGGTTGTGGAAGCCATGAGGGGCGGGGCTAAGGAAAAAGTTCTGGAGGAAGTTGTAACCGTTGGCAATGCAGGTATGTACCGAAATATGTTGCGATTGCACAGAAGAGCACAATAAGTGTAGGAATATCACCTTTTGTGTTCTTCCTCTTAGTTCCAGGAGACATCCCCATTTCCACCAACCGCGACGTGTGCTATGACACGTTCACGCACACGTACCACGAGGTGGGCTCAGAATGGGAGCGCATGTCCGAGACGGGCTTCAAGCTGTGGTGCCGCTGTTTGGGTCTGGGCAGCGGCCATTTTAGGTGTGATTCATCCAGTGAGTGGCTTATTAACCAACATCCCAGCGTGCTTTGCTAACAGGCAGCACTCCATGGAATGAAAAAAAAACATTCTATGTGATTTAACCAATGAGGAATTTATGAAAAGGACAGCAGTCATTGAAAATATGATACAAAATCTCTTTTTTTTTTTTTACGGAAGCAACATCACAAATTGTTCCTCCGACGTATTATAAATTCCTGAAAAGCTATGTTTAAATGAAGCCATAAAATTGTACAATTCTATGAGCCGTGCTTTTGCGCTCTCAGCATGGGCAGTATGGACAAAATAATTCATAGATCGGATAACTTTATGAGCATGATGATAATTCAAGCAGTGGTGAATTCTGAAAAAGTCATTTCGCACAGTTCTGTTTGTCTGCCCATGTTGATGTGTCTGGTCTGCGTGTAAAAATAATTATTTTTATGAAACAGCGCAGAAAGAGAAGCTAGGCTAATCCAGCTACAAACAGCTCGCATAACAATCTAGCAAAACTTGAGCTCATCATCATGAGCTGGAACCAGGGAAATGTGTCACTGAGGGAAAATTCATACCTGTACTTTTCATCTCCCCAAATTTTTTAACACACCCCTTAATCTTTAAACCCTCTCGCTCCATCTTCCCCGTAACCTCGTTCTCCTTCAGAGTGGTGCCACGACGGCGGCAACAACTACCGAATCGGCGAGAAGTGGGATCGCCACGCCGACAACGGTCACATGATGAGCTGCACCTGCCTGGGCAACGGCAAAGGAGAATTCAAATGTGAACCGCGTAAGTATGGACACACACAGGCCTTAGGTTGGAAGATTAACTCAAACTTTGCGTCGATTTACAATCTGTACTTTCCCCACCAGACGACTCCACGTGTTACGATGACGGCAAAATGTACCACGTTGGAAACCAGTGGCAGAAAGAATACCTGGGAGCCATTTGCACCTGCACCTGCTACGGCGGACAACAGGTACGTTGTCGTTAAATGAAAAGCGTATTCTTATCTCCGTGTGGAAACTGAAGCTCCAGCTTGTTTCTCAGGGCTGGCGTTGCGAAAACTGCCGAAGGCCAGGCGGGCAGACCCACGTGGAGGCTGACCTGCTCCAGCCTGTCCATCCCGATGTCTTTGATCGCTACAGAGAAAATGCTCAACGCAAACTGGTCAGTATTTGATCAAAACAGGCTTCTGCTAGCTAACGTCGAAAAGCCAACCAGTTCTTTTCTCGTTCCAGAACATCCATTGTCCAATTGAATGTTTGAGTCCCGAACTGCTCGCTGATGCCCAAAGCCCCTCAAAGTAGAGAATCAGAAAATGAACGAAATGTGAGACCGCTTCAAGAAGGACATCTCCTCTTGTCACGAAAGCAAGACCTTTCTACCACATGTGTGCCTTCACCACATTAGTGCCTTAAGATGACTTCCCAGTAAACTGCATCTTTGCCTTCCAGACAACATTTTGCTGCCGGTTCTTCCGTCCAAGCAGACATTTTTGTATTGGAATCCTGCCAACACACAGACAAAGTTAGAATGCATTCAAACATGCTGTACACACACACACACACAACACAGTACTGTGGCACCAGGTCTTTTTCTACTATATTTGCGTTCATGTCTTAATGTCACAAGAATGTTCCAAGAAGTCGCACCGGCTATGTCACAATATCATTATGTTCACTTTGTCTCTGAGTGTATTGCAAAACGTTTATTTTGCAATGAGGCTATCTAACTGTGATAACTATTCAAGAATGCCAACAACAAAGCAAAAGATGAGCACCGCTACTTGTGAGATGCTATTAAAAGCCACCCAGCAACGTCTTGCTCGTCTGCAGCACACTTCATTTTCCTCCCTTCATGAAAAAGCCGAAGTTGGCTGACAAAAAGGTAAATGTTTAACCGTTCCTCTGAAAATGTCACCTTTATTTCGAGGTGAGGTGTATTTTATTTTCTGAATGGTTTGCTTTTCTTGTCTATTTTGTTTCTTTTATTTATCCCTTTTTTACTCAGGCATTTTGTTCAATGCTATTTCAGGGTTGTACACTTTTTTAAAAATGGTTGGTGCCGAACTGAACTACTGTGGACCTTTTTAATAAACTGACAAATCCAATTTGTGTGGTTTCTTCTTGTCCTATGGGAGAGAAATTGAGTTCAGTGATACCAGGCTGCCTCTCACTGGTCAGTCTTGGTACCACGACTGACATGGTTACGGCCGTAACGCGTATCATTGACTAATGCAGCACAAACCGTCTGAGTCCCGAAGGAAAAAACGACATTATTTTCCTCCACTTATTCATCCCAACTTTTAAAAATAGGTCACGTTGTTAAACTGTACTCGCGCTGAATACTCTTACGTTGAAAGGGCGAAAGCGGAAGTAGTCGGCTTCCCGGCACTAGTTTTGCGGAAGTTGTATTGCTGTCTCAAGTTAGCTAGACCATCTCAACTTTTCAGGCACGCAAACATGGCCAATGCTTGCATGGACGCGTTTATCCTGAAGCTGCAAGATGTGAACGCGGTCAAGTTTGGCGAGTATAAGCTGAAGAGTGGCTTGATTACGCCTATTTATATCGACCTGAGAGTGCTCGTGTCCCACCCGGCTCTCTTAAACCAGGTAAACACGTGTGCCACTCCACGCGTGCGTCAAATTGGACTACTTTCAATTTTCTTGAGCATATCTCGGATTATCCAGAACAGTTGTTATCATAATAGTTTTGCAGTTATTTTGTCCACGTTGTCGTTTTTTTTTTACCTCCACTTTAGTCACCATGTCCTTGTTTACCTTTGGCATGTGGTGTTGCTTTAACAAAATCGGGCGGATCGATCCGAAACTCGATCGCTTTGAAAGTAAAACATTTAAGATGAGACCCTATGCAGTTTTGCTCACTTCCAACTTGTTCCAACTAATGCAAAAATGATCTCCTGCTTGCATTTATCTGTTGACGTTTGCAGGTGTCAAAGCTCATGTACCAGAGAGCTCAAGATGAGAAACTCCAGTTTGATTCGATATGCGGGGTCCCCTACACGGCCTTGCCAATGGCCACCATTATCTGCTCCACGCATGAGCTGCCCATGCTCATCAGGCGCAAGGAGGCCAAGGACTATGGTAGGCGGCCCGATTTTCATGCTTGCGGACGAAAATCAAATCCAAATGTTGCGTCTCCGTTAGGAACCAAGCGGATGGTGGAGGGCTCATTTAAAGAGGGCGATACCTGCCTCATCATTGAAGACACGGTGACCAGTGGCAGTAGCATCTTGGAAACGGCTGAAGTGCTGCACAAAGAAGGGCTGAAGGTGCGGTAGGACAAAAACTGAAGGTGCGGTCGGAAAAAAAACTTGAGCTGAACCACGCTACAGGTGACAGATGCCATCGTGCTGATGGACCGCGAGCAAGGCGCGGTGGACATGCTAGCGTCCAAGGGCATCCGGCTCCACCCCATCATCTCCATGTTGAAGCTGCTCGACGTGCTCAAAGCCGCCGAACGCATCGACGCGCGCACGGCCCAGAGCGTACGCAAGTTCATCTTGGACAATAACACCTTCAAGTACGACCAAATCAAAATGTCCGTCCGTCTGGGAATTTCTCCCAATCCGTCTCATTTTACTGTCTTTGTCAGATGCAAGGAGGAGAATGGAAATGATTACCTGGCCTCAAAGAAGCAGCGTGTGGAGCAGAACTTGGAGCTGAGCTATGAAGCCAGAGCCAAACTTCCAAGTAGGCCACCGGGGGCAGCGCATCCTGCCCAGATCCGGCACGAGCGTTCAAAACATTGTTTTTGTGCCGGCCGCAGACGTTCACCCTCTGGCGTCGAAGCTTCTGACCATCATGGCGGAGAAGCGATCCAACCTTTGCGTGTCTGCGGATGTCACGAGTGGTGAGGAGCTGCTCCAGATTGCGGACACTCTGGGTCCCAAGATCTGCTTACTGAAGACCCACGTGGATATCTTGAAGGTGGTCACCAAAGCTCCCAGGAACAATTTGTACAGAGGAAGCTAACAAGACGTTTGTGGTGTTTTGGAACAGGACTACACCGAGACTTTCACCCAGAAGCTGCAGGCCGTTGCCGACAAGCGCAACTTCCTCGTCTTCGAAGATCGCAAATTCGCCGATATCGGGAATACGGTCAAGCATCAATATGAAGGTGAGAAGCGCAAAGCTGCTGAGATTTATTTTTCAAATCCCGAACAAGAAATCCTCTATGGAATTATTTGGCATTTGTCAGGTGGCTTGTATCGGATCTCGTCGTGGTCCCACATAGTGAACGCTCACACGGTGCCGGGATCGGGCGTGGTGAGCGGCCTGGCCTCTGTGGGACGGCCTCTGGGCCGAGGATGTCTTCTCATCGCGCAGATGAGCTCGCGGGGCTCCCTGGCCACTGGCGACTACACCGAAGCCACGGTAAATGTCGCTCGCTCTAAAAAAACATGTCGACAACACTTGAAATGTTGTCTTGTTTTGAAGTGGCAACCGCGATCGTGCGAGTGTCACTCAGATGTGCGTCTTGACAGGTGAAAATGGCCGAGGAGCATTCCGACTTTGTCATCGGCTTCATCTGCGGTTCCAAGCTCACAAAGCGGCCCGAGTTCATCCACATGAGCCCTGGCGTGCGGATGCAGGCTGGAGGTGTGTAATTCCATGCATGAGCCACGAAACTTGCTTCACTGGAGCCGGTGTAGTAATTACACATCAACAGAAGGTGGCGCTGTGGTTCTAAAACGATTAGATTTGTCATCCCGTTGCCAGCTGACTCGTTTTTCTTCTTCCTGCTGCACATAGGAGACTTCTTGGGCCAACAGTACACCACGCCAGAGGAGGTGATATACAACAAGAGCTCTGATGTCATCATCGTTGGACGCGGGATCCTGGAGGCCCCTGATAGGCTGCACGCCGCCGAGGCTTACAGGAAGTCGGGCTGGGAGGCGTACACGCGCAGGACGGGGACCGATCACCAATAGGAGCTCAACGCAAAGGAGATTTTTTTTTGTCAAGCCAAAGTTTAAAATAGAGATACCCGCTTCCTACATTCAACATTTTATATCTGATCTCTTTGTTTTGCGTGCTCTGACACTGCCGGAACTTTTTTGGACCGTGCTGCACTTTTTGTTTATTCCTTTGCTTTTTCAGTAGTTTCATCCATTCTGCTGGTCTTGCTTACTGGATGTACGGACTAGTTGACAGTCTTCGGAACGAACACTATCGATCTGCACAAATAATGTCTTTGTTTAATCATAATTCATGTGAGTTGTGTATTTGGAGTGTCAGTTATGTTTTGTTTTTTAAACCAGCTACATTCATTGCCGGTCCAAATATAAATTCTATTCGTATAAAATGTTGTTTGAGTCTCATTTGTTTTTCACAACCATGAATAAGTTGATTAAAATAGTGACGCTGTACATGCTGACGTGTGGAATGTATCAATGAAAAGTTTGCCTTCTGAATGACTCTTATTTGCCACATGAAAAAGCGAATCCATTGAAAATGACCCTATGATAATTCGAAAAGCAAACAAGAAGTGCAAAAGTTACTTGTCATTTTGGTGGATACGAGAATAGAAACAAAATAGAAATGTAAATAAATGTCTCCATTAATGCTGATTGACCGTTTTGTTTCGGCGCTCGGGTCGGCTCAAAGGTCACACACGTTGCCTGGCACAGAAGAGAGGGATGACTCTATTAGTGTGTTCATGTGTGTGTGTGTGTGTGTGTGTTCACTCCACCCCTCCCCCTCCCTTTGTGTCAATATTGGATCAGAATAACGCACCGTGCGACAGGTGTCTGCGCGCCCCGAGGAGCTTCTCTGCTTTTCATCCATCCATCCTGAGGGGAGGAGAGAGAGAGAGAGGGAGAGAGAGAGTAGAGGTATAAAAGCTTATACCTGATCCTGACTAGAGTTCAGTGCGCACAAAAGATGAATGAAGCCAAACAAGGGCGGGCAGGCGCTCCATCACGTTCTTCCGCTTCTGCTTTTTCAAGGTAAGTTTCATTTCTGACGCCCAATTCTTCACTTTTGTTTGTTCTGCTTCTAACTTGACTCAACGTGTCCTCCAAAAGGTCCTGCGCGGCGCGCAAAAGAGACGCCAGCTGTTAGGGAGCACCGTGCGCAATGAATGCGCAATTTGGAGCCCAAGCACATCTGCAGTCTTTTCCACGCGCGTCCGTATTTGCTTCACGTTGAGCCCCACGTACAATACCTGAAGGTGACGTTTTGTTCGTTCGGCTCGCGTTACGCAGGTACGGGTCGGCTTCTGGAGACGCAAAGTTTGCTTGACGGTTGCTTAGCCTCACTGATGTGTGTGTGCCCCCCCCCCCCCACACCCTCCATTAGAATAAACACTTTGAATCCACAAGCTGCCCAACAAGTTGCTACTGTAACCTCGGGGACAAGTTGATGGTAATTTTAATTTTTGCACCAAGTTGAATGAAACCTGTTTTATTGAGTGTGTATGCCACCCAATTTGTACACAACCCAATGTATACTTTTAAATAAACTAGAACTATGTTTTATTTTACCAAAGGTGTCTGGTTCTTTATTTTGTAGGAAGGAAGCTCATAAAAGCAGCACGGTGGTGACCTAGTGGTTAGCACGTCTGCCTCACAGGCGGGAGGTTAGGTTTGAATCTCATTTGGATGTTCCCGATGATGATATTGGATGTGAATGTGACCGCAACCAGTCCAGGATGCACCGCCACTCGCAAAAAAAGTTAGCTAGGATCGGCTGCAGCGCACCTGTGACCCTCAGGAGGATAAAGATGAATAGATGTTTAGAAAAAAAAAGAAAATAAATATTACACCACAATTTAGATGACTGTTGTCACAGTATCAAAAGCTCCCCCTCCCATCTAGAAAATGTTAGAACATGAAAAATCTAATTCAGTCCACATGGTAAATGAACATGACATGAATAGGAAACTCTCTTGTATCTGGAAAGCCAATATGAAAAAGTTGACATTTCCAAAAGCAGGGATGCTAATCTGTATAATCTCGTCCACTCTTCATGCCTTTTGGATAATCATTTTCCAGGTGGTGCATTCAGGGTGGCTGTTTTTTCCATCGCCGTCCACTTCGTACGTCATCACCCGAGGCTACGGGCGAGCGCCGCACAACTCGGGAGATGGACTTAATGGTTATGTCAATGGTTAACTAAACATTATGCACGCGCACACACACCTGCTTAGGCCATCTGTCATTTGGACTGATGCAGAATGGAGCCATGACTCGTATTGCTCTCATTTCAACCTCAAAATAGAGGGAGGCCAGAGAAGAAGTTTCCAGAGAAGAAGAGGCAAGTGGCAGCTTTTTGAACTGACTGAATCTCATACACAGTTCAGTAAATTACAAACAGCAGCAGCACGGACGAACGACCCTTTCCTTCAACCTCCAACTCCCGAATGCTTTGTGAAGATCATTTCAAACTGGCTTGTCATCAGGAAGCCCGTCTTGGTTCTTTGCCTGAGAGCTTATTTGCCTCTGTAAGTCAATATTTGTTTAAACAGAGAGGAATAGAGAGTGACACTCATCAGCGTCCTGGTTACCTGGCGCGGTTACCTTGCCGACTAGCAACCGACAGTCCTAACTGGTCCTGCCGCCACCGCCGCCGCCGCCGCCGGTGCCGGTGCCGGTGCAGGTGCTGGTGCATCCCTCCCTCCCAACAGCCAGAGTAGCTTGCAGCAATTTTGTCTCCATGTGCATGTCTGGCCACTCCCAGCAGCAAACCCAAAACAATCCTCATATTGGACATCACCGCGGCCTTATTATAAGAGCGCATCACCTTCCATGTCGGCACGTGTGCACGTGGTGTCCCTTTTTCAAGCTGCCGTTTGTACAGGGAGGGGTGTGTAGACTTTTAGCGCCACTATACGAGCTTTCCATCAGCTGCTTTACGCTTAGTGACTGTTGAATGCAGAAATACTTTTTTAAAAATCTTTTATAAAAATATTTATTATTTAAATGTATACATATTAAACATTTTAAAATTACATTATTTATTTCTTTATGTGTATTTTTTTAGTAGGCATTTTTCTTACAAGCCAATTTTGCTGATCTTTATTTTTGTTGTCTAGTTTACATTTGGTTTGGCTTCATGTGTGTTCATGTGTTCTTGTGTTCCATGTCCATGTCTCGTTTTGGTTTTTAGCTGTCCTCGTCAGCCATGTTGCCTGCGTCGACCAATCAGATCGTACCTGCCCGGCGTCTAGTCCAGGTGAGCCTTGTTCGTCTCATCAGTGCGCTCGTATTTAGTTCCTTCAGCCGGTCCCTCCGTTCATGCTCTTCTTTGTTGTCATCATGTGTTTTGATTTTTGGACTTTGTTGGTCACGTCGACTGCAATTGCCTGCTTGGCTAGTCCCAAACCTTCTGCCCTCATTTTTGGGACATTCACGCAGAGTTCAATCATTCACATCATAAAGAGAGTGAATTAAGGACCACATGTCTCGTGGATGGACAAGTCACCTCGTGAACTCTGCTCTACATTGAGTCGGCCTTTTGTCTCAGCAGCATTAAGACTCCACTGTCTGTTTCTGGACACCAGCGACATGATTACATTTGCGGAGCCTGCCAAACTGCCGCCGCTGCGCTTGACTATCTCGAAATGGTTGGTTGAGTAGCTCCCAGAGGCTATGTGTGTGTGTGTGTGTGTGTGCAAGTTGTTTCCTCTGACAGTTACTGATAATCAAGAGTCATGCAAATGCCCGAGGCTTGTTCCCTCTCTGAGTTGGCCAACTAGTAGTTTTTTGTTGTTGTTGGCAGCAGCTGCTAAATTGCACGTATGAGTTTTTGTATAAAAATGTCAAATGCAATTTTTCTGCCATTGCATTGTAGTATGAAAATCAGCCATTTCTACTAATTGATGTGACTTAAATGACCAATTCCTAACTTGATAACCTCCAAACGACAAAAGCAACACATTGTTTGTTCCAGCAGCAAAGAGACGATTAATAATGCCACCGGGTGGGTCATTGAGTGTGTCTGCGTTTGCACACTGCCCTGACATTTACATCTTGTGTGTGTGTGTGTACTGTATGTGCCTGTCAACGCAATTCAATAATGCGCATCCCATAATAATCCATATTGCGTTCTACGTCTCCTCGGGAATAATCGAGGCACAGAAAAGGTGACAAATTGTCCTCCAGCTGCTTTGCGGGACGTCCACGCTCGGATGTCATAGGGGCAGATGTCCTTCTTGCATCATCTTGACCTGGATTTGTTGCCGTGGCAACCTTCCACCTGAAGAAGGGCATTCGGTGCGGTGACACAATGTCACGTGTGTGTGTGCGTGTATGCAAACACTCCGGAGTGTGTGTGTGCAGGTGCATTCACTGACTATTCAAATAGTTGTGTTCATAGTGATCGGGGAAACAAGAGCTCGCTCGCTGTGTGAACACACACAAACGCGTCCTTGAGCACAACTCGCACAATAACATTAGTGTACCTTTTGTAATCATAACATTCAATGTGACAGGAATTTTTTCTATGTCAAGATAGAAGAGCAATATTGTAGACGGGAGTGCTTGCTTATCGCATGCAAATAGACACAGGAAAAAGTTTGTTGTGTGCATCGATACAAAGCAAAGATGGTCACCGGCTTGGTGAATTCAGTACCAGCAAAAACAGTCATACAGTCTTCATTTCTGGTCCACGCTAAAATTCGGAGGATTTGGACCATTTTTCAATGATCCGAATAATTGCTGATTAATTTGCTAATCGATTAGAGGCGCAACTTTGAGCCAATCTTCTGACTTTGTGAAAGTACCCATTGTGTGCATGTTGTGTTTGTAAATTACGGAAAGGCGAGCACAAAGGCTTCTGAGCTTTCCTTGTGTGACATCTGCGTCCACATAAGCTTCACCTGCCTCACCTTCACCTGCTCCACACGCACAAACACGTCCGACAACAATGGACGGCTTACAAAGCTGCTCGCTCAATCGCTCACACATTTTGCCAAGGCCTTGTCGACCATGACTGCAATATACATCTGACCACTAGATGTCACACTCAGCCTAGGTGCTGCCGTATAATTTCATTTCTTTCTCTTTGGATTTTTTAATTATGCGATCTCCTGATTCGTTATTTTGTGAGCAGTCTCTGATTAACTTTTGTTTTTAATACCTATAATCTGAACAATGTCAATTATTGCAGTTTCTTTTCAAGTGGTTTCCAACGGTCAAACAAAACGTTGAACAACGGAATCATACCAAATAGGCAACACGATTTGCGTCGAATAGTTTGCCTTGACAAACAAAATAATGTTGACTTGATTATAACAACGTCATATTTTCTTTGTTAATTTATCTATGCCAAAATGTGACGAAGAACAATTACACAATTTTTTTCCTCGACATTGTGCGTGTGTGTGCGTGTGTGCGTGTGTGTGCGCACCCAGAAGCCAACGCCCCCCCCCCCCCCCTTTTGTGCACCACTATGGAATTTTAGTTGAATCATCACTTAAATTCTCCAATATCGAAGCGCACTGTCATTTTTAGGTGGTACTTATGAAGTCCAAGAACCACCGCTTCAAAATCTATCTTTGTTCAACTCTGCATGCCAATTGTCACCCAGAACAATGAAACCACTAGATGGCAGAAGGTGCAAAATCAACCTGTGCATCCTCTGTTTGTGACTTGGTGGCGCACCCTTCGATCCCCCCCCATGTTATGTTTCTTGTGCTCAAAAAAGGTTAACAGCTCCTCTTCTCATCTATCTCCGGCATCCCACCTCTCTTTGTGTGTGTGTGAGAGAGAGCGAAAACCCCAGAGTGGATCAGCTCCCAGCATGCGTCTATTATCCCTTTGGCATAGTGATGACTAAGTGGCTGGTGGGCTCTGAGGACAATGGCCCCGCGAAGCCTCCACAAAGCAGGCGGCTAATGCCGCCCTTTCAGCCAGGCCGGCTGGGCTGCTGAGTGTGCAAGGCCGCCGGGTCGGTGGGCCAGGGGGGCCCGGCCCTATAAAAGCGCAAGCGAGGGTCTCTACCCCGTCATTGATTTTGCAGGATCTGCCCCACTTCATTACCGTCTGTAAGTATGTCAGTATATTCGACTAACAGCCCAGGCCAAAATGCTAATTCATGTGTTTAGCAAATGGCAAGAAAAATAATGTTTCTGATAACTCTAAAATAAAAGTGGGTGCATTCATTTTATTTGTGCGATATGATGTACTGGAATTTTCTATGACTTTAGCATTTGCATATCATAGAGCAGGATGCTACAATTATGGGTGACAAAAATTTGGGTTGGATTCATTTTTCAAGTTAGATTTTGGAAATATTTGAAAAATCAAACCTACAGTAGGTCATATACATTTTGAATGCATCCAATGGTTAATCATTGAATTCTTGATTCGCGGTTCAGAGAGTAAAGCAGCAGCAACAGGAGCCGCCATGAATACTCAGCAGTTGGAGCAGATGGGTCAGTTCAAGATCACCGTCTGGGAGGAGGAGAACTTCCAGGGCAAGCGCTGCGAGTTCATGCTTGAGTGCCAGAACATCATGGAGCGAGGCTTCAATAAGATTCGCTCCATCAAGGTCGAGAACGGACCGTAAGTACAATGCCGCGTTCCGGGGCTGCCACACTTGCAATACAAAAGTCTACACACCCCTGGTCTAACCTGAGTTCAACATTACTAAAAGATTTTGGGCACAAAATATCCAGGATTGTCCTAGAAAGCAAAAAGTAAGAAGCCTAAAAAAAATAACATTGGGTGGATTGTGAGTGGTAAATTCTGAACATGGCTACATCCCAGTTACGAGGGGCGATGCGGACATGTGCGAGCACATTTTTGAAACAACGAGAGAAAATCATTTGACCTGTCATTTTCAACAGGGGTGTGTAGACTTTGGATCCACTGTGACTAATGTCCAATTCAAAAAGGGAAACTATAAAATAGGCTAAAAATATCATTTGGATGATTATGGCTCGATGCCAATTCACCATCTCTAAAAGGTGATGTTTTTCTTTTGTGACGTGGCGGCAATTGCACGTGCGTGTTATTGCATTTCTGCTTAGCATGCATCGAGTGCGATCTGGCTGCAGCCGCAATGGCTGACTGACTTGCCCATCAGATAAGAAGAGCGCCTTCAGCTGCAGCAGAATGAAATGTTTGCTTTGCGTCGCCTTTCAGCCAAAAAGCAGCTGCGTGCCGCGTTCATTAGCGCCGTTGTCCGAGCCTAACGGCCGTCCGTCATCTCTCGCTCCGCTCGTAGCTGGGTGGGCTTCGAGTACCCTGAGTTCCAGGGGCAGCAGTTCATCCTGGAGAAGGGCGACTACCCCCGCTACGAGGCCTGGAGCGGAAACAGCAGCTACAGGACCGAGCACATCCTTTCCTTCAGGCCCATCAAGTGTGCCGTGAGTGCCCGTGGTTTTTTTTCAACGTTGGACTTTGCAAACAGGTGCCGTAGTGTCTTACTGTGAGTTCAAGCTCAAAACGGTCTCCCGCAGAACCACAGCGACAGCAAGGTGACGCTGTACGAGGGCGAGGACTTCCAGGGCCGCAAGTTTGAGATGTGCGACGACTACCCCTCCCTTCAGGCCATGGGCTGGTGCACCAAAGAGGTGCCTTCTATCAAAGTCAACTCCGGAGCGTAAGTCGTCGACCAACAAGATGCAGCTAGTCTCTCTGGTCTTTGTCGTACTTACTGAACGCTTGTGCCGGCGACAGCTGGGTGGCCTACCAGTTCCCCGGTTACCGCGGTTACCAGTACATCCTGGAGAGAGACAGACACCAAGGCGAGTACAGAAACTACAACGAGTACAGCACCCAGGCTCACACCAACCAGGTGCAGTCCATCCGCAGGATCCAGCACTAGGCTCCACCTAATGCCAAAAACTGATTGCTCTCCTCGCCCGCGACCCGGACCGAGCGCAACGGTCGGTGGACTCGGTCTTTGTGTCTCAGCGTGGCTTCCCGCGTGTGGGAATCGGAGTGCCGGCTTTGTTCACCGTGCTCGAGCGTGTTTATGGAAATGGAAAATAAAGGAAATAAAGGCTTTTCTTTAAAACCAGGCTGCTCTCATATATGCATGCATGTTTTCTTCTGCTTTTACAAACATTTCATGAATCTGTATACAATGGACAGTTCACACAGTTTAAACATTCTCACTGTATTTGAGTGAAAAAGAGAAATAAACAAGTTCAATCAAAAACACCTTCGATGTGATTCTTACTGATAACCAAAAGCTAAATACAACTGAACTGTGCTCTGGCAGTGACTATTCCATGTGCCACTAGGGGGAGCTCACGTACCAATAAGGCAAATGGACGACAAGTTTTTTTTTTTTTACTTCTTGGGTAACTTTGCCACAATGCAGACCTCAGCGTGTGTTCACAATTTGCATTTCGCTCGCTAGCATAGCCTGGTTTAGTGCCGCTATGGCAAAATTTCTATTTACTGTGTACTCCTAAAGAAATGATATTGATTCCATGCGTAACGTTCAGCTCGCTGTGCAGATAGTCAAACAATTATGAATATTTCATGTAGCTCAGTTGCTAGTGAAGCCAGAGGCTAAATGGTCATCTTTATTCCGCAGTCTGTTTTTTTTTTGTTTGTGTTCCAACTCTTTTGATTGACATGCTAATACCACAGCTATATGAGTTTTGGCAATCCGGTTTCATTTTTCGTGATATCGACCTATTGTTTTAATTCTTCAAGTTGAAAACAGAACTGGAATGATTAGCCTTTGTTTGACTATTCTAATGTTACAGACGACATTTATTTTCCAGTCACACACTTGGATCCTGGAGTGTGTTTGCCTCCACGCGCACGCGCACGCACCCCCTCCCGCGGTCCAGGACGTGCGCGTCCGCGTTACACACCCACAAGCCTGCATCAACTCCCAGCCCCACACCCAAAAAACAGGATATTTTAATAAATGTGTAACTGTGTGCACAGTGCACACCTTTGTCAAATAGGCATTCCTCCGCATGCAATGGGATTAAAGCCGCTGTGCTGTCTGTCACTCGACGAGGATTGACGCTGCTTGCATGCAGGTGCGCACGGTGGACCGCAAAGGTAAGTTCGCCAGGACGCGTAAGAGACTGGACGCTCACAAAACTCAACGGAACTGCAGCGTTAAGGCCGAGGACGGGTCAAGGCGCCATACGGTCTCGTGCTCAACTCTTGCTTCTCTGCAGCGGAGCAGAATCGCGTCTTTCCGGAGTGGAAAGCGATCACGCAGTCCAGCCTTCGAGGCTTGTTTTAAGTTGCCTGCGACGTGTACTTGGGCGCAGGCAGCTAAAGCAAGTCTGGGATGCGAGAGACATCCGTCAGCCCAACACCGGGAAAGAGAAGGTCCGAAGTGGCGGAGGAGAGCGACTCCCCCCCGCCCCCACTCGTGAGGGGCCTTCAGCGCATGTGTGAGCGGGTTTGAAGGGGAAAAAAATACTTGAGATGTTTGTACAATGTAGATGCAGAATAAATGTGTTTGCTCACCATTCAGTACTGGATAAATGATTTGCAGAACATGTCCCCCTGATTTTGCTGATGTGCGTGTTTTGCTTCCACAATAGGAAAAATAAAAACTTAAATATCACGTTGTTTTCAATTTTAATGTGATGTCATCTCGTAACGATTTTAGTTTCAAGTTGAGTTTCATGCACCAAAAGGTTTTGCGATTTTGAAAATGATCTTCAATGAACGGAATCGTTTTCATGTTAAAATGCGAGACGTTTTGACTCCAGTTCGTGATACGTTATCGAATCAAAATGTTATAATTTTCCACTTTAAACCGTGATAGAAGGCAGGCTAAAACTCTATTCTATTCACGTAAACGTGATAACGTGAACAGTTAATTGAGTTTAAAAAATATATTTGAGTGTAGGACATTTCATTTTTATTTCATTTTTTCATTCTCAGTAACAAGGAGTTATGTGGCGGATAAGTTGCATTTGTATTTTTGAAAAGGAAGTCTTATTCTGTGTTTTGAATGCTACTACATACAGTAACACAGTGAAATTGTGGTAAACCGTTCTTCAAAATGTATAAAAGGTAAATACGACTGAACTGAACCACTAGTGGTGTGTGGGCTCCCTCTAGTGACAAACAAAAGAATCTCATAAATATTCAAACAGTATATTCTAAGGATATTTTGGTTGCAATACGTTTTATAATAGTTTCTAAATGATGCAGGTACATTTTAGAACCAGTCTTATGGTTTTTGGGAATCAAATATTTGTCAATATTTGTAATTGAATGTTTTTATTGACTTGTCATTGAACACTTAGGCCTACTACCCTACTGTATTTTAATGATGCTCATCAGTATTTCAGGATTTTCAGGAAAATCTGAATTTTCTTTAACCGATCCAACCAATCAAATTATGTTAATTTTGCCCCGTACGCCTTTTTTTCCGCCCTTTTTCCTCTCAGCATAAGGTTGCAGCGTCTTTGTTGTCTGACGTTCATCCAAGCGTGTTTTTGAAGGTAAATCCTGTCCGAAGTGCAGGCTTGTCTGTTTGCAGAGAGCAAAATAGGCGGAAAATCAAGCAAGACGTGAACTGGTTTCCATGTCAAACACTTCAATTCTCCATAGAAACTCAGATCTTAACGCGGCGACTTTATTAAACTGCGATGGCAAATTGATAAGGGCCCAATTTCTATCGCCTGCTGTGCTTTTTTTCTTTTTTTCTTTTTTTTTTTATTGTGGGCACCAAGGCGGGCTGACAGAGGTAAATTGCTCTTTTAATTAAAGCAATGCAGCAGAGGAAATTGCTGTCTGAATATTGTCTCCGAGATGGGGGGCCGCTGACAGTTGCCTGGAAACTTCAATCTGTCCACTCGCGTTTATTCCAGATCACAGTTATGAGATAAAGTTTAATAAAAATCCCCCGTTTCCCCTCCGCCTGCAGCAAGCAAATGAAAGCCAAGCCTTTTTGTGCCCAAGTGAGCACAATGAGAAGAGAGTGCGGAGGAAAGCTCATGTTCAACATGTATCTCTCAGGTGCGTCGTTTTGGACACCGAAATGATTTTTTTTCCCCTTGCCCAACTACAAAAGCATTCGTGTGCGACGACGTTTTTTCATCCATTGTGCGGCGTTGCGCTTCCACAAGCGTCGCTCGCCTCCTTTTTCAATCTGCGAGCTCGTCCGCTCTTTTGTCGGAAATCGGAAATCCGTCTTCCTGGACGCGTTTCCTGGCTCCTCCGAGCCGAACCCGCCCGGACCTGCAATGCGAGACCTCACTCAGCTGCAGCTGCAGCAGCAGCAGCAGAAGCAGGATTTCACGAAGCGCTCTTTTCGCATTTTGGCTCCAATGACACGTTTTGTTCGGACACAGGCCTTCAGTAGCCACTTTGGGTTTTCTTTACATTTCGGAGCTTTTTGGAGACATTGATTGCCGCGCGCGTAAAAGGGAAAATCTGTTGATTACTCGGAGTGATTTAATTTCCCCCCCGTTTCTAATTTCAGATCCGACAGAAAATCTGTTGAAAGACAACAAAGGAGCATCGTGGGGTCCGATCAATACTGGAGCACAAAAAGGTGAGGCAAAAATACATAGGGAAAAATACAAATACTTGTCAATGTACCAAATGTCAACAGAATATATTTAGGAATCTAACATTTGTTTAATCTAGTTTTCCATGTTGTGAATTTCTGTGTTTGTCTTATATTTATTCCATTTTGTGAGATGTAGGCTACAATTTCATTATATTTACGGCTAAAGAAAAAACATATTTAATTTTCTCCAGAATTTAAGAAAATGTCTCAGAAAATAATGATCAAAGATAACGCAGAAGGGAGGCAAGAATTGCCGCGTTTAAATTCATGTTACGGTTCTTGCCATTTTATAAGACGGCAAAAAATAACTTACTTGCTTTTGGAAAAGCAGTCATAAAAAAACTATACTATGCGAATCATAATATTTTTTAAATAAAAAGATAATAATGTTTCACACATTTTAAATGATAAGATACGGTGGAATGTGTACAAAATGTTAAGCTGAGTGAAAACTATTGATAGGCTATTTCATTTGGATCATATTTCCCTTTGGAAAAAAATGTCAGAAAATGGAAACAGCAGAAATAAAAGTAAAAACGTAAAACTATCCAAATTGCATTCTGCGAATAGAAAGTCATTTTATACATTTAATGTAAAACCAAATTAAATACAAAGACTAATTTTATCAGTGAAAAAAAAATTAAATTGTTATGGCCCAAAACAAAAATTGATGAAGGACAAGAAAAGAATAAAAAGTTTGACATTTAAGATAAAATATAATTAGGCAAATCGATATTGAATTGAGAAATCCAGTATAGGAAAATGAAAAATATGCAATTAATAATACTTTTATTTCCTCCTCCTCATCAATGTTATTTGTCATCATGCATCGTTATTATTATTATTTCATAATTTATTATCATAATTACTTGAAGTCATCATCATTATTTCTATATGTCACAATTAGCATTATTATTCTTACATGAATTCCAGCTGAGTTGCTTTATTTATCATGACGCATGCGCGTGACCAATCACATTCTTCTTTTCTCGACTTTCTCCTTTCCCGCACGTGACGCGACGTGGCCGGCGTGCAGGCAGCGGGCAGATCCAGCTGTGGCAGTTCCTTCTGGAGCTGCTGTCGGACAGCAGCAACGTGTCGTGCATCGCGTGGGAGGGCACCAACGGCGAGTTCAAGCTGATCGACCCGGACGAGGTGGCGCGCCGCTGGGGCGAGCGCAAGAGCAAGCCCAACATGAACTACGACAAGCTGAGCCGGGCGCTCCGCTACTACTACGACAAGAACATCATGACCAAAGTGCACGGCAAGCGCTACGCCTACAAGTTCGACTTCCACGGCCTGGCGCAGGTGTGCCAGCCCACCTCCACCGAGCAGGCCCTCTACAAGTTCCAAGGCAACTTCTCGCCCATCCCCTTCTCGGGCATCTCCAAACTCAACCTGCACGTGGCGCCCGCCGTCGGCCCGTCGGGCTTCTCCTACTGGGCCGGCTCTCCGTCGGCCGCCCTCTACCACCATCACCACCATCACCACCACCACCCCCCGGGAACCAACCTACAGCCCCCCGGGCCTTTCGCCACCGTGTCGCCGAGCCACATCGGCTGCGTCAACGGCATCAACACGCTCAGCAACATTAATAACCATTACAACTGACTGACTGGTCGCCGTGACGTCATGCAGGTAAAGGATCGCACCTTGCAGTGGCTTCCCGGGGTGAAACGTGACGTGTGCGGCGCTCCCGTGCTTGTTTACACCCAAGCACAATCTAAAAAAAAAAATGTTTTTGACGGGGCTTTCCTGTTTGAATATGCTTGATTCACTTCAGACTTATTTTTGTGTGGTTCCAAAATTCCATTTGAAATTCCGTTTTAACAAGTCTACATGAACGCACTTCATGTTGCTCTCAAAATTCGAATCCATTTTTGTTAAGCACTGTACATTCTTGACATCATGACGCCCTTTTAGTACTTTCATTAAAAGAAAAGAAAGAAAAAAGAGCTGTGAATGGGTTGTAGATAACCACATCACCAATCGAGATTGTTTGTTTCAAATATACTGATGTGGTCTGAAAGGAAAATAAAATGTTATTTTTGTTGTTGTATCATACGTGTATGACTTGAACGTACACGGTGTATCTGAATGTAATTCAGTGACAATTAAACGCAAACGAATGACTGTGCTGAATTAGCGGGCGACTGGCGCCATCTTGCGGCGAGTACTTGACAATAAACGCCTTACCTACTTATTCGTACAGGGGTCCTCGGTTTGAAAATCGTCGTGTTTTTCCAAAAAAGGATGCCCTGTTTGTTTATTGCTGTTAAATAAGAATAACAATCGTTTTATTCTTTTATCTTTCCTCTTTTATATCTGTTGTTGTCCCTTTTTGCTTGATGATTGCCACATTTTTATTCTTCATTGCATTTTGTTTTTTATTTGTGTAAAATGTATTTTTATTTTTACTTTGTGTTCTTATTTTAATATAATTTCTGTCCTTTCAAAACCATTTCTTTTGTGCCAGATTTCCCCCCCGAAAAACTAAAAGCACATCCAAATGTCCATTTTGATTTTTCCTTTTTTTCTAACATTTATGTAATCTTTTTTTTTTTAACTACTGACAAAGCATCTTTGAGGAGCAATGTCAATGACCACCTTGCAACCAGGTGGTGGCGCTGTAGCTTCACCACCGGAGGTTCTCTTACGTAACAAGGTGTCCACAGAGCAAATATAGAGCAGCGACGCATTTGCAAATGACGGATTAACCTCAAAATGCCCGCAGTGCACGCACAAATGACACTTGCACTCAAACGATCCTACACACACATACAATATGAAATGTATCAAATGTCCAACTTTTGCCTCGTCCAGTCAAACAAAGAGACAAAGTCCATCTCGGAGGATTTGCTTGATCTTGAGTTAATAATAGCAAAGT
This sequence comes from Syngnathus acus, assembly GCF_901709675.1. Taxonomy (NCBI): domain Eukaryota; kingdom Metazoa; phylum Chordata; class Actinopteri; order Syngnathiformes; family Syngnathidae; genus Syngnathus; species Syngnathus acus. Next base: position 1,875,226 of record NC_051105.1, on the reverse strand, counting down.
GATCTTTATTGGAAGGCTCCAGCACGCATGCCGCTAATCTCACCTCAACTGTTGCTGCTAAGCAACTCTGCTCATCAGCACCCTTGCGTAACACTTGGTAGGTGTTTTTCTTGCGAGCTGCAGGAAGAAGAAGACTGTCAGCTCCCAAGACGGCGAGACGATCAACAGAAAAAAAAGTTCTACCACAAAATGAGAATGGACTCCTCATGGGAGAAAGAAAATGCTAATGAATAAGAACGCAATTGTTCTATGCCAGCGACGTTTAGTGACAAGCACAACAGTCGGCACTTGCATTAAAATCTATTATTATTATTTGCGTTTCATTAAACAGGCCCAAACTTCACATGACGTATGGAACATTGTCAATTGAGACAAGATCACCATTACATCATTAATCATACTTTTTGTGGTATTTTTGCATGTCGTTTTTCTCATGGGGAATTGGTGATTTGGATCAATGAAGGTCGGAAAAAGAATTGTCTTTGAGTGGTTTGTTCAAAGTCAGGTTGCCCTATAAATTGGTAAAAAAACAAAACAATAAACCTGTGCAACATGCTTGGATATAACTAAGCCAGACTTGATCAAAACATGAATTGAATTGACTCTATTGTGGCCTATAAACCAGTATTTTAAAGAAAAGCGGAGCAAAACACCCCTCCACTTTGCTCAAACATGGTACAACCCAGGTTATATTTGCTATAAAAGGCTTTGGTTTGGCCCGCGACCCTCAAGGGCACCAAAGAAATTGATACTTTTGCTTTGGACCAGTCAGGCCAAAAGAGTCTGCACCTCCGAGACAAAAATCTGATTTCATTGTTGGGCTGGTAAGTTCTACGTAGCCATTATTTGTACATTGCTTCCTGCAAACGGTGTCTTGAAATGATTGTGTGGATTACTGTATGCGGAACAAATTTATTGCTGGTGTAGAATGAAGAAACAGAAGCTGTTAGCAGGGCTAACCTAGCCTAGCTTAACTTGCACATTAGCACAGAGTCCTGCTTTATTGGGTTATTTGCCACAGTACAAACAGGAGCTTTTTAAAGCCATGGTGAAGTTACCAAACAAGCAAACAGTTAGCCTAGCTGCTTCTATTTCTTCTTCTACAACTACACTTCCTTTATATTTCTTGAATCTTGAATGTGTTCTGTCAGTTTGGATGCCATGCAGTTGCGCCATGCTGCCCCTCATAGGTCAGACTCGGTACTACAACAGATTTGTCTGAGATTCTTGCAAAAAATATGAGAGCATTATTTTTGCCATTGTCTTTAGTTTGTGTGATACACGTATTTAATATAATACAAAAAAATAATGGATTGACTGATAAAATCACTTCAATTGACAAATGTGTGAAGAGGTACACGTCCTGGCCTACACTGTAGCATGGATGCACAATGACTCACTTTTGACCTTGAGGCTGAAATTGTCACTTTACATTCATACGGTATTTCCATCTTTTTCTTTTTTTATATTACGTGAAAGGAAAACTAGGTCTGCATTTGTGTCTGTGTGTGTGTGAGCGCCATTCTAGAAGGCAACAGTATCGGATGCTGTGTGTCAAGTCAACACTGCCGTCAATGAGTCACTCCATCGCCCATCTGGAGATTGTGTTAATTAACTAGAACAGCACACAGAGACACCACCGAAATAGACCCACAGGAGGCAGTTTGGAAGACAGAAAAAAGGGAGAAAGCAAATTTGTACATCTGGGGCAGGCTCCAGGCTACAGAAGACACTCTTTGGTGCAATATGAAAGCGAATATCCCAAATGGGAGCAATATGGAAGCGCTCCTCTTGTCTTAACAAAATGCTGGATTGGATTTCGGCTGTTACGCAAGACGACAAGCAATGAATGAATCGGGATGCAGATTGATGCGCCGCAAGATGATTCATCTGCAAATGAGAGGAAAACAAATTTCATCATACATATACGCCTCGGAAGTTATGTCACGTATGCAAAATGAGGCAACGGACGAGGAAAAGAACTGTAAAGTGGAATAAAAAATGAAGTTGGTGAGGGAAGCCTCAGGTCACCTCCGTGCTTTCACACTGCAGTAATCGTGTTGAAGAGATTAGCGGGCAGGGTAGCAAAATAGAAATAATCCCGATGAGTGTCCGCCTACTTTGTTTACGTTTGCTAAACATATACATGAAATCGAAACGACGTCGCAATTCCCATCCCGAAACGATGAATCGTGATAGAACAAGCAGTAGTTGACCGATTCATCATCCCGCCGATTATATTGGCTGATTTGAGTCAGTTTCAAATTGTTTTTATTAATCTGGAGAATCTCCAGAGATGTTTATTGAAGCACAGGTTGCGCACTAGATCAACTTGCTTTCGGCTCTGAGCCGCTTCCACGTTGTCCGGCTCTCATTCACTTGTCGCCGTCGCTATGGAGACGCAGTAGAGGAAGAATGCAGCGAGCCAGCAGACAGACAGACAGACGGACCGTCAGACAGGGACCTGGGCTGAATGCTAATAGTGAAGGCAGCCTCTTACATAAGACTGCTGCAGAATCTGCAATGAAGTCGGTGTGTTGAGAAAAAAAAGTCTCGCAAGGGATGTATTCAACACGCATTTACATCTCGGATTCCAAAATTACACGGTGCAGAATTTCTGTGGAAGGCAAACTGTTGTTTTTGTATTTTTTTTGGTCTTGCCGTGTCCTACTTTCTCTTGCTATTTTTTTGGTTGTCGCAGTTTCCATTCTGCCCTGTAAATAGAAACCCCGGCTCCCTGTGAAAAAGTGGCTGCGAGAGAGGGGGCGGGGGAGGTTTGAGACTGCAGCAGAATGTAGCCAATCAAATGAAGGAAGCCGCCAGCCCACATGGACGAGACATCCTCATTCACACAAATCCATTCACATAGGCGACTTCAGAAAATGCTCTCACGACCAGATATTTTTTTTTCCCCGCATCAAGGCGCCATAGGTGTAAATGTGCGTGGACTCGCGACCAGTCCAGGGTGTGCACCGCCACAAAATAATGTGCGAGAGACCATCATTGAAAGGATTTATTTCACCCTGCTCACCATAAACAATGACTGCACTGACCATTGACTGTATAAACATGTAGCGAGATTGAATTGTCTAACGGATCACTAGCAGCAGCTCACTACACGGAATGAACAAATGAACACTTTCCAGTCAGGTTGGAAAACAAACTGTACAAAATTCACCGCTCCTTCATTCATAGCTGCAAGTGTAACAAATTAATGGCAAGTAATCTGGCGCCTTTTTTGGTAGATGACCATAAATTGTGTGCAAAACGTCCAAATTTTGTTCACCGTTGTGCAAAATAAATAAATTATGAATAAATAAATAAATAAATAGCAGCATTTCCGCTCCGAGCAATGGCTTCACAACACAACATCATACAAACCATGTTGAGAACTAATGTTGCAAAGTTACACTACGTGTAAACTTGCTTTCATAATCGAATTGATAATGTAGAAATGTGCAAATGACACCGCAAAGACTCATTCATTATTTACAGAAAAATAACATTCCGGTGTGTTTTTTTTTGATACGCTTGGCCCACAAATGAAATCATGTCACATATAAACAATGTAAACAATATCGTAGCAGGCAAAAGACAATGCAACGGTTGGCACGCATGAGATCGTCCAAGTATTTTCTTGGAAAACAACAAAAATACATTCATCTCAATACAGTGGTGCCTTAAGATACGACTGCCTTGACTTACGAGTTTGTGGATTTTTTTTGCGCGATTCAAGCATGAATATGCCTGATTTCATTGGCGGCAGTAAACGTCTCGACATTCAGACAGCGCTTTGAATTGACGTCGTATCTCAAGGCACCCTTGTGCATGTGTGGGGGTGGAGGGAGGTCAGCACCCTGGACAGCTCAGCCTGCATGTGCGCTTAACCGCAATCACCGCTCTTCTGCTCCTCGAGCGCTCTCTGCGCTAGAAAGCAGGCTAATTAGGAATAAAATGAGCATGTAAATGTCGTTTGTAACAAAACAAAGGCAGGACAACACCATTGATGGATGGCATGCGCGAGTTGTTGATTCTCCTGCTGTCTAAACACACACTACTGCCGCATTGCTATCTTGAGCGATATCCAGCCTTTAGAATTGGCCTTTACATTCAAAGCCGCCCTTCTGTCATTTGCTCTCGGAACGTCAGCGGTCCAGGTTGGCCTCGCTGCTGTCCCTCTGGCTTTTCAGCTCTTGAAAAACCTCGGTGAAAAAGTGCGGGTCCGCGTTGAGCTGCAGCATTTTGCCGCTGAGCCGCTCGATGATGCTCAGCGAGGTTTCCCAGAACACGTCCTTGTTGGCCTCGATCATGAAGGGCTTGAGCGGGTAGGAGATCTCGTTCCCCATGTAGGAGTAGGCGAGGTACAAGCAGGTCTGGAAGGCGCCCTGCAGCTCGGCCGCGCTGGCCACGCTCTCGTCCAGGGTGTCCTCGCACAGGAGGTAGACGAACACCACGTTAGCCGGCGTGATGAAGCCTTGGTCCTGCCAGCCTTGCAGCAGCAGAGTCCGGTCGATGTTGCGGAACCACAGGATCACCTCGCCGCTATTTAACTCCTTCAGCTTGAAGCAGCGGCGGCACACGAAGTCCCCCAAGCAGCGCAACAGCTCCCCGGTGGAAGCCTGGATCACTATCCGCCGCGGGGACACCACAACAGCCGGGCTGCTGCTGTCTTGCTTCAGCGCCGCCGCCGCCGCTGGTGGCGGCTTGCTGCTGCCGTTATTGTTGTTGTGCCCAGGCACCGTCGGGACCGGCACCGGGATGGGGGCTCGTTGCTTGCGTTCCTCGCTTTGAAGGCTTTTCCGTAGGTTGTCGCTGTTGCGCTGGGCCACCTGAGCGCACGGCGGGTTGGGGTTGGGGGTTGGGGTGACTTTCTTGGCGCTCTTCTTAGCCGAGCTGGCAACCAGCTTCTTCCACGACAGCGACACGAACATGGAAGGCCGCTTGAGGCTCTTGTCGCCCTTGTCGTCTACGTCGATCACCTTCTTGTTGGCGGGGGAGATGGAGAGCACGGTGCCCATGACTGCGGAGGAGAGCGCCGCGGAGGTGGCAAATGATTCTTCTGCTGCGGTGTGCTGCGGTGTGTGTGTGGGGGGGGGGGGGGGAACACAAACGCGTGGAAGAGTCACGACGACGTTATGGAATCCATGAAGATGTTCGATGTCGGTTCCGAAGCGATGTCTAGTCCACTTGAGAACGTTGGAGGAAGACTGCATTCGATGTGATTAGTCTGGGTCTGCACGAAGCGGCTGGCGCAGCCTCTTGATTGACGTGGCGGGCAGCCAATCAGAAGGCTTCAGACTGATCCAATCACCCAGTGGACTCTTAAGTACCATTGATGGCCTATATAGACGTGACCTGCACTCTTTTAGCTCCAGTTCTATCTTTGCCCTGAGACTCATTACCTGACTATTTGGATCTCTCTTTCCCATAATGGGATAATGATGGGGAATGGTGCATACAAACATATATTGATTAATTGTCTGTAGTAAAGAAAAATACAAAATTGCGGTTGAGATGCCGACGTTCTAAAAACTAAAGGCGCGTTTGTAGTCTTTATATTGCACTTAAAGCACTACCAATGGGTTTCAGTTAGGCTACTGTTTATATTTTGAGGTGACATTTATGGTTCTAATTTGATGCGGCAATTGGATCAAAATGGGTGCTAGTATACCGAATTGCAGCCTTTTTAGAGTAAACATTGTCTAGTCACTTCATTGAAAATGAAATTGTCATATTGTTGGGACAAAGTAGGCAAGTAGTAAGTCTCTTACATAATCCTGTCAAACTCTTGAATGGCTCTCTCCAATTAGCATTCCGTGTCGTAGTACGTCATTAATCTGACGAGCTAATTACAGGAGTGGATTCGTGTGTCAGGGAATTCCAGGGCCAATCCAATTAGCTCGGGAAGAACAGGCCCCTCGTTGCAAAGTTACGTAGGCACACACTGACTTTCCATGCACTGCATGTAAAGCGTAGTGATAAAATGGATGTTACGTTCAACATGTCCACTCTGTCACGTAAAAAAACATTTCAGAAATTGGAAATATATTTCATAAAGAGTTTGCAGTCAGCTTGCTACGTGAATCATAATGTGTTTATACAATCCACACAAAAGTCTTGATTCATGTGGCACACAAAAGTCCAAGTGGGATACAGGCTGCATTTTATTTCATTCTGACATTCTGGTCCAAAAAAGTCCAAAGTCAGAGCAGGAATTTGTCCATTTGTTTGTGTTCTTTAAGTAGTCCTCCATTTTGATATTGATAAGTTTGAAGACAGGTAGGAAAACAGCGTCACTTTCTTCACCTTTGACTTCACGTTTGCCGAAAACTGCTTTGGGTCGTATATGAATTGGATCTGCTTGACTTTGGACATGACAGAAAGGTTGTTGACTTTGTTCTTGACGTTGGCGGCAAACTGCCTCGGGTTGAACGCCTCCCACAGGCTGGATATCGAAGCGAGATCCATCACGTTGAAGCGAGCTCCCGGCGCTTTGGGTCTTCATGCAAATGCGTTTGATTTGGATTCAGGAGCTAATTTAATGAATTGTTGAACCGAGTTCTCTGAAATGGTTTTCAGGGTCTTTCTGTCAAAGCTAAGCGTGTTTGGGCCAGTCAATGACAACAAGGCTGCATAATCGGTGACATCATCTGACAAGTTGGTGACATCATTTGTAGCTCAAATACTAAACTCAGCACATTAACCGATTGAGGTGCAATTCACAAACAATTCAATCTTAGTGGACACTAGCCGCAATCAAACACCGTACAGAGACAAAATGGCAAAAGCAAAAGATGGACCATAACCGTGCCGTGCTTCCCGTTTCACTCTCGCGTTTGATTGGGCCGCCGCACATGTTCCAACATCAAACACACAAATACACCAAACCCGGGAAGAGAGACCCGACGACGCTTTCATCGCGCTCAGACAAAAGACGACAGTGGGATGTGACTGAGTGTAATGCATATTCGCAATGTGCCACTGAGATGAAGCATCAAGGTGGCCTTTTCAAACAACTAGATGGGAACAAAAAAAAAAAAAAAAGCTGGAGAGGAAGTAGCAGGCGGATGTAAGACTGTAACAAACAATTCAGGAAGCTTTGGGCAGAATAAAACAACCAATGTAGAATAATATAAGAATCATGTTAGTGTAACAGGGTGCAATGTCTCACTGCAACCAGCAGAGGTCAGTGTTTGCTACTTTATGAGCGTTTTCAAAGAAGATTTATGCAAAAAGGGCGACACAAACAAACGTTTTTGTGCATTTTACTGAGAAAACTAAACTAAACTGACAGACAAAACCAAATTGTAATCATTGATCGCAAATGTAATTGCCCAGCCATGTAAAAAAAAAAAAAAAAAAACTCATTCAACAGAACACAGCACAACCCAATTGATGGACCACAAGTAAAACACAAAATCATTTTCAACCCGAACACGATTAAAATAACGTATGCATGGAGTCATTCCAGCACATGCTGACGAGCCAGTCTTATCATCTACATGATAATGTCTGCATTATTTACGCGCACTGCTGACTGAGCTGAATAGAAATGGGAAGAAGACCTTTTTAGCTGTGGTGAGCAAATATCCGCTCCGCATGACCTCCTGGAGGCTTTGTAGCATCTTCCACGTTCTGCTTTCCATGCAGCAAGTCTGCCTCACGGTGGCGATTCATTGCCACTGACTTACGGATCAAGGTCCTATTCTGGCAGTCCTGTCCTGTTCCAGCTTCACTGTTAAAATTAGAACAAGTGGTGATAAGCGTTGAAAAGCTTTGGTGCGCTTATCTGCAGCCACCCGAAGGCATATGGACACACTCAAGCCGATACAAGTATGTGCTTGTATAAATTTATTAATCTAAATCCAATTCATGCCTCAAAACGCAGCGCTCCCGCTCTGATTTTGTCTCATACCCCATCTTCGGTCTGTAATTTTCATCTTATAATATATAAATGAACAGTCTTTCCTGTTACTACCACTAGAGGACGCTATTGTCTTCATGTTGAAGCGCTTACGCCTTTCCATTCATACTGTAAATACTGGCCTGAGAGCTCTCAGCACAAAATATTGAAGTAGGTTGAGTTTTAAAACTATTCTTTAAAAACCTACAAGTTTCTAAACGCTTAAAGTTGAAAGTATTGAGTCTGGGGATGACTGAATGAATTCTTGCCCATTTCTAGAAGAGAATTTGATAGAGCCTGCCAATTTCTGGAAAATAATGGGCAAATAATACCCCAATTGGGTCTAAAAGGTCACTTATGACTGAAACCTTCTTTAGTGTCTTACTGTCAACATCTCAATTCCCCCAACATAAAGGCCACAGTAGATCATCCCAAAGTTCACACACAGGCTGCGATGCAACGTGTTTACACTGTCGGGAGTTTCCTGCTCCACAGGAACTGGACCGTCAAGTCTTTGATGCGCCGTAGGAGCTACCGAGAGAAAAGATTCAAGTCATGACGCTAAGCGGCTCCTCGCTAGGATCATGCAATATGCACAGCAGATGTTTCATGTTTTGCTCTCGTCTTATGATGGGATCTTTTCTTCTGAAGGGTTGTATTTTTCCCAAAATAATTCCATCTACATTTAATAGCTGCTTGAAAACCGTTATTTGTTATTACAGACAAATATAGTTTCAATTCTATCCATTATTGGTGCGATAAAATGAGACTTGCTTTGGCCAGGACTGTATCTCCAAATGTCTGCCTTGGGCCTGGTGCCCCCCCTCCTCCTGCCCCCACTTTGTGTCTCCAAGCCGGAAGACATGACAGCAAGCCCAGCACGCTCGCATGTGCCCCAGCAGAGTGCTCACCCAGCGCCCGAGAAGGCAGCCAAGGAAAACAAATCAAAGCAACCAAAAGACTCTATTACTGGAATGCGGCTTTGCTACGCCCACACTGGGCTTCAACAGGTGCGGAGAATATGTGCTGGACACTTTTCATTAGGGAGATTAGGAGCTCTTTTCCAAGTCCCAGTGCAAATTGGAACACGGCAGGGAAAAGGAAAACGCAGCTCCGGAAAAAGCTACCGTTTGGTCAAGCGTTAAAAGGATCCTCAAAAATAGAAAAGGAAACATGTCAATTCCTCCCAAAAGAAAATTCAAGATGTTATAAAGAAAATAAATAGAAAATCCACCCAATAAATAAATAAATAGATAAATAGATAAATAGATAAATAAATTAAATAAATGTGTAATCATAATGTAAGCATTACTTAACAAGCTCAAATGAACTTTCTAATCAATTTCCAAGCTCGTTCTCATCTGCACTCAGCTAGCACGTTGCAACCCAAAGCAAATGTGTGAAAGGCGGCCCACGCTAAGCACGACGTCACAATAGAAAACATCTCATTTCGAGTCTTCCACAACAAGCGGCTGCTCATGCGGCTGTTGTGTTTGCAGCGCCACCCCCGAGGTGGACTTCAAGCCCGCGGCGGAGGCCGGCCGCTATCGTTCCCCCCCCTAGCTTGATGTGGTTTGGGAGGACATGACTGGGCCGAGCGGGGCCCCCGAGTGATCAGTCGCGCGGGAACATCTGAAAACCATCGGGCCACAATTAAAGAGCTCGAGAAACGATCACGACCAAACACGGGCTGTTTCCACGGTATCAAGTCAAACATTTGCATGCGTGTCATGTGTGTGCGTCTCTGCGCCATGTGTGCGACTTGCGGTTGGGTGCCACAATCGCTCGCAGTTGCTGTTGCGCCGCTTTCCCGGCTTGACCGAGCACTTCCACATGTTTTCTCGCCACCTAAATGAGAGCTAACCAAACAAATAGGACGTCAAAAAAGCAGCGGTGGGCCTAGCCAAGGACAAATACTTGAACTGAAATTGATTTGGAGTGTTTTGACGTTTCATATCCGTCAACTTTCCCAATATGATGTCATTTATTTGAATTTATTTCCTTTGACCAAGAATAATGTATTTTAACATAACCAAATTAAATGCAATTGAAATTGAAGTTAATTTATGCGTGGGCATTGTGCTGCTCCCTCTGATGTCCCTCTCGGCCACTAGGAGGCAGTATAAGATAGGAAAGACTGAAGCCTTATCACACTTCAAAGTCAAGCGAGTTGACTTCCATCTTCAAATATAATCAAATGAAGGCAGGACATGAGGCATGGATGTTCTTTTGCTTCTCTCTCTTGCCTCGTAAACGGACGGACGGACGGACGCACGCACGCACGGCGGGGCCTGGACGCCCGGCACGGTGCCCGAGCGGCGCGCTTTGCTGTGGTCTGAGCGGTCGAGGCTATTTCACAAAAACCCTTGCCGTTGGCTCAAGACAAGAGCTGTAACTTCCCATGACCCTCGGCTTTCATGGGTCACATTTGTCCTCCAGTGACCCCAAACAACGTTTTTTCTGTTGTTATTGTTTCTGATCTTGTCGTCTAAATGAGCAAAGGAGCCACTGACATGATAATATCGGGCCACGTCAAGGCTAATGATCATGCTGGCCGTACTGTTAGCCTACCACGGCTAGCCGCAAATCCATCCAGTTATTCGATGATATCATCGATTTGGAAAAAAATGGCAAGCCTCAACATCAGATAAGATTGAAACGTAAGCGAAGGCGGCAAATTGATAGCTTCAGACCGATTGGCGTATTTGCGTGTTTGTCGTTCTTTGTCATTTGTAACGCAACACCGACAATCTCTTGAAAGGTCACGCGAGGTTTTCTACATTTCAAGCGTTTGCCTTCTAATTTTGGGCTTTCATTTTGTCTTCTTTCTTCTCATGAAGTCTTTGTCCCTTGTGTCGTTTTTGACCCAAAATGAAAGAAACTTGAAAACATGTATGGCGTTTGTGTGGCACCCTTCGATGACATCTCCAATGTTTTGCTGCTGGAGGCAGACAGTCGCTTCCCCCGGCCAGCGCTCACGGACAAAAACAACATGAACCGCATGGCCAGGCGGAGCGAGCCTTGGCTCCTAACACACTGGACTTACGGTAACATCGTCATCATCATCATCAGCAGCAGCAGCTTCTAAAAAGCTGCCCACTGTGTGTGGCTGCAGATGACTTGACAACAAACAACAGTGACAAAAATGATCTAATCGTCAGTAATATGATTCATTCTTCACAGAGGATAAAGAATATATGCCTGTTAGTGTGGTTATGTACTACAATTACCCACACCGCCAGATGGATGCTACTTGTTAGCCTGTCTTTGGTATTTCCCGTTATGTGTTAGCATTAGGCTAGCACACTTAAAGACCTGTTGCTTTTTGATTATTATTTTACTCTATATTTATATAACATCGTTTTATAGTTGATCTTTTGAGATTAGATACAAACTAGTAATGCAAGTGAGTGGTTGACATTTTGTTCCTCTTTAAGTCTTTGACCTGGGTGACTTTAACCAAGCAAAGAAAAGCAATCGTCCGGGTTCTTGTGATCAAACACGCAGTCCAAACATTCGAGAGTAGATTGAAGTAATTGGCGCTAAAATGACGCCATTGGAGGATAATCCCTGAGATGATGTTCAATGAAAAGAGTAAGTGTGAAGGCCTTTTTAGGGCATCGAATAGCGTCCGTCGAAGCACGCGCGCTCACGGGCTAGCGGTGAGGTCGCGCGCGGGTTAACGCGCTGATGTGCATTCTTGCTTTCTTTTTCAGCCCCAAATTGTTCGTCAAAAGAATGGATTTGACGGAATTCGAATCCAAAGGTTATTTCCCAAATTGATGCGCACCTCTCGCCAACAGAGGGCGCTATTTCCTACAAGCCTCTTTTTTTGAAAGCCCGACTGGCTTCAACACCTGCTCTCCAGATGTGTTCTCCCACAAGAGGAGAACTTGAGCTCAATTTTCAAACTTTGCGGTGTCCCTTTCAGTCTCTCTCTCTTTCTGTCACATTCACTCTCTCTCTCCTTCTTCCTCAGCTCATTTGTAGTAAAAGTAAATACTACGGGATGAGTTTGTACAGTGTGTTTAGGCAGCTAACCGTAGTTCACTGTGATCATTTAAAGCCCCATGCGGCAACACAAACTTTTTGCTGCATGTTCAACCATGTATCTTATTATTTATTGATATTTGATTCTAGAAGCAACTATTCTCTTGATTGATTATTTCAGTAAAAAAAAAAGAAAATTCAGTAATTTATTTTCAGTAATAATTATTTTTTTAGATCCAGCTCATCTTTGACCCTAGTGAAAAAAAAAACTGGAAATGTTGACTATGGGACATTTTAGCCTGCATCGGCCTCAGTAGCACAAGCAAGGTCCATAAATGAAGAAAGAGTTGGACCCCGTGAAAAACGTTTGGGATGACCCAATGACCATCAAAACTGCCACCGTCACACTCCCCAAATCTTGTCCAAACGCTCTGCTTGAGTGACACACTGCTGTGAAGTCAGAATTTTCATTAAGCGCCGCTCCTGAGAAACCACAATTACTCTAAAGTGATGGGATAACTCTTTAATAACACACTTGTACAATGTCATCCTTTTGAGTTGCGCAATTTTACTCAACCGCTTGCCACGCCAGTAAGCCGTCTGCATTCCAATCTAACTGCGGCTTGTTTACATGATGCGTTTTTGAAAGTGCATCAAATGTATTTATACCCTGCCACTTATTGTCACAAATCCACAAACAAATATTTTTGTATCTTTGAATAAGAAAAATAGCCCTCGAATGGATACGATCGTATTTCCTACAACCATACACAAATGTAAACGAATGCAAAGCGAATAACGAGAATAACAAATACTTTGTTTTATATTGTCAGCTCTCCTAACTTGACCTCCGAAATGATTGACCTTTTTATCTGCTCTAAATCGTACGAAAGTAATATTGCAGAAAACATGAAGGAACCTCCTGACGTCACCCGTCGCCTCCTCTCCTTCGAGTTCATTACAGACTATTGACCAAAAGGCAATTCCGCCCCCCCCCCCCCCCCCCTTAAATGTGTTTATACACTTCCTCACCAAAGTGTTCCGTAACTGAAATATATAATTTGTATGTTTTTGCCGCAGAGAGAAGAAAAGGTGGGAGTGCCTAGGCACAAGTGTTTTATGGGCCGTGTAATGGCCGGGAGAAAACTAAAGGCTTTGGCTAAAGGTAACAATGAAGTGATCCGTCGGTCGGCCGAGTGTCCTGTGATTTTAGGTTGTGAGGTCTTCGTCCTTTGCCCTCGGTGCAATTATCCCCCCCCCCTTCCCGTGTTTGTAATAAGCATGCAGCCTTGCCTTTGAAGACACGTCCACTAATCCCGTAAGCCTGCCAGGGAAACGGAGGCCAGGCGGATGCGTGGCGAGGCGAGGCAAAGACCAGCAGACGGGCGGCGACAATGCAAAACCATTTGAGCCGGAAGACTTTTCTTTTCATTAGCATCAGTACAAAGTGGTTTGCAAATGGTGAGGAGAAACAACTAAAGGGGAAAAGGCAGGTCTTTAATATTTGTCAGCAGAGGGAAGCCACAGGGAGGGTGTTTCCTCTGGCCCCGAGGCCAGAGCTGTGGTGACCGCTGAGCCCGCCCGCCTGCCTGCCTGCTGGGGCCGTCTGCGAGTGACGATGTTTGATCCCGGTAGCCTGGGATCCCTGGAAAAGCTGCGCACTATTTGCCGAGGTTGGTTGACTTTTGGAAGCCGAACAATCGAGCGGCCAGAAGTTTGGCGGCCGCCGCGCGCAGCTGCTCCGGAGCGAACCGCCGCGAGAGCCGCTGCAGGCATGGCCGGGGGGGGATGGCCGCGGAACTGCGTGGAGAACCGCGACATGTGCTCTCGCCACAATTTACAGAGCTGCGTGTTGTGAAATCCATATCAGATAGTAAGTTATTTTGGAAACAGTACATGCAGGGTGTGAACTCTTCCAGGACCAGTTAAGTCATGAAGTGCCTGTAAAACTGTTGCACATGCGCTTGCGTAGCATCTCGTAAAAAAAAAAAAGAAGTACTCGAGTTGAAATGCAAAAGAAACTAATTTAGTTAAATATTCCACATCTCAAGGGTTCAGGTTAAAGTTAAGAAACTAACCCTAACCATCTAGTTTCATGTAACCAAACTCTGCTAGCATAGCATAGGATAACGCTGTCATGGGCTAACGTCTGTCAGTCCAACTCCCTCAGACATGTCTACTATTTGGCGACATTAAAAACAAATCCATCCGTGTTTTTACGATTGTACGGGAATTCCTGACCTCAGTTGGCATGTCCACGTACACAAAGAAACATATAGTCACCGTTCCCACAAGGAACGCTAGTGATAGCGGTGCAGCGTTTTGGGTCAAGCTAGCAGCTGCTTCTCGTATCTGAAGCAAAAGTTCCCATAACATCCCGAGTTCGTAATGATCGTGATAGCAGCTCGGACCCACATTGCGCTCGCTGGTGATTCCCAGACATTGTTGATGATGCCTGGAGCCCGGTGCGTCCGTCAACATGGGCAAAGGCCCCCACATTGGGGTCTCCCACCCTGCCCGTTAACACGCAAAGGCAAGCGGGATGAACAAACTCAAATATGCTTGGCTCGATACACACGCGCACGCACACACACATGCAAACAGTTGCATACTTGGGCTGACCATAAGCATATGCAATCAACCCAGTAATGCTTTTTTAACGACGACATTTCGTTGCTTGATCTTGGTTGATGTTCTCGTGGTTGTGGTTCATCTTCGCAACATATGCAATGTTTTAAAAAAAAAAAAATGCAGAAAGAATGTCATGCATTTGACTCAAAATATCTTTCGGGAGCCGTGTGAACTTTGCATTGAGCTCAGTTAGCTTGGTTTGGTGTTCATCAAGCTAGATGATATCAGCACATTGTTCTGTTTTGAAGCCAATTGGAGAATATTTTCTCATTTGTGACGCTAGATAACGTCCTTGAAGTCCGACCTCTTCTCAAATCAGGTCTGCAGATGCAGAATGGGAGAGAACTCAACGATCATATTGGATTGAGAATTTTACGTTTTTGCGTTAACACCAGAACAATAATAATTCCTTTAAACGGATGAAAACTTTATGAATCACTTTTGAAACAATTTGGCGAAATCCAGTTGGTGTTCGAGCCATTTGAAAGCCTCGAGTTATTTTCTAAAGAATGATGATGACCCGCTTTGACCTCACAAGGGGTCAAACCTACTTGAGCGCTCCTAAACTCTGAGCTGCTATTCTTTAGCCCTCCGTAATTTGAGCAATAAATGACCCGATGATTGTGAGAGGGTGTTAATTGGCGCGTTATGTGGCCAATAACATCCAGCTGAGTAACCGTGCAACCACCGTATGACGGACACAAATACTAAATAAAATTAAAAAATTTTTAGTACTAAGGAATATTTTCATTGTCGTAAAATATTATTTATTATTGTTTTTTTTAAATCTTATTTTATATACCTTTCTACGTAGGCCTTTGATATTTCCCGGTCCCGATTGCTTAAAACGAAACGTTGAGGAACGTTGCTGAGAACCCGTTGACCACCCAGATATTGTTGCAGCCATTTGTTACCTTAACAAAAAGGGGCAATATTGAGTCAAGATCTCAAACAACATCTTCAGGTCAATTTGTCAGCTCTGTGACTGAGTGTGTCAACTTTCCTGTGAGAAATCACCCCCTCCCCTTCCATCTGGGTACAATTGTGTCATTATGTCTGCTAAATAGTCCAAATGAACGTCTCCGAACCTGGAACGGTCATCTTCCCTTTCGACGACCGGAAGTAGGCCCTCGTTTGACCTTTGACCTCTCTTTAGCCCAACAAGGATGACTCAACGCAAACACCCCGCAGACTTTTACCGTAAGTCCAGGCGCTTGTTCCAGTAAACGTTGATATCGAGTGAAAGGCTTTGCAAACATCAACAGCTGCGGGGAGTTTCCAAGAAAGACCAAAAAAAAGACAAAACAACCTGGACTAGATTATAAATAAGCAATTGTGATACCTAACACCTCGAGTGAATCAGAAGTTGAGCAATTTTGGCTTCCGTTCCACCGCCGGTTTCAAAATAATTCTCAGTATGGGATATGTTGACGAGATCTTTCTACTTTTTTTTTTTTTAAATCCGAGTGGATAAGTTGCGAAGATGGTCTTGGCCATTGAACTAATAATTTGCCGGGAGTCCTCAAAGTCCACATTGATTTGATGGCAGTAGGCCTCACCCTATCATTTAGCGTCAGGCGGGCGTTTCTTCATCAAAGTTGATGCGCCGAGCACATTAAGAGCATCTTGAAGGGCCAGAAAATAGAAGCACGCTGGCACACGTTGAACTTTTGCTGAGAAATGACGGACGCGTCGAGTTCTGTTGAGTCGGCTCAGTTTTGCAGTCCAGCACAATTTTTTTTTTTTTAAAGAAAGGTGTGGGCTGACATCACCTTTAGCTCATCTTTATTTCTTTATTATTCCATGCCTTTCACTCCAATTGAACCTTTTCGACTTTGTCATTTTTAGCTCTCTTCCCCCATGCAGAGAATTAATTGACGTTTTTTACTCCAATTTTTCTTGCCCGTGCCACAAGCGATTCCCGGCAAAAGCAAATATTGCTGGGCTAACGACCCGGTGCTGCCAGAGAGACATCAGAGGGACTTAGTCTGGATTTTAGTTCTAGAGGTGGGAACCACAAGGCAAACCTCTGCGGGTGCCGCATCCATCATCCTCGCGTTACGGCGATGGGAAGAGATTTCTGACCTCAGCGGCAGATGTGCCTGCTGGCCTCCCGTCATCGCACATTTGCAATCCTGACTTTAATTTCTCGTCCGTGCGTCTGAGCATGGTGGACAAGTGCGACGTAAACAGTGACAAGTCGTGTAAGACATAAGGTGAAATGAAGCTGTAAAAATTGGATTGTTTATGTACTTGCCGAAATTAAAAAAAATATATATATTTTTTAGATAATTATAAAATTTCACAGAGGTGGGGAGATTAGCCAAAAGTTACTTTAGAATACAATGACTCAAGTAGAAAGAAAATAAATTTAAATAGGGGAAAAAACAGAAGGTGAGCCTTAGAATATTGTGCCTCACCTGACTGCCATGTTTATAAATTTATCATGTACCACGTTGACATTTTCTCTTCAATATTATTTACGAATAGTCGGGTTCCTCAGTCAGGGGGCTCATTTTCAAGTTCAAGAACGTTGCTACAAAATCAATTTGGTGCAATGTTCGCACTGATTTAAAAGCATTTTGGACATCCAGCTCTGTCATGTTCCCCTTTTCGCTGTTTGCTTTCCCCACCGTACGTCCGCCACTGTCGCTACCTCGCTGGTCTCGGCCCGGCCGGGCTCTTTCTCACGCCTCGGCTGGAAAGTCCCCAAAGCGAAGGAGCAGCACCGGGAGCCTCGGCAGTGTTTGGGTCACACTGGTGAGGGGAAGGCACGCTACTGGCAGCTGGCCGACCACATGAGAGGACTTTTCCCCCCCCAGTGTGTGTTCACTTGTGTGCGTGTGTGTGTGTGTGCACAATAATAAGTGCCCTGCTGCCTGGGAGCCGCAAAGCGGCAGCTGCACCGGCGCGTAGATTAGAGGCTTGCGCTGCGCTGGATGGCCCAAGCGAGCGGTTAGATGGATGGATGGATGGATGGATGGATGGATGGATGGATGGATGGATGGATGGATGGATGGATGGATGGATGGATGGATGGATGGATGGATGGATGGATGGAGGAATCAACAGATGGACGGATGGGTGGATGGAGAGGGGCGATGGACCACTCTGGGCCCTTGATGTCAAACATTTCAATACACCTGCCAAGTTGCAGAAGAACACAAAGTTTGAGCGGACAACATTCACACAATCCGTCCATCCAAAATATCGCGCTCAGGCCGGAACAACGTTTTTCTTGGAAGGCGTCACGCTTAGGAATGACTGCTATGATGCCATCTCATCGCCGTCATTTCACAGCAGAGCTGGAGAGTCATTTTGGAGCCATTAACATATGTTATTTTTATTTCAAGGCACTTTTCGGCAACACGGGTGACAAGGTATGATTACTCGTCACTTTTCCACTCAAGCGCACAAACTGTAATTACTGTCCATCACCAAAACTGTGAAAGTCAGACTTGGAAATGATCCTTATGGGGGTAATTACGCTCGTTGGCATTTGTTCAAACAGATTACCTTTCCCACCTTGGGGGACTATTTAACTTCCTTTGTCTTTTTATTCTTTGTCTTTCAGAAGCCGTACTTGTGATTTATTTAGTCAAATCACAGCGCGGTTAAAGGAAGCCAAGTTGCTCTCGGATGCGCTCAAACCACATTAAAGTGAGACTCGCTTGCCATGTCGGCAAGATGTTGATGCCGAGTGACTTTGTAAAACGCATCGTGCGGGAGCTGCCTGTCATCGCGTTTGTTTTCGGTTCAAGGTACCAAATCGTCCTGCTTTGTGTGTCATTTCACCAAAAAAAAATATATATATAAAATCTAATTTATTGACAATAGGTCATTATTAGAATGAATGAAAGCATTTTTGTCATTGGACGTCCGTTTAATGCAGGGACGATGATGTCATTGACCTCCCTCTCACAGAAATGCAGCCGGTCGATGGAACCCGACGACCCGGTCGCACGACATCATCATCACTTTCATTTTCGACTGAAGAAGCACACCCGACGTGATGCCAACATAAAAGTAGAAAAGGAAAGTCCGTGCGTTCAAAATGGACTTGACTTCCACATTGACTCAACATGACGCTGCGTGGCCCTTCGTCGACCGTTCCGATACTTTCCGTGGCCCCTTTCGGGAAAAAGAATCGTCCGCCCCCGCTGTAGGCCCCGCGGCTTCGCGGGAGAGGAGGAAAGGAAAGGAGGCAAGTATGCAAGGAATGAAGCGTAAGCTCGGGATGGCAGGTCTGTGCAGGGACAGCGTCAGCAATGAACTGGGGGTAAGCGAGCCAAAATGGCCCGGAGGCATATCTGCGCAACGTCTCCCTCCGCTTCTGCTCAAAGAACTTGCTACTGATTAAATTGGAGCTAATCGACTGGCTCGTTCGCACACCCAAGATGCTTTGCTCCTGTCAGCAAAAATCATCTCAAAATCGTTCATTTCAAACGCTTTGTGCCGAAAATCAAATCCCGTCGTGTTGCGCTTCATGACTCGGCAGAATTTAGTCATCGCAGCTGCGAAGGAACACACGTACGACATCTCTCCGGTGGGCAACATAGGTGGGACTGACGTCATAATTCTTTAACGTTGCACTTATTTGGAACAGTTCCTATTCTTTAGTCAAGCCAAGTTAATGGACTGGTCCAAATCATAAAAAGTCCAGGCCGTATCCTCGTGCAACAACTCCCCCAAGAGCAACTAAAATAGAAAAAAAGTGACAACATTAGCAACGTGTACGGCCTTTTGCTTCCATCGGTCGAGACTGACAAAGAAGAAAAAACTTGTAATAGTACAAAACAATAATGGCCGTAATTATCATAATGACAGTGTCGGCGGTGGAGGCGTTTGGGTGACTCCGGAAAGCCGCTGAAAGAAAGATAACAGTACAAATCACGGCCGCCCCGTCGAATTTATGATCCCATGATGGAAATTTAATGAACTGTCAAGTATCAGCTGACAAATCTTGTTTCATGACTCCGTGATTCTGCTGACAGAGGGCGAGGAAAATGAGGGCAGCCTCACTATTGTTGCTTCGGGAAATATGTGTGCGTGCGTGCATGTAGACCGCATCACATACCAAAGAAATTTGCATGCATGTACGTACAGTACGCATTTTTTGGGAGTAGTGTCATAATCCGAACATTGCTTCAATGGACAAGGTCAAATGGAGTTTGATGAAACGATTCTCAATCCCATTCGATCCCAAGTAAAATTCAAGCCGGTATCGGCGACACCGAATAGTTGTCGATACTTTGTGAAAATGTGCCAAATCATGGCTGCTGGTAATTATTACACCGAGATGAACTCAAGGAACTTCTTGTTGTTAATTTCTTTGTGGCCATATTTCAATTTGAACACCTCCAGTGGCGACGTTCACCTCACATCACCTCGACATAATAGTCTGACATTCTGGCTTGCGGTTAGCCCCGAGGTGTTTCACAAACTTCGTTGTGTTGGCACAACTTCTTATTGTGTTTCCACAAACATCATGTGATGAGCTGCCGTGATGTCAATGAGCCAGCCGGAGATAGAATAACCGACTGAACGCCGTTGTGTGTTACACGCGAGAAAAAATAGTTCCCACCAACTGCGCCTGAATCTGGCCTGAAATGCATTTTGCAAAGCGTCACAAAACTCAATGTTGGCCTCATTTGTGGCAATTTGAAGGATTTTGTGCTTGAATTGACCAATCCCCCCAAAACTTTATTAGTTCTAAATTAAGTGACATTTTTCAATCTCCCCCCAAAACTTTATTCGTTCTAAATTGAATGACATTTTTCAACCCCCCCCCAAACTTTATTAGTCTAAATTAGTGACATTTTTCAATTCCCCCAAAACTTTATTCGTTCTGAATTGAGTGACATTTTTCAACCCCCCAAAACTTCATTAGTTCTAAATTGAGTGACATTTTTCAATCCCCTCCCAAAACTTTATTCGTTCTAAAGTGAATGACATTTTTCAACCCATCCCGCCAAAACTTTATTATTTCTAGAGTGAGTGACAGTGTGATGTTCCAACTCGTTAATGAGACTTTAATGTATTTAGAAAAAGCAGTTCCAATGCCCAAATTCGTCACGTCCTTTACGTTCCGTGGACAAGCAAAACTTCTTGGACAGCGCGCAGCCGGCCGGCCGGCCAGGGATTTCTTAGCCCTCTTCCATTTATAGCTTTGACCTACATCGATCAATATTTTACAAAAGCATTTTCTCGACATCGCCGCCCCCCCCCCATCCCTCCGCTAGGCTTCGTAAAAGTAGAACTCGGATCCGGTGGAGCAAATGTCGTCTTGGGTCAAGCAGAACATGTTGCAAATGGTGTTAAAAGCATGTTCTTGTTGGCCTCCCTCGCTCAATAATGAATAAGAGAAGTCGCAGAAAAAAAGAAAACGATCCCCGTTTCCTTTTCGATCCTTCCCAGGCGGGAGAGCCCATGAATTAGTAACGCAGATCAAACTGTAGCGTTAGCGCAGATCAAGTATTTGTAAAGAAGCTGAAAGCGCTACGAGAGCGGCCCGCTGAGATCATGCGGATCTGCGTGGCGTGTTCGCGCTCTTCCAATTTTAATGAAGCGACTCGACAACACCGATGAATTAGTCAACGGCGCACGCCGACTATCTTTAGACACAGGTCTCAGCGGCGAGTTTCGACAAGCCGCGACAATGTTTCAAATACACGACTCGCCACCTCCAAAAAGTCTTCGGTGGACAAGCTGTGGAAAATGGAAAGCGCTTGGAGACGAGTTGCACGCGAGCTTGCAATTTAAGAATCCACTTGCTGACAACCTGTTTGACGGCACGCAAAGTTATTTTGGGGAAATGTGTCAATAAATACGTAAATCACATATTTCTGGTCAAGTAAAGAAAGAAAACTTTTTCTTTTTCCACGCAGACTGACGAGTTCATACCAAGGGATTACGAAATCTCATTCACCGTCATATTGTTGTTTTAGCTCAAGCCGAGAGTTTCTCTGCTCAAATAAAGTGGCATCCAAGAATCGGGTCCTGTTCCAAATCATTGTAAAAGGAAAGACGGGTTGTTTTACAAACAATCACGCACACCTTGGCACTCACATCAACTATTCAACAAGATGAGATGAGGAGCGCGTGATCAAACTTTGATGGCGCTGAAAGATGCACGACGCATGCATGCTACACTCGATGTACAGATGGCAAAAAGCGGCAAAAAGAGAAAGCTGACTCTCCACACACCATTTTTGGATAAGAATAGAATCGCCTGACTTGAACACTTTTTTTTTTTTTAGCTGTTTGCTTTGAAAGCGTATCTGGAGAATTGTTACACTTGATTCGGTGACTTCGTGGCTTCCCTGGAGGCGCGCGGGAGATATAAATGAGTCAGGGAGGCTCAACAGGATTCCTCTCTGCACGCAAGCAGCAACTAGTACAAGCCAGTTGACCACGTCGTCATGCTAGCTGAGCCCCGACTCCAAAAAAAAAAAAAGTGCAATGTAGGTCGCATTGGAATTGATTTTTTGACTTTCAAAAGTAAATGAGCGGCGAAGAAAGAATTGAAGTGAGCTTTGTCGACAGCAGATTTGACATTTATTAAGTCAGAGAGGCACTACGTAGATACACAAAAGTACGTTCCCGGAGCAGGAGGGAAACAAGCAAGGATGAACCTGTGTCAAAAAGAAACCATTTCATATTTCTATGTACACACTCAAATGAAAAAAGTAGGAAAATAAAAATATTTCTATCTTAAATACTTCATGGACAAAACTTTACATAGCATACATAGGAAGGAAGATTTGTGGACGCTTTTTTTTTTTTTTTGGGTCACAGTAGGAAAAAACAGTGAAATGGATAACGGCCGGATCGGAATAGAATGCGTAAAGTGAAAGCTACTAAACACAAGTGAACGTGTCAAAAGCACTTTTTGTGACGTGAACGGGATATTTGTGAATGTGACAAAGAAATCTCTTGCATCCTTTTGGCGTCATTCCATCCTCATTTTCTTTTTTTTTTTTTTTACCAGGACAATCTTTATTGTTTTACAAATATTAACTTAATAACTTAGGTAACACACACAAACTGTACATTTCGGACAACACAAATAGTTCTCCCAGAGTCCTCTCGGATCGAGCCGTGCTTGTGCAAAAGCCAACGCAAGTAAGAAAGATTCCTGATTTGTTTTCGACACGGGCACAAAGCGTGACTGGGAAACACGAAATATCCACAGGTGCGCTTACGAGCGTCGCTACTAAGACAAAAGGCTATTTTTAACGTGTCGATGCGGTGACGAGCCTTTATTTACAACGTCGCTTTTGGTAATGCTGGAAATAATTTTCCCGGATCTAACGTGGCATGACAAAACGGCAAAGCGTGACTAGCGCAGGATAGCGCTGCGGCTAATTAGCCCCGCTTTGATTTCGCCATCCTCAATTAAAAGAGCAGGAAATGCAGGTTCCAGTTGTTTGGCTCTGATAGCAGCAGCAATCAGATTATCAGATCTGGCCCGCGACTGTCTTAAAGACCTTGTCGAGGGAATTCGGACATTTTCTTGCAAACACGCTTGAAGACGGGCGCTAAACTGTTTTCCGCCATTTTGTTTTTTTTCCAGAGTTGGTTGTGAGTGCACGCACGCCAACCAGACCGACATGGAATTGAATCCAAATAAAAAGCCAAGAACAAATTGACATTCGGATAAGTGCTTCCACTTAAGAGTGCCTCGATGTGCGCTGTGAGTGCACGCACGGGAATGTGAGAAAGACTTGAAATGGAGTGAGGGGGAACCTCACTTTCTATATTTGGTATTTTTCTTGAATCATTCAAATGATTTCATGGCTATTAGCACTCTTCTTCTTGTCACGTTACAGGGCCTTGAAATTGCAGCCTGTCATCTTGTATTATTAAAACTCCTCTTTCCAATCCTGCTCTACAAGTCGTGCATTCTGCTTTGGTCTCTTTTGCTGCGCACGATAGTTTCGTTTCTTGCTAGAATGATCAAACGCAATCCGTAAAGACACCAAAACGATAGCGACACTGACACCCGACGTCTTTGTGCTCCAACAAATTCGCAAATATGACGTATGATTCTTGTAAATAGTAGTGGCTGTGAAGCAAACCTTTCGTGGTGTTATTTTTATCTCTAGTGTGGTGCATTTTTTTTATTTTTTTTTTGCGTTTATTGCTTTTCAATACCTGACTGTATCTTAAGAAATGCAAAAACACGTCCGCGTTGGGCAGGTCGTGCGTGTGCGCACTTGCAAATTGATTTTGTTCTTCCGACGGAAGCTCCCGGCACTCCTCACGCATTTCCGCTCGAGGGTGCGTAAAAGACAGTCTTGGCCTCTTTCTCGTAACCAAACGGGGTCTTTGAAAGTTTTTTTTTTTTCTTTTCTCTCCCCATTGTTTTCTTTTGGGTGCCCCGCCGCCCCCCCTGTTGCGTCCTCATTTGCACACGCTGACCCACTCGGTGATCCGGCACTCTTCGCACACCACGTAGCAGCACCAGTGAAACTTACAGTTGCAGCGTTCGCTACGCGTCTGCTGCAAGATGTTGTGGCCTCGCCCGCAGCACAAACTCTCGCAGTTGTCCATGCCCGGACTGGTCTTGTTGCAGATGCGACCCTGAGTTCCCGCTGAGTCCGAACCCAGGTCCCGTTCGCAGAAATCGGGGGACTTTTCAAAGTAAACCAGGTCGTTGATACCGGGCCTTCTGCGGTGCGCGTGATGGTGATGGTGATGATGATGGTGGTGATGATGGTGGTTGCTGTGATGGTTGTAGTTGTTGTGGTGCGAGTGATCCAGCTGGCCGGTGTTGCGGTTGTGGGCCTTGATGAGGGTGGCGGTGTGGAAGCGCTCTTTCAGGATGGAACCCACCACCCGGAACTCGGGAGTCACCTGCCAGCAAGTCTTCAGCTGGCAGCTTCCTGACGTCCCGTGGCACTTGCATTTCCTCCTCATGTGATCCAGCACCACCTGGCCAGGAGAGAGCAGAGGACTTTGTCACATTTCATGTCATAGTGGTGTTGTTTGGAGAGGAAATTTCTCCAAGATGTTTGCGAGGTAAAATATAACAAAACCAAAAAAAGTTGCCTCCAGGCAGAGGCTGCATATTTCCTCACTTGGATGAATGAATGAACGGCAGGTGAAAGACTGAAACAGTTACGGGAAAGGGTTTGATTTATCTGTTTGACATGAGCGTTGAAAAAAAATGAAAGGGAAGAAAAACGCCCACGTGAGCCACAGCGCCAAGGTCAATAATGTTTTGTCACGTCAGTGCGAAAATGAGCCTCAGCCTAAGAATGAGAAGCTAGCAGACCACCTGTTGAGACAGCGGTGAGATGATCAGAGAAATATACATTTATATATATATATATATTTATATATTTTTCATATAATATATTTATATTTTTTATATATTTTCTCACTCACTGTCTGCTTGACAAGTTTGTTTTCCACAAAAAAGCTTGTTTTCTCCGCTTTTTTGTCTGAAACCGGTATTCTGTCAATGACTAATAAATTGAAAATGTGTTTTCTTCTGGCGAAAGAACAGATCTTACTCTTTCTTTTGGTAGATTGAATTTGTGTCACAGAATAATATTCCAGTTTTTGTAGCTCAGTCAAAGTGGTGCTGGCAATGTTTTCATTATGTGCAAGTAACTTTTCAAAACCTAAAAAACAAAATACATACAGTATATATTTTTCAATGGGATGCTTCTCGATGGTAAGCATGACCTTGGATGTATTTTTGTCGCTATCACTCATCAAACTGGCCAGAAATGTCAGGCATGGGAAAAAATGAGCAATCTTTTGGTTCAAGCCAATAAACAAACGGAATGGAAGGCGCCCACAAATGCGTTGCAGAATAACCCAGAGTAACCAGTACGGCTTTGGGAATAAACATCTCGAGTGTTGAAAAGACATTGTGATGGGCACATAGTACGTCTGTGAGGCTTTTTTTTTTTTTGGTAAACATCAGTGTAATGACTTTAGCAGTGCTGGCACCGGGTTCCGATTGCAGTATTTGCTGGAGTTTTTCAGGGCAGATTCAACCCCAGAATCACAAACACGGCGGACTTAAACACACGGCAAAGTCTGTAATCATAAAAAAGTCACCAGCCCACTTTGACTTTAAAGAGTCCGACTGACCTACTGTCGCAGTCGTAATTGCATCCACATTGCTACCGTTTGATGGTACGCTCGCAGCGGGGAAGAAGAAGAAAGAAAAAAAACTCAAGCATTGTTGTTGGAGGGTTTAAGCAAACAAGATTCAAACTTCCAGAAAGGAGAAGATTACAACATCTCCATGAAAACCGGAGTTTAGTTTAGGACACATCTATTAATTGCGTACTGTATCGCACGGGAGCTTTACTTTATTTTTTAGATGTGGCTTGGCAAGCAGTTGAAAGGAAAGGCGTCAGATTTATAACAGGTAGCCCAAAATGAGAACGCCGCCCGCGCTTGCTCCACAAGCCTTGTGTCAGAATGTCATGTGAGGTGCTCATCCACTCTGCAAAGGCTTGCTGGGGGCATTTTGTTCAAGTCAAAACACCTCAAGTGAAGTTATGCATCTTAGTGAAGGTGAGATGCTATTTTAAAGGTGACATTGCATGCAAGATAAACTTTCTGATAGCTTATATATCTTTTCGGTTTGACTTGTAATGAACTGCATTTTTTTTCAACCCCCCCCAAAAAAAAAAAAAAAAATATTCAGATAGAAATAAATATATATAAGAAATTATATATATATATTCAAAATATAAATAGAAAATAATTAGGAGGGTAGAACAGATTAATTACATTTCCATGCTTTTTAATGGTAAACGTAATTTGATTTATGAACATTTGAAGTTACAAACGAGGTCACTGAAGGGATGAAGTTCATAACTTGAGATATTCCTCTGACGCATGGCTTCACAATACTCGTCGACCGAAACGATGCTTCTCATGGCGGACCGCGGTTGGAGACAAACATCTGGCGACTTTTAATTGGCTCGCAGAGTGAGACAGAGGCGTCTATAAAATAAGCCCAGACGGAGATGAAAGGCCACATGCTGGGAGCAGATTGCGACTGCAGGATGCAGGATGCGTTGGTTGGGCTGGCGGCCGGCTGCCAGGCTCCGAGGCTCCGAGGCTCCGAGGCTCGCTACTGTGCGGCAATCGCTGAATGAACTTAACCCAATAGCGCCAGAAGTAGTGTTGTTCTTGTAAGCATTTGTTTGATGACATCACTCCAAAACCTCTACTGCTAATCCGCTCAAGCGTACTTGATACTTTTGATTTGACAAGAATTGATCCGAGTTGCGCATTTGCACTCTTCGACGAGATATGCCCGTTAGCGCCGTTGAGTAATTGCAGCGATTATTTGTCCGACGAGCAAACGCAAGGAGGCGGTTTTCAGCATGCGGGTGCCTGTTGGCGTTCTGTGGCCTTTGCGTGACGGCAGCACGCCCAAGGTGAAGTCTTGCCACATTCCTGTTAACCTGGGGCCTCACCTTGCTTTTTGATCAGTTCCAAATAACTACAATGAGCGAGGAAGCATTGTTACCGTGCCGAGGTTGACTACCCATCAAAATCTTTTATTCAGATTATAAAGACCAAATTAGAATGCTTTATGAGTATGACGACAATATTGTCAGCGTAATAGCAAGTCATTTTAGAACAGCCACCGCAACAGAGTCCAATTGCCTCAATTCAACTTTTGGGTGGAGTGTTTTTTGTTTTGTTGTTTTTCTAGACAGGCGTGGGCACAAATGGGCGTTTGCGCCGTTGTTGGAGTGAACACTGCCAACTAGATTCTCAGCCAATCTTCTTGTATTCCTTTTAAAATGAGCGCAGGAGATGCATACGTTCTACATGGCAGAAGTTAATCGCTGGAGGACGTTAATAAGATCTCCGCTTGCGGATTGGCCACGACACATGCACAGTAGCGTGTTTGGAATGGAATCGCCAGTCAATCCCTGCGTCATGGTGACTAAGTAGTTGAGAGAAAATCTGTGTTTGCTGTCCCCAAAGCGCCTGCTGAACAACTTCTGGCTCGCTTTAAAGCCCGGCAGAGAGCCGTGCCGACGATACCAAAGCACACAAACAATCTTGCAGCGGTGCATTAACATCACTTGAAACCAAGCAAACGCTTTGCTTCAAAAACAAGCACGCGCTGTTCACGCGAGCTCCACGGCATATGGAGCCAATGCAGTCACGCACATTCGACTGCACGTCCGGGAGTGCAGCGGGTTCGGCGGTGCTCTGAGAGTGTGTGTGTGTGTGTGTGTAGTATTTGCCCACTCAGTGTCCACCACTCTCATTTAGAGACTGTAATAAAATGTTATTACCAGCATAAGCACTTCCACCTGTTGCGAGTTTACCATGAAGCGCTCATGTCAATGCACAAGTGTGAGTAAGAAGGTGCAGTCCGAAAGGTGGAGTGTGTGTGGTGGTGTGTGTGCGTGTGTGTGTGGTGAATCACATCAACCACTCCACTGATAAGGCCAAGGGAGTCGACCACACAGTCTTTTTTTTTGAATGGCTCTTGGGTGGCAGCTGAGTCGATTCATGAGTCAATTAATGAAGGCGACTAATTACAACTCAGCCCCAATGAATCAAGCTGATGATCACTTTTATTTTTTTAAACTTTTGTTTCACTTTTATTATTTTTTGTGTTTAGTTTAGATTGTAATCATTTTGGAATTAGTTTTTTTATTTTTGTTTTATTATTTATAATTTTTTAATAGTATTTGTGAAGTGCAAGATTTCTCACCACCAGTTATAAATATTTTTAGACAGGCGGTGATCGGAACACCTAAAGCTAATGATGCGAACCTATATTCTCATCCACAATGCAAAGTCAACTAGTCAACTCATCGGTCGAACCCCTACAACCGTGACCAGAACGAAGTCTCTTATCAACTAACAGTGGAATCCGGCAGCCTTGTGACGATGCCGCATTTAATTTGAGTAGAAGAAATTGACGACTGGATTAATTGAGAAATTCGCCAAAATGACTATCTATTTGCGTCGTCTATAGCAGACGCATTGCACAAGAGGCGCGTGGTTACTTCCCGTAAAAAAGCCGTAACGTCTCTGGCTCTTGGCCTCCAGTCAAGCGCTGATGATGAATGGTAATTACCACAAAATGGTTGCCAGTAACAAAGTACACGGTTGCACTGTCCTCACCTGCCTAATGAAGAGACAGGACTCAACAAAACGCCGGGCAGAGCTCCCCCACGTTACATACGTGCAAACAGGCGAGCTTAGCGAGCATTTTGTTTGGAGGTGTGTTGCGGAATGATTGAGGTGGGCCCGTGAAAATTGAAACTCTTTCACTTGGCTGAGATGTTTATAGCCACGGTGAAGTGCTACCTTTCTATGTGCAGATGTATATCATCCGGTTATAAAAAATCCATTCCTACTCACTCCAGAGGTGAAGTTTGTTTCGCATCATTGCAAATTGAATTCTCACAGGCGAGCGATTCTTTTGATGCTTTTGAACAACCGTTATTTGAACACAAATGGTGCAGCGACATATAGACCGACAATATGACAATACTCACGGGCAAGTAGTCTGACAGTAGTTGTGAAAGTCTTCTTTGTTTACGTGACTGCATTGATTATACTGCCCACTAGTGGCCAAGTTGCACTCTAGCAGGCGTGATGCGCAATTCTTTATCGTTCCAATACTGATTGTTTGAGTTTTATACAAGATTAGTTTACAGAGTGCTAATTTCCTTTGAATAACAAAATTGAGGATGTTTTGAATTGTCATTTCCAAACAAGTCACAATTTTAAATGCAAATATCTACACTTGACGATGCATTTAGAATAATATTTCCCTTTCCAGTTTCTTTCAGGCATTATGGTTGCAGGTGAGCTGTCTGTCAATGATCCTGTTCAGATTCTGTTGACTGCAATGTGCATGGCCATGAAGGCAAAACACTTGAACTGCATCTTCAAACCACGCCATGTTATGTAAGACACTTCCCATAAAGCTCAAGTGCAGTTATACAACCCTCCTTAGAATTCTCAACACGTTTTTATTTCAATAACTCAACATAAACAGCCGTATTATCTTTGCAAAGGCGGAATTGTGCGTACAGCTGGATCGTATTAGATGCTGCAGGTGTACCTAATATTGCGGTCAGTCGCTGGAGCGATTATTTCAGCCGAGTGGCATTTAATATATATATGTATGTTTTTACTGTAAAGTACGTTAATAACATTCTGACATCCTGTTTGGAAAAAAAAAAAAAAATCATCTGCTCCTGGCATTATTCATTTCTCAACATATGAGAAGCATCAGAAGAGAGGAGCGCGCAACGTTCGGCCGGTCCAAAACGCTTTCCACTTTCCAACCTTGCTGTTTGAAGGCCCAAATCTTTTTTGCAGGATTCTAAACATCTGTCTCCAAACTGCAAGCAGCCACTAATTAGGACTAAAAACAAGACGGGACGTCGTGAGAACCCTGGGGTGGGCATGAGGGGACATGCACGCCCCCGCCCGCTAAGAGAACCGCTGCATTCCTCCGCTTGGGAGTTGGGCGAGCGGCTGGAGGGAGCAAGGTGGTAGTCGCGGGTCGAGGGGGAAAGACATACCGAGGGCATTATTTTTATTTACTCACCTGGGACTATTTTACTCTAAATCAAGAAGCTGAGTGAGTGCGTGCGTGCGTGCGTGCGTGTATGAGGTCTCAGAGGTATTTCTTCCAATGTTCTTCACCAAAAGCAACAGTAAAATGGCGCATCTAAGACTGGACGGACGCAGCAAAAAGTCAATCTTGTGTCTTTAAAAACTTGACCCATTGGACGTGATGCCACTCATATGGATCATTAACATATATATCAAATTTTACTGCACGATTGATGATATCCTGTACACTGATGACTATCAAAGAATAAGTTAGCATAGCATTAGCAGCATTAGCATTTAAACAGCGTTGCATCAACGTCTGAAGGGATTCTTGCCGGTGATTCAGCTAGTTAGCTTGTGGTGCTAATGACTAGCACTTGTGTTGCTGTAGGCAGATAACAGATTTAAAAAAACAAATTATAATAGTTGTTTATTTTGTGTTAAATTAATAAATGGCACATGTGAAGCTCACATCACTCCCTCTTGTGTTGTATTTCTTAATTGCAATCATGACATCATCGATTAAATGCCTTCGAGTCGACTTTCTTTAATCGCTAAATCACAACCTAGTTACCGCTTTCTTTTGACTTGCTGGCAGTTGAGAATGTCGAAATGTTTCAAATAATTCAACAGCCTCCAGGAATGGATTTTTTTTCCCATCTCGTATGCAAACTTAAGGTCATACCATTTGGATATTTTGGAGCTGATTCCAACTCCGATCAAATCTCTTAAACCAGAACAGAGCACGCTAAGGACTGAAATGTTCAGACGCCTCATTAGCCTTCGGCGGCCCAGCAGACATGAGCCCTACTGACCTGCGAGTCTCATAACATTACACAACGTAGGCCCCGCAAGACAAATTATTCCTTTCCTTGGCTCGTGAGGACATGACTACATGTTACATGAGCCCCCACACAAGACTGACACCCAGTCCACAGGGCTGCTTGAAACTGAAGTCACCTTCTCAGAAACGGCAACATTTCTACTTTTACAGCCAGCGTCGGGAGGCCCGATGTTGTTCTTTTGCGATGTTGTGTTTTGTCTGCATAATCAAGAGGACCAGAAGTCAACTGATGGAAAGATTCAGACTCAAATGACTCGGGAGGAAGTAGGGAACAATGTGCCATAAACAGCCGCTCCTTTGCTCTGCTGCGTCGTCACGGCTTAGATCTGCCAATTGCGTCGCCCTGGGGCACCAAAACAATTATCAAAGTTAGCTTAGTGAAGATATACTTCAATTATAACGGCTAAAGACGGGGAATATATGCAGTCAGGGTTGACATTTCTTTTTTAAATTGCAGTAGACCAGGAAAGAAAGCCAACAATATTGTTTATTTACCAAAGTTAGGGGAAAAAAAGGATTATCAGCCTCTTAATTGTATTAAATTGTTAAAAATAGAATGCAGTGAGGGATTTGTTTGATCAAAAAGGACTAAACTCAAGCAGGCACGCCAGTGAACTAACTAAAGTGAAGATGCATTTTCTGGGAGTAGTCATAGCTAACTAACTAGTTAGCTACCTAGCTAGAGCAGCCACCACTTAGCTAGCTAGATAGGGCAGCCACCATTGATCTGGCTAACTAGAGCAGTCCCCATTTAGCTAGCAAGCTAGCGGTTTTTCATCACAAAAGAGCGCCGCCGCATAGTACACAGCATTTCTCAGCATTTCTCTTCAAACGTGCGATTTCAAAACAGATCTCTCAGTCCACTTTACAGAGTCTTTAAGTGCAACTATAAAAGTCAAGTATAGATGTGTTCTCGCCCTGCCGACTGCTTTCACTTTGTCTTGACACGCTAACCGATGTGACGGAACGTGACCATCGGCACACGCCCGCAAACCAGGCAGAAAAAAAAACCCGGACAACTTCTAAAGTTGGGACAAGATGATCACTTTATATGACCAATGGGGAAATGACAAAAGCTCCACCTAAATGTGAGGTCAAAACCAGGCCTGGAGCTAAATAGCCTCCGTAGGTCAGGGAAATGCTTTGCTATGTTTCAGGAACTTGAAGTCAAAATGATCAAATGACACCACAAGAAGGAGCCTGATATCAAAGCCATCGTAAAGCATCAGAAGAGAAGCTGTTGAACGACTTGATGCTTCCTGTCGCTCCCCGTCCTCAGGGGAACTCCCTGGATCGTAACGTGGCTTCAATTTGCCCGACTACATCGCGCAATCCTGTTTTCGGAAGACAAATGACAAATAATAATTTTGAAATTGCTAAGTGGCAGACACATGTGGTGGCTCCACTTGTTGTTTTCCGAATGGCGGCCGCTGGTATTATGCTTCATTGTGTGTGCGTGTGATAGTTTATAGCCTTCATTTATCTCGGAATGATGCGCTTCAGGTGTTCTACACCTTGACTGGAACCTGTCAATCACTGTTGTCAATCACTGCACGGCAACCAAAGACATGTTTGTGCAAAGCAGAGAAAGGATTTTAGTGCATCTACAGCGCATATAAAAAGTCTACACACCCCTGTTTAAATGCAATTTTTCCAAACGTGCTTGGGTTGGATGAAACTAAGGTTGACTGCAATTCCAAACAGAAAATACCCAAGAGCAACTTTTTTTCAGATCGATACCGAAACTTTTTGATACCAAGTACGGATACCGAAAATGTCATCATAAAGTTTCAGTGTCTGGTATCGGACTCCTTGAAATTGAGACGAATACTTATCAACTGTCATTCCCGTGGACTCACCTGTCTGCCGACTCGGTTGTTATGAAGCCTCATCCGAGCGTGGATGTCCCGGTTGGTCTCGCGGGCGTCCAGGAAGTCCCGCGAGAATTTTTCCCCAAACTCCACGTCGGGACTGCAGCCGCCCCACTCCCAGGAGTCCTGAGGTCCCGGCAGCTCGGCGGGGAAGTGCTCCATGACGCCGTGTACCATCCCCTTGCCTCGATTGATGGCCTCCAGCTGCAAGCGTTGCAGTTTGATGCGGAAGGCCTCCTCGTCGCCGCGTCGCTTCTCGTCGCAGCTGCAGGCCTTCAGCTTGCCCATGGAGCAGGCGTTGGCCACCGCGTGCACCACACCCGCCGCCGCGATGGCGTAGGCGAAGGCGCTCTCTCGGAAACCTGTCGGCACGAGAGCGCCCAAACAAATCCTTTGTCAGCCTCATAAGGTCATCGAGGCCGTTCGCTCGAACTGAAGACGCTAACGACATGATATCGCAAAACAAACTAACTTTCTTCCCTTTGGCTAAGGAGATGATTTGATTTGGGTCTAAAATCAACATAGCAGCAGGAAAACAGGAAAACGTGTGGGACAGCCACAATTAAGTGTCCCTGAGGAGCAGCTGAGCTTAAACAGACCTCCATCACTGCCACCAGAGGACACGCACAAGAAGCAACCATTGTTCCGTCCGCCTATTGCAGGATATTCAGTAAGCGGCCAGCTGTGCTCTCACATGGAGCCTGTCCTGACGACCAACCACGAAATAGATTCTTTATCTTCACATAGATCCGCTGGAGCTTTTCTAGACATTCTTATGACTATTATTAGTATTCTCCGTAATGTATCCAAATTGTGAACAAAAAGTGTGTTAATTGAGTCAACCTTTAAGGTTTACAAGACAGTATTTGATAATCAGTGATTCCCACTGTAACACCCCCACCCAGCCCCCCCCGCACGCCACCTCATGAGATTTGGATAGCACTTAGGCTCTGCCTCATACATAGAAAGCCCGTTTCAGGCACTGAGCCGGGCTGGAAGGAGGGAACAAATCAATCTAAGAAATAATTCACCGGCTGCGGCATGCCCGGCTGAACTGATGGCTGAGGAAGTGGCAAAATGAATGAAAGATTCAAGGGAAACTGTCACTTTGTGTTACAGAAACCAACGCAACTGCTTTACGCCTTTGCCGCCGAGAGTTGGCAAAGTGCTGAGAGGAAATTTCGCACTGGCGAGGGAAGTAAAAAGCATTAGAAGCAGGCTTGCCCTGCCCTGCCCGCGGGAAGACGGCAAAGTCGCAGAAGCAGAGGTATTCCCCTATTTCGGTCTCTTCGTGTCTTGCCTCTCCGGGCGGCTTTTAAGGCAAGAGATTTATCATGATATATAATATAATATTTAAAAATAATGATAATATAGTAAAAAATATATAATAATTCATAATATTATATTTGGCAGCCAATATGGCCTCGTAAATTTGATGAAAGGCGTGACTTGGCGTGACGGAGCGTCTCGGCCCCCCCGCTCTCGTAAAATCACACAAACGCTTAAACTCTTCAGAGATGATTTTCTCCTGAGCGGTGTGGCACCAGGACGCGTTGGTTTAAAGGCACGTCATCTCCAAAAGTGTGCAAAATGCCCCGCTCGTCAATCTTGCCCCCTCCCACCCACCCCCCAAAAAGAAGCGAGCGGATGCCCTTTCCAGTCTGTAACTTGGGGTGGAGATCCGCTTTCATCCTTTTGTAGCTAACTTGTAAAGACTTCAAACGACGCCTGAGGAAACTGATCTGCACCAAGTTTGGTAATCTGCAGGTGACCAACTTTTGAACTCCGCTCATCTTTTGTGCGAGCCGCTGACAGCTAAGCAGCGTCGGCCGGTTCCAAAGTAGGAAGGAGTCAGCGGAGGTAATCGGCAGCCACGTGTGTGATTTGCTGTACCGCGCTGGCGGTCCCAAACAAGAGGAAACATGATCTTTGACTGTGGACAAATAGGTTACACTAACATAAAGTATCTTCACCCAGGCGTGTCGTGTGGAGGAATCACATCCGTGTGAAGTTGAGTGTGAAAAGCGCAACTTTGGATCGCTTTGGAGTGAGCGCACGCGTCTGACCTCTCTTGAAAACGATGCTGTCGTAGGGTATTTTGTTCCTGGTCTCCAGGCTGGAACAGTTCCAGCGGTGCCCTCGGAACTGGTGCTGGCACTCGTGGATGGCGATCTGGATCCCCTGGATGGCCGAGGCCGTCACGTCCGGGTTGCGCATGCACACCCCGAGCTGGCGCCGGGTCAAGCCCGGTAGCGTCAGGCACACCGTGTTGGCGTTGAGGATGGGGTCGGTGTTGGGCAGCTTCAGGCCTAAGATTTCATTGGAGTCTACCCTGCGTGGGAAACAAGGTCATGTGATCACATTTGGGTCGACAACATCAGCTGCATGTCAAGCAAAATGGTTGAGCCGACAGAGAAGCTCAACAGCAGCTCCTGTAACTGTGTGTGTGTGTGTGTCGCAGCGCGGGCCCGGACACACGACCCGGAGCGTGGCTGCAGGCGCACACGCACATCTGCACATGCTTGACTGTGACTTGACATGCAGCTGGAAGTTTTGCACACTCCATATTTCATCGCCGCGTGTGTACGTGTGTGCTCGAGCCAATTAGAGAACAAACGTCTTTTGTCTTTTGTACGGAATTAAAAAACAGGAACCTTGGCCAGATATCAAAGCGCGTTAGATGTTGATCATCTGTGATGGTGGCATTGCTTTTTGATTGCGCGCCCTCAGCTGTAATTCCATTTGGGCGTCTGTTACTACCTGTTGCGTTTCCTGCTCGGAGCCGAGGCTTGTTTCAACAGCTCTTTCCCGAGCGTAACGTCTAATTAAGAGAAACATTGTTTGAGAAGGAGGGGTGCATTGCCGACCACGTAATTGGCCGTGGATAATAAACGCCAGTGGAAACATACGTAATGATTATTTTGCTATTATCAATTTTCAGCTTGAGTGCACACCGCAGTCAGAAAATGTTGCTTGTTTTTTAGTTCGACTAAATGGTATCGTCTAATTAATTTCGTAAAGAACCATAATTACCTTTAATGATGGCATGGACACATTTCCAGGCGTAATTGACACCCAACAACGTGAATGCCTCTAGTAACAACATTTCAAATCATGGAGAAATTAAAAAACATTTGAAAGAAGCTTATAGATCTAGACCTGTTTTCATCCAGTATTGTACTTTTATACAAAAACAAGCCAAGCAGGGTCCAAAATTAAAAACAACTATTTGACCCAACTTTCTAGGTTTTGATCAAAACTCCAAAAATGGTGGGGTCAAAGTGACCCAAGCAGCTTCTCAAACCAATTTTGACCCTTTTTTTTTTTTTTTTTTTTAACCTAACAGTTTTATGGTTGTATAATCATCCATTATCTGAACCACTTTACCCACAAAATTACCTTGAATCATTATGCTGACGCACGCGGCGTAAATAACACCAATCAACGGGAATGATTTTGCTGCAGCAGTACAAGCACACACACGCACACAAAAAAAGAAGTGAAAAATAAGAATAAAGGATGATTGCACTTTTTATGTCCAGGAAAACTTTACAAGTCCACTTCAGTTTTATTTAACTGTCAATTGAATTTTCATTGAGTCATAAGATTTTTATTTTCCCCCTATCAAGTCCCGGTTTTAAATCAACCCTTAGACCTACTACGTTACTGTACAATGTTGTTGGTCATCATGGTGGTGCTTGGAGAGCTAAATTGTAGTTGCAAAAAGTTTGAGGATCACGTCAAAGTGTCTTAAGAATCATTTTAGACTTGAACTCACCTTTTGTCAAGCAGACAGAAAACCACCAAGACGCACGTGACTCGGATCAATGAGTGTTCCATTGTTTTTTGTCTTTCTGGACCAACAAGTAAGAACAAAAAAAAAAGTTTCAAAAATCAAAAAAAGTGAAACAAGGATGTTGAGAAGAGGTAGTCCAATATATTTCGAGCACAAAGTTGAGTCGAGTCAAAGACGAGATGGGTCCTGCGGTCCACATGTGGCCACCAGCGGCGGGAAAGTCATCAATTCTCTGACGTGTGAAAAAGAAGTAGGAAGAAGAAAGAAGAAAAAAAAAAGTCGCTGCTTGTCACACACCTGCGTGCACATGCGCGAGTCCCCAAAAAGGAAAAAGTCACCCACGTAACATCCCAAAAGGAGCAACGAGAGACAGCACGCACCGGCAAAATTGACACGCTCGACAGCAACTATATACTTGAGATGTTTCCTCCAAAGTGCTGCATGCACTTCGCGCTCCGCCAGCCCACTTCTTCTTTCTTCCCCTCTTCTTTTTTTTTTACGTCACTCTTGATTGTCGAGGAAGGTCAAATGTCTTGTTCGCAAAGGATAGAGATCCCTTTTAGATAAGAGCTTGCAGCGCAACAATTCCCAAGTTCGCCTGCAGCGCTCTCCTCACAATTTTCTATGGGAGGAGGAGGAGGTGTCCAGAAAGAGGATGGTGCAAAAGTCCGACTACATCAACACATGGCAGAGTTTATTTTTTAAATTAGTCATTCGTGACAGCGGTTAAAGCTTTGTGTAACTCGAGAAGCATATTCTTCATATTTTGTGCCAGGCGACGATGACTTCAGAGGGTCGACACAAAAGCAAGATCTGTGAACACTCTTTGAGGCTTTCAATGAAGTCAGCTGATTTTGATAGCACTTTACTTTCTGACAATTCTTGAAGGTTTTCTCTTCAATAATTGAGTGGAATTTTATAGGCCATTTTGGCCACTTTTTTTTTTTTTTACTTCATTCTTACCATACGGGTTGCAAAATGTGCCAATTAAGCTATTTAATGATCAAGTTGTGGAAATAATTTGACTGAAAAAGAAAATCAATCGTACCAAATTGAATGGAGCTTAATCACAAGTATTTATTTATTTATTTGTTTATTTATTTATTCATTTACTCACTCGGGTGTTCGTTTATGTATTTATTTATTTACTCGGGTGTTTATTTATTTATTTATTTATTTACTGACTTACTTACTCACTCACTCACTCGGGTCTTCGTTTATGTATTTGTTTATTTATTTATTTATTCTTCACATGCAGGAGAAAGGAAAGAACACTAGAGGGCAGCAGTTCGGCAGTGCCTCCCTTGCCCACCCCGCCCGCACGTCCTTTGTCCCTTGGCAATAACTGATGCTCCTCCAAAGGTGATCACACTGTGTGTTTCTGTTTTTTATTTAACACTTATCTCAGCAACAGGGAGCACAAATATAAAAGACCACCCCCCCACCACACACACACACACACACACCGCCACCTCACAGCAAAGGGAAGAAGAATCACCAAAGTCGTAAATCCCTCAAATCAACTCCTTGTCCCGATGCAATTAAGTTGCCATCGTCAAATTTACGACGCAAGTTTACCAAACAGTTGAAATGTCCTCTGTGATGTGTTTATCGCAACAGGCCTTTTGTGGATTGAGCTGAGAGATTGTTGTGTCCAATTACTGCAATTGCGTGTCAGCAAAGCAAAGCCCGCTGGCACATTTGGTGGTTTGGCAAATTTCCATCCAAAATATAGATCGCGCCCATCCAACTGGGAAGCATGCAAATTCTGACCACCAGCTTTCATTAGATGTGAATTATGTTGCTTGAGTGAGCCCTCCTTCTTGTTCCCATCTCATAACATGGGTCGTCGTTTTGCTTCCATTTCTTACGCACGCGCGCAATGGCTTCTCATTCTCTCGTTCAAATGTGGGAAAATTGTCAGTCCGAGTCTCAGCTGAAATCGACCGCTGCGTCTGGAGACATAAAAACGTTTGAGCCGGCCAGGTTAACATCATACTTTGTCATTACGGGCTGGAAGCTTTTCTGTCTGAGTATATTTATTTTTCATGCAGCCATTGAAAACATGCGTGTTTAATCTCACACTGCTCACTCTCGTTGAAACGTGAAGCCGCTCGACTTTTAATTTAATAATAAAGGAAAACACAGGCCTATTCCCAGGAGTGCTTTTTTCGAATGGACAAATTCGGTTGAATATGAATCTAATTGTCCTGCAGGGAGGCACACGGCCGAGTTACGTTTTCCCAGTCTGGTTGCAAGTGTCATGTAAACATTCAGGGTCATGAGCAGATCGTTTATAGTCTTACGCAAATGTTTTTTTTATTTGCTCGTACTTTCTTTTAGATTTCGAAAGCCGATGCAGAGATTCCTTTGACTGACTTGGTTTGAAGGGCCACCCGGTGCCAAAAGTGAAAACTGGGTATCAAATTTAGACACTCCCGAGCCACTTTAGTGACGGTGTATTTATCAACCTGTGATTTTTTTGGGGGGTATGACGCCAATAGTGACCTTTAACCTCAGCTACCTTGAACATCTGCAATGGGATATCCTTCGAACCAGAGCGGCCTTCGCTCTGACAAAGAGAAATCATCCTTGGAAAATCCCTTGATAGCTGTGACTGGGAGGACATGTATGGATTGGACCTTTGACCTCAATTACCTCAGTCGTCAGGTGTTGGATATCCTGCTAAGTCATTATTATTGCACACAGCAAAAGAGTACTGAGCCAAACAGACAGACAATTCTATTCTGTTCAGTTTTTTTATTTATTTTATTTAGAATTTATTTTTTATATTTTAATATTATTTATTTATTTAATAAGGCCGCAGTTGTAAATACGAACTTGTTCTTAATTGTTTGCCTGGGTAAATAAAGGTTAAAAAAAAAAAATGATATATATATACTATAGTTTTTATTTCTTACATTTTCTTATATTTTATTTCATTCTCTTCTAATGTTCCTGGCCAAAAAAGCGAAACATGGAGAGTCCCTGTCCCTAAAAAATTTCCACTCTTTTATGTCTTCCGTTTGTTAAAAGTATGCCGAAGATCCTGTTGTGGAAATGGCATCGCGAGCAGCGTGGCTACATCGAATGACTCAGCGCAATTTCAAACTTTCCCTTTCCCTTCGACTTTTAGGGGAATATCAGATGACTCAAACGCCCCCCGCAGCTCCGCCCCCGCTCCTGACCTTTGCTTACACGGGGGCTAGCGACCTTGTGTAGAGCAGTCCCACCCTCGCTCAATGTGGCTCCCCAAGAAAGGAGTTCAAGCAAAGTTCATTTTTCTCTGTAAAGCGGACGCAAGTGCCCATGATCGGACAGACACGCTGCTAACGAACATTCTTTGCCACTGCTTGCGTTGCTGCGTGTGCAGAACAGGACAAGCGGCAAGCAAGCAAGCAAGCAAGCAGGCCTGCCTTGCTTTGGAAAACAGAAAGCTAGAGTAGCAAATGTTCCCGTTCTCTCCTTCCAACTACTTGTCCTTTCTCCCTGGGGCTCAATACCCAAAATTGAAACGTATGCTTGCGATATTATGCAGCTGTGATCCCAACCTGCTCACAATTCACAGCATGCACACGCCGCGCTCATTTGTTGGCTTGTTACGCATGCAAGTTTCTACAACAGCCTCACAATTGTTTTTTTTAAATTGTAATTCATGGCGTCAGTTTTGCGAACTCCGAGGCCCAGAAAAACTCACACAGTCTGCTTGAAATCGATTGAAACGTC
Source organism: Syngnathus acus (assembly GCF_901709675.1). Lineage (NCBI taxonomy): Eukaryota > Metazoa > Chordata > Actinopteri > Syngnathiformes > Syngnathidae > Syngnathus > Syngnathus acus. Next base: position 1,834,883 of record NC_051105.1, on the reverse strand, counting down.
TTTGCTGGGAAAGAACGTTTGTGGAGTGCTGAGAACTGACTGCCTTGTTGAAAGGTCTTGATTACTTTTCAGATGGAGAGAGAACAAATGACACGGAGCTGTGCTAAATGTTGTTTTTTATTTTTTTAGACACACTCATGAATAGGAATTGTTCACTTTTTTGTTTCGTGTATGTAATCAATCACTTTCTTCCTTTCTTTCTCCTGGAGATGGGCTATTATGATAATTATTTTATTTGTAATGAATCTCTTGTTGGTTTTGTACTTTGCAGTGACGTAGGACCGAGACTCATATATGAATAACATCATCATCATCATCATCATCTCCAGCTCGTCCTCGTCATCTTCACGAGCGTCTGATCCTCAGGCTGACTTTTCTTTGCAGAGGACGCCCCCTTGTGTTCACTCACCAGAACAACCTGACCAACGTTGAGCGAGAGAGACTCAGCGGCTGCTTCTCAACTTTGACGCTCGACTTCAAACTAATGTTGCTTTGCTTTGTGTCCAGGAGCTCCACGCCAAGACGTGACCCTGAGCCGAAGCAGCCGTCGCACATCGCAGCCCCTCGCTTGGCCTCTGGCAGCCACGTTTTCGCAACACAAAAGAAATGAAGACGAGACAGGAGGGGAGCTCGAGCGTCCACGATTTGATTGATGTTCCAAGCCTACGTGTGACCAGAAAGGGGAGGGAGAAGCTGACTGAGATGACAAAAGGAGTGCAATGTGCAGGCTCACCTCAGCTTTATCTGCTCGGCCATTTATCTGTCTTAGCACTGAGCTCACCCCGAAAAGAAGCAACACCCTTGCGTGCTAGTGTTGGCTCGTGAGTGAACGATTCGTTCAAAGGAACGGATCCTTTCAGTGAACGAGAGTGAACGAATCACTTTCTAAAGTGATTCGGGTTTTTTTTCCTTGTTCATATAACTTCAACCAGTAGGTGTCGGTAATGCGCATTGAAGCTGGTGCCACCTCGCCGTAAAGCAAAACGAAGAAGGAAATGACGTCACTTCCCGTTCACGAACGAGTCGTGAATTGCATTTCCCGTTCACCAACGAAGGAATCTGTGAGTGAACGAATCAGTGAGTGAGTGATTCGCATTTCCAGTTCATCGCGAGAACGAATCCGTGAGGGAATGAATCCTGACTTTCCCGTTCGCGAACGAGTCAATGGGTCAACTGCCTTCCTTCCTCCCGTGCATCAACGGATCAGTCAGTGATCGTGTTGCGTCTCCCTCCTGGCGTGGACTATGTAAACCAGAATGTAGATTTACGATTTGCCAAGGAAAGAAAGAACCACTTCTTTTATGCACGTTTTCTCCAAGCTAACGGCTAACTTTATTGCATGAAGGGATGCGCCGTTATGCAAAAACGAGGAGATTATGTTTCTCTTTGGGTAATCTTGATTTTATAAATTAAAATGATCATGAGCAGAGCCCCATTTCAACCCCTTACACTGAGTGCCAAGCAGGGAAGAAATGGGTACCATTTTTAGAGTCTCCGGTATGACCCGGCCGGGGTTTGAACCCGCAACCTTCCAATCTCAGGGCGGACACTCTACCACTAGTCCACTGAGCTGGTAAGTGCTATAGTTTAGTGGTCTAACACTTATAGTCGTTTTTAAATAACGTGTATGCATATATACGCCTAAATATTGTTATCCAATATAGCGACTGCAATTTCACATTGGATTTCTGGTTTGAAATTTACTTTTAATATTATTATTTTTAATAAACATTTATGTTAAAACTTGTCTGGTGTTTTATTCCTTGTTTCTTTATTCGCCAATTAAAACATAAAAATCAGACATTTGGTTAACTGCTTTATATGACAATCTGTGTAGGTACACCTCATGGACACTTCAATAGGCACACTACCCGAGGTTAAAAAAAAAAAGAATAAATAAAGGGTTAATTGCACAATGAAAGCACTTTTAGGTACATTCTCACACCTGGGATCGAACCAAGTTCTTACCGAGCAAGAGCCGGTGTCATCAACCAGTCGGCTATTTCGACCTGCCAGCTCAAGGTCGTCTGCACAGTTTTGTACTAGTGATGTGCATTCCAGTTCTCAAGTGAACTGAATCTTTAGAATCGGTTCACTCAAAATATTTGTTCAAAAGAATCGTTCGCTACACTTTCTTATTTATTCATTTATTTACTTTTTTTTTTTTTTTACCTCGTGTAGTGTACCAAAATATCCCATAATTAACTGCCTAAATAATTGTGAATAATTTAAAACTATTCTACTTGTTAATACCTATGCGCAAAATGGAAAAAAATAAGATATTCTAACCGGAGATTGACCTAATTTTCACATGGTCCTTGTTTACATTTTGCATTTGACACTGACAGCTGTCAAGTGCCACGTTAGGGCTCTTCTTGTGTAAATTTGATTTGTTATGGGTTTTCTTTTGTAAGTTTAACTTTGGGTACTTCGAAAGTATCATTTTAAATTGTACTTTACTAGGTGTTCGTGTACACAATGTGTTGTGATGACATCTGCTGTGGAGTCTTCAGTGATCTATTCGCTTGTGAGCTGCTCCATAAAACCATACATATTCCATGCAGTATGAGCGAGGCTTCCATAGAGTAGTGGTTAGTGCTCTGGGCTCTCACCCCAGCGACCCGAGTTCGAATCTCAGTGCCACCTAAAATATTTTATCAAAAGATTTGCAACACAGTTGCTCGTGTGCTGGCCCATATAACCATACACTTCCTTAGGGCTCGGGTTAAAGCTAGGGTTAGGTTTAAAGTTAGAGCTAGGGTTAAGTTTAAAGTTAGAGCTAGGGTTAACCCTACCTCTAGCTCTAACTCTAAGCTAGGGGTTAGAGCTAGGGTAAGGGTTAGGTTAGAGCTAGTGCTAGGGTTAGAGCTAGTGCTAGGGTTAGAGCTAGGGTTAGAGCTAGGGTTAGGGTTAGCGCTAGAGCTAGGGTTAGGGCTAGAGCTAGGGTTAGGGTTAGTGCTTGGGTTAGGGTTAGTGCTTGGGTTAAGGTTAGGTTAGAGCTAGAGCTAGAGCTAGAGCTAGAGCTAGAGCTAGAGCTAGAGCTAGAGCTAGAGCTAGAGCTAGGGCTAGGGTTAGAGCTAGAGCTAGGGCTAGGGTTAGGGTTAGGGTTAGGGTTAGGGCTAGGGCTAGGGTTAGGGTTAGTGCTAGGGCTAGGGCTAGAGCTAGGGTTAGTGCTTGGGTTAGGGTTAGTGCTAGGGCTAGAGCTAGGGTTAGGGTTAGAGCTAGGGTTAGAGCTAGGGTTAGGGTTAGTGCTTGGGTTAAGGTTAGGTTAGAGTAGAGCTAGAGCTAGAGCTAGAGCTAGAGCTAGGGTTAGGGTTAGGGTTAGGGTTAGTGCTAGGGCTAGAGCTAGGGTTAGAGCTAGGGTTAGGGTTAGGTTAGAGCTAGAGATAGGGTTAGGGTTAGGGTTAGGGTTAGGGTTAGTGCTTGGGTTAGGGTTAGTGCTAGGGTTCGAGCTAGGGTTAGGGTTAGGGTTAGTGCTAGGGTTAAGGTTAGTGCTAGGGTTAGGGCTAGAGCTAGGGTTAGAGTAGGGTTAGAGCTAGGGTTAGAGCTAGTGTTAGGGTTAGAGCTAGGGTTAGGTTAGAGCTAGAGCTAGAGCTAGGGTTAGGGTTAGGGTTAGAGCTAGGGTTAGGGTTAGTGCTAGGGTTAGGGTTAGAGCTAGGGTTATGGTTAGAGCTAGGGTTAGGGTTAGTGCTAGAGTTAGGGTTAGGTTAGAGCTAGAGCTAGGGTTAGGGTTAACCCTAGCTCTAACCCTAACCCTAACCCTAGCTCTAACCCTAACCCTAGCTCTAGCTCTAGCTCTAGCTCTAGCTCTAGCTCTAACCTAACCCTAGCTCTAACCCTAACACTAGCTCTAACCCTAGCTCTAACCCTACTCTAACCCTAACCCTAGCTCTAGCCCTAACCCTAGCACTAACCTTAACCCTAGCACTAACCCTAACCCTAACCCTAACTCTAGCTCGAACCCTAGCACTAACCCTAACCCTAACCCAAGCACTAACCCTAACCCTAACCCTAACCCTATCTCTAGCTCTAACCTAACCCTAACCCTAGCTCTAACCCTAGCTCTAGCCCTAGCACTACTTTATGATTGGCTGTTGGATCTGTGACATCACTCGGACACCCCATTAGGTACACCGCCATTTTCAAGTGTACCTAATAACAGGCCACTTTATTAGGGAAATATCATGGTCAAAGGTCACAGGTGTCAAGCTCTCGTCCTCGGGGCCGCGTGCTTGGGTTAAGGTTAGGTTAGAGCTAGAGCTAGAGCTAGAGCTAGAGCTAGAGCTAGAGCTAGGGCTAGGGTTAGAGCTAGAGCTAGAGCTAGAGCTAGGGCTAGGGTTAGGGTTAGGGTTAGGGTTAGGGTTAGGGTTAGGGTTAGTGCTAGGGCTAGGGCTAGAGCTAGGGTTAGGGTTAGTGCTTGGGTTAGGGTTAGTGCTAGGGCTAGAGCTAGGGTTAGGGTTAGAGCTAGGGTTAGAGCTAGGGTTAGGGTTAGTGCTTGGGTTAAGGTTAGGTTAGAGTAGAGCTAGAGCTAGAGCTAGCGCTAGAGCTAGGGTTAGGGTTAGGGTTAGGGTTAGGGTTAGGGTTAGGGTTAGTGCTAGGGCTACAGCTAGGGTTAGAGCTAGGGTTAGGGTTAGGTTAGAGCTAGAGATAGGGTTAGGGTTAGGGTTAGTGCTTGGGTTAGGGTTAGTGCTAGGGTTCGAGCTAGGGTTAGGGTTAGGGTTAGTGCTAGGGTTAAGGTTAGTGCTAGGGTTAGGGCTAGAGCTAGGGTTAGAGTAGGGTTAGAGCTAGGGTTAGAGCTAGTGTTAGGGTTAGAGCTAGGGTTAGGTTAGAGCTAGAGCTAGAGCTAGAGCTAGAGCTAGGGTTAGGGTTAGGGTTAGAGCTAGGGTTAGGGTTAGGGTTAGTGCTAGGGTTAGGGTTAGAGCTAGGGTTATGGTTAGAGCTAGGGTTAGGGTTAGTGCTAGAGTTAGGGTTAGAGTTAGGTTAGAGCTAGAGCTAGAGCTAGGGTTAGGGTTAACCCTAGCTCTAACCCTATCCCTAACCCTAACTCTAGCACTAACCTAGCTCTAGCTCTAACCCTAACCCTAGCTCTAACCATAACCCTAGCTCTAACCCTAACCCTAGCACTAACCCTAACCCTAACCCTAACCCTAACCCTAACCCTAACCCTAACCCTAGCTCTAACCCTAACCCTAGCTCTAGCTCTAGCTCTAGCTCTAGCTCTAACCTAACCCTAGCTCTAACCCTAACACTAGCTCTAACCCTAGCTCTAACCCTACTCTAACCCTAACCCTAGCTCTAGCCCTAACCCTAGCACTAACCTTAACCCTAGCACTAACCCTAACCCTAACCCTAACTCTAGCTCGAACCCTAGCACTAACCCTAACCCTAACCCAAGCACTAACCCTAACCCTAACCCTATCTCTAGCTCTAACCTAACCCTAACCCTAGCTCTAACCCTAGCTCTAGCCCTAGCACTACTTTATGATTGGCTGTTGGATCTGTGACATCACTCGGACACCCCATTAGGTACACCGCCATTTTCAAGTGTACCTAATAACAGGCCACTTTATTAGGGAAATATCATGGTCAAAGGTCACAGGTGTCAAGCTCTCGTCCTCAGGGCCGCGTTCCAATATGTTTTCCAAGTTACCCTCGTTAAGCGCACCTGCGTGAAAAGTTTTAGCTCATTTCACGTTCTGCAGGAGCTAAAACTTTTCACACAGGTGCACTTAATGAGGGAATCAAACGGACACTCCATTGGGTACACCGCCATTTACAGGTGTACCTACGTCACTTGGACACTAGATGGTGCCACACCCGCCCTCACCCACACTTTATGATTGGCTGTTGGAGCTGTGACGTCACTCGGACACCCCATTAGGTACACCGCCATTTTCAAGTGTACCTAATAACAGGCCACTTTATTAGGGAAATATCATGGTCAAAGGTCACAGGTGTCAAGCTCTCGTCCTCAGGGCCGTGTTCCAATATGTTTTCCAAGTTACCCTCGTTAAGCGCACCTGCGTGAAACGTTTTAGCTCCTTTCACGTTCTGCAGGAGCTAAAACTTTTCACGCAGGTGCACTTAACGAGGGAATCACACGGCCACTTTATTAGGGAAATATCATGGTCAAAGCTTAACTGAAAGTGAAAAGTGCCACACCCGCCCTCACCCCCACCTCCTGATTGGCTGTTTGATTTATGACGTCACTTGGACACTCCATTAGGTACACCACCATTTTCAAGTGTACCTAATAACAGGCCACTTTATTAGGGAAATTTCATGGTCAAAGGTCACAGGTGTCAAGCTCCAGTCCTCGGGGCCGCGTTCCAATATGTTTTCCAAGTGACCTTCGTTAAGCGCACCTGCGTGAAAAGATTTTGGTCATTTTCACGTTCAGCATGAGCTAAAACTTTTCACGCAGGTACACTTAACGAGGGAAGCACACGGACACTCCATTAGGTACACCGCCATTTTCAAGTGGACCTAATAACAGGCCACTTTATTAGGGAAATATCATGGTCAAAGGTCACAGGTGTCAAGCTCTGGTCCTCGGGGCCGCGTTCCAATATGTTTTCAAGTTACCCTCGTTAAGTGCACCTGCGTGAAAAGTTTTAGCTCCTGCAGAACGTGAAGGTGGCTAAAACTTTTCACGCAGGTGCACTTAACGAGGGAATCTTGGAAAACATGTTGGAATGCGGCCCCGTGGACTAGTGCTTGACACCTGTGACCTTTGACCATGATATTTCCCTAATAAAGTGGCCTGTTATTAGGTACACTTGAAAATGGCGGTGTACCTAATGGAGTGTCCGAGTGACGTCACAGATCAATATTTCCAGCGTTTAACCATAAAATGTTCAATCATTTAGAAACGAATCATTTTTACAGGCTCTTTAAAAATTCATTACAACTGAAAGATTCTCTTTGCCACCGCTAGAGGGAGCCCACGTACCGCATTTTCACGTGTACAATGATGCTTACAAGGGGAACGAGCGCCACACGGTTGGAGAAAAGTTCACACGAGCGGACGATCATGCTAGTGTCAAGTTACCTCTTCAGGGTCCTCTTCCCCTCCATTCATTTAGTTCCCCCTCCCTCCCTCATTTCTCATTTTTTATGTCAAAGTCTGCTTTATTGTCAATTTCTTCACATGCCAAGACACACAAAGAAATCGAAATGATATCACGCAATGTCTTCTGCCTATGCTCTGCTCGTCTTTATTCTTGGTAGGTTGCAGTCGATGTGCCATCTAGAAAAAAAAAGATGTCTGGAAACAACGTGATCTACCAAGCCCTTTTTCTTTTTTAAGTGTGTGTTTTGTGAAGGCATGTGCACAAACACACAATTCAATACATTTGTGGATGTTTGTTTGTCATAAAATAAACATTCCCATCCTCATCTCGGACTTCCACGCATCAAAATCAACAATTAATGACTGCAAAAGCAAAATGAAGGAGGTTGGCATTTGACCTGCAGACAATTTTAGAACAGAGATGAGGAGCAGAATTGGAAAAGAGTCATTTTCCTTGACTAGATTAAAGCATCCAAACGCTGCAACAAATTCCTGAAAAATCACAACTTGTGTCAACTTGCAGACTCATTTGAGTCCGCAGGTCTTTGGCTCACATCTTTACATTTTATTTGATGACGACATTGCTGTGTGTTTTGAAGGAAAGAAGATGCTTTTTTTCAAATTATGATTAAAAATCTTGTTGCAAAAACATTTGTTGTTTTATGATTTGAGATGCACGTGTGAGGAACGGATCCCAACTTGAGCGGCACACTACACGTTTTATTGTCAAGCTTCTATTGATCAGCTTTCATCAGAAATCAAGAAAATCATTTTTATTACCAGGAAAATGCAAATATCTTAAGGAATGCTATAAGCAGGATAGGTGCAACACGGAGAACCACAGTCTTTACGATGGCCAAAAAAACAACAAACCCACAGAAATCTCAATATATTAAAAAAAGAAAGTCATTACAAAAAGTTACGGGGATCCGTTCCAGTTCATCAGTGACAGAGACTTAGGTTCTTTTGGATGGTGCACTTCTTGCACTGGACCACACAGCACCAGTGAAAGCGACACAGACAGTTCTCCTCGAACACCAGCGTTTCCTCACGGTAGCCGCGCTGGCAGCAGAGCAAGTCGCAGCCGCTGATGTTCATGGCCGTGCTGTTGCACACTCGCCCCCGCGTTCCCAGCGAACCCGTTTTACGGTTAGCCAGACAGAAGTCGGGCGACTCGTCCGAGTAGATCAGATCCTGCCTGTCCGGGGGTTTGATGTTCTGCCCTACGGGGATCAGCGTCTTGCCGTCGTTGCCGCCCATCACTTTGGAAGCGCCGTTGAAGCGCTGCAGAAGCCGGTCGCCCACCTCGCGGAAAGGAGGCATCTTTTTCCAGCAGGTGCGTAACGTGCACGAGCTGGACAGTCCGTGGCACTTGCACTCTGTCCGCATGTAGAGCTTCACTGCCTTGGGAGGGGCACAAAAGGAGACAAAGAAAAAAAGTAAAAAAAACAAATCCACCCTGAAAGATGCAGTTAAGTGAATTCAAAAATTTGCATTCCAATGATGATCATTTCTGAACGCATCATCGAGTCGCTGCTTTGTGTAGGCGCAAAAATCAGGATTGAAGAGAAGTTGACAAAGCAAGAGTGCAACAATGGATGAACATTCAAATTGAACACACTTTCATGTCATCCTCTTCAGATTGAAATGTAAAACTAAAAAAAAGGACTTTCTGGCATGTCCAATTGACGTGTGCCTTTGTCTCTCTCCTTGGACCTGAAAAGTTGGTGAGCCCTTAGCATGGTTTTGAAACAACAACAAAACGAGCTAGCTGGCTCGATGGGTAAGATAAAAGCAGATGCTTCTCCCAAGGAATGTACCTCTCTAACCCCCCATTTTGCCTCTGGCCTTCCTACATCCAACAAGCCTTGACAACAGATCATTCACTTATACTGCACATAATTAACCCATCACACACGCCGACACACACAAACGCGCATGAATGCACAAAAACAGCCGTTTACACGCACCGCCGGCCGCGCGCTTATTTCTCAACCTGCAGGCAGGCGTTCAAAATGGTTTCTTCTTGGCTAATGCTACAATTGGGAAATATCCCCACGCCCGTTCTTCTCTACCTGTCTGTGACCTCGGCTGCAGTCAAACGTAATTACGTCCTTTGCTCGTATCGCCAACGCCGCCGCGCTGACGACTAAAGAGGTGATGTCACTTAGGAGATGTTAAAAGCCGCACTTTAAATCAACATGGTGATCCAATCTAAAAGCTTCAAACCCGCTCTTTAAGACCCATTAGGTCCATAATTCGTGCACACCGCCTCGGTACGAGCGACAAACAGGAACCTGGGGCGTCTGGCTGAGCCGTGGAAACGTCGGAGGCCACCTGCCGTGGAGGCTCCAAAACAAAAAGTGTGGCACGTTCTTGCTTTTGTCTTTCAGAAACCTGATTCTTGTCAGAATATCGTTTTACGGCGCAACACCAACATGGCCGGGGGCGATGTGTTTCTTGTTGGCGGGATGAAGGAACATTCCACAGGACAAGCGAGCCCTGGGAGTGAAGTTCTTGGAGTGAAAGGTGGAACCTGCGTGGCAGCACCAGCATCCAAATGAATATTTGGGAATAAATACTTTTAAGAGATAGGCTTTTCAAACGACATCGTATTAGCTTAGTGCTAACACATTATGGCAAACACCATAGACAGGCTAACAGGTAGCATCTATGTGTCAGTCCAACTTGTAACCATTTAGCACAAACCGTTTAGTGTCATAACAATACGCATATGTTCTTTATCCTCCGCGAAGAGCAGCTCATATATTTGCCGATAGCAAAAATCTGGAAGTACATTTCGACGTGTTTTTACCAGTCGTCCAGCTTCGTTGTTGTGCAGGTCAACGAGTGCCCTGATGTCGCTTTGGCCGCGTCTCCTCTTGGCATCCATGAACTGCTTGGACTTGTCATAGCCAAACTCCACGTCATCTCCGCAGCCGCCCCACTCCCACTTGACCCCGTCGCCGGAAGGGGACGACGGAGGTTTCGGGGGGGCTCTGTTCCTGGTGGCCTCGCAGCCGCACTGCAGCAGGTCCCCCATGCTGCAGGCCTGGGTCACCGCGTGGCTCACGCCGGCCGCCGTGATGGCGTACACAAACGCCGTCTCACGGATATCTGAAACGGCAAAAGGGTGCCTCAGTTCTATCCAAAAACGGGCCAAAGACCCTTTGGCACAATTCTGACTCCATTCTCCGACATGATTTGGACAGGCAGTGCCGAGAGGATTAAAGACACACACCATTTACGGAACACAGCTGCTGCCGGTTTATTTCTGGTTCGGAGCTGTCCTGTCTGGGCTAAAGTCAAGTCCATCCGCAAGCGCAAATGGCCGTCTGTCCTCAGCCCCATTGGCATCATCAACACAGCGCTATCTCCGCTCATTTGTCTTGACGTGGAGAGCTGGGAAAGAATTCGACAACTGGCCCGATGTGATTTCAATTAAAAGTTCCATTGCGCAACTCCGCATGGGTGGAATATTTTGGTTTCACCTGACTGACAGCCAACGAAATGTAATCAGTTGCTCGATAAAGTCTACACACCCCTGTTTTGTCATGTACAAAAATGACACCAAGATAAATCACTGAAACACTATTAGTTAACCTGTAAAACTCATTTGGGAAAAAAAAATTAGAGGGGACAACAACTTCGATGACATGGTTGCATAAGTGTACACACCCACTTTTAAACAGGGTTGTGTTCAGGACAATGCCTGGCACCATCTCACTCAAATAAATAGATGATGTGCAATTGTATGAACATTTTCAACCCCTTGATTTCCACACATTATTTTTCTCGCGCCATTTTTCTGCTGCGTTCCAATTTCCGCGTGCTTCCCTCCTTGTCTGAGAAGGGCCAGAATGCCAAATGAACATCATTCCTCCGGTTACTCAGATTCCTCCTTGATCATGTCAACACTTGCTCACCCAACATTGTGCCTCATATCAAACCCTCATCCCGTCATCTTGTTATCATTCCCCTTAAGTTGTTCAGATAAGTGATGGAAGAACTGGCCCCGAGTTGGAGACGGACGGACGGCCCTTTCGTCTTTGCTCCTCTAAGAGGAGGTTAAAATAGCATGTCCTCCATTCCGACCAATGGGACGGCAGTGGGCCAAATACACGCCGCGCCGCACACTTTTACTTTGCGCTTGGCATTTTCTTGCCCAGTCAGCAAAACAACTCAAAACTTGAACGTCAACAACACTGCTGCTCCAATTCTGCAAGTGTGAATTTGAAAACAGAAACGACACTTAACAGCTTGAAAAAAATAGTTTATGGACCGTCATTTTCAGAATAGGGACGTGCGTGCGTGTGTGCAAGACCGCAGTTAAACAAAGTGACTTTTATGTCTAAAAGCTGGAAGGGGGCGAGCGTGCAGTCACCAGCGTCTCCCCTGCCAACTCCATATCTCATGATTCGGAGAATGGGATTCATTAGGGATGGTAACACACGTGCACGCACGCACGCACACACACAATGGGTGGCGTGCGATGAGACCGGCCGGCGCGCAGCAAAACCTTGCGATATCAAGACCAGCTGTGCAAGGCGGTGGCGGCGGCGGCGCGATACAGCCGCCGCATGGGGAGAGTGCCTCGGTGTATACATTTGCAAAGCATTGTTTTACTTTGAACTATCACGTGTGCTTACATACTGGACAGGGTGAGGTGACCACTATGGGATGGTGAGGGCTTCATGATTTTCAAAAATAATATGATTGCTCATATCTGTGGGCCGAAAAGATTTTTTTTTTCATTTTGTCAATTTATCAAAAATTGCGTACAGATATTAATTTACTTTTCTTTTTTCACATTGTTTTTACTGTTCCATCTTCAACAGATTTGGTACCTGGCGTTATTTTAAGGTATCGGCTACTTGTGGTGGCTGCCGATACCAGTCACCGATACTTGAGCCAAATGAGTCCTCCTCTGCACTAGTTGGCGCTATACTGCGGCAGTTTGACACATCAGCAAATCATCTGTGTCATAAAGAAATGCTTTTGTTCAGTTATTGAGCTAAGTGACATTTTATATATCAAAAGCATCGCGAGCGGTATCGGTATTTGGTATTGGTGAGTTCTTCAAGCATTCTCGTATCAGTTCTGGACAAAAATGGCAACACCAACTTTGACCAGACTATGCCTTTAAGTTCTAAATACTTTTTCCACCTTTTCTATTCTTAGTCTCAGGCGTATTTTGTCTCCAAGCGGCGGGAAACAAGTAGCAATAAAGCGCCGGGTTGTCGGAGCTTGTTGTGCTCAGTGGAAGCTATCAAAAAATTGCAAGATACAAAGCGCCTTGTTTCATATTTTCCTTGGAGACATGAATTCCAAACAAATTCTCTGCCACAGCGGGTGTCTGGGCCTGTCGACGTCTGCTTCTAATTCCACAGGGCCCTTCTGCGGGAATTAGCGCATATTCTTTCAATCCTCTGACTTTTGGGCAACGGTACCGGGAGGTCTGGGATGTCAAAACATGAATTACCGAGGCTGACATAATACAAATGTGTTAACTGTATTTTTTTTTTTTTTTTTTGCTTGGGAGAATGATTTGGTGACACGTAGTGGGTGGCGGACGCACGGCATCCAAGAAAACAACTTGGCTGATATTGTTTTCGCAAAGACACTTTTATTGGCTCGGGCTTTGGGTTAATAGCGTGTGGAAATTGCAGCGGCTCCGTTTAGCCTCAGGTAGTATATTTATTGGTCCTGATATTTTGCTTTTCCAAGCCTGCTTGATTTATTTCCCCGAAACAGCTGCGTCTGATCTATTTGCGCTGATGACAAATGAGACTTTTCCCAGAGCGACTGGAAATGCGCACGTCCGTACCTACCACGCGCATCTCAATCATGCCAAAATCAAATAATATCAGCATGGGAAAGGCATTGATCTCTGCCTGCAGATGGGTTTTTAACATGATATATAATCGACTGAATCATATTTGCTCATTGTGTTGCGTAGCATGATGTAAGTGGAATGTGTGTGTGTGTGTGTGTGTGTGTGTGTGTGTGTGTGTGTGTGTGTGTGTGTGTGTGCGTGTGCGTGTGAGAGACACGAGAATCTTTTCCCCATCACCGATCAGTAAGTTCCATTTGTGTCTAAATTGTCCATTTTCTGTACATTTTGGTTTTAGATGATATAATAATAGTAATAATAATTTATTATTATTAGTAGATATAATAATAGTAATAATAATAATTTTTTATTATTATTATTATTATTATATAATTATATAACCATGACCAGTTTTTTACCATTCAAACTGAAAATTAGATTATAATTAGTTTAGTAGAAAAGTAGAATTTTTTTTTTTTTTCAGCCCAGGAGTAGATGAGATTTAAAGATAGTTAATATAAAATAAATCTAAGCAGTAAAAAGTTAGTAAAGGTTTATGATCGGGAAAGACAACATTGACTGAAAGTAATGTTGTGAAATCAATTAAATGTGTTATTGTGAATACACGCCTTACACACACGCACACACACACACACACACACACACACACACACTCATAAATGCACGCCCACATCCACACAGCTTGTTGGCATGTGGTCAAAATGCTTAACGCTAGCCGAGGTTTATAAGATAGCCCGCAGATATTTTTGCAGAAGGAGATTAGAGTGATGTTTCAATCATCCGTCCCCGTGTAAGCCTTCAAAAGCACCAGCAGACCAATTTGGGCAAAAAGCAAAACACTACGTGCATCATTACAAATATTATGCACGGTAGAATTTGCTCCAATTGTTAAACGTCACAATAATATTCATGGAAAAACAAAACACGAGGGCAGAGAAAGCGAAAACACAGCGCGAGTGTTTGTTTTGACTCGAGTGTGGCGAAGCGGCAGTTATTGGAGCAGCTACAAAACTCAAGTGGAAGAGCACAAAAGGGGAACAGAGGGAAACGTCAACAAACAAGTGGAGTGCAATTTTTACGAGGAAATAACAGTTAGTATAAGATCTCATGATGGGAGGGAGGGAGGGAGGGGGGACGTCCAATTTGTTCCAATTTCACCAAAGCAGAACAAGCTCACCATTTGCAACTTATGACATTTTTCTGAAGTCTTGACAAACCATTTGAAGGCGGCATTTGTACTGAGGAGGACGCCTCGTCTTCGATTCTGAGAGACTTGTTTGAATGTGTATCAACAAAAGCCTTACAAGTAGATGCAGGTCACCGAGTGTTGCAAAACAAAAGAGCAATTTGGCCTTTCTTATAGACAGCCAGGAATGTGTGATTAATTGCCCTTCTGTCTTCTGCCGGTACATTCTTGCCCTCTCTTCCCGTCTTATCTATTTAATTTTTTTTTTTTTTTATTATCACAGCCAAGATTCAAAAGCTTAATGGTGTACTCTTATTATTCCTATTATTCTTATTGTTTTAATTATTATTATTATTTTTATCACAGCCAAGATTGAAAACCTTAATGGTGGATTATTATTATTTATTTTATTGTATTCATTTTTTATGCAGGGGAGCAATCATATGGCAGACATGAAAGAGCAGCAGCAGGAAGATGCTGAGGGATGTTCACAGCAGATATTAGCCCATCATTTCAAGCGTGCCCGATCTAGCGACAAAAGCTGCCCTTGTCTTGCCGAGCGACATTAGACAGGCATCTGACCTCCGCTTGGCGCAAGACTGTCTGCTCAGGTCAAAGGTTGCAAACCCCCGAGTGGAAAACTGGAGATGGCTTTATTATCTTTTTTTTAATGAACCGCAAAACCATGGTGTGATTGTCAGGTGGGGAGCTGATGATCAGAAAATGAAAAAACGCTGACTCACCTTGTTGTAGTATTTTTCCAAAGTACTTGTTGTGACTGGTGCAGTTCCACCGCCGGTACTTGAACTGGTACTGGCACTCCCTGATGCCCAGCCGGGTCCCTTTGGCCACCTCGCTGACGATCTCCGGCTGAGTTTGACACAGCTCGGCCTGCTTCCCCGCCAGCCGCTTTGCCTTCCTGCAAATGCTGTTGGGGTCCATCAGCAGCGGACTGCCCACCGCCCTGGACCACAACAAAGAACATCATCAGCTGAGAAACCAAAAAATGAGCCAAAAGCAATTTTCACACACTTTCTCGTCTTGTCTCGCTTCATCGCCGACACCTCAAATCATTCTTCAGCCTCTTGAGTTTGTTTGCAGAAAGTTCAACAAACAATCCCGCCGGGAGGACTGATAGCGAGACACGCACGTCCGACGAGACCTCGGAATCTCCGCAAAGACCGAGTGAAAGCTGACAATCGATACCAAGTTGTCCAATGGGTGTGAACAGATGTATAAACACAAGCGCACGTGTAAATTAGCAGGTGCTGGATCGGTACTTAGCTACACAAAGCGCCACTCAACAACCACTTATTATCTACACACTGTCATCACAACGCGCGAGTGCGTGTGCGCACCATCAAGTGAGCCGAGTCAATCCCCCAAAGAGCGAGAAGGTAATATCTTTTTTTTTTTGTGACGGGCAAATCAGACACACAAGAGCAAATCTGAAAATGGAGCCAAGAAAGGTGAAGGAGTTCATTGGCGGAGGGGAGATATACCCAAAAATGGGGGCGCATCTGTCAGATGTGTGGGCCAAGCATTCTTGCCCTTGTTTGGAGACCACGGGTGAGCAAGGTGAGAAGAAAAAAAGAAATAAACAAGAACTGAAGGGATTCAACTTTATCTTCAATTCAAACAAATTGACATGCCATCCAGTTGATGGGCTATAGTAAGCAAATATCAAATTAGTGACGACAGCCCTTGAGAATGAGGACATTGTTGAAAAGTCGACACACCCCTGTTCAAAAGCCAGTTTTATGTGATTAAAAAAAACTTTTTCAACCATTCATTTGACATATCACATATCTATTTGATTAAAAAAAAATTCCCAGAGGTTAGATCAAAAATAATGTGGTTGCATAAGTATGCACACCCTAATCACATCAAATGGGAGCCACCAGACACCTTCTACCGTTTAAGCCTATTTGCAACCAGCTATGCAGGTGCCACACACACACACAAACACACACTTGTTGAATCATGGATGGTCACAATACACAGTGCCAGTGTTCCTTCGAGTGTCATTTCTGACAACCCTCCTACACAGACAATGAAACAAACCGAGAGGTATTTACAGGAGCTGAAATTAGGGGCCAAAAGGGCTTCAAAGTCAAATCTGTCTCGCATGAATGCGTCGTCAGTGTGACATCATGAAAGAAGTCAGGGGGGGGAAGAAAAAAAAAAGAGCAACCCACACAAGTCGAGCCTCGACAGTGGGATTTCTCATGCAAGCTTTTTGGAATGTCCTTTGATACGTTTTATGATTTGCGCCGCTCGCTCATATTGAAGCCATTTGATCCACTCGTATTGTGCAAAGTCAGAAAGCCCGATTGGTCGCTAGATCAAAGATTGCGTGCGACCCGACCTCAGGTTTCAATGAGGCTCTCACGAAGCAAATCTTCACTTTGCGTGCAGCCTCTTAAAAAGTTGGCCCGGCTCGGCAAAGCAAAGGCATTCCTCCTTGCCGCGCCGCCTGCACTCGGGCCAAATGATTAGAGCGGCCTAATCAGCAAAGAGGCTCGGAAAGGACGGACGGACGGCTGGACGGCTGGATCCACGTCACGGGTTTTTTCCTCAGCCGGGTGAGACAAAGAGAGACTTTAGAGAGGGGCGAGCGAGAAACGACGGGTCGCCCGGCGCTTTTCAAACAGAGCACATCATTGTCCCCCGCCAGATGCGCAGGTGTGCTTTCTCCTTCGCTCGCTCGCTCGCTCGCTCGGCGGTCTAGCGCTGAAAGAAGATGACAATTTATGTCAGTGGGGATGAAAAGGAAATAGATGCTATCGCCGCTCACCAACATGCGGCCCGTGGCCAGCAACAAGGATCCCATGAGTAGCCTGAACGGCCTGCTCGGAAATGTCACCACTCAGATTTTACTATCAAAGCTAAAATGTCGAAAATTTGTTGACCACTCGTCCAATGGAGTGAACAAATCGAAAATATTACCTACAACAACAGATTCGCTCCCATATAAATGCATCTTCTATTCTATTGAAGACAGACAAATTCAACTTATTGTGTCCACTCACTCCCCAGTTTTGCCGCATCAGCACATGTTAGAGATTCCATTCAACATTGTTGTGACTTCCCGGCGAGTTGATTACAACGCGTTCTCATCACTTTCCAATAGGGCCATGCGAAAAGGAGTGCGAGTTGGCTCTCACCCGTGACAGGACGGAACGCCGGTGCCAGCAGGACATACAAAGTCTCCTTGGACAGCACAGCCCACGCTGACCTTGAATCAAATTGGTCAAGTGGGAGGATTCGCGAATTCCCAAAGATTGCACGTTCGTCTCTTGGTGTGAATGGAGACAAGCGACACGGTAGGAAGGAACGCAAACACAAAGACAGAAAATATCTCATCTGTCTGTCTGTCTGTCTGTCACACACCATGCCGTGCCGAACCTGCACGGATTGTTTTATGATGACATATCCACGGCGCCCTGAAGGGCCACCTGACATTCCTGACTCTGACCCCCAAAACACACACACACACACACACACAACTGCAGGCACTGAGAAGACAGCTATCACCGCCCTCCTTTCTTTCTGATTTCCTATCCTCCAAATACTTAAGCTCACTATAAACGTACACTTATGAAACCAATACAGACAGATAGACAGAAATTAATTAATTACATTTTGACAGTTTTGCTGGTATTTTGTACAACTAGTTGCGCATAAAAGTGCGCCACGCAAGTGCGCGCAAAATTCCAATCAAAGTCGTCGCGTTGCAGCCATAAAAAAAAAAAATCATCACTCGACATGAGCACTTACCACCACAATCCGATGATATTGACCGGGCAAAGCAAGACAAAGAACAGAGCCAGTTGGATCCGGGACAGGCGAACCGTCATGTTTGCGCGCTTCAGAACTTCCAGGTTACTTTTCAGATCTAAAAACGAAACAAAACACAATCCTCCTCTTGTTTTTGTCTTCAGGAAACGTCAAGTCAATCAATGTTCATCATCCAGCTCCCCTCCCATCGGGCGCATCTTAATGCGCAGCAAAGTCGGTCAAGAGGTGACTGAGCCGAGGTCCAAAGGTGCGGGTGAACTCTTCATTGTCGCTCCGGTTCTGTCACGTTACAAGCTCCCCGACGCGCCGAGCGCAAAACGCGACCCAAAAGTGCCTCCGTCCGAACATACCAAAAAAAGCAATCCAAAAAAGAATACGTCCTTAGATGATGAGGCAGAGCGCGTGGATTTGCGGTTCCGTTCGGTTGTCCCGGCTCGTCTTTAGCGTTTTGGAAATGACTCAGTGGAGGTCTTGCGGGCGCAGAGGAGGAAGAGGAGGAGGACCACGGTGTGTGTCAGTGTGTTTTCTTTGGATGATGAAGGGAGGAAAAATGCGCTCTTCTTCTTCTCGCACCTTGGTGTGACGTCGCTCCAGGCGTGGTGGAGCGCGGAGGGGAGGGGGCAGAGGGAAGAGCAGAGGAGAGCTGAGACACTGCAATTAGCCGCCCCCGCCGAGATCCGGCGAAAAAGGCCACCAGGAGGCCAAAACACACACGAGTGTAAACACGGCTATAATGTGACTCCATGTTTATGGTGGAGACTGCTGGAATGGGCTGACGTCATCACAGGTGTGTGGCATACCTTTGATATGGAAGGAGGGCTAAAAAAAAAAAGTCAAGTATAGGAGCAAAACTGGTTTCACCTGGACGGACGTCCGCGTAGGGGGTGGTCCGCCTCGCATCGAGTTCTGCGTTCAAATCCTGGCGTGTTAGCACATCTCCAAAACGTGTACTTACTTCTCGTTGTCTCTTCCTCCCCTTCGCTGCTGGACCAGTGTGTTTGTAAGGAAGGGCTGATTTTTCATACTTGGCCGAGGCTTTATGGACAATAAAGATCTGATTTCAAAGTCCAGCAGGGTGTTGGGCCTGGGGTCTTGGCTCACAGCTCCAGTTGCCTGCTGGGAGGAGACACTCCACAAGTTCTGACCAGATGGCCATCATCAGCGTATATACGCCAGATACATGGATCAAATTCTTATACACAGGCGTCAAACGTCGTATTTCACCTCGTCGCTGGTCCTTGTTAACAAATTGGAGATGCATCGGAACAGGTTGGAAACTTGACTGGAAATGGAACGCTTGGAAAATGGTCCTACTTGGAGAAAGGAAGTGTAAAGCAAACGACGACAGGGTGGCAAACGACAAATCTTGAAAAAGTCAAACGCGGGCTCGCAGGCTGGCTGGCTGTCTTCTTGTTTGCTGCCATGACGACACAAACTCGCACATCTTGCGTGTCTGTTATTCTCCGAGGAGGGCGTCATCCTCTTTCATTCCCCTCCAGGTTTTCCCTCTCATTCCTCACAGCAAATATGACAAAAGGCGCAAGGGTCAAAGGTCACGTACATGTTGGAAATGTATGATTGCTAATATCGAGCTATACAAACAGCTGGCCCGATATGTCTGGACACAACTAATCAGGGTAAATAATGACCTGCAATAATGTGCCGACTCATCTGATCTGCGTGCTCGGACTGAACCGGGGGAACGTCAGGCCGGGTGATGAAGGGGGTCCCCTCCCTCCCTCCCTCCCCTCTCCAAACGCTAACAGGCCGAACCCGTGTCCTACCACACCTATCACACACACATGCTTGACACACATTCCCCCCTGGCTTTGCTTTCATTTGGGCGTGAAATGGATCCCTACCGTCAAGCAGAATGCACCAGCTACATTTTCTCCTTCTCTCTTTTTCTCTGTACTGCACATGTGCCCCTTTGCTCTGCACAAAAAGCGGAGGGGGGAAAAAAAAAAAGTCTTCAGTGCCAAATCCGCTAAACAAATTCCCAGGCGATTACGATCACAAATGATTAAGAATCCCATCCAAGCTGATATTTTATGTGACAGCCCCAATTAGATCTGAAGCAGAAACACATGATGGCCCGAAAAGATTTGAAAGGAGACGCGGTCGGTCCCTGGGAACGCCGCGCAAAAGCCAGGCTGATGAAATTCTTCCGTCAGCGACACGATTGGTGGGAAGCCCAAAAAGTGCCACGAGATGTCACGCGCAGTATCGGAAGTCATTTTCTAATATCTAACATTTCCTTCAGAACTGACGCAGTTTTTTTGCATGGTTACGTTTTGTGAGGCAATAGCTAAGCTAACTGGAAAAAAAAACAAAAAACAAAACAGCTTGAAGGTCAACTAAACAGTGTTGTTGTTTGAGATCTTTCTCTGTCTGGTGATAAAAGTTGCAAAACAACGCTCTATTAAATGACGAGGCAGGTGCAGATACAAATGTTGCAAACCAAGCACGCCTGAATGACTTGCTTCTTTGTCCGCTTTACTCCAAAAGGCAAAATCTGTCCTGTACATGAGGAGATTTTTTTTTTCCCATCGAATTACTGTAATATGATTCTTCCTTGCTTTTCATTTATGGAAAAAAAACTGCCACCTTTGCACAACAGAAAGAAACAGAATAACTAGAAAGTATCCACAAATTCAGGAAAGTTTCAGTAATGCACAGGGAATGGGCCAAGGTAACCGGAATAAAATACTGTACATGACTTGGTCATCCCCAAATTGTTTGCATTGACCGCCACCTTGTGGATTTAAATGGACATGTCAAATTGAGATCTATCCTGGTCATTCCCATTCAATTTGACATGCATGGTTATAACGTAAAATTGATATTTTGGCACATTATGAATGAATAATTGGATACATTTATACTAATGGGTATAAAATGAGTTGCTTGTCATCTAAGTTTTCTGTTGCTTGAATTACGACGGTGTGGTCAAGTCTGAATGAAGTGCTCCGAAGTTGCCACTAGGTGGCAGCATATCCGCATTGCCCTCCATAACTCCAAACACATTGATGAAAATCTAAACCGCCGCAGTGAAATGAGGCCGTTTAATTGACGACATGATTATTACAATTAACAGTGATCAGATACTGAACTGTGCATGTTGTTGCTTTCCCGTTTGAAAAGACTCCTTGCCTGAAGAATATGACGGAAATGTTTTACCATTGCAAAAACAGTTGATATTAACTTACTCGTTCCTACTTACACGCTTACCCCGTCGGAGGTTAGGCCGACTGAGTAGACCCGCAGTAAAGAGTCATGTCCACCAAAGGTTAGATGAACAAAGTCAGATGGCAAAAGATTTAACTTGTGTCTGTGTGATGCTCTGTTGACGACGAGCTTTTATCAGACGGCGGTGGTGAGTTTGGGCTCGTCTCCTTGTCGTCCTTCTTGACTTTGCCACTGGCGTGCCTCCTGGATCTAAAAGGAAGGAAAGATGTCTTCTTTGAACCATTTGCAGTTTGGACTTGACACGGATCTGTTATGCGTTCTACACTTGGGAGGAAAATCCCGTCCGTGTCTTTACCTGATAGAGCCATTTGGCGAAGACCCTCCGCGCTGCTCGATGAGGTCCAGCTCTCCTCTGACGACCTCCATCATCACATTCTGGAGGGTGTTGAGTAAGATATCATTGAACACGTCCACCGGTATGCGCTCAGCGCGCTGCCCCATTCTCAGCTTGGCGCCTCCCGCCGCTGCCGAGCCGTCGGCGCAAAAGTGCAGTTCGGGATTTGTCTCCTCCAACCCGATCAGGGGTTGCGGTATTGACGAAGGAGCGGAGAAGATGACTTTGGGCTTGTAGAAAAGCGGCTTGGATGCCAAAGTGAGCAGAGACTGCGAAAAGGCCTCGTTGTCCAGTATGCTCCTATGGAAAATGAAACGCAACTTGTCAGCTTCTGAACCTGGAATGACCAAATTGATACGTGGGCTCCCTCTAGTGGTAGGCAAATGAAACACTGAATGAAACGTTACAGTGACTTATTTTTTTTTAAGGTACTCTGGTTGTATTTATCTTTTAAGTCCAATACACTAGACTAGAATTTGATTTGAATATTTTAGAACTGTTTGATTTTAAACGTCTCTTTTGGTGCATTTTTAATCTTTGACCTACAACGTTACCTGATGAGAGAAGTGAGAATATGCTCGAGGAAGTGTCGCTCGGGGCCCAGCTTCTGCAACGGGCGTCCCTCTTGAAGTAGAGTGTTGCACAATAGTTGAGGCCTCAAAGGCTTGATGGTTTGGAAGCACCTGTCGGCCGCCAGAAGCCGCCGCTGACGTCATGTTGCCGAAAAGAAATATACATTTTGTAGGTTCGATTGCTGACCTGAAGAGATTATCGAATCGGTCGGGGAAGTATCGGAGGTATTCCTGCCAGCGGTAGGTGCGCGCCGTCACTTCCAGATGCAGCAACAAAGGCTGAGGTAGCGTCGGGCGTTTGGCCAGTTTGTCGGCTTCGGCCAGAGCCCGCTGCTCCGCTCGCGCTACCCGGCTACAAATCGGCGGAAGCGTCTGGAGGGAAAAGACACACGTATCTTTGATACACGCCCTTTTCAGGGAATAGGAAATGTCGCTCGGCTCCATCGGTCACCTTGTATTTGCCCAGCTGCGTCTGTGGCGAGACCTTGTCGCTCGGAACTTTCCGGCTTTCCGCCAGGTCCCGCTCGGTGATGGTGAACTCGTGTTGCCGCTGCTCTCGTTCCTGCTCCCAAAGCTGCAGCGAGTCCGAATATTGCACCAGTGCCGCCTGCTCGGTCAGCTGGAAGGAGAAACAGAGCTTGAATCGTCACGTTAATATTCAAATAAAATGAAATAAAATCTTTGAGAAGAATCCTAACCTGACAGACGATGTCCAGATAATGAATGGTTGGGAAGTCGGTGGCCATGAAGGTCAGCACACAAATGATGCACTCTCCCGGACGCAGGAGGCCTTGTTTAGGCTGGATCCGGATCACCTTATGCCCAAAGACAACACAGAAGCAACCAGTAAGACACCCCGGCTCCTTCAAAACAATCAACAATTGCTTCTTTCTGCAGCCCGCCCACCTGAGTCAAGCACCATTTAAAGAAGATTTCTTCAGAGGACACGTTTGTGAGGAAGAAGATTCTGGAAGATTGCGAGCACACCGGGAGCTCCCCCAGAGCGATATTGTCCGCAGAAAGGAACGCACGCTGCGCGCACACAGTGTCATTTTCAATATGAGGCAGCGTGGATAATCAGTGTGGAGAATGTCAAATAAATGAATTTCCAATGTCTCCATCCTCACCTGCCCGGGGAGGGCGATCCTGCGCACTCGGGCGGCGGGTGTGCTCTCACCGCTCGGCCACACGTCATCGTGAGCGTCGAAGCCGAGGCCCTCGAACCTCACGGTGGCAGTTTCGCCGTGTCGGAAGTGAATGGGAACGTCCATCTGGCAGCGGCAAACAAAATGATTGAAAGCACACCGAGTCTCGACGTCAAGTCTCGGCGCCCGGCTTGCGTACGCTGTGCAGCTTGGCCTCCAGCGGAGAGAAAATGAATTCCAGCTTGGCCGTCTTCCCGGGTAGGACGACTCCCGCCGGGTTGAGGCAACTCAGCAGCGGCTGATTGAAGTTGCTCTCTTGCAGCTGCGACAGCACGTCGCCGTCCACTTCGTAATGGACGGGAACGTCGCCGCCGTTGTAAAGCTCGTACGTCTGCAAAGACAAACGTGCGTCGGCCTCGTTTCGTGGCGAGCGACATTTCACGTCTCCCACCTGCAATGGAGGATTCAACCCCCCCATCATGATGGGAGTGAAAACATGATGCCTGGATAGAAAGTACAGATATGGGCTCTCTTGCTCCACCGTCACGCCTTGCAAGTGCAGCTGTCAGGAAGAAAAAAATGGTTGAACTCGCAAGCCGCCACGAGACAGGGCGAGTTGCATTTCTTACCAAGATCTCTCGGCCATGTGATATTTTCAATATGACCGGCAGCTGTTGCGTCCCGGCAACGACGTGGCTGTCAAAGCAACATCATTGGAATGGGTCCGTCCCAAATTGGACAGCCCCTCCCCTACCCGAACCAACCTGTAGCTGAACTGGACCGATTTCTGCTCTCCGGACAGCAGAGTGGCCGAAAGGGGCGAAACGCTGAAAAGTTCCCCGATCTGTAAATAGACGTTGTTGACATGAAACACCGTTGTGCAAATCCATTGACGTCATGACGTGAGCCAGAAGACTTGTGCCGTGCCTGCATCAGTTCGAGCTCATTGCGACCTAACTCCTGGCCCCAACTCCAGTGCTTGAAGTCCACCTGTTGGTCGTCTGGGAGCAAAAAGGTCCTACATTTCAAAAGAGGAAACAAATCGGTCAACGGGTACGCCATCCCACGCACGCGCCGGTCGTATTTTCAGAACCCGACTGCCATTGCGAGTCTTGTCTTTTCCAACTTACCACTCTACGGGGACGCTGCCGGGGTTGTGAAACACCATGGCAAAAGTCGACGGCTCGGAATTCAGCGGCGCCGCGCCAAAGTTGACATCCAGCATGGCTTTGATCAGGATGGACGGGTACGTGCGCATACTGCCGACACAAGCGAGCAAATTGACACTTTGCGGGAAGTCGCGCCGACTTGGCGGCGGCGCGCTTCACCTGTGCCGTCTCGGGTTCCTATAGGTGTGCTCCACGGGGGAGGGCATGGAGAGCAGCTGCGCGTTGAGGCTGTCCACCGAGAGCAGCTTCCACACGTAGGATTTGTTGAGCCACGCCGCCGCGCCGCCGCTGCCCACGTCGCTCACCTGGGCGATGGGGAACACGCCGTTGGCGCGCACCTCGCACACCTCTTGCGGAGGGGACAGCAGCACACCTTGGACGAGAGAGATGAAATGAGATATGGGAGCAACATGTGTGTTTGGTGCTTTCTGGATGTACCGCTGCAACTCAGTGTCTGGTAGCTGATGGTCCAGCGGTAGTGGGCTCGGCGATCGGGCCGAAACGTGGCTCGCAGCATAAAGGTGGAGTGCGAGGCCACGGTTCCCCCCGTGCAGTCCAGTTGCAATGCTGGAAAAGATCAAACCCAACTCGAGATGGATTCATGTGCCTTGCTGCGCCGTTGTGGGAGCGATGGCAATTTACCGGTCGCGGCAGGTGGAAAGTCCTGATGAAGTTGCTCGTCTTGCAGCGTCTGCTCAATGCAAATTCGGAAGGAGATGGAGCAGGTGCTGTTGTTCACCAGGGGAATGTCAAGCGACTGAGCACGTCCCACCAGCGTCTCTCCCATCTCAAAGATTTCTGTAAGTGCCTGAGAAAGCGGAAATCAAAAAAAAAATGGACATCCGCTTTTAACGCTCAGCCTCACCTGGATGGAACCTTTGGCGCCTTTTCCCATGACTTTGAGGGTGACGATGGAATTTTTCGAGCCGGGGTTTTCAAGGGGCCAGAAGCTCAGCGCGGGTTGAAGTACATACGTTTTCTCTTCCTTTGGATTAAAAGACCATTTCTCCTGCTGTGACGTCAAAATAGAGTCGTGAACAAAAACATCTTCAAGCCGATGATTTCATATGCGACCATGTCTCTTACCACGCTCTCATTCACTTGCAGTTCGCCGGCATCCGGCTGAACGGAGATGAGATGTTGGTCCAAGTAGCGGATGTTCCATCGGAAGCTGTGACAAGAAGATTTTGAAGTACCGAGAGCGAGGAAGGTGAGCTTTCCCGTCGGCAAAGAAACTGACCCGAGAGGAATGCGGCAGAGGTTTCTCATGAGGTGCGTCTGCTTGCTGGGCGAGCCCACCGATGTATCTTGGAAATATATAATGCCACCTCCCTCGAACGACACGCTGATGTTCTCCAGTATGCTGATAACCGTAATTTCCTAAAGCGCAACGTCAATTGTCCAAAAAAAGCTTTGTGGGCAAATATCGACGTCTGCACGATACCTTTGTGCATTTGCTGGAATTAAGCTGCAGGCGCAGCTTGATTCCCTCCGGGGGCGAGTCTTCCTTGGGAGTGGTGATGACGGTGAGGATTTGGTGAGCCCCGGGCAGGAGCAAGCCGCACCTCGGCACGATGGACACCGACGCTTCCGCCACGGGGTCCACGCTTTCGTTGAGGCTCCGGCAGAAGGTGAGCGGATGCTCGCCGTGATTGCGCAGGAGCAATGTCTTATAGGTTCGAACGTTAAGGCCCGCAAACACCTACAACAAACCAGGCACACCGCAATGGTAAGTACAGGAGGTATAAAAAGTCTACCCGGTTTTAGTGTCACGCTTACCACTGTACTTGGCTCGAGAGAGCATTGTGGGTAGAAGTGCTCTTTGCCACGCTCAAAAGAGTGTCCGATGACTCGGACGATGACACAACAGGGTGGACTTATCTGCCCCCCGCTAGCAAGCTAGTTAGTCGCAATTAACAAAATAATGAAACACTGCTGGAGGGAAGTTCAACAAAGCATTTCCAGAAGTTCTTCTATACCTGGAAAGCGAAGCACTCGAGTTGAGCTGCGTGCAGCGCGTTGCGTTCCTTCGGGTTGTAAGTCACTCTGAACGAGGTGGACTTGAGCGGGGACAGGTCACATGTCCACGGAGAGATTGAGAATGGAGAGTCGCGGGCGTTGGTCCACACCAGGCTGGAAAGCAAACAAATCTATTTTGTCCGTTTAGGAAAAAGATCAAAGCCAGTTTGAAAGAGGGAGGGAATCTTACGTGATTTTGGCAGTGGAGTTATTGGTGACGGCCACGCCCTGAGAAAGTGACGAGGATGTCGACGTGGGCACGGAGGAGGTGACCTGATTAAACAGCAGTTCGCTGGGCGCCACCGACACGCGTGTGGACGGTGACGATGAAGACAGCGAATCCGCTTCGTCACCGTCTTCCCTGGGAGTTATCGACCGCGCCGTCGAGACATTGGATAGGCGGCTTGATTTCTGGAAAATGAAAATGGCCGGCTGAGCAAAACACGGAATGAAACGATCCCGGCGTGATTTTGGCTCAGCGAGTCACCTCGGTCGCAGATAAGCAGAATGCTTGCGGATCTAGCTGCGTGCTGTTGCTTGGCAGTAGGGCGCTAATGACGTCCGTCCAATCATCTGGACCGCTTGCTAAATGTTCTGGTTTAAGTACGGCCGGTTTCTGGAGATCTGAGCGACACGTACCAATCAGGTCCAGGAACACCGGATCCTATTCAAAAAAAAAAAAAAATGGGGGTGTTGCAATCTGTGGAAATCAAAATAAAATAAAATAATGTTTCGACCATGTTTCACTGTGATTTAGTAAAAACGAGCTCCTTACTCCGTGCAGTATGAAACAGGGCACGCTTCTGCGATGGGCAAAAGGCACGGCGGGCAGGTAGGTGACCGTCAGCGCGACACGGCTCTTGGGGGCTAAGGTGCCGCACTGCGGTTGGATGCTGAACACGCTGTGCCCGGCGCAGTGGAGGTCCCACTGGAAGGTCGCCTGGACGCACGAAGAATTGATCAGCTCCATCGTCTGCGACGCGGCGGCTCCCACTTGGACGCAGCCAAAGTCAACCACCGATGAAGAAAAAGACAACTTGGGACCTGGTGACCAAAACAATGCATGCAGATCACAACTTGGAGCATTGGGTTCCATTGGTGCGTCATCGTACCTGCGCAGTGCCCGATGAGCTTGAGCACCGTTTGGTTGAGCGCCCCTTTGCATTCCGCAGTCAAATAGTCAACACAGACCGAACCGGCGACAGTCGGCGCAAAGGCGACTTTGGCCGTCACGCTTGCGCCTGGGGCCACCCGACCGCTGGTGACATCACAGACGAAGTCGGACCCCAACAGGGGCACCCCACCCGAAAGGCGAGTCAGGGAAAAAAAAGCAGTCACCTGAAAATGACATCATTATCAAAATATCATTTTTGAAAATCAGCATGAAATCAGAATTTGCTCCTTACTCACATGCGAGGGATTACAGATGTCAAAACATTTCTGCAAACTTTGCCCGACGGCGACAGAGCCAAAGTTAACCACGGGACCGCCGTGTTGTTGATCCGCTCTCGAACTCGGGCCTCTCAACTGAAGACACGGGTACTTGGCTTTCCACAAGAGCAGACACAAAGGAAGAGGTGAATCATTCCGAATCAGCTGTTCGAATCATTCCGAATCAGCTGTTCGCACATTCGAGCGCTGTCAGTACCCACTCCCTGAAGTCGCAGCGTGGCGCAGCACTCGGCTTTATCTCCTTCCTCCCCAAAACGACAAAAGGCGTGTTTGTTGTACAACAGCGCCTGCTGCGGCTGGAACAGGACCAGGAGCGAAATCTCCTGGCTGGCCTTCAGCACGCCTTCCTCGGGACTCACTTGAAATGGTTCGGGACACTCCCAGCTGAAGTACGTGCGGAGCTTGCTGGGTGACACAATTTCCACGCAAGTCAGAATCCCATTTTTCAAGTCCGCGTCAGGGACGAGGAGATCACCTGAGGTTCTTCAGCAGAAAAGTCGCAGTAACGGACTGACGCACCGCACAGAGTGGAAGGAGAACAGCTTCGGGCACTTCCAAAGCCGGATACGGAACCACGGCCCGAAGCAACACTTGGAAGCTACCATCTTTGCCCTCAAACTCAAGGCTGTCCTCGTACTTACACTGTCCCACACACGAGATGTTTCACAGGGGAGCCGCTTTGTGATAGTCACTCTTACACAAGATTACCTTTTCTGCAGGTTTAAAAGTGATCAGTATGGTCAAAGACGTCCCTGGGCTCACAGCCAGGTTGCAGGAACTAGAGCTGCTGAAGAATTTGGTCAATGGAGGTCTGAGAAAGAGCAAAGAACAATTACTCTTGTGGATGGATGGGTTCAATTGTTACTTCAGAAAGCGGCGGCTGACCTCAAGTGGAGTTTCTGAAGCTTGAGGCTAATGTTCTTTAACGTTAGCGACTTGGTGTATTCTCTGCCCTGATCCCAGTCCTCCCAAAGCAGCTCCGGCTTGGTTTCCAGGCCCAGAAAGCAGCTTCTCTGAACGGGCACTCGCCGCTGGTGCTTGTGCGGAGTCCCTGCTTGCTGCCAGGGCAGAGCAATTTGATTAGAATGAGAAGACTTGCAAAAAGAAAGGCCCATGCTTACTTTGGTATTGCTGCTAATGATGGAGGACGTCCACAGTCCGTCTGATCCATTTGTCTTTGGACCTCCAGACTCAGCCAACATGACTGCAAACAACTCAAATGAGATGTTATCGTTCATATTTTCATGATAATCCGAATAATGTGCGTCATCGGCCTCGTTCAATTCACGCTTTGCGTGACGTGAATGTAAACAACCAAAATGAACGGCGAAACATTCGGCATGTTTGCAGGCAAGGTGGTACGGTATCCTTTACAAAACGCCAGCGTTGAAAATAACGTAATAAGCAAATATTTGAGAAAAATGCCTACAGTTCAATTAGGAAAGGTGGGGCAAGAAAAATGGCGTCCGAAGCGCTAGCTAAGTAGCCAGTGAAGCATTTACGCTAGCTCTGATCTTTACCCGCAAAATGTTTTATTTATTCTACATCTGTGTCCTTAACTTAGCTGACGCTGCCTTGCATTAAGTAAGTCAAGTCATTAAAACTTAAATTTTACTGTGCGGATTCTAACATATTAAAAAACCCAGGTGGCAGTTAAAGTTGTCATGTTTATGTGAGACAGACACGCGCTTACCTGCAAGTATGAAAAGTTTCCGACAGCAACAATTTATTCCATTTGTGTTGAATATAATGTACATACATCGAAAAACAATCAACTTTTATCTAGAGGAATTTGTCGTCCACGGCGAGTCCTTGACAAGCCGTTGTCGGTTGCCATAGAAACTATGGAAACCCAAGGAGGACAAAATAGCGCAGCCGCTATTCGCAAAACAACAACAAAAGTTCGTTTCTTGGCATTAAAGCCATACAATTCTTGTTGAATGCGTTTCTTGTTCTTCAAATGAACTTTATTTCTGGAGCAATGGCATACAAGAAAACATAAAAAGCATGGTTGCAAAGTCGAGGTCAAATATATTAAACTATATGGCTCTTAAATTATTTAGACAAATTCACAGTCGTTGAGAATAGTTTAAAGAACAAACAGAAACACACTAACTATAAGAGTAGAGTTCAATCAAATATGTTCATTTTAAAATGTATCTTTACATTTTCCTCAAATACAAACCCATCTAAAAAAAAAGAATATTTTAGGTTTCTGTAAGTATGTTAAGGTTTCCCAAAATACTTCATGTTTGATATATTAGCATGGCTGGCCTGTGGACCAAACCAGGAAGCACCAGCTTGTGATGAATAAAATCTGCTCATTGTCCTCTCCAGAGCAAGACACCAACACAGGCGCTCAAAAGTGATGTCAGAAGTCTACGGGAAAACCCCGCTTCTTGTTGAACTTCCCTCCTCCTCTTCCAAATAGGACCTGTAGTTCTCTGTGACCCCTCCGGCACGCTTCAAGAGGGAGCCCAGAGAAGCGGGCAGCACACTTGCATCCTCGTCCTCTTCCTCGCCTTCCAGCTCATCGTCATCCTCCAGGCTGGACCTGGGAGAGTCCGCCTGGAGTTGCACACTGTCCGTTCTTTCGCCATCGCTTGGTGGGGACGCCGGGTTGGCTTGCTCCTTGGTCTTACGGCTTCGCTTCCACTTCATCCGCCTGTTCTGGAACCAAATTTTTACCTGGGGACAACAGGAGAGGTTTGAACATTGCAAGCAGTGTGATACTTTCCAATGAAAGCAATAAGGGATGCTCCTTAAAACGTCTCTATGCAGATGATACCTGGGTCTCTGTCAGCATGAGTGAGGTGGCCACCTCAAAACGTTTGGGTCGGGACAGGTACTTGTTGAGCTTGAACTGGTTTTCCAGCTCCAACAGCTGCTGGCTGGTGAACGCTGTCCTGGGCTTGCGGCACTTCCCCAACAAACCGGCTTGGGCTGGTGCTGCTATATGAGAGACACAGCGTGGATTTGGCATTTTTATTTTCAAATAGATTCGATTTCAGTCATGCAAAAATATGTCGTAGATCATATTTGTACTTTGCAATGGCTGTAAATATACTCTATTTTTTCCATGGTATTACTGGAATGGATACTATAAAACTTATAAATAATATAAATAATATAGATAAAATATAAATATATATTTCAATTCAATCAAACCGTTTTCTTATAATTCTGTAAAAAAAAGGTTTTTTTATTTGAACTGTAGAAAGTCTTGTATGCATTTTGAATTTGAGCCAACAGCTGCTTATTTTTTACAGCAATTTCATATATCTCAACAATAAAACATAATAAATCTCGTGAAACTCAAATGAGAGGCGGGGTGGGGGGGGGTTCGAATATTCTAATATTGCGGACGCACTGACCTCCATAGTCTCCGAGTCTGGGGAACATCATCCCGGCTCTGATCCAGGGCTCCAGCGGGTGCACGCTGCCCGCTTTTAAGTGACCCGGGTACGGCTGGACCAGCTGCGGGAAGCCCGGATATACGAATGCGGGCGCCTGGACGCCGACAGCCGCCAAAGGGTACCCGGACCTCGGGTGCATTCCCAGGAACCCCCCGCCGAATCCCGCCTGGGGAAAGTTGTAGACTGCGGCGTTGGGCGTCATCCCCGGCCGGGCTTGGCTGGCGTTCGGGGAGGGCGTCTGCGACCGCGGGCTGCCGCTGTAGTTCACCTCCGGGGACGCGCCATCGCCGTCCGCGTGGTGAGCCAGGAGCGCCTCGATGCGAAAGCTTTTGGATTTCTCCAGGTGAGAGGTCATCCTGTCGATGCTTCAATTGAAGAAAAAAAAAAAAAAGTGCTCTTTGAACTCAATGTCTCCTGTGAGGAGATGTCTGACCTTGCTGAGGACCTCTCCAAAAATGCGCACCCATCTCCTCAGTGGGCCGTCAAGGAGGCAGCAGGAGCTATCAAGTCTGCTCCATTGTGATTGGCCAGCACCCGAGCAGAGGTGACAGACAAAAGCACTCGCGCACTCTGCTCACTGCAAGTACCAAGGAACAATGTTGCTGACACGCAAGAAAAATTGAAAAAGTTCACCGATAAATAAAAAAAAGTGTGATAAATTCAATTTTACCAAGAGCAATATTTGTAAATTCCATAAGTTTGACTTTCACATTCGGCAAACCAAAAAATAAAGCAATTCCGTCTAATTCAGGTCACTGACTGGCGGAGTCCTAAATAAACAAACAAGCAAATATCTTTTTTTTTTCAAATAAATAAACAAATCAATAAATAAATGCCAAGTGTTTGAAAGGTCATGCAAGGTTCTATTCTCCCAGCACTGTACCTGTCTCTCTTCGGTCAACACACTTTTGCTGCTATCATGTCCATTCTGCCGTAATTAGAGTCTGCGGAAGGCCCTCAATTGACTTCATTACCTTTTATGAGCAAAGTTGGAGGCTTTGCTGCTCTTTTATCACCGCGCACATGCAAACAAGCAGATTACAAACACGTCATAAAAGGCCGTAAACTCATTTTCTCCTCAGCGAGGCGCGAACGGCTGCGTTATCTATCACGTTAGGATTCAAAAAACAGAGCAAGGTTTCACACCACCTGTTGCCAAGTACCAATCGTTGCATTCAAGTAGACACAACTTCTACACTTGTTTCATATGTCAAATGAATGGGTGAAATACGACGTCAGAACCACATTTCTTTCAAATTCTGCCATCGGTTGACGATTGGAAAGTATCGTTCCCTGAAAAGCCGTGCTGGTGATTTCCTCGCAGTTCATGGCGGACTGATAAGAAGCCTGAGAAAACAAAACCGCTCCAGAACAAACACGCCAACACCTGCTGGATGGCTTCCCGTGCGTGCGTGCGTGTGTGCTTGCGACACCAAGTTTCATTATCGCCACATGACGATTTTCTGACGAGTAATTTCCTTGTAATAAACTCCAGCGGAATCGTAGTACGCACACGCCGATAATCGATGATCAGATATTGCTAAAAGATTAACCCAAGTGATTTTCCGTTAATGTGAATTTTCCTTTTCGATTTACTCCAAAAATGCTCAGGGAAAAAAGTCCGAAACATTTACCCTGTTCAAGACTTACCATCACAAATTCCCACGGTGGGCATCAAAAGTCTACACACCCCTGCTCAAATGCCAGGTTTTTGTGTTGAGAAAATCCCACCAAATCAGTTTCAAAATGTTTGTGACCTTTCATAGGCAAATTGAAAGAGGTCAACATTGGCCAGGCCAATGTTCTGCGGGAAATGCAACCAAAAAAAAAGTTCATTGTTCAAAATAGTGAGCTACAAATTTAATTCATCTCCCCTGAGACATTAAGAGATGAGAAAAATGCAAAGTGTCGTCTGCCGGCTTCGTTCCGATAACTTCTTTTCGTTGCCATTGTGACATCTATTGTCTCGCTCCGATTTTGTTCCGATCGCCCTCGCGGACCGCCGGGGGGGACAGAATACTTCCTGTACGAGTAAAACCCAGTGGGCGGGTAGCGGGTGGGTGTTACGGGTTGCAAGGTTCATCGTGCTTCGCAACGACTTGATTGATGACGTTTGTCACGGCGGCGCCCCGGACACAATGACGAGAACGAGGAGGGAGGGGCGGAGGAGGAGCCGAGGCCGAGGAGCTGAGCTTGGATGATTATTACTTAGTGCGGGAAACAATGAGATGGAGGACAATGAGATAAGTAAGACCTGCAAAAAGGGGGGGGGGGGGTAGCAGGAGGAGGATGGGGTGAGCGCCCGGCTAATTAGCCCTAAACGGGGCGGCGTGAATGAGGGGAGGGCTCGGACACACGCAGGGCTGCTTAGCGCACCCAAACTGGCCGATGGAGAGTCGTTCAACATCTGTTGCTCTTTGGGACAGAAACATCTCGTAATTACTTTGCGTGTTCATCCTACACCGGAACGTGAGGCCTCGGATGCTGGATATCAAAAGTCTACACACCCCTGTTCAAACGCCAGATTTGGATTACTTTGTGTTCATCCTACACTGGGACGTGAGGCCTCAGATGCTGGATATCAAAAGTCTACACACCCCTGTTCAATTGCCAGATTTTGTGATGTCAACATAAAACGAGATCAAGTATTTCAGGGAAATGTTCTAGGAGGTTTTTGATCACATCTTGGAGGACACGTGAAAAAGCACCAATTTCTGTTATCAAACATGGAGTTGGCCCACTCTAATTTTCCGTGTCCCAAATAGAACGAGAATCAAGGTCGCGCATTGTGTCCATTTGTACATTTCCATTATTGGAGCTCATTATTCAACTCATCCTCCTTTGTGTCCCTCCTGCTATTTACATTTATCCCTCATCGTTCTGTCCACCCTGTCACAGCGGGGGCGGTCCAATTAGCCGCACGCCGCACCGACACGCCCACCAATTCTTGCCTGCTGGCTTTAATCAAACGCGGCCGCCTCAAATGATGCGCCTCTCATCTTAATATCGGAGTTGCCCTCCTCTTTATGGTCCCCGTGCGGCCTGAAGGTTTGGCGCTAATTGCGGCTACATGGACAACATCTTTTCCATCCCATCACATTTTGGACTAAATTATGACGGAGTGCACAATCGTGAAAAATATCAACGAGATTTGGACTTGTGCACACTTTTGACAGATTGACCGATAATATTGTAAATAGCAATAGAAGAAGAAACCGTCGCGGCTGGGCTGGCCGTGACAGAGGGCGAGCTTTGGACAGCTTTGGAGGAGGGGCCGTCCGTCCCCGTCTGATATATGTTGTCCCAACGCTGGAAGGAGGCGGATTTCAATCGGCCTAATTGAGCCCCGCTCGCCTTAAACGCCACCTTCCATCGGTCCGCTTTCTCCCGGCCTTCTGTTTGCGCCGTCTGGCTGTCCCGCAACTTTGCAGGGGCTGATTTGCCAACTCGCCGGTGACAAATGATTAGCTCGCTCTCACTCTTATCACTTTTCGCTAAGTTCTCAGAGCGCTTGCAAATGCTGCCTTTGCAAGGCCCTAATGTTGGCAGATAAGCTCCTAATGAGCTGTGAGAAACCATTTGCTGCTCGCCATTGGCATCGCAGCTGCTTGCGATCTCACACATACACACACAGACACACACACACGCGCGCGCACACACACACACGCACACACACACACAGCTGCACACACCAGGTTGCTTGCAAAAATGGACGCAGCTCGTATGTTAGGACATTTTTAAAAGTCTGCA
The DNA here is from genome assembly GCF_901709675.1 of Syngnathus acus. NCBI lineage: Eukaryota > Metazoa > Chordata > Actinopteri > Syngnathiformes > Syngnathidae > Syngnathus > Syngnathus acus. The sequence goes on along the minus strand of NC_051105.1, from coordinate 1,799,864 downwards.
CACCCTCCTAGAATTGATTAATTCGGCTGTGCTCAGAATTAGCCAATTGCATCCAAACTCACGTTAAGCGTGATTGAAGTGTGTTTAAATGTTCCAGAAGGCTCTTTCGGCCTTTTTTTTTTTTTTTGCTTTCCAGCATAGGTCTGAAGGTTTCATGCTAACATCGCCTGCTACAGTTGACAATTCCCTTTGGCATCTTAGAGCGTCACCCGCCCATCCTTAAAACTGCAAACGGATCAGCTAACAAGATGTTCCCATTTTGAGAAAAAAAAAAAAGGTTTCAATTACCCCACCTCACTTTACAAACCAATCCAATTGTAGATGCTTGGTTGAAGCATGTTCAGCAATCCACAGATGGTGCAGTAAGGGTCTTTTTTTTTTCTTCTCCTTCCCATTTTTCTTGTTTAACCACCCCCTTAACCCTGACTTCCCCTCCTTCCTCTATGCTGGCCTATATTGATGTGATAATGGCTACAAATTGATGAAGCCATTGAGTGTGCTGGCGGCACGAGGGCGAGTGGGGACACAAACTCTCCGCCACCCACTTGCTGCCATTAATCAACGTCCTCGCAGGCTCATGGCCCTCCCTCCGGAGAGCCGCATGCACAATGCCATGACCAAGTGCGATCCCAAAGAAAAAAAAACATGATTGACTGGTATAGATGCAAGAACCCTGACCTCAAAACCTTTGGAAAGAAGTCGAACTTGAGAGGCTCAAGGCCCAGGCCTTGATCTTAATCTTAAGGTTGATTCTAAATAGCTGTCTATAAAGTGTTATATTTGTTAGAAAAGCAAGTCTAGAAGTTAGAAAAGATGGTCTTTTTTTTTTCTTTTTTTATTATTTTTAAAAAAGAGCTACTAAACAATGGAGTAGAACATTTATTCCGGGTTTCTTTTTTTCTAAAAGAAGGGGCGCCCTCTAGCGGCCATAGTGTAATGTTACAAGAAACTGTGCTGTGCAGGCAGGCAGTCTCTGTTCATTTATGGCCTTGACGTTTTTATCCTTTCAGACACTTCTTGATTATGGCGTTACCGACAGATTCAAAGTACGTCACCACCGGCGGTTTAAAAATCCAACCAAGTATCCCAATGCAGTAATCTCACTTTGCATTTTTTTAAAACTAATTTCACTTTAGCTCCACAAGGTGTCGCCAAAGACCCCCCAAATTACTCAAAACAAATTAGTCACCACCCACGCTGCTTTTTGGTAGTTCCAGTTGAACCCATGACCTGTTCTAGGTCTCCCCGCAAGAAACAGTCCCCCTTATAAATTTCTTGCATGTTTGAATTGTAGCAGGACTCTCCCCGTGAGCTCCCACTCCGCTTAGACGTGTGATGGAAGGCCAGCCGGGCCCCCTCCTTCCTTTCCCAGACCTCGGCAACGGTGGGAACCAGTTCTTCGGGCAGCCCAACATGGTCGACGAGTTATTTTTAGGCCAGTCCAAAGGGCCGCTCCCTGGAGACCCCTTGCAGTCAGGGCTCAGCAAGCCACGGAATGTAACCCAGGACAAGGCGTCCCAGATGTGATGGAAAACATCTGGATGGCCGCCGGACTACAAGGCCCCTCGTCTTGTTCACCAGGAGAAGCATTTTTTAATTTTTTTCTCGGGACCGGCCGGCAGAACCTCTTGTTGACGCAAGGCTGATAAATAATAACTGAGGCGGCTTCACAGGAACGCCCGAGGCAACAAACGGACGAAGCTGATTTCCAACTGCATGTACTAGATGTCAACATTCAGGTGAGAATCAAGAAAAAAGCAGACTTCTCACAAGATTAGGCCTTTTCTTTTGAAGAATAAAAAGCACAAAAATCTCTTTACGCTATAGAAAATAGTCTTGTAAGATTTCTGACTTTCAATGAGTTAAATATTAACTACTAAAACCTAAACTTTGAAAATAAAATAAAACCCTCCGAGAAAAACAGACTTCCTCGAAAACCATTGGAAAAAAAAAAAGAGCCTTTTTATTTATCCTTTTTGAATGTGTTTTAAACAACTTCTGCCAGGAGCAAATGCTGCCAAATAATCGAGAACAGCCATCCATCATTCAGCAATCATTTAAATTCCCTCATGTGCAGTGAGAAACCCACAAATGGCGTTGCCATAAATAACGGCGCAGAAAGAAAACAACGTCCCCATGCTAACCTTCATTTATTACTGATCTTTATTTAATTTAAAAAAAAAAAAAAAAAAAAAGATTGCTTGTATATGTTACATTGGAACATTTCTGCGTTCTGTCTCAGGACACAAATCTTTTTTTTTTTTTAGGCACAAAAGCAGCTGTAGCCACAAGACACCAGGGAAGAGAATGCGAGTGAAGCAAAAAAGGTGCGTTGAAAGGGCACGCCCCCAAAAAGCAACACGCAGTAGTCTCAGCATCATAGGTGACATTCAAAAGTACACACTACAAACCAAGGTACCAAGAAATAAGACTCCACTTAGCCACACATTCTCCATGACGCGATATTGTGTCCTCGCCAGTAAATATTAATAACCACGTTTTGTTGAAGATCCCCTGAAAAGCTGGAAAAAACAAAACCTCATCAAAATTGCTGCAATTCATCAAACACACCACCACGTGCGTGCTTAGCGTTTGGTTATTCGAGGCAAAGAAAATAGAAATCTGCTCAAGCCATCGTTGAAAACGCTGCAATTTCACAAACGAGGAGACCGAGAGAGAGAGAGAGTCCACGCAAAGGCCACGCCGCGGAAGGCCGCGCACTACTGCTTAGCAAAAAAAGAAAAAAAAAAAAATTGCACAGGAGAAACAGCTCGCAACGTCTCGTGTTTGTCGTCGTCGCGTTGTTGTGGATTAAATAAAGCTCGGCATGGATCACACTGGCTAAGGTATAAAAAAAAAAGAATAAAATAAAATAAAGCGGGAATTGATCACGTGTGCAGTGTCCAAAAGTTGATACGTTGCACATCTGCAAACTTTTTTTTTTGGCAATGATTATTCGAATTTGCATTTCTAAGCAACAAGTCAACGGCACACTGGAATTAGGAATGAATTTTTTTTTACAATCATCTCATAATTCACTGTGCTTTTTTTTTTTAGGAACTAACCAGAAAATACAATTCTCTTGTTGGTGTTTTTTTGGTTCTACCAAAGTACAAAAGCAAGTGCAGTACTTCAAGTTGCGGACCCGACAGCTCCAGAACCCTCATGACGTCTTTAAAGCGTCTTAAAAGGCGGACGAGTTGAGGCCAGTCGGGGCTCGGAACCTCGTTATCGGCCAGAGCGAGCGCCGCCGCTCGTGACAAATTCTTTTCCCGATGCAAAAGGAACCAAACTTTTCACGCAACCTGATCACGGGGTTTCTTTGCTGCCCAAAATGGTGCAGGTGTTTCAGCTCAGGTACATTTCATGATAAGGAAGAAAAAAAAAAGGCCAAATAAGCGGCGATGGTGCTCGCGATTTCGGGGCTATGCGGTGGCGGCGGGCACCGACACCTCCAGCAGACGGTTGTTCTTCCGCTTACAAGAAGCGCTGTTGCCGTTCTTGGGGGCAGCCTGGATGAACTTCACGCATACTTTGTCCTGCTTGAACTGAACCAGAAACCTGCCAGAGAGGACCAAGGTCACACAACGAGGAAGACGTCAAGTAGTCCGAAGCGAAAAGTCGTCATCCGGCTTACTCGTCCGAGATGTTGATGTCGAGCTGCTCGCCGTCGTCGGAGGCGGTGGAGCCGATGTGGTGCAGTTTGGTGATGGTCTCGATCAAGTGCTCGCTGCTGAGTAGAAAGTCGCCTTTGACGGCCGAGGCCGAGCCCTGCGGAGGAATCGCCGACACGCGATTCTTATACGGGAAGTGCCGCGTTTTTGCAAATGGTGACGTCGCAGCGGCGCTAATTTCCACCTCTTTGAGTTTGAGCGCAAAGAATCCGTCGTTCTGCGTGCTGACGGAAACGCTGATGAGGTCGGGCAGAGCCACGCTGGCCTTCACTTGGCCCGTCTTCTGGTCGGCCAGCACCACGTTCTTCTTTGTCAGGAGGAGGATGCGACTTGCACCCTGACGGAAACACACACAGTTTGAACGGCGCAAATGGAAGAGGGCGGCGGCCATTTTGGAACCTTTCTTACTTTGCCGTTGGCCCTGTTAATCTTGTTGACCACGTCGGCCAGCAGAACCTTTTCCTCAACGCAACTATTGAGCTTCTGATATTTGGGGTTCTTGCTGATCTCCAAGTAGTCCCCCTTGAAGGGCTGGCTCACGCTGAGACAAAAATAAATAAATAATCATAGCAGAATTGAGACTTGTCACGCCTCAACATGAAAAGCAAAGAGTGAATCTTCTGTACCTGCTCGGGTAGAGAGACTTTTTATCCTTGAACAGCTCGCTGGCCTCCAGCTTCTCTTGGTACACGGCCTTCCTCTCCTGGCTGAACTGGCTTCGGTATTTCTTGCACTGAGTACAAAATAATGGAATCGTTTCTTTCATTTTCAGTGGGAAGCTCATTGAATGAAAAGCTCTTGAACAAACTCTGGCTAATTTAGCATGGCATGCTAAGTATAGCTAAGCGGTGACAACCGTTGCTCAATTTATGACCGACCCGCCAAAGGTGGAAGATGGAGCGCAGTTGCGCGTGCGCTGCATCCAGGAAGCGGTAAGGCCGCGCAGGCCAGTTCTTGTCGACGGGGGACATGGAAGGCAAGCCGCTCTTCACGCCCAGGAAATATTTCTGCATCTGCAAGAGGGAAACGCACGTCGGTGACTGTTTTCATCTGTGAACGTCATTTCATCAAGCGCTGCCCAACTTACGATTCTCTGAATGGTGAAGTTGTAGATCTTTTTCCCCGCGTTTGCCCTGAAGAATTTTCGGTATTCCCTACGGACCTATCAAAGACAAGCGCAAACAAAACAATCATCCGCTGCTCCTTTTTTATGTCAGGTGAAACGGATGGGAAGTTGCTGCCATTACAGCAAATTAAAAAGAAAAGAAAAGAAAATCCTCCTGGCCAACGACCTTCATGCCGACCTTAATAGTGGAAAGTGTGTTGTGAACAGGTGCAGCGTGGATGGTGGGGGTGAACAATTAGGATGATGGAAGATTAACACCGCAACAATGTCCACGTGGACCATTTGAGGCATTCGCGACAATCACACACACGCACACCTAGATGAAGAGAAAGAGATGGCAGGTTAAACACAAAAACAATGTCGCTCGACATGAGGGGTTAGTTGAACGCATGACAGACGGCAACAGAAGACAGCCTCGGCACTCGGAGTCCAAATATTCTCCTTTGAGCTTGGGAAATGCTGGAATTTGTGTTTACACTAGCATTAAGCTAACAAACTAAAAGGCAATTCCTTTCGGTGGAAGTGAAATTTGACAGTACACTTCAACTGCTTGAAGTGAGTCGAGTTTATTGAAGAAAAGAACACAATAATAAACAAAAAAAAAAGTCACGATCGGGGTTGCGTTGAATTGCTAGCTTAGTGTTGTTATGAATAAAGTGTGATGTCTGCACTCGGCAGAGACTGGCTTCCTGAATGAGGACACACACAGTGGAAGGAGACGTGAGGAGAGATGGTTAGTAGCGGTTACTAGGTTGGGCGATGGCTCGGCCTGAGGGCTGCGAGGTACCTTGAGTCCCTGCCAGCAGGCCCAAATGACGGCGACGGCGTGCTTACGCCTGGCCTCTTCCTTCAGCTTCCTCAGCTCCCTGCGAGCCTAAGCAAGGGACGGGCGAGGACACACAACAAAACCAAGCCAGAGAAGATGAGCGAAGAAGAGGAGCACGCCACGCTATGTCGCTTTGCCCGAGGTGGGAACACATCAAACACTGCATCACTCACACACACGCAACATTTGTTTGGCTGAACGCATTGAGCACAATGTTTTTTTTTTTTTTTTTTTTCCAGGCGTTTCTGGAAAGGAATTGATATTCAACTTTGTGACAATGAAGCGCTTTTGCCGCAAAATGTCACCTGAAGGCCTCCAAACGGTTCCTGTGGAAAAAAAAATGAGGTCGGAGAGAAAACATGCATGGCGCAGTCATGCAGATGAGGCGGCACGAGGCATGCAAAGCTGAGCAAGCCGTCACTAGGGTTGGATAAATGAAGAAGAAAAAAAAAAAACGGATGTGGAGCTTAGAAGGCTTATGGACATGAAGTTTTTTTTTTTTTTTTTTGGTGGATGGAGGCGGCCAGTGACAAAATCACGACAAGTCAATCCAACAGGCTTCCCAAATACCTTGGTGCCCTGCCAGCCGGCCCAAATGACCGACACGGCGCGTTTGTTCCTGGCCTCTTCCTTCAGCCGCCGCAACTCCCTCCGAGCCTGACAGGAAACCAACGGCGCGGCAAAAGCTCATTTCAATCCCTCAATCAAGCATCTTCAAATGGGCCAGCCAAGCCGGCTGATGAAATCATCTGGCCAAAGACTTCGGAAGACGGCATCGATGATCTTATCGGCCGCTTTGGAAGCCACGTGACCAATATGACAACGTAAATGCTGATAAGGTCCAACATGTAATTGATGTGCATCGTCGCCTCCGCTGGCAGAATATGGGAACTGCACGAGGTGATGCCGACAAACATTGACAACGAGCTTCCACAGACAAAACGAAGAAACCGCACGAGTGTTAATGAGACGAGCGACGGGGTCTGCGATGACGACGGCTACACACGACGTCCGGGTGGAAATACCTGCGTTCCCTGCCAGTATGCCCAAATTACTGTCACAGCGTGTTTATTCCGCACTTCTTGTTTGAGGCGTCGCAGCTCCGTTCGAGCCTGGAGGGACGCCGGGGTCGTTTTGGCGACAAAGAGCAGAGCGTGAGAAAAGAGCAGACTCAAGAAAAAGCCAAAGTGCGGCGGCGGCAAATGAAGCGGCGGCGGGAAAAGGTGGAATGGAACGGGCCTTGGTGTTTTGGTGAGCGAAGGCGCTACCTGAGTGCCGTGCCAGTAAGCCGCAATGGTGGTCACCGCCTCCTCGCACCTCTTCTGATGCTTCAGTTCCCTCAACAGCTTGCGAGCCTGAAAAAAAACAAACGAGGAGGCCTTAGCGTGTTGCGTCATCCTTCCTTCGTTTGATTCAAAGCAAACTTGTGCGCACACCTGCCATCCGCGAGCGTACGACTGCACCACGGTGGTGGCGCTCTTGATCCGCTGGTATTTCTTTTGTTGCTGTCAGATGGAAACGGACAGCTCAGTGATCATGTTTGTGCGCCGTTCGGGTTTGTTTTCCTCACCGCGTAGCGCCGGTACCATGCCGCGACCACAACCTGACTCTTTTTCAGCAACAAGAAATGAGTACGGCACTTCCAGCCGCGGTAGATTTTCTGAATGAGCGTGGCCAGGTCCTGCAGGCACTGCCGCCGCCTTTCCTCTAAAAAGAACAACTGGGGGCAAGAGAAGGGGAATTGGATCAGAACAAGACGTTCTCAATGTTTGCAGGAAATGGTGAAGATGTCACTTTATACTGCTGTTGAAATCATTTTGAGGCATTGATATGCAGGTCGCAAAGTGCACCGTCTTTTACGGTCTTCATGATGCCGAAAGCAACCTTTATATCTCGGAGCAAATATTGATTCAGAGATATCAAGAACAAAGTCCAAGCGCCACCTGAAGGGAACAAAATGCCGCTTTACTGCTTGGCCCGCAGCTAAATTATAGAGAAAAAAAAATCCCTTATCTTAAGCTGCTATCCAAATACATTTATTGTCCTTTTGTGATATGGACGTGCTATTCATTCATCTGGCAAGGCTTGTTTGTTTGATTTGTCTTTTTGACCCGCCCTCGAGCAGATTGTATAAGCCATTCCAATTTTGCGAGAGAGAAAAATGCGGCGCACGCTTGAGCAAGCTCAAGAGCCGACTAGAGATGCTGGTTTCCCGTGTAAGGCTAAATGGAAGCATGTGTTCGCTCCGAGGCAGTCGTTCTGCCGGCAGCCGGAACGCCGCCACCTTCTGCCAAAGCAGCCCACAACAGGCTTTTCCTATGTTAAAACACAAAGTCTTGCGAGGCGCTTCACGCTTGCTCGTTTTACCGTCCGTGGATTCCTGATGAAGATTTTCGAGCGGCCGTAGGAGAATTCTTCAGTGGGTACTTGAAGGTCTGCCATGAGGACTTCGACTCCCTCCCTAAGAGGGGGAAAAAACAACCACAGGCCAGGCGACATTTCAAGCACAGACGAGCCACAATATTAGAAACATTTCTGCTTTTAGAATGAACTTGAAACACCAAAAATACATTTGGTGTGATTGTAAGCAATGTGCTCAGTTTGAACAGTGACAACTTTATTATTCATTAAAAATGTTGATATGACTTAGAGGCATAACATTTGACTGTTTTACATTCATTTGTCATTTAGTATTTATTTAACTGTATGCTGAAAAATGGCAAGTTTGTTTTTCCTCAGCAACAAATAAATAAATAAAAATAAATAAGTAATAATTGGGGGGGAGAAAAAAAAGGCAGATTTTTTGGTGATTTTCAAAATCGGCCAATTCATCATTTGGGCACCGCGAGAGGGAGCTCGTGTCACTTTGAGATTCACCAATAAACACAAGGCCATGAAACCCCCAAATGAACTGCTGCATTACCAGCAGGCAAATAATGCGCATGCCATTGTGAATCCATTTTCATTTCAGGGGACCTTGTGGCCCCTTCTAAGAGCAGAACCAGATTGCTGCGACAACTCCCAGCTGGGAGCCCAGCGCTCCGGCGGCGGCCTATTAGCGCAGCTCGCAAACTCTTTCCACTGGCAGTAGCCTGAAGCTCAGACTATGTCAAGTCCACGGCTGCACAGTTTCACTCTAAGTCTCCAGGGAGGTTCTGGCCAAAAGCCCGGTAATGCCCCCCAACCCCTCCCCCACCCGCCGACTGTGAATAAACATGCCCATTACCTGGCGGGGCCTCTCCAATGCGGCCAGGTCCGCTTGCAGAGCATTTTGTAGCGCTCCAGGCAGGGCCCGTACGGCTGGCGGAAGGCGTAGCCGGCTCTTCTCACGCGGACGTTCTCCATCAGGCCCAAGTAGCGCACTTGATGGCAAACCAGCGACGCGGTGAAAATGTGCGCCGCCTTCTTGTCGTTGGGCTTGATGCACCTGGAACAAATACGAGAGACCGAACTTTAGGGGGCTGAATCGGATTTTAACGGTCGTCGATATCACCTCACCGGATGTAGTTGGGGTTCTTGGTCTGGAGGTTCTTCATGAGCGTGCCCACCGATGATTTAAACTGGGAGCCGGCAGTGGGCGGTCTCTTCAGGTTGACTTTGCTCGGGTTGCCCTCGGGGAAAAGCTCCTTCATCAAGCTGTGGGTGGCCTTGAACATGGCTTGGGACAAGTCTCGATACAGGAGGTCGTTGTTCTTGTCCACGAAGCCTTCCACGCAGTACAGCACCTTCACCGCAGAGGGAAACGACTAAACGGGTCTGCTCCGGCTCGGCGATTCCGAGCGGGGAGATCGTACCTTGCCGGCGTAGTGCTGGATGCGGAAGCAACTGTGCGGCAAGCTGTGGTCGTTGAGGAACTTGGAATTCTTGCTCAAGCGGCTCTCAAAGTGTTGGTGCTCAGCGCACACCGTGTTCAGCTTGTCCAGGAAGGTCTCGTCCGTCACCGTCCCCGGACGCAGGCACTCCTCGTCCAACATGGCCATGATGCCGTTTTGGTTCTGGTGGAGCAAGAACACAAGATGACCATTCCCGTGCCGGATGATTTTTTTTTTTTTCTTTTTTCAACAGTGGGACTTACGTTCTCAATGAGGTCACAGATAACGGCATTGTTGAAATATTCAATGTTGGTCCACTCGATGCCCTGCAACAAAAGTGAGATTAAGGTCAGAGTTACAATGGCTGGACAAGAAAGAAAAAAAAAAGTCGGATGGTTAGATTGCAGTCAGAAAAAAAACATTCTTCAACATAACCTTCCTGCACTCGGTTTCCATTACGTCTGTAAACAAATAAGGGGGGGGTTCTCGTGCTGCCGTTTTGTTACGATGGGGACAACATTGCATATTTGGCATCACGCAAGCTGCTTTGAAAGAAAAAGTGCTCAAAATAAAATCCCGCTCTGCCGACCTCTAAATTACAGCAACTAATGGGCTGGGAACACGGCTTCAGTTGGGGGGGGGGGCAAAGAAGGCGTGGCTTCCACTGATGGCCCATCAGCGCCATTCCTGATTGGTGCGACTTCCCTCCTGTCGACAGGCTTTGTGGTATTTTCCCATGCTGTCCGCTGGAAAGTAGCCAGACGAGTTGCGGGGTCGCCGCTCACAGACGCGGAGCTTTGAAAACAAGCAGATCTTGACGGGCGGGGCGTTTACGCTTTCTGCATTGAGAGATGGCCTTAACGTGGAGGCCTTAATGCCCCGCCCCCTCCCCTCGTTTGCGACGATACGGACCGGATGCGGATCTGTAAACTTGCCTCTCGGATATACTCCTCCTGCTCCTCACGCAGGGTCAGCTCGATGAAGATCTGCTGCAGTTTCTCGTTGCAATAGTTGATAATGAACTGCTCGAAGCTGTTGTCCTGTGGGAGGAGCCACAGAAACACGAGCCTCTTAAAAATCACAAAGTCTTTTTGAAAATATCGGTACAACATTTGATTACAAAGCAGGCTACTTTGCTAACCTTAGCTAATGCTACGCAGTTTGAACTACGATGAAACATTCTAGCACAAGCAGACGGGAGGCCCTTACGATAAATCCACGTTGGCAATTAGCTTGTGAAATATTTCCGACTGTTGTCAATTACGACCCATTGTGGGGAGCGTCACACCTCCTAGCAGATGGCCCTAATTGCGCCGCGTGTTGGGTTAGACATTATTAGCGACAGCAACAAGGTGGTTAGAGGCGTGTTTAGTAGAGCAGCTCATCGAGTTAGGGACACGGCAAGGTTTCTCCATGACAAAAAAGAATGGCAACGTGCCGAGCCATTTCCCTTTCCAGAGAAACCGCCGTCACCTTCACAGCTAAAAAACTAAAAGTCACTCAATAGCAAAGCAAGGCAAGTGGCAGCAGGCCATAAAGGGAATTGCCCAAAACCCCAAATTTCTCTCATAACAGCCTCCTTTCACGTTCAAGCAAACTTTGTCGTGTTCTCCCGTACGTCATTTGATCAACCTGTTCAGGTAAGATCACCCACCGAAAAGAAATGAGGGAAAAGCAAAAAACACTCTGTCGGCAAGTCAAAGAGGAACCTCCAGCCTCATTCCATACGGGCTGAGTGGATGCCGTGTCTCGGCCGATGCAAAAGTTGCCTTTGCATCTCTGCCCCCACCCCGAATTGTCGTCGAATTAGGAGGATGGATCGGAGCATGCGTCAAGCACAGCAAACAGCGGGCTGGGGTTACTTACGGCTTTCTGCTCACCAAGACGGCGGACAACGGGCAAGAAAGTGAGTCGAGTGAATGAGCAGTGGCATGACAAAGACATCAACTTCATGAATATGCGTCACATGACAAGGAATATTGCACTCACCAACCGTTTTGAAATTGATTCCAAACAATCCAACCATGATTCAATGATTACAATTGTTGGCAAACAGTTTTTAGTTGATCCATTAATTCTACACCTCTACTAGAAACTAAGAAACAGTTCAGTAATTCGTTCGCATACCACTAGAGGGAGCCAGACATTTGTACATGCTAATGTTATTAATAACACTGGACAAATGTAAAAATAAAGACACAAATATGACAAAATGTTTTCCAAGAATTTGCACGCAAATTGAAAATTGTTTACTGTAACAAAATGTCATATGTCGAACTGAGACTATTACATGTGCGAAATGATGTATCGATCGGCGTCTTCAAGGTCAGTTTGTTTCATTGTGCTCGGCAGATATGAGCGTTGAAATCAACAAGCGGCCAGAGAGGATTTAACTCCTGAGAGCAGTAAAGCTGAACTAATCCAATATGAATATGCTTTTATCAGCCCACGGTTGTGGTGATAAGCTCCGCGCAGGTATGTCGCCAGCCACACGGACAGCCCCAGGCAAAATCCTTTTAAAGCTGATCAAATGGATGCGTGGTCACATTCTGTCCTCATGAGACACAGGCGGAAGGACAGACAGACAGAAGGCTTTTAGTTTTCCTACCTCGAATATCTCGAAGCCGTAGATGTCCAGCACCCCCATGACCTTGTGGCGGCTTTTAGTTTGTGCCTGCGGGCGGACAATTTACTCAATAGGAGAATTTTACAGGGCAAGTGGCTTATGCAATATCGAACACTTGCATCGCCAAAATGGCTACTTTGAAGAAGAGCGAAAAGATAACAAACAAAAAAAAACACATTAGCATCTCTTACTTTTATGCTTTCATTGATCCGCGTAACAAGCCAGCTAAACAAACGGCTGTAGAGATTTTTGGCAAGGGCATCTCGGGCATAGTAGGCCTGCAAGAATAAAATTTAAAAAAAAAAAATCAATATGTTAGGACAATGTAAAAACATAAAAAAACTTGCTAGCAACAATTAAGTGGGTCGCATCCCGTGCGGATTGGGTTAGCAACATGTTTTTTTTTGCGTTCAACTTGAATGAACCCACGAACCTCTCAAATATGACCCACAAATGAATTTCCAAGAAGCCTACTCCTCATGTATAATTGAGAGCTTTGCACGTAACGCCGATGCGAGGTGACAGCTCGTGAGTCTGTGTTGCTCAAAGTCTTTCTCTCAGACGCTCGCTTCTCACCTGGGCCACGTTCAAGGTGGTCGACACCTTCTCCAATTTGGCCTCCACCGTGCGGTAGCTGAAGGCTCGTTCCAGCACCGTCTGCTCGATCCCCAGCAGCTCGCACATCTCTTTCAAATCTGCACAGCAAGACAAAATACAAGACACGGTCAATAAACGCAAAAAGAAAAAAAAACAAATCAGCAGCTGCAAGCATTTGAAGGAAATAGGCAAATAGTGACTTTCAAAGCAAAGAATTCAATTTGCTCCCGGGCGAAAAGTCGCTTTGGTAAAAAAGAATGTTCGCTTGTTTATCAGCCGCCGATTGCAACCTTTGATATGCTTGTGCTAAGCGCACAGGCATTTTGGCAGATAGCGATCATTTGTGTGTTCCATTCTCAGCAGCTCCCTTGTTTGTCACTAGAATGCTTCCTCAATGTTTGAACTTGTTCAATAGCAGAAATATTGCGACATTCAAATCCAGCCAATAGGGGGCAGCGGCTTAACGGCGGCGCAACGTCGAGATTAGCGTACCGTTTTTATCTCTGACGCGGCTCTCGTCCGTGTCGTTGCACCGCGACTCGGGCTTGAACTCGATGTTGCCGAGCTTCAGGACGGCCGCTACCAACTCCAGCACCGACCGGATCTCGTCCTCCATGAAGCCCACGATCTGCATGGCGTTCTGGGGATGGGAAATCAAATGCAGTCTGATTAGGGAGGCTTTGAATACTGTAAAGACAAGCAAGCTAGAATTACAAAAAGACAAGAAGATATGAATTTCTATGCGAGTGAAACATTGTGCTCACTTTGACCGTCCTGAACGAGGTGGCGTCATCCAGCCCGTTCACCACGGCGGAATCGAGGCTTAAGTAGTTGTACTTGCTGAAGTCCCGGTCCAGTTTCAGTTTCTCTGTTACACACAAAAGCGAGGCGGAAATGATGTCGGCTTTAGTTTGCCATGCTAAGATAAGAATGACCTACAAAAATCACCAACACTAACCCGACAGATAATCAAAAACTGCAGACGGCCTGAGTTGACTCGCCATGTTGGCACACGGAACATTTTTCACAAAGGACAAAAATAGCCATCTTGGAAGCGGCACGACGCAAGAATGGATTTGCGCTAATTAACCGAATCAAGCCGCCTCTCGTGTGCGCGCTCGGGAGTCAATGGCCATTATGTTCTTATCCTGTGCACGACATTCCAAACAATGAAAAGCAAATACGACTTTCACGGCCTCCCTTTGTTCTTTGCGGAAGACGGTGTGCCATTTACGTGTCCGTCCGTCGGGTGTTTGTCCAGCTGCACTGCGCTTGCAAATGCTCACACCGTATTTGGGGAAATTTACACGACTTTTATGGACACGAAAAAAGAATGAAAGAAATTCAAAGGCTAGTAATGAGGGTACGCCATCGCTGTCTGACAACTCAATTGAATTAATGAAAAGAGGAAGCTGAAATTCGAGACTCTGAAAAGAACATCTGGCTACCTGAGGCTTCCTTTAAGCTGTTGTAATTATTTCCTGCCATTGATGCGAGGTCCTTTAAAAAACACTGGCGGTGATAGAGGGGGGCCCCCTGGGGCACTTTTCCCCTGAAAAAAATGTTTGGACCACCCCCCTCCACCGTGCTAGTCTAACTAATTAACTTTTGGTTATTTTCCAATATTTATGGAATTTATTTCAACATTTCTACTCATCCTCTGTAGGAAATATTTAATAAATCTTTAGCTGTGTTTTCTGAACAATTTGAGGGGGGGAGTTGTAAAAATGTTTTTTTGTTTTGCGGACCGCCTGAGATATCCTTTAGGGAAAAAGTGCTTCAAAAATGTATAAGACAGAAAATAGAAAAATGAATTTCACATGACTCCAATTGAATGTGCAGTGTGCTTGAAACCTACTGAGTGTGTCATCAGAGGCTCCGGACAAGAGCTGATAAAAGATGTGGAAGTTCCTCTCTCCTCGAGGTTGTTTCACCACGCGGGACTTCTCCAGTAGATCTAAAAACAAAAGCAAACAATGCTGGTTGCACAGTATCTGACATTTTTTCCCCCCGGTTATTTTACCAGGCCTGACTCCAACAATTTGGGTCACCACATTTGCTTTGTGATAAAAATGAAGCTGAATGAGATAAAGATGAACATACTTGGAAGGTTGCGGATTTACGGAAGGACGATCGGGTTAAACTTTACAATGACAAACCGTGTCGTCAAGTTGCTATGGCAACTTAGGCAATGTTTGTTTATCTGCAACCGCATACGTGTAAGGAAGCGCATTAAGATGTCCGGCATCTGCATTGGAAGCTCACTTGCCCCTTTGATTAAAAGGGAAGCCCTCATGTGCTCACCGCGTTCGATTTAATTAAAGACTCTCCGCACACAGACGGGCAGCTGACCCGCAAAAATGATGACGGAGTTCTCTTTTAATGGACCGGCATGATCCAAAACGTGTATGAGGTTAGAGTCTTTTTTAGCTGCCAGGATGGGAGCTTCTGCTCCGACCTCTTTATTATTAGATGAGGCAAACATTCCGTTGTGAATACAAAGATGCTCTTTTGGGGCCTTGCGAGCAAACGTGCTGGTGCAGGTAGGAAGTCAAGCTCGACACGTCGCTCAATCATGTTGTGAGCGAAACTTTTCAAGTGCGCTGACAAATATTCACTGTTTTAGGAGTTACAATGGACTCTTGTCATTCAGAACTGACTCATCCAGTAGGTGGGCAGCGGCAATGCAAGTAGAGAACCCTTCACTGACTCGGGGGATCAGGTCGGCCACCCCCGCCGTGTGAAACGCTCGGCAGGAGTGATCCACAAGTGTAAACAACTCCACATTTAGCAGAATGGAGTCTTCGGAGGGCCATTATGACTAGCAACGCTTTATATTACATAAGAATAAGTGATGCAATCACAGACTAGTAAAAACGAGTAAAAAACAATAAAAAGATGAATAGTAATAAAAATGGTTAGCAATTTCTCTATTTCTATTAAACATGAAGACAATTTGTAATTTTAGAATTGACACATTAAGTCCATACGCAATTTGTCTTTGCGGGCCATATCAAATGATGTGGCGGGCCGTATCCGGCCCCTGGGCCTTGAGTTTGACACCCATGAGCTAAAGTGTCCTTTCCATTCGGACCGATGGTGAGAACATAGATGTGGTTGATGCGGGGACACAAAATTAGAGGGCCCTAATTTGCTTTGAAAAGGAAAGTCCTCATTGACCCGTGTAGCCATAAGCTTGCTCTGTCAGATGCTCGTGCAGTGGCTCGTGCTCACACTCGCTCTCTCGTGCCGGAATTAACTCGGGCCTGCAAACAGAGAGCGGCTTGTGCCTCCTCTCGTTGTTTTTCCGAGACCTCTGGCGGGGAATTCGCCGCAGACAAAACAAAAGTGAACAGAGGCGAGATAAAAGCAAAACAGAGGCAAGAACTGAATAGGGATGGGGGGTCAGTGCCGGCCGGGTTCAGTCTGGGTATGAAATTGACTTCCGTGATGGGGGGGGAAGCATCAGTGGCTATGAAATGCAACGTTTGGTGAAGGAATGCGACGACGGTAGGTCTTTATTCTTCACGAGACCGAGTTGGTTTACTTACAGTTGCTGATGACTCCACCGAGAGGATCTCCTTTAAAGTCAAACTCAATGTCCATGTACTTCCCCTGTGGGTCACAGAGCACCAGTTACAAGATGACGCAATTTCATCGATGCACCATTTTGCATTTTGCGCAGTGTTAATAAATGCTACATGCTAATGCTACTCCAGGTCTCAGCCTTGCGACGGACGCATTAATGGTGCCTCCGACCCAAATCTCACAAATTCTAAAAAGACAGTTTTGTGTCAGATGACCCGGTCTCCGGTGAGTTGTCATCATGACCTCATCTAAAGGTTTATGCCAAGGTTACCTAAATATAAACAGATCAGGGCCGTAATCCGTCATAATACTTGTGCACGGGTGCAACTCTGCTCTGAGGCGAAGCACTGGCATGATTTCATTGCGGCGACGGAGATTAGTTATTTCATATTGTAATTGAGTAAAAAAAATAATTAAAAAAAAGTAACTCATGTTAAATGGTGTTTTGAGGGCCGTACAGTGCAGCAAGGAATTTCATGACTTTTTCCATTGAGGGTTATGGACGTCAAAGATGTAAACTGGGTTGGCAGTGAATGAGTTAAGAAAGAAGTCAAAACTCTTGTGTGTCACTTCAAAATATTAAACCTGACAGCCTTTGAGTCTGCTGCTAGTGAGAAGCATAGGGGAGCGTGTTTTGCCAAAAACATAACTGTACAGGGAACGGGACAAATGTTTGTCACCGTGGAGACAGACGGCTTGCTCCCCACATTCCAAGATTGGTCGTTAAAGAAACGCGCCGCTTGTCGGAACACTTACGAATCTAGATGAGTTGTCGTTCCTCACTGTCTTGGCATTTCCGAAAGCTGAAACATAGGAAAATTGTTCAGAGTGATATTTAGACAATCATATTTCCGATACTGTGACCTTTCGAACTCCTACACGTCAATCAGTTGAGGACTACAGATCCGCCTCATAATTCGGTATGGATTAAGTAAAGTACTTGGATTTTCCTGGCTTTGATAAAAGCCGAACCTTGTTGTCACGCCACATTCACGTCAATCTGTGTATTTTAGTGAAATAAAAATGAACATATAATAACAATTCCGATAGTATATTCAAGACATTACAACATCAAATAAAAAGTGGGGAATATTCTGAAAAGGCGCACGGCACACGGTTGCATTGTGTGAAGCCGGCTAACTGTACTCCCCCCTCCCCCCTCTGAAGCATTAAGCGCCAGCTAAACTCTTGCAGATGTGCAGCGACAAAAAACACTCGCATACAGCCTCATCCTTCACGGGCATTTCCTGCCCACTGCCCCCCACTGAAAATACAGCCGTGCACCTTCCAGCTCGACTTGTACAAAGTACAAATGAGTTAAACGCACAATAGAGCTAAGTTACTCCAAATGACATATTTATGCAAATGCGTGGCTTCCTCTGGCAAGTCAGCTTGCTTAAAGGAAACATGCGCACAAAATGCTTGAAAATCATTTTGAGCAGCAACATATGCAGAAAGAACAATACGCACATTGGAATCGATTCTTTCCACTTTTTGAAAGCTTAATAATAATATTATTGCAGCTTTGTCACAACTTTCCTTTTTTTTATCATATGCGAATTATCGGCAGGCGGGCGCCACATTGCCCCCTTGAGGCCACGGCACGCATAACAGAAGCAGGTATCAGTCAATCTCTTTTAACAAGCATTTCACATTCACAAAATGGATGCATGACGCCGGAGGGTAGTCAACACTGGAAATATCCTTCCACGCAATTTATACACATGTTAGCGATTAAGTCCGAAAAACAGTTGGGCAAAAGAGTGGCGTTGTTTGAGCTGCACTTGATTTGACGCAGTCCACGACGGAGCTGCTCGGCCCAGCCAACTCACCTTCCAACACGGGATTGGACTGCAGGAGCTGTTCCTTGACCTTATTCACCTCCTGGCCCTTCCCACACACCGCTGCCACGTATGACATCACCAGCTTACTGGCCTCTGGAACGACACACACAGATATATATCAAGTCGGCTCTGTCGCCAGACGTGACTTATCCTTCAATCTCCCTGCCGCGGGGGGAAGGAAAAAAATGAGGGATGGGTGGGGATCAATCAGGCAGAATGTAGTGCAAAAGTAGCAAATCTACACAAAGCGCGGGACTTTCTTCTTACAGGACTATTATTGCATCATGTAGGCAGATGTCTGACAACCATTTGGAGCAACGGAAGCAACTCGCTTGAAAATGCCGAGCCATTATAAAAGAGTCCACTTTACATTAACAAAAATAAAATGTATTTTGTCTGCCTCTCTGATTTCACCCAACATCCACATATTGGCTATTTTGCTCACAGGAAGTGTTTTATGTAATTCATGTACTAACACGCATTTCATCGCCGCCATCAAGTTGTAGATTTGATCTAAGTCGTTACGGCGGCCCCCTGCATAGGAAGCACACACTTGCTTTTGACTCCAAGAACTTTGCGGTGCGTCCCAAACATGACAAGCTGAGCTGATGAGGCACATTTTCACCCACTGGGCATGTACTAACCAATTACCGGCCCGCTCGGATCCGAGACACTCTCTTCTTGAACATTTTTTGGAGTCATGAGAAATCAAGATTCCCCCCTTAGGAGCGTTCATGTAACATTAGGTGAAAAGGAAAGCGCTCCTTACCGGTTTTCCCCGACCCGCTCTCGCCTGTAATGAGAATACATTGGTCCTTGTCCTGGTCTCGGAGTGACCTGTAGGCCTCATCTGCCAAAGCGTAACTGGGGAACACAAAGGAAGAACGCGTTAGAGTCACATTTATAATTTGCAAATACAAAGTGTCAATTATTTGATCACACTTAAATCTCTCCAGAATTTCTGGCAAGGTGACGCGTGAAAGAGGTTCAGTGAAATGCCACAGTGCTGTCTCAGGCCCAATGGCGTCGAAGCTAATTAGTAGCATGTGAGCATACTGCGGAATTAGGTCGCATCTGTAAAACAGTTATTTCGTCACGTTATTTCGCCACATTGTCGCCTCTCCGCTTAGGAGTCAAAACTAACTAACTAACTGACTGACTAACTCAGAGACGTGATGAGATTAAGTCTCGACTGGGTTTAAATCCTAGACTAGGATTTGTCAAATTTGCTATGACAATTTGCTGGCTGGCATTGGGGTTAGAGGTCATCTCCATCCTGGTCATACGAGAAACCACAGAGTAGCCTTTTAACAGACAGACAAAGCACCGTGGCGTGTTTTTGGTCTGTGCGAGTAAGCCGGAGAGAAAGCAAATAATTGCTTCTAAGAAGTCATGCCACGGTAGTGGCCAGAAGTAGATGGCAGTTAGCATTCCAGGCAAAGTTGCGTCTAATGGGGCTCCAGCTCCTGCTAGCTTACACGACTTAAAAGCAAGGCCCTAACTAGCCTGGGCTGTAATCCTGACATAGCCTGCCTCAAGTCACCGTTAAGCAACTTGGCAAAAGTGACACTTCATTTGTGGCATTTGGGTTCGACAAACCTCACATCTTTCTCATTCTCAGCTCATCAGTTTGCACTTTTCAAAGACTGAAAAGGGCAGCACAGTGTGGCAGATGTCGTCTTTGTCAAAAGCCTTCTGTCGCCTGACTTGATCCCGACAATGAGCAAAAATTATCCCGCCCAAGGGGAGAACTGTGGGCCAAAAGGGGTGAGGGTACCGGGACAGAAACAAAATATAAAAGGGTGGGAGGGTCTATTGCCAGGGACTTTTCCAACGTGAGTCACAGCCAGCACAGTTTGGTTGGACCGCCATCACAAGCTTGACTAACAGATCAAATTCGACTAATTGCTTTGTCCCAGCGTACACGCAAAGGATTGCGAAAAACCTAAATGACATTCAATCATCAGAGACGCCTCCAAAAGTGTGTGAACTTGGCAATACGAGCTTGAGGCCCGTAAGTTGTGCTTGGCGCTTCCCCCTGCACGTCACACCGCGGCCGCGGGCTGTAATTTGGATTTACACGTGGCAGCGGTGAACAAAAACCACAGCGGCATGACATCAGCGGGAGAAAATAGTTGAGTCAGTTCTCAAATCGACTCCTGTAACCGGGATACCGGGGGTGGGGGGGGGGATAAATGTCTCCTTTTGCAGACTTTGGTCACAATCCTTCCAATAGACGAATGCAGAGATGCCATTTCATTCGATTTAGACTTTTTAGTAGCGTATCTCCAAAATTGACAACGGCTGCACAGGATGTTGGCTGCAATCAGCCCTTTTCTATTTTCAGGCGCTATCATGAGAGCGGCCTGTGATCTCCGAGTGATGGCGCTTCCCCGCGAGGCAGGAAATCCGCCCCGGTTCTGCCGCAAGAGCCGAGGAAACGACTCCTTCCTAAACACCAGGTGGACGAAGAGGCCGATCCGAGGGCAGGCATGAAAGCGAGCGTGGGCAAAGCGGCCGGCGTGGGTGGCCGGCCGGGCGCTACACGTGCAAAGAACGATGCGGCGTTCGAACGGAACAGATGTGGCCCAGATGCTAAAACGGGCGACACGAATCCACAATAGCTCTACTGGATTTTGAATTAAGAGTCAAGCAAAGTGAGGCTACTGCCTCGAATCTTTATTGTGTGGCGCTACTACCCGGTCCATATGTTAAAACGTGTGCGTGTGCTGGAGCTGAGAATTTACTCGAAAACAGATAAGCCTTAAAAAGTTGAGTAGCGAGTATACCGAATGTGACCGAACGCCTGAGTCGAGAGATTTCATCGAGTAATAAATGACGCAGCACATGGTTGAATCCTAATGTCCTGGCTGGGCGATATACTTGGTGGTGGGAGCGGGTAACATGCATAAAGCCACAGGCAAGGAAATGGAAACAAAGGATGGAGACTTCATTTTATGATCCCAAAAGCAGCAGGCTTGTCAGATTGGGGAAATTCTGCTCTTAATGTCTTATTCTGCCGCTAAAGCAAATGTCTTTGGTCACCAGTGATGACAGCGCGAGATATAGCGAGGACGGGCGCTGCTCCCTGAAACTTCGTCATGCAAAGTGGTAAGAAACCAAGATAACATTCTCTAGTGCCAAATGGGGTAGTTGGCATTGGCTGAATGGCGAGACAAAGGGGCAAAGTAAAGGCCCGTTTAGCGGCGGCCTCCCTGTTGTGTCTCTAAATTGGCCCTCTTTGAACAAAATCGCATGGGCAAATTTCCACAGGCTATTGAATCAACGTCACATGAATCACTCCCAAATCCAGCTTGTTTGACTTAACGTGACCAATCACAAGCTACCCGAACACGACTCGTCCGTTCCGTCTGTTTCTTTATTAGGTACATCTGCAGGTCGAATTCATATCACCTGGCCCACAGAACGTCTCGAACTTTCATCTGCGGGCGGAAAAGGAACAAGCGTACTCTTTGCCAATGATTCCTGAGTGGGCTTGCTGATGATCGCCATCACGCCGACGCAGTCCGCCCACCGGAGTCAAAACGGCATTTCGCAAAGTGCCCACTTCAAGCTACCGACAAACAGGTTTGATTACATAAGCCTTCATCACGACAGAGCCCTGTGTTGTGAAAACCAACAGTGGCAAAGATTTGTAGAATTCTAAGCATTTCCCGTATCATTAATTCTCTTGCGGGTCGATGATAGGCTGCAGCCAGGACCAACCGCCCGTCAATTAGTTGCGCTTAGGTTGATTTCCCTTCGAACGCACATTCAAATGCGAGAACACAACAATTTCCTCTCGAATATTTTCGCAGGAAAAGCTCGGTACAAAGTCCAGGAGTAATGAGGAAACAAAGGCCGTATATATATTTCCAACCTTGAACTATGACGAACGGTCAAAGACAAAGCGAGGTGTGGTACCATTAATCAGTAAATGACTAAAGTTCACCCCAGCCATAAATTTACAGCCAAGGAAATGGCTTATGTATGATTCAGAACAAAACTGCATCATCAGCAGCACGTTATGAACTTTTTGGAGCTTAGTTTGTCTTCAGGTGTGTTGGAAGGTCTGGGCTAGAGGTTGAAAGGGTGGCCAGATATCAGATATCAGTTTAGCTAGCTCAAAATATTCTTCCTGTGATTGATTTTTTTTTAAGATCAAATTATTTTGGTGCGAATCTGCAAAAAATGTCGCATGACGTAACGGCGCGTATAGGAGCGGAAAGCCCCCAAATGTAAACAAGAACAGGATCCCAACCCCCGAGACTCCAAAGCCGTCCTTCCGTCTCGCCTTGGCAACAACGGACAGCTGCTTTGCAAGATTTTGTGCACGGGCTAATGAGTTGACCTAAAAGGCTTCACCTTCATGGAGAAGAGGAAAGAAGGTCCGCGTCTCTCGGGAGCGCTTGTTAAGCGACGGGTGGCGCATCTGGTTAATGCAGCTCGGCTAGTTTTAATGACCTTTTGCCAGGAAATTCCAACTGTTTGTGAAATAGCTGCGATTGGGTTGACGCAGAAGTGAGATTGACTTTTCGAGTGGGGGTGTATTATTTGAAAAGAAAGTGAAAGTTATTTGTTGCTTCTTATTTGTTCACTGAAGTTTCTCGGGCTGTCACCGAGGTGCCAAATGTCAATACGTCAACAATTGCTTGTGTTATCTGGTAAGCCGAGATGGTTCAATATGTGCACAGGATGAGTCATAAAAAGCGGGCATTATCTGGACGAGCGGGTGGTAGGACGGTCCTTGTAAGCAGCTGGCAAGATATTTGCATGTACTTTACACGGCTAAACTGGTTTTGTCAACATGGCACGGCACGACTGATTTGAAAATGAGCCAATTTGACTAATGATTTGACTAACATAAAAAAAATGGAATGGAAAAGTGCCAGTAGCTGCATTATTATTATTGCTATTATTATTTATTATAATAATGACTATTATATATTTTTATAGTGTGTGTGTGTATTGTCTATGAAATGAAACACACAAAACTCAAAGGAGAAAAAAACAGCTTGGAGCAGTGTTTTTTTTCCTTTCCAACTTACATATAAACCAAATCTTGCTTCTGTCTATTTATCACGCGTGTTCTCTGGGACACTGGTAATTCCCCTTCTTGCAATCTGTCTCTCAGGGGCTTCAGACCGCTACAGAGGCGAGACCCAGCCGGCTAATTGACGAGCGCTTGGCCTTTGTTTGGTCTTGGCAGCCTCGCAGCAACGCTGACGTAAGGTTGCCATTGGACAGATGGTCGGCCAAAGAGCTCAATGGCCAGGGGAGCTCCGTCCAGTCTGACTCAAGACTGCAAGTGCCCTTTTGATACCGCCCCCACCTCACCCGCCCCCACTGGTGCACTTTGCTAATCTTTTGGCTTTTGCCAGTAGATACAGCTGAGCATCACCATCGGCTTATCCTTTTCAGGGTTAAAGCATGGAAAAAAACAAAAAGAGAAACATCAGGGTAGCTTGCACTCACATGTGTGGGCTAAGTTCGTAGAAGTTTCTGTTGCGATACTCTTCCACTTTCTCTGGGCTGTAGATGGGCAGTGACCTGTAGGGGTTCATGGAGATCACCACACTGCCAATGTAAGTCTGCGGGGAAGAAATCAGATGGTTCATTGACGGACGGTCGACTGAGCCTAAAAAAAATAAAAAGACCATTCGAACCCTGATTGTTGAACAACAATGGCAGGAATTCTGCTGGCCTCAGCTTTTCACAGCAGGGGATTGCCAATACATTGTTGAGGCTTGCAATGCCTGAAGTGAAATTTGGATAAACAGGGATTGTGGGCGGGGCCAAAGCTCACAAGCCAGAGGTGTTAGGATACCTCAAGTTAAGTTTTCTTCTGCATCACTTTAATTTAGACGACAACAATGAGGGCGCCGCTGCCACCTACTTCAGTGGATGTGCAATTACACTATATTCTAGTATTTGATGGCTGCCTTACATAAAACAGAATCATACTGTAACAAAATCAATCTTTACGTAACATTGACACCACGTCTGAGCAAAATCGAACACTTGAGCTCGGCGAGAGCACGAGCAGCGAGCTACCCACGCCTACGCTCGCAACAGAGTCTGGATCGCAATTTTCACACATCAACCTGAACATTCTCTCTAATGGTTTGTTGCGTAATCCACTCCAAACGGAGAGGAGCGCGGCGCGGCCCCGCCTGCGGCAACAACCTCCCACAGCCTCCCTCCCTCCCTCCCATTCAACAGCACACAGGAGGAAGCTGGAGGCCGTTTCAAGCGCTACAAAGCTCTATAATTGACTGCAATCTAAACATGGACATGTGCTGCCAAGGTTTTTGGATGGCCACAGAGTACAAAGCACATGAACGTGTTGGCCGTCATTTGATGCTCTAAAACGGGACATCAAATATCAGTCACGACTGAAGATATCAACAAAAATAGACATGAAAAGAAGGACTTGAATAAATGGAAAAAAGAAAAAGTTACATTTAAGGCATAGGTGTCAAACTCAAGGCCCGGGGGCCAGATACGGCTGGCCACATCATTATATGTGGCCCGCGAAGACAAATTCTGCATCGAATTACTAGAATTACAAATTGTCTTTACTTTTAAAAAAATAATAGAGACATTGCTTGCAATGTTTATTACCATTACCAAATATTCGAACAGTTTTTACTAGTCTCTGATTTCAAAACTAGTTATTTATCAGTTTGTTTAAAATACCCCAAAATAAAGCGTTGATGTGAAGTGAACATCTGCAGCCCTCTTTATTATTTCCAAATGAAGTTAAACGCCAAAGCCATCTCTTTTATCTGTTCTCCGATCACGGCATTTTAAAAATAAGCCACTTTTGCCCTGCAGTCAAAGCAAGATTGCTATCATCTTTTTCAATACGCACTTCATTTAGAGGCAAGAATTGTTTCATTATTGCCGTGACTTGCAAATCTTTATTTTCATACACTATTTAAATAAAAACACAGCTATGCCAAGAAAGACTGAAGTCTTTATTTAGAAAATTAGAAGCTCTGAGATTATCGTTAGCGTGATCTTCAGGAAGATAAAAACACCAAGCGAGTATCTGGTGCGCCGCCGCGATGGCTATCATTGCCGCGTGAGTTGACGTTGGTTCTCCCTCGGGAACCAACGTGGGCCGACCGGAGCGGAGGTGTAATCATCCCAGCTGATGTCTCCAGCAGCCAGGCAGTCTGAGCATGAAGCTCGCTCGGCCCCTATTATGAGGCGTAAAAATAGTTGAGGAAATGCTTTGCTTATAGAAACAAAAGCTGCTGGACACTCTCACGTCACCCACCGACTGACTGACTGACTGGGCTGCAAAGATTTCGCCAGTCTTCAGAAAATGATGACACTGGAAATCTCAAAAATGGAACTTCTTACGTGTTAAAATGCAAACGCCATACTTACGTAGATCTCATTGTGGTCAAAGCGCTTTTTCAGATTCTCAAGGAAGGAGTCTTCCGACAAGGGTTCCAGGAGGACCATGTCCCCCACCCCAATCATGTTGTCCAGAAGGGACGTTTTCACCTCCATTTTGTCTGCTGTTTTCTCCCTGAGAAAAGAAACAAATAACAAAACAAATCAAATAAACAAAACATGTTAATCTGAAAGGAGGTGGCCGTGTCAGGTGAGTGGCCATTGTCTTTTGCCTTTTGTATGTGGCAGAACTTCAGTCCAAATTCTGAACAAGGTAAATAAACAGTCCTAAATTTAGCCGGAAAAGCAAACACTGGATCGGGGCATATCGTATAGTCAACAATAGTTGCGTGCAGAAGGAAGACTTGGTCTTTCTTGCGTGTGAGAATGACTTCTCCGTTTGACCTCTGGCTGCTTACTCAGATGGGAAATGCTCACATTGCAGTCAGTGGGTTTGATAAATCAAGAAAATAGCGCGAGATTCCCAATTTTATCACCCGTCCGCTCGCTCGCTGGCCGCAACACGCGGCTACAAAGCGACCCGGACAAAGACAATGCTGGGGCTGGCACTTTTCGGCGCCGCGTTGCCCTCAAATGCCTTTGGGCCAGTAATCCCGTTGCTATAGGAGAGCAAAAAAGAGGGGCCTAGCGTACATTGATGCGGGGGCTTTGCTCCACGTTGGCCGCCATCATGACCGGCAGCATACAAAATGGGGAAATAAGAAGTTTTCCGTATGCGTCTCAGTAGCAGCGGTGCCGTCATCTAAAAGGCGGGCCTTCAAATTCAAAATGACACTCAGGAGGCGTGTGGACGCTAACTTCTGAGACAAAGGCATCCGACGCAGGTAATGAAATGACGCGGAGCAGATTACGAGGCTTTGAGGGAAAAACCCTCGATGGTTTCCGACACATAACTCTGTTCGGGCTGTCAAACAAGCAGTAACTTAGAAACAGCCACAGTTCTTAGAAGAAGAAAAAAAAAAAAAGGCTGTGTGTAGACTTCCTCTTGACTTTTTTCCCTGGCTTCTGTTCCCCTCCGGGGCCTAATGTTATTAGGCTACAAAATAGCTAGCCACATGGCTGCAGCAGGCCGTGAAAGATGGTTGCAAAGATACAAAACGGCATCGTTTACAGAAAGTCAATCTTGGACTTCCGATGTGTTACTACTTAACTGGGATGTCCAATGTGGCAAAACGCAATGTTGTCTTCCATAACATGACTTTTTAAAAATCAATCTTTTCATGATCCAAGTGCTTTCCTGACAATTTTGCCCAACGTACGTCTCTCCAAAAAATGTTCCGATTTAAATCAGTGGAAATCTGCTAGCGATGGATTAGCACCATCGTCATCATACGAGACATGCTCGGTGACCCAGATAGCGCCGGCAAATCAAATCTGGGAGGGCAACCTGGCGAAAGGCCATTAAAAGTGCATTTATTATTTAGAAAAAGACGACTCCTGCCTCTTTTTTGTATACAGATCAGACAGAAAGACCGTCATTCCTTGGTCGCTTTAGTTCCATTGTGCGAGTGTTTAAGGTGGGCAAATATGACTTTGTTCACACAGCAGATTCTACAAACAACGTAGATAACAAAAGCTCCTAGTTCATAACTGCTGTTGATATTAATAATAAGAATAATAAAGGAGAGAGCAGATAACTATTGTTTGGTTTGTCCCATGACATAAAAGAAGCTAAAAGGAGCCGGGCCATTGTGACTGTCCCTCTTTGTTTTGCTGCCCGAGGCCCTGTGAAAATGTCACTCGGGAAAAAAAAAGCTAAAGCTGTTTTTTTCCGTCCACCGTTAATAAATATGATTCAACCACAAACACCCAATCATGAGATCGGGTTTACTCCAGCTAGAAACTTCAGACAGTTTCCAAAAACAATCAAACCACTCTTGAATGATTGGGAAATGCCAACGTTGACATCATTTAAATGGAAGAAACGTTTCAATATTTGAATTAATTGGACCCGAGATTAGCGTTTGCTTCATGGCTGCCTTGCGTTGTTGCTTATTGTTGTCGTTATTTTCCATTGGGTTTTGCCATCTTGTTATCATGTGTCACTTAAAAGATTCCCTCCACCCTAAAACATAAAAAATAGATTTGTGGATGTAAATTGAGCCTTTTGATAAAGTCAACGCGCAGATTTTTGTTGCTCTTGTTTTGTTGATGCAACGGCGCTCACATGAGACACGCCTCACTCAACACCAACCTGCATGGCCGCGTTGGCAAGGCAAGTTACAAACATGACAAACAGGCTGAGGGACTTTAAATACACCGCTGCAGACCATGCCGTGAGCGATCCAAAAGCTCTTCAGCAACAAGACAAACGCACAAAGCCACGATGAAGCAACGAGAAGTCATAAATGATTGGTCAAGTTAAAGAGAATGAACTGCCAAAACCTTTGCCACTATCTGACAGCTTTGTTTGACTAGTAAAAAGTTCATATTTGATTTGCTGGGGGGGACCTCCAAGCCAACAGAGATATTGACAACAAACTGTTGTAAAATTCAAGTTGACTTCAGATGGAAAACATTTGAAATGTAGAAGTTGTGGTTTCAACATCTTATGCCTCATTTAGGCTGAATCCAATCAAAATACTTTTGTGTGCTTTCCATTAATGATACGCTGCAAGAGTATTGATATTTTTCTGGCTTACAAACAACTGTATACATTTGATGTCAGTGTAAGCACATTTTATGCATTTGTATACTTTCAACACACACAGGGGGAACGGATGTGTGATGCAATCCGGCATTCCACGACGAGTATCGATTTTATTCCAGTACACTAAAAAGACCTCTTAAAACAGGGGTCAGTGACCCTGTCGTGATTAAGATATACAACATCGAGCCTCTTCTCCTGGTTTATTCACAAACCAAAGGGATGTTTACCCATCAGAAGATTTTCTTGTGCACAAAGTCGCACATGCTTAAAGTTCCATCATGCCAGAAATAGTCACAAGGTCAACAAATGGGCCCACGTTGCAAAAGATTTAAGTTGGATATGCATCTCCTCAGTGGGACATCTCACCACACACAAAGACGACAGATGAAATCAATTAACTCGAGACACACAAAAACAAGAAGCAAAACTGCGAAATACTGAAATCTCTTCCCATATTTTCCGATTTATTCATATGAAGCACAAAGAAACACGAATGCATCGCCCCCCCGCACTCCTTCAACGGCGAAGTGGAGAGGAATGAATGAGTCGTAAAGCAAGACGACTTGGAAAAGTGTCCAAAAAAGTTACAGCAACTCAACAAAGCAAAATCAAAACTAGAGTTGGTAGCGCCGTACAGAAATCAGAGCTCGATGCCGAACTTACCGGTTAACTCTCCAAAAGTCGCTTCCTCCCTTCCAATATCCAATTTTCTGGAGAAAAGTAGTACCGCGCAGATGATTGCGGTCCAAATCCGGAGCGGCCCCGGGTTGCCTGGAAGTGGAAACTCGGTTCTTGGAGCTTGTCTGGGAGCTTGAACGTGGCTCTCGGCACTTTTGAATGGAGCTCCGGATGGACTCGAGAGCTCGGCGTCCTCCGGCCACGGGGAGTGTCCAAAGCGGCGTCGCCGGGATAGTTCAGCGTCCCTTCATCACCTCCGGATTCGGAGGGGAGTGGGGGGGAGTGGTGCGTTCGAATGCTATAGGATATTTGCAACCTCTCCTTTGTGTCCGTCAAGGATTGCTTATGGGATGTCGCGAATAGGACAATCTGTCAGATAGAGAGGAATAACCTTAAATCAAACATTCGGATATATAGTCAGCTATTCTAAAGTCAACACTTTAATAGAAGATTTACGAGAAAACAGAAGAATAAACTACCTAAAAAGAAAGTTCACGGTATAAGTTGTACAATTTCCGAGGCACATGGAACGCACCGTTTTAATGATCCATCATCCCCCTCGTGTAGTCACAATTGGCCAACACTCCCCTCGTGTGTCTTATTTCGAGATAGCACACAAGCTTGTTTGTTGCGTAATCGATAACATATCAGATAAAACGTCACCTCCAGGTAAGCATTTGATCTCAATTAAGTTCTGTGTTTTAAAGAAAAGGTAAACGTACCTTTCACACGGATGTGTACACTTGACATCACCGTAACTGTGCTCTTGAACTTTGGAGCTAGCAAATACGTTGTGGCACCTTGCTAAAACTGGGCCAAACATGCTACATGCATGTCACACCTCCATTTGACAGTTGTACTCTTTCCCTAACATGTGTTTCCCCCCACTACAGTTTCAACTTGGCTCTTTATTAGACTGACATTGAGAGTTAAAATGACTAAAATGCCACATTGATGGATTGAACAAACAGAAAACAAGACATTCCCATGAAATGGTGATTATTCCTTTCTCATTTTACAAACGCAACTCCATTTATTTGCGTCATTAATATTGATTAATATGAATATATATTGTGGTTTGGCAGCTGCTGAGGCTTTTTGAAAGCTTCACAACAAGATGGCCATGTTGACTGCAATTCTGCAGCTTGGCAAAATGGAACGTCTGCATTCACATTCAACAACCTCTTTGACAAAGAAGGTAGGCCCAAGAGTTGATGATTTGACAACATATTTGATATTGAACATTTATGGATAAGAAGCTAGGAATGGACTGTTCCAATAATATAGCAAGTTATAGACCCAAACTTTTATCTTTTATCCTGCACACTAAAATTTGAATCAGTTCTTCATTTGTATGTGTTATGTACAACCAGCACGCATCCCGCTTGAGTGCAAACTGTCCGCGAACGTGAATGATGTTGTAGTACGACTATCTTTGCTCCGAATCAGAAATCAATACATCTTGCCTCAGTCTAATGAAATCACTCAGTGTGAGCGATTGCGCTCGAGAAGACACCTCATCACGCCGTGCTTGTAGATGCACCTGTGGGGTGCGAACGTCGCTGCCTCTCTTGCAGCTTCTCTGCTTCACCCAACTCACCATCAGTCTGGCATCCAAAATGATTGAACAGATAGAACCCAGAAAAGATTGTATAGTGGACATGTTTTTGTTTTTTTTGCCCCTGTTATCAGCAGCCTGAATTCAACACACCATGCTGCAATGTGAAACTCTTTAAATCCAAGTTCCCTGGAATTTTTTTTTTTTTTTTGCCAACCTCTCAAGGTTGGCATGGACAAGCGACGCATAATAAAAACGGCATTCTGCTGTAAAATATTTAACAGGCCAACCTGAAACATAAATCAGGAGAACGTGGAAACCAGAAGTTGGCCAACTCAAGTCAGAGGGAACACATTATGGAAACTGAGGCTCATTGTTGGAGAGTCGGGCCTTTTGAAGAACTCCGTAATATCCCTCAAAATGGAAATTGGAGATAATCAATAGCCTGATACCCCCTCAAAAAAATCCATCCCACAAGATAGCGGCAAAGCACTGCTTATGTCTAAATCACTGTTTGCCAGCTTTTATAGAACTTATGAACTAGCTTACAAAAAGTATTGACAGGCCTTTCGCCGATTAATCGATTAATACCCCGAGCCAAGCACCAGAAGGAACTTGAGTTTCCTTCAACTCCAAGTCTAATTTCCCCTGTTGAACATTCTCAGCTTTGGCATGCCACAGTTTATCTGAACTCTGTCCCCTTCTAAAGATCCAAGAGCACCGCTCCAAAAACATCCACTTCACGATGGCCTTCCAACAAAAATTAGCTCCTCTTTGAAAAGCTCAGTTATTTATGCCCAGAATAGAACAGATCTTTATTGTCAAGGGGGATTTCTTTCCATCCTCGCGTTTGGGAGAAAAAGTTTATTTCATAGCGGGAAGCGGTGAGATGCCAGATGGCCTGCGATTACAGCTCAAACTTTGTTTTGATTGATGTCGTCAACCTGCCCGGCCGGCGACATTTGTTTTTCGAGCACCTGAGGACACATCTGTTCGCTTGGCGGGCAAGTTGAAGAAATTGTTCTTTTCCCCTTTGTGTGTATTTTTCTTTGGAGGACGGAGCAGCTTAGATGCGTCCGTACAAGAAGTTCACGTTGCTAAGGGGAACGTTTTCCGTGGGCGATGAAAGTATTTGTTGAATGGTTTAGAAAAGCACAGCAGTCTTCGCTCCTCTGTCTTCTTTGTTACGTCGTCAGTCTATCAAAATGTTCAAGAGGATTTCAGAAAGAGTGCAACAAAATGAATATGACACGAATTACATATTATCAATCTATATTTTTTTCTAGATGGGAATAAACTGATGCATGCTGAAACTGTTATCCGCTGATCTGCCACAATATTAAATTAAAGGTTCAAAACATTTCAGCCTCAACAAAGATTTGCTTCACTTTTGGGAAAAAAAAAAGGCAAATAACAAGCAGCTACAATAATGATGATATTTTGACATTATTTACCTTTAATGTTCAGCTGCATTGCAAATGAATGAAATCACTCTCCCTCGGTTCCTGCAGATGGCAGTATAGAGACACTTTCTTCCTCCTCTAAAAGCCTTCCAAGCTCAATTAAAAAAAAAAAAAAGAAGAGAAGAGCCCAGACTGGAAAGTCTGAAACATGGGCACAAGGCGTTCCAACGTATTTGGCACTCATATTTTCTTGGCCAAACAACCCCAAAGGATTTGCTCGCGTTCCGCTTTTGTTAGGTCACTCGAAAAACATCAAACCATTTGAAGCATGTGGGCAAGTGCTGCCTTTTTATATTTTTATAGGAGAGTGCACACAGATTGTCTTACGCGTGTTGCCGTGCTGAATTTCAATAGCGACGAGTATTAGCATTGGAACAGGATTGAGAACTTCCTGTTTCCATTGTTGCTTCAGGTGCTCCACTTTCCTCCCACGATGGAAGAAAATGTACCCTGACTTAATTGAGGACCACAACTACTGTGAATAGCTGCTTTGTTTGAGACCTGTAATTGACTTGCGATCAATCCCGGGCCGGGGAGTACCACGCCTCTCCCCTCAAATCGCCCGCAACTGGCTTTTCAATTTAATTGTGGCAAGCCGCCATCTCAGTGGGCGTGTTATGACATCTGAGGCCGAACACATCTTGTGATGTATTATAAAGCTTTGGGTCGGGTTATTTGCTTCACAATGGGCAGCGGACCGCCCCGACACCCCCCATCACAATGGGGAAAGGACTTCAAAAGGAAGCCCGGGTTGGATTTGCTGCCCACGTAGGCAGACCCGCTGAGAAACGTGGCGAGAAGGTGGGACTCGGAATCAAAAAACCAGCAGGTATAGAATAGAACATGCGGTGGAGGTCATAGGAGAGGAATTCTGTAAAAGCCTTCATGCAACCGATATTTGAACTCAAATCTTGGAGCTGTGCCTTTTTGAACAGACAATCCAATAATCAGGCGTAGATTCTTTATCCTCTGCGGTAATAGAACTGCAACTGTAGGTTCTTCCTACTCTTTGCAGTTGCTTCTCCACTTCTCAAGCTTCATGCAATATAAAATATGGATGGGATGGGAAGAGGTTATATCAGGATGCGTTGTACACCAAAATGACACCCCCATTAAGTTGGTAGCGGCAACCAGTGTCCTTCGCAACACATCCCCGGACACCATCGTCATTCCACTCCACCTCACACGAGCAGAGCAAAGCTGTTCAATGTTTCATTTCTGGATTTTTTTTAGTATGAGCACTAGCATCTTAGTTTGCTCTCTGGTGAGAGCAAGGTACGTACTCCAAAATACATTTTCTACCACTAATTGCCTGCGTTGGCGAGTTGAAGTTCCTTGTGTTCAAAATATAGGCCACCGGTTCAAAACAGTCTCGTGGGTGTCGAGAGCAAAGTCATACGCGTGGAGTAGCATTTTGTTTATTTATTTTTATTGCCTGTATAGTTCATCGGTTCAACACTCAAAAAGTCATGAAGAAGTTTTCATTCTTCAATGAGACCTTTCAGTACTGTTTTGGAGCACATTGTGAACAGAGATGAACCGTGGGAAGGTTCGCTGAGCCGTCCTGCAAAATGTTGAGCTGTGGGCTTCTTTGGTCCTTCTTCAAATCAATAAGTTGAACCCTTTGTCAGATTAAGGATGATGGACGGCTTCACATATCAAATGTGCGGTGAGTGCAAAAGTCGTCGTTATGTCACGTGGCGGGCGGCAAGATGTTCAGTGGACGTTCTTCTTGAGGCTCCAGCCATGACGAGCTTGCGTTTACCACGAGCCGGATGTAAAACGCTCATTTAAACCTTCAATAGCCGTTTGATCGTGAGATTCTGGGGTCCCGCCATAAAGATCCTTCAGCACAGCTGAGATGAAAGATGGCGCTTTATGTTTTCAAAGCAGAGTCTTAACATTTCCACTATTTGCCAGCGGAAGACTTTTGGGAGTCCAGACCGAGATCAGAAAAATGAAATTTAAAAAAACATGACAAGGTTGAGAAGGTTAGCAGACTCGCTTTCATTTTTGTTCTAAATGGATTTTGGCGGCCAAAAGCATGCAGTACTTTCCAAGCACGGCATGCGACGATCTTAACTCAATTATTTTGATTTAATGTTTTTTTATATTTTTTATATATTTTTATATTTGTTTATTTTTCATATTTTTATAGTTCACGTCAGCTTAACTGTGTTTAGGGCGACGCTTTGACGAATGTAGTGGGTGCTTGGAAAAGCGTCAATTGAAGGTAGTGCTTGTTTTACCAAATGCATTGGCGGAGCTAGAATTTTTTTCCTCGGGGGGGGGGGGCATGGAGCCCCACCACGCACCAGAAAAAAAATTCTTCAGAAAACACTGATAAACATTCGTTCGACATTCTCTGAAGGAAATAGGGAAAGTCATTTCCAGAAAAAATGGAAAACACACAAAAGTCCAAGACCTTTAATATGACCAAGACCGGGCTTGAGTGCCACATCATATCTTTGAAGCCAAACAAGTCCAGTAGCACGTTCCAGCTTTCTCCAATTCACTCCGTTAAATGTAGACATCCGCCACATTGCCAGCACAAAGTAAACACGGGGCAGATAAAGAACTTGCCCTCAAATAAATCTTGTATTGCATTTCCCACCTCTGGCCGAGATAAGCCACCGTGACGCTCCGCCCTCACTATCTCAAACACTCCTGTCACAAAATCAGCGAGAAGCAATCTTTTTCTTCCAGTGTCCCGCCGCACTTGTGTGGAGATTACCAAAATTGAATAATTTCACTGCGGATCTGTTGCTGAGCTTCTGCAATTACCGCATGGCTCTTGCATCGCCTGTGAGGGCGGCAGGGATTTAGAATTCCAATATTTTCCACGTTCTGGCTGCGTCTTCTCAGCGTGTCACGCGGTATCTATCCAAACACCGATACGTTATCACGGAGAAACCCTCCGGTCGTGAAAACAAACAGCTGGCGGATATTGATCTGGAGATTGTATAGCGAAGAGCAGCCCGCAAAGCGCCACCTCTGTAATCAGCGCAAATCCACTTTTTATTTCCAACTGGGACGATCTCTTATCTCTCTTTTTTTCCTTGAATCTGTTGTGTTTTTATTCCCAATAGAAAAAAAATTCCCGTAGCATGTCTCCAAATGAAAATCTCGCCATCATCACTTTTTGCCTTGATATCCATAAATTCATCAGTGGAAATGAACCCAGATGACCTTTCCAGCATGTAATTAAGTATTTGTTTATAAATTATGCAACACTCACTAGCCGCAAAATGTCAAAGAGCCGCATTTTGAATGCAAAAAAACATGATGAACGCACGTATTCATAAAAACAGAAAATGTTACATACGGGTTACTTGAATAATCACTGACATTAGTTCAACACTTCAATAATGTTTAGTAATTAAATCATTAAAAACACATTTAAAATGCATCCTTTATATTTGCTCTTTGTAAGTATAAAACGAACCAGCAGAGGCCACTGTTGCCACTTTTCAGCTGCTCTTGCCCTTAATGTTTATTTAATGCCTCTGCGGACATGTTTAATCCAAATTAGTCATGAAAAATACACACACGATACACATGATTATTCTTTACGGCGGTTATAAAATGTACACCGCCTTTAGTGGGTCATTGTTGGAGTAACAATGAAAGAAACACAACGGCTGCAGAAAAACGTTACCGGGAGGCAATTATAAAGTGACAACGTGCAATAAACAGATAATTAATTTGGGCGATGCTTTGCCTTTGGAGGCTATTTGAGAGAGTACTGATTTATTTGTTGTGATAACTTGCCGACAATTTAGCAAAGGCGGTGACAAATTGTGTGTGTGTGTGTGTGTGTGTGTGTGTAGAGTGTTTGGATTCCCAATAAGAGCGAGTCCTTTGAATAGACCGCTGCTGACGACAGCACCGAGCCGCACGGGCCGCCATTTATAGGAAAGCCGGCCGGGACCTGTGGGGCAGTGCGATTTGTCAGGAACAAGAGACTGAAGTTTAATTAAAGTCATTAGGCAATTACGAGGCGGTCGCGATAGTGCTTTACAATGCATTTCGGTCCTGCCCATTATCCGTGCTCAATCAAAGAAGTCCCTACTCCGGCGTGAGCTATAAATGTTGGGATAGTATATAGGTCAGCCACATAGAGACGATTCAGACCCTCAGACCATTAATCCAAGCACCATATACTATTAGTATTGTATCCTATTTAAAAAGCTTGTAAATAGTTACGCAATCTATCTGGGCTATTCCACCAAAATGGTGCCATGTGCTTTTATAAAAACACTACATCTCAAAATGTGTCTTTATGCTGCGTAGCATTTAATACAACCGCAACAGAAAACGGAATCTAAATTCACTTCAGCAATGTTTAACCGAGGCGTTCCGCAAGGCTCCGTCCTTAGCCCCCTACTGTTCTAAAATCCCGTATTATATATTGTAAAAATAAAGCTGATTCTCATTTTCAGTCAACAGTTCATTGTTAAAAAGAAATACATAAAGTGGAATTTTCAAAATAATTGCGCTTGATAATGATGCCGAAGGATTAGGGCTAAAAAGAAAAACATTGAAGTATCACAGAAAGTAGTTTGGTGTACAATAATGTGAATTAGCCTGGAACGAAAAAGGTCACCATTATTCTGACAAACGTCCTATTGACACTGTAGATACCTTATATCCATCACTGATTAATTAGGGGGGGGGGGGTGAAGGATGAGGTTAAGAATAGCGCATGAACGAGGACTGTATCGACATCGATCTAGCATCACAGGTGTTGCCGTAATGGAGTATGAAAGCCGAGATGAAGAGCGGACACAGATGAGGAAAAATGAACTTGACCGGGTCCCGCGCCACGCCAAGACCCGGGCTTCACTCTAACGATTCCAAAGTGTCAATATATATTACTCCAGCTCCATTAGCGCCGCTTGTGTTCCATTAGTATGCGCGCGGATGCTCTCCGTGACCTTCGCAATCGCCGGTGGTTCTCGGACGATGACGTCATTGCGTGTGAACCCTTCGGAAAGCGAAAAGTATCTAAATACCGTTTCGGACAAGTTTACGGGAACAAATGGCTCATTGGCAAAATGTAATTTCTTTGTGTGGTGTGTTTTGTACACACACTCGTCACATGATTGTTAACTAGTCACGTCGGAATAATTTGGGTAGAACAATTGCAGACTAATTCACTGGAAGTAAATCTGCTACTTCTTAATGTTGTCTTCCATCAATCTGCTTTTGCTTGCAAACAGTACACAGAGTGTTTTTTGCAAGGGTGGGGGTGTGGGGTGGGGGGGGGGCTAATGTCTCCGCTGCCTTTGCCACCACCGTGCAGCAAAAGATTCAATTTATTATGCACATGAATGGTGGCGGTTTTATCGCCGTACCCCATGCCTAAAAACTGCTCCTGCTAAATCTGCTCCATAATGTTGCTGGATTTATGGGTCGACATATGCTCGCTATTGATTGCAAATTACTTTTATGAGAGCAGATGGGCTGATTTGTTTTGGTGTTGATTATTAGTGCATGGGGTATTTTCACGCCAACAATGTCTAAAGCAATGCAGTCGTAACGCAGTTGTTTTATGTACCCACTTTTGGTGACATTGGTCGGGAGGTTTGCCTTCATTTACGACTGAACGCGGAATGCTGAATGTTACCTCAAGGTTAACTTAACTAGCGGCCGCCGTTTTCAAATAAGCAGTCCGAGGTGCCTAAACTCCAACGTATTGGCATTTCTCTCCCAAGCCGAGATCAACTGCCAATCAGTGTCGTAGCAGCTCAAAAGGCAGCAGCCAGCTCTGACATGTTAATTAGTCCCGAATTCCTCTTCTGGCTGTCACGGGAGACTCCGAGTGAGCTACAGCAGGGAAATTTGCAGGAAACTTCCTGGAGCAAATCTCCGCTTTGATCCACTGAGACGGTTGTTATCAATTGTTCAGTTTCATTTAGTGTCTCTCCATCGGAGAAGAAAGTCATCTGCACGGGAATGCTAGTTCATAGAAGGTGGATCTTTGTTTTGTGCCCTGGCTTTCACGCTACTTCTTGACAAAGTGTTTCAAAAACTTGATTCAAATTGCATTCCGTGGCGCGAGCCTGATTGAATCAAATATGTCGGAGGAGGGAAAACGTGTCGACTGTCGTCAATTAAATAAAGGTCACATCCAATTTTGACAAATACTTGAGATATGAGTTTAATTCATTCTTCCATGGCCACGCTTGTGACTCAAAACACACGTCCCAAATCATCTTTCCCTATTGAATGAATGGAAATGTCATTAAACCGTTCCAGGCTCTTTTAAAAAAACAAATTTTGCAATGTGTAATTTTTTGGAACGATAAAACTTGCTCTCTATCAAAACGTACAGTGATGACTGTTTACATCACAAGGCACAGAAGGCCACAAAAAGCAAGTCGGATGCTGCGGGCCATTATGAGCAATGTGGAGAACAAGTGCAAAAGAGATGCAGCACAAACACATTTTCACTTTGGAAAATATGTGCCTTGCAGCGCTCCTCCAAACAAATCCAGATGGCACGACAGGCGTGCGAGAGGCACATTGCCTCCACAATGAGACGCGTCCCAGCCTTGGCGGCTCCGTTTGTACCGTCGTCATCTGGCTTACTCGCTCATTTCATTCCAAATCGACCACACGTGCCGACGCTAAAGTTGTCAACGCCGTACATCCCAGCGTACCTTTACACACTGCCCGAGATGATTGTCGCGCAAAGGCGAGCCAAAGATTTCCATTTCATAGCAGACAAAGGAAGACGATTTTGAGCCGCAGTGCTGATAGAATCGTCGGGTTGTCAGCTCGCCACCTGCCATGACATACGAGGGAGGGGCCGAGCCGAGCGCCGAAGGCTCGTAAAGCAAAAACGCAGCCGTCGATCATCGGCGGGAGATGTGAGGCGAATGCTTCACGCAAGGTCGCCGAGAAGCAAATGTGACATTCAAAACAGCTCGAGACGTTAATTCACTCTTTATCGGGCCGTTTATATGCCCGCGTTCCAGCTTACCTGACACTGTGTAGCGTGTAATGCTTTTCTGCAAAGGTCACTGGGAAGTTTCCGGGACAAGCTTCTAAACTTTTGGGTAACATGATTTTCAATGCATCCGTTACACGCACGCGCTGTCCCGCTAACAATGTAGCTTGTGGGCCGGCCCCATCTGTGAGAGGTCTGGACCCGGGAAGTCGGAAGACATGAGCAAGACATAGCCCGACCTTTCCCCGGTGAGCCGCTCCAGGAATGCGCGTCAAGCGGAATGCAAATGAAGCGGCGAGGAAGAGAGCAAACTACCTGGAACACTGAGTCCCTGTGCTCCCGATTGACTCTTTAGCATGCGGCGCACTTCTTTGCTGTGCTCCAATATTGCCCTCATTTGCTCATGAAAGGCTTTCGCTCCATCAACGATTCAAACAGGGGCTTCATTTAAAGCCTGAAAAGAGGAAAAAAATAGATCTGTTTTTTGTTTACTTCATTTTGATCATCTAGGCTTGTTTTTTTCTTTTTTTTTTTTTTCTCCAAGTAACTTGGCCAAGGCTCACACACCAGGAGCAGCACAATGTGCAGTGAATTAAATAAAATGAAATGAAATGAAATTTAGTTGTGTGCTATGGAACAAATCTATATTTCTAAATACACCTACCGATCTTCTGACATAGATAATTAACCTGACAGCTTTAATTCCACTCTGACTGAAAGAAAGATACCCTGTGAGTCTTTTTATGAAGAAGTAAATCGTTCTAAAAGCCAGGTGGGCACCTCCTGCATTGCATTAACGTCAGCCTTGTGCCTGTGGAACCGCTCAGTCTTCCTTCTCCTTAATTTGAAAATTTGAATTCAACGCGACTGGACTGGCTGCAGGCTGCAATGACTTTTCCTCCGTGACTTTATTTGTTAATACCCTGACCGTCGTCTGCTGAATCCTGCCTACGTGTAAATTGCGTATTCATGTAGTATGTGGCAATGCCGGCGCTTATGATATGTATAAAAGATAATTGGCATTTCAGAGGTCATATTCGGCTAGATAGAGCTGCATGTCATTATACGTGCGGCGTACTCATTAATTTGGAGGAGTGGAGACGAAAGAAACCTGCAGAGTCAGGTGATTAGATTTGATGAGGACTGACAAAAAAAAAAAAAGAATCGTGAGGGTCGATGGCACGGTGACAGCACACAAGTATCATTTTAAAACACGTCGGACGATTCATGGACTGGAGGCTTTTCGTATTTAAATTTGCCAGTGTGTGGAACGCCAGCACCATCTAGTGGCATGAGAGAGTATCACTGAATTCACACCGTTTTTTTTATTTATTATTATTTATATATTATTTATTTATTTTCAGAGTGGGCCAACCCCATTAGGCGGTATTGAGAGTTTTATCACTCAACTCTATCTTTCCAGTGCGCATCTCTTTGAGTGGCGCTCACGCAGTCCTTGGCTGCAGGCTCTGGTCAAGCGGGGACACTCGCTGCACTTTCATGTCAGCGTTTGCAAGGCCAAAAATGACAGCGAGACTGCGGGACGCAACTCTGTCATGTGTTGCTGAAGGACTCGCCGCGTCGGCTTTCAAGTCGGGAGTGCTTGTCGGGAAAGCTCCGGTCAGCAAAGGGTTCCCAAAGGGGCTGACGTTATAAAAAATAAAAAAATAAAAACAACAGCAGAACAATGACCAACTCTGTGACATTTAAGCCGCGACGAGTTTGCAGCCACTGAAGCTTTAACTCAAAGGCGTCAAGGTTAGTGCACCATTACGGTGCACAATGTCGTTCGCTTTGTAGATAATTCAGGAGGATGAAATAAAAAATAAATGGGATTTCAGAGATCATATTCTGCCATCTCGGGAGGCGAAAATCATTTCATATTTATGTACCACCTCTGTACCACGGCAGGGGGGGGGGGGTACGGTTATATTAGCATACTAATATTCCACAGAGGTTTGCAAGTGCTCTTCCACTTATTTAAAAAAAAAAAAGAAAACAGCCATTATTACCAAAACAATGACTGCAATGTGTTGTGTGTGTCCGCGCGTCTACAGCTTAAATTATAAATAAATAAATATAATATAATAAATATAAATAAAACACATATCGCGTATATTGACATCAATAAGTACGATATAACGATAACAAGTGAGGTAGAGTAAAAAAAAGATATTTTTTAAAGCATGAGAGTGTCGACGGTTGTTTTTGTTCCCTTTCGTTGTTTGTTCGCAGCTTATAATGAAGTGTGAGAACAGTAAACAAGATTGGCGGCAAAAGTAAATAACTTTTCAAAGTAATTATTTTGCCCTAATTAAGTGGGAAACCTGGTTGCGCAGCGACGTATACCTACCTACTGGAAGTGCGAATTCCTCATTTGACTTGTAAAAGAAATCCACCTCAAGATAAAGCTCCACTTTGATAATTAGCAGTGGGAGTCGTTTGAAATCCCATCTTTGCTTGCCGGGGAGGGAAAGAAAGCGAAGAGGAGGAATAAGCTAAAGATAAACTTGCAAATTAATTTTGGCCAAAAGGTTGCTGTTTTAAACCGGGCTTTGTTTTGAAATATTGTAATTAATCCGTTTTTCCCTTTTATTTTATTTACTTTCCAGCCTGCTCAATTTGAAGTCGTTTTAATCGTGATATTTATTCAGCTTTAAGGGCAAAATCTGCTCTCGCCCGGTTTTGCTTCTTATTCTAAAATGTCGTGTTGTGCTTCGGAATGTAAAAATGTCGTGATTTGAGATCTAAAGTGGGTGTAATGATCTCTTGATTCCATCTAAAATAAAAAAGTCTATTTGTTTTGTCTTTGTTGTTTTCAAAGAATATTGCATGTCAAGTCAGCTGGAGATTTTTTGGTGTACTTTTGATTGGACACTTTGAAAAATAGTGTGAGGCGAGACCCTCCGCTTCAATTAAATCAAATTGCGTCAAGAAACAAACAATAAACAAAACCCGCAGAAGCGGATTTTCTTCGCACCGCGGGCGGCGCGGAGACTAAATATTTGATGCCACGTGTTTTCTCGCCTGTTGTAGTCTGTCAGGCGAACGGCTAACCCGCAGCGCGAATCGAATGGCGTACGACTTCATTTCGAACATCTTGTCCTTTAAAGTTGAGATGCCATGTATGACAGCGCGCTTCCTTGAAGCAAAAAAATAGGCAGCACTGTGCTCTGCTAATTAGCATTTTGTACACTTAACATGAGAAAAGAACCAGAAGCAATAAGTTTCTTGCCCCACATTCTTCTTCGACGAGAGGGATCTTTGTTCCGTTTGGATCCGCAAAGAAAACATTTCACTTTGATGACCTTATTTATACACGGGATTCATTCCCATATGATTAATTTGTCATTCCTCTCGCTCTGACTCTTATTTTGCCCCGTTATCGTGGTTTGGCGGCGCCGACTCCTCGTCATCCACTTTGAGACGGCGTTCGAAAAGGGAGGCACAGGCGGCTGCCGCTGTCGGCATCCGGGGCGCAAAAAGGCGGCGGCAGCCTTTGTACAAACAGACACGGCGTGCGACGCTCAGCGGTTATGAAAATCCATGTCGAGTTTGTTTCTGTTTGCAAAGCCCTGGCAGGCTCCGAATTGATCATCTGTTGACTGAAATGGCGTCGTCCTTGTAAATACGCTGTTAGCGTTTTTTTACAAACAAAATAGGTTGAATATTTTTCCGTGTTTTTCAGAATATAAGGCGCACTTGAATTTTCTCGTTAGCGCGCCTTATAATCAGGTGTGCCTTATATCAGGAAGTTG
Source organism: Syngnathus acus (assembly GCF_901709675.1). Taxonomy (NCBI): domain Eukaryota; kingdom Metazoa; phylum Chordata; class Actinopteri; order Syngnathiformes; family Syngnathidae; genus Syngnathus; species Syngnathus acus. Next base: position 1,757,281 of record NC_051105.1, on the reverse strand, counting down.
AATAAATTGGATTTGCCGCTGAGCAGCCGTGTGCCTTCTACCCCGGTACGCCTCCCAATGGGAAAATACGCTCGTCCATCTTGACTCATTCACTACTATGACGCATATAGGCGTCAACGTTGTATTTCACTGGCAGCCCTATAGGCGTCAATGGCAGTGAATGAGTTAACGTACATCATCAAAGTACGGTATTATGAATTTGTGCCAGGAAGGCACTGCTCTTCTCCAAACTGATAAATGTTAATCCAACAGCCTGATGTCAAATGAGCCCTGTGTCACAACCTTCTCCAAAAATAGAAGCTTTTATTCGCATAATAGATACGGGTCGATGCGGCGCTGAATCCAGAGGCTGTTGCCGCACGTCAGCTTGACGACAGCCTCGACGTGATTCTAATTGAGTTCAACGATTGTGTTCTGCCAAGCGCATCAGCAAACGGTAACAAATGCGTCTTGTTTTTCCAAGAGACGCCGCAACGGCAAAGTGGAGCCGTTGACTCGGATGCGACGCTAAAACCGTAGCATCCGGCTTCAAGTGACTTTTACTTTTTTTTTTTTTTTCTGCGTTCAAATGCTGGTAGGAGTTTTTTTGTTTTTTTTGTTTAACATTCTTTTCAGATCACAAACGTGGCAGCACATAAATAATTCCGAAATGAAAGTCCTCGAGCTTGCTGTTAATATTCACAAAGCACTTCTAAGCTCATATTAGATGACACTTGGTAGTTTACCAAACCGCTGGATCCTGCAGCAGGCAACAATCGTCAGCCATTTTTTTTTTCTGGGTATCTAGCCAACATTTTTTAAATGAATTGCTCATGAGATTCAAAACTACTAAGATTTGGAATACTGAAGGATTTCGTTCCCCGCAGTAGTCTCTTTCTTCGGATACTCACTGTTTCTTTTGGGAGGAAATTTATTTCTGGGAAAGAGAGAGTACAATCAAAGGCACTTTTCTTCGCCACTCCGTTTCATCATTGCCCGGAGAGAGGGCTTGGCCATTTCATCTTGGCCTGTAGGCTTCTCAGCTACTTTCCTTCCCCCCCCCCCCCATCATTTTTTTATCAATAGGGCACCGCGCTCGCCTTCGCTACTCTCTGTTATTTCACATGAAGTGGTGAGGTCCTTCGCAAAAGCGAAGACGGCGGCCCTGACTCCCCGAGGAGGTCATTACGACGGAGACGAGCGACTCAAGTGACACCAGCCGTGGCCCGAGCACAATGCGGGAGAATAATATCAAACGCAATGTGGCCATTTTGAAGAAATAGTTGCGCCTCTCGCTTGTGTGGTCAGTGGGGAGTTGCGCAAACGTATTGCGCAATATCTCATAAAGAAGTCAAATAGGAAGTTCCGAAAAATATCAAGAAAGGCCTATTGGAAGAGTTGAACTTGATTTCGGAGCAATCAAACAGAACAGGGAAAAAAAATCCATGATGTCGAGACAAAGTACTTGTTTGCTCTTGTGAAATGTTTACAAGTTTCCGATTTGATCACAACAGCGACGTCGAGTCTCTGCAACTGACAACGGTTGTCATCCGCAAGGCAAAAGCAACAATTCCTATCATGTCTCCATCTCGCCATTTCATATATCACCAAACGCATCTCGTAAAATCCGACCCCCATTAAATCTCCAAGTGACCCGGAATCCAACCCGGCGCCTTTTGCGCGACATGACGCCGTAGCCGATGACATGGCTCGGTGGCTTTTGCAGTCAATCACTGTTGTCGCCGTGGCAATCAATCTCTTTGCCTTCATGTGGCAGACTTGAAAGCGATACCTCACGCCCGCCTTGCCAACCTTTCATGCTTGTCAGATCGCCGGGAGTCGCCGATAACCCGCGGTGCGCCTCGATTGAACGGCGCCACGGGCATTCGCTGGAGGGAGATTGCTTGGCACCGTCTGGAGCCGCAGTCGGCGCTGACAACAATCGCCTCGGTCACTTCTGTTGTCGCGAACGACGCAAATCACTTTAGAAGCTTTGCCTTTCTTTTGGTCAGTTGTTAACGACATTCAAGCAAAAACAAAAGTTCTCTCTGACTCGGCCAGAGGTTGATTAAATTCTCTTTGGATCACTTCTTTTAGATACTTTGGACCACTTCTTATTATTTTCTTGTACCAAAACAATTAACAGCATGACTCTGTCATAAAAATGGATTGTAATTGCTTTTAAGTACCTACTTATACATCGCTACCTTGATTACAAGAAGCGCAGTTCACAAATACAATCCATTTAGCGTTTTGAAGTGTTTGAATGTGTTTGTCCACATCGGCAGAGGTGAATTGAAATCCGGGATTTTTGTTACGCAAGAAACGTGTCGTCGATTGCACATTTGGTGAGTGGAGCGGCCTTCGGGTTCCTGCTCCCCCCTGCGGTTGCATCACAGCCAGGCGGCTTCCACTCTGATCAAACTGGACACGTGCGTTTTCCCTTGTGATGTCTCTTGTTGTCTCCCTCAGACAGACATAATGAGGTTGCTCTTCTTTTTTTAAATACACCATTTGGATCAAACGTCGACGGGCTGGACCATATTCAAAATGATACGAATTGGACGATTAACCGCCAACGGAGTCAACATATTTTTCGTTAGTTAAGGCGGACAGAACATTACACTGTGTGTCGATAAGGTTTATATTTATGCTTCATGTGCAGTACTAGCTTTAAAATGGGCTCCCGTATTTCAAATGCAACACTGTCAAGGATGGAAAAAAGCGTCCTTGGTTTGCATTTTGAAGTCATCACTTCACGGCAAGGAAAATAACAGAGTAGAAGAAATGTCAGTTGATGTTCAAAAATATCACCTTTCACCAGAAACGTCTCTCCTAATGTCACTTTTTTGTGCTGCACTCATTTAAACACTTTTTTTTGGCGTCACTTTGCCAGCGAATGACAATAACGCCGCACAGATGACAAAGTAAATCATTCAAATGATCCCATTTAATTTTGCGGATATGAAGTTTGGTGGTCGTAAGAGTCCATAAAGACGTTTTACTCACAGATGTGTTGACGGCGCAAATAAACGTCCCTATTGGCTAATGTCTTGGCATTGTGAAATCCCCTCGGTTAGGCGATTGAATCATCGGCGTCGCATGATTTCATCTGTCACAGAAATCAGCTCCGAGTGTCAGAGCCAATGACGGAAGCCCGCCCGCATGCCAATGAAGGCCGATTGCCACGCGATTGCATCAATTGGACGTGCGCCAAGTGCAAATACTTCGTTTCGGCGACACGTGGCAGTTAAGGGACTCGGAAGTTTGATATCATTCGGTTACTTGCCGCTTTTCTGTCGCAACTCTCGACGGACAAAGGGGTTATATTAAATGTCCTCTTGTGTAATGAGGTGTGAACAGTTCCGTACTGTTGCTCGGCACGTTGGACTAGTGGTTAGCACCCCTGCCTTGCGCTTCCAACTAGTATTTGTTTGAGTTAGCAACTAGCATCGAACTCGTGACCAAAGTCAACGTTGATGATGTCATTGATATTTTTTTCACGAGCGATTAGCCTAGCAGCAATCACACTAGCCGTTGACTGACACTTTAGGTCAGTGGTTCCCAAACTTTTGCAGGCTGGCGCCCCCTTTGGCTCCCCAGTGAATTCCTAGCGCCCCCCCCCCCCCCCCCCCCCAAGGACCGGCATTTATATAAATAAATAATACATTTATATAAATAAATAAATAATACATTTATAATATCATTACCATTACGTTGAATTAGTGGGAGCACTGAGTTTGTTTCTCAGAAACGAGCCGGTCCCATCTAGACGTAATCGGAGACAATGACACCCGAAGTGATTTAAGGTTTGTCTTTTATTGCAGGATGCTTGGTCTCCATGTGTTGAAGCAGTTTTGAATGCTTCACTGCCTGGTTAGTTAGCCTGTCGCCACATATTAGCTTTACGGGCTCGACTGGGGAAACATGTCACGTGACCGGGACGAGTGTCTTGACCTGAATTAATTGATCGTCGATAAAAAAAAAAATTCTGTGCGGCTTGGCGGCCCGGTACCAAGTGACCCACGGACCGGTACCGGTCCGCGGCCCGGTGGTTGGGGACCACTGCCCTAACCAGCTCAACCCAACACAACACGGCGCGTTCTGGCGAGTCCGCAATTTCATGTTGACTTGAACTCAAGATGATGTTGACCGCCAGAATGCGGTTTTTATTATAAGATAAAATTCTGAACATTACAAGCTTGAAATTACAAACCTGAGCTTTTGCTTTTGTAGTCTATGCTGTCGGATCTGACTGGGCCAGAGCGGCGTGTTGTGTACAAATCGACTGCCGCCCCCCTACCGCCCCCCTACCGCCCCTTTCTTCCTCACCGCCCCCCCAGAGCTTTCCACCGCCCCCAGGGGGGCGGTACCGCCCACTTTGGGAACCACTGCTTTAGGTCATTTGGGCTGTTTTTTTTTTTTTTTTTTTTGGAGGTCCAGAGAGATTTGCCGAAAAGTCAATAAAACACCATGCTTTACGGAAGGCGGGTAATTGGCGAACACGTCGCAAACATGAAAAATTGCCTTCAACGCAGCGAGGTCCCTCAAGTGAAACAAGCTGCCATGAGGTCACTTTCGGGTCGACTAACTTATTGGCTGTCGACCTTGATTTTCACCCTCTCTCACGGCGGCAGACCAAATCAGCATTATCAATAGTATGAAACGACTTTTTGCTTTGGCCTTTTAGCACAACCTTTTGAAAATCACATTTTGAAAGTGCCGCTCTTTGGGTACTTTCCTTGACAGAGATAATAAAAGCGGTTCGCAAGCTGTTGACACTTTGAGGAACAGCATTTAAGCTTTTTTTGAGGTTTAAGAGTCAAATACAACACAAAGACGGATGGAGCTTTGGCCGTGACAATACGTTGTGCAGTTGGAAGGCGAGATGCTAAGTCATTCGCGCTTCAGAGGAGCTCTCGGACCCACTTTCTAGCTTGTTGGCGTCGTTCTCCTCCTTTGACATGCTAAACAGGATGAAGCTATCGCAAATTCTGTAACTATTATGCTACTTACTTGCTTCCCACCAGTATTTATCTAAAAAAAAAAAAAAAAATGACGCTATCACAAATTCTGCAACTATTATGCTACTTACTTGCTTCCCACCAGTATTTGACTAAACATAAAAAAATAATGAAGCTATCGCAAATTCTGCAACTATTCTGCTACTTACTTGCTTCCCACCAGTATTTATCTAAAAAACATAAAAAAATGAAGCTATCACAAATTCTGCAACTATTATGCTACTTACTTGCTTCACACCAGTATTTGCCTCAAGAAAAATCCTTTTGTGCGAGAGGAGTGCTTACTGTTTGGATCGTATATTTTGAAGTGCAGACATTTGCACTCAGGGATCCCCCCCTCCCCTTATTAATGTTCCTGAAGCGTAAAAATAAAGATATACTTTGTGGCTTTTATTTGTTTATTTTGTTGTTGTGTACCCGCGGCTCAGCGGGTGGGAAACACACTCTGTGTGAATTCATCTATTAAATATAACAAGCGCAGCAATCAATGTTTAATATGGCCGCATGAAATTTGCCCTCCGAGCTCATATTTTTAGATCCAAATGGGGCGGTGCGGCCACCACGTGACTTGAAATGCACGAGATGAGAAGTGGCCAAGTCCCTGGATTCCTGCCTCAATCCCGGGGTGCTAATGCTGCTGCTATTTTCAACAAAGCACGAGGGATGCATCTAGCGATTTCATTTTGACACCTCACGGACTGCTGACAAATGCAACTTTTAAGCAGCGAGATAGTCCCATTCACACTGGACTAAAAAAAAAAATCGCTTTTGTTAGTTCAGGCATCCAATTTTTATTTCCCGCATTGAACTGAACTTACATAGATGCTAAAAATATGCCATATAATTAATGTGTCTAATTATTAAACTGACAGGACTGTTTTCGCAAACTAGTTCACCTTTCTTCCCAACATACAGCCGAGTCTTTGAAATCAAGCTCTCGTCTAAATATAGTCGACGCCAACTTACCTTTCCGTGTCTAAACAGACAAACACGAGATCACCAGGCTTCCTCCGGGGGGTTACAGGCAATTATTTGGTGAAAGCTGTGATCTCGCAGGTTGAAGTCGAGATGCTAATTACCTTGGTGGATTCACAAGATCCGGCAGCTTCCTTTTCTTTTGTTCAGACTCTTTATGGGCTGATTAATTATGAAGCGGCGCTCAGGTGAGTCATGGGAGAGCGGCCCATGTTTAAGCCTTTCTTCTTCCTTTCACATGCGCGCAGCAGCCCGAGAAAGGTTCCTTATCATGTCAACGTGATGCACGGCTTCTAATGAAGTTTTGAATAGTCGGCGCTAATCAATTTGAGTTCACGGGCGACTTGATAGTGTTGTGAATGGTGGTGCACTGATTTAAAAAAAAAAAATGAATAGATAATAACCAGAAATGAGTCTTTGGTGAAAATGTTCTCTATAATTGTAATTCCAGGGCGCTCCCACCCTAAACAACGAGTCTTCCGATAACTGCTGACTTGAGCAAGATGAATCTAAACGCGAGCGTAGCCGCCGGTACGTTGAGCGCCGCGCCGCGCCGCGCCGCGCTGGGCCGGCCTCGTCTTCCTCCCTCCCAATGCCAGCTGCTCTACATTCTGGCTTCGGGAAGGCAAGAGGATAGACGGATGAAGATAAGCCCCCAAATAGCTATCAAGATCAAATATTGGCAGACAGTGACTCATAGGAATGCGACTCAATGGAAATCATAACGCCGCCTGTCTTTGCAAACTTCAACTAAAACAGGTTTCGAAATTTCATCTAATTTGCGGCATTACATTTCAATTGACCATAAAGCCGCATGTACTCTGTTAACAACGGGCCCTTCGCATGGTTAGTCAGGGAAATGGACTAATAGATTGCTTTCCATTACGTTGTCATCATCAACACCCTCGTTCTACTACTACTTCTCCGAATTGTGGCCCAGGGACACCAGGTCAAAGGTTTTCTGATTCCCTTGAATCCAACGGAGAAAAGAGAATGTAGTCCTGCTGACAAAAGCACAGATACAAATCCTGGGAAAGACGAAAGCACCATGGACCAAACATGAAGCTAAAACAAAATCCTCTAATTGCTCGAACCCGGGTGGGCGGAGTTACATCTAATGATGTCGTAGCACGGCCAGGTCCGAAGTAGAACTATTTGTCTGGCTACTTGTTTTTTCTGTCGAGGCTTGACTTTCTTTCTATGAAGCTTCGGTTGCGTGGAGTGTGAGTAGGGATACCTGGGTCACATTCTTCTTATCAAAGCATGTCCATGTTAATGAGGCTTATCTTCCAAAAGTGTATCTCTAGCAGTCCCTGAAGTCCTATTTCCAGGTGAACTCTTTGTCTAAGATGAGGAGACAAGGCAGCGGAGCATTCTCATTCCTCCCTACACTCCATTGAGTCAGCTGATGTGAGCTCTTTTATCTCACCTGCGCAAGAGTAATATCACGTGTCACGCTGCACCGTGCTTATGAATATTACATTACATTTTTAAGCAGGATATATACTCGATTATGTACTTCCGTTAAACTATTTCTGTGTGTACTTTCTCGCGTCTCATTAATCTTTGAAAAGCATAGCTTGGCCGAATAAGAAATGGGAATCATTCATTAGACCAAACCACGTTACGACAGACTTTTCGGACTATACGGCGCCTTAAAATTTCATTTCATCCAAAATTTACATTGCGCCTTATGTAGGACTGTCAAATTAAAATGGATTCATTTGCAGAACTGGTTTGTTTCCCTGAACTCATTCAATGCCATAGACGTCAAAGATATTAACTAGGTTGGCAGTGCATGAGTTAATAAAATATAACAATAAAAAATTATAAATATAATAATAAATAATATGAATATAATATATTATAATAAATGTAAATATAATAATAACTTCATATAATAAGTAATAATGAATATAATAATAATGCAACTTAGCGACCTGTTCACCTTCTAGTCTTGAGAAAACCTTGTCTATTATCCCGTGAAGTAATGCTAACTTAATGCCTCAGATCTGTAAACACAATTTGTCCGAGGACTTGGGATTGTTGTTGCGGCCTTACCTGGAATCACAATGAGAGAGGAAGATCACAGTACTGTAAGGAAAATAAATAAATAAAGCAGACCCGAGTAGATTCCCCAAGGTTGGAAGGTCTGGGTTAACGTGTTGGCCTTCAATCATTTTGGCAGCAGCCTAGCTCAAGTGGCTATTTGGACTTTTCTCCTCCGTCCAAGTGACCGTTTAGAAAGAAGATGTTTTTGAATTGAGCGACACTCCTTGGCAGCTTGCAGTTGTCTGAGCTGATTATTTCAGACAGCCAGTATTCGTACAAGCGAGGGTCTGCTAGCCTTTGGTGGCTGACCCCGCCCACATCTGTGATTCTAAAATTGATTTCCATCCGGAACCGTCTCACCTGCACATATATCCTCTTTTAATGACTATGAAATTAGATTTCGGGAATCTCCTAAATATTGATTTGTTTTTATGTTTGTTTGAGATGACATTTTTTGAAAGACGATAGGAACCTTTATGGTATCCCTCAGGGTAGATTATATTTGACTCTCGCTTTTACGCGCGACACTGAATAAGGTCGGCTGCTCACGCTCAAAACCATCTCTGGCACCCGGGAAATGCTCACAAAGGCAAACGGGCATCTCTTTAATCCCAATTTTAGGGTTAATGGGTCTCTGGTGCAAGTCCTGCTAGGCTCTGGGCACCCAAATTTCAAAGTCACTTTATTTGATAGATTTGTGTTTTATGTTCGTGGCGGGAAAAACAATGGGAAGTTGGATTTCATATTCTCCTCATGTTTCATTTTATTTTGGACAATCCCTTAAGCAACAAGAGTGACACTTTGCCAGGGATCATCAAATAAAGGTCAGCCGATGTCGCTGGAGACTAAAATACAAAGGCTTTCACTTGGAAGACAACGAAAGCAACAACCGAAAAAAAAAAAAGTCATGTTTATATTTGATCTCATCAACTACAGGATGTATTTTGTTCAGCAACTTTGGGGTATCGTTTTGGTTTTCAGCCATGACTAATTCATTTGATTTAATTAAAAGGTTCCAAATGTTTGGAAGAGCAAATCATGTGTAACAGAGCAGTTAATAGTTGAAAAGTTATCCTGGCAGAGCACAATTGCCATCTGTTCTGATTTTTTTTATTTTTTTTTCCAGGTAAAACAGAAATCACAGCACTTAAAGTCATTTACTGCCATCTGTCATATTGATTCTTAGAAAGCTTTATCTTCACCACTCGGTGCTCACTTTGAGCGATTGACATCTCATTTGAAGAAGCAGAGGTCGCAGTATGGAATCGCTCGGGTACACCCGCATAAACAACTTCTACACAAAATTACAACGACTCACAAAGATAATCATGTGAAGATCACAAAATGATACCAATATTATTCAACACTTTGGAGCCATTTTTCCAAATGGAGAGTCTCCAACATTGCTTGGTCATCTAATCAACTCCAAATTTTTAATCATGATTAAATGTTTGTGACACAATTGTAATTCATCTCCAAATGTTGACTTTTATAGTTAGGGTTTGCAGAATTTCAATTCTTCCCCCATCCGTCCTTGTCAGAACACCAATTCATTGCGCATATATTGCGAGAACACAACGGTAGCAGGTAAGGCGTGAGAGAAATATTCCGACGTTGTCTACCGACTTCTCATCTATCCGTCAATCACAGCAGGCCATTAGGCGACGAGTCGGGCCGCAAACACAAACTGTCAGCTTGCGCAAATGCTGTGCGCATAGTTCATAGGAGATAAACAGTAAAGCCAGAAGGGAAGGGGGGAGAGAGTAAACAACGAACGAGCTGGATGTGACAGAGAGCAAGCAGCTACTTCTATGGAGGCCTTGAATATGCAATAGCTGATGCAACACTGAGATCACGGTCCCTGTCTTCATCTTTTGCTGCATTTTCCCGCTATCCAGAAACAGATGGCCCGTTTGTAGACGCATCCGAGCCCATGGCAAGAATTCCGACTCGCCGTTTCAGATGTGCAAATGCATCCGGGAGGCACAACTCCTGCGGAGGTTCAAACATCCAAACGTTGGGAGTCGAACTTCATTTACAAAGGCTTTTGAGTGGCTCATTTAGCATCTTGCAGTTATGCAAAGTGTTTCACGACTCTGGCCCCAAAGTTTCTTGGTTGCTTTCTCTGGCTGCTCAAGGTACTCTGGAACGCTGTTTTTTTCTAGTATGTACGATTATCTTCGTATCGACAATCCAAATTGATTGGATTTGAGCTTGAAATGTAGATGTTGTGCCCAGAAAAAAAAATATTGCCGTTTGAGTACAGAATCAAGACCAAAGTCGGTATCGTCGGTTGCATCTTTGCGTTGAACGCATGTCCGCGAGCAAAATGATCATCGAGGCGAAACCGTGACTTCTAAGATGTCATTCCAAAGCCCTCTTGAAGTCCTTTACCTGGGAGGGAGAATTTTGCAGATCACTATGAATTAGATTCCCCTCACAGATCAGACGGAATCAATTTCTGACCTTTCATACAGCTGTGATAAAAAGCTGTTTTAGAATGGATTATTTCCTCTCCAGCCATTTCTCCTCCAACAAGCGACGACACCTCCACTTTGACATTCTCTCTTGCCATTTTGTCTCTTTCACCGCATTCCTGTTCACTCTCACATCGGGGAGGCAAGCAAACACGGGCTGTCCTTGTAGCTACTTAACTTTGTTCGTGAACATTTGAATAACCCTTTGCAAAGCAGCTTTACATATAAGAGCTTAGTCTCCCGCACGGTGTTTTTATTCCAACACAAATGATGATTGACAGTCAAGACTGCCTTCGGATTGATTTTATGAAATCGTCTTTCTGTGTACAATGCCTATAACGGAAAAAAAAACGAGACTGTATTCCCAAGGCGGCACTTTTGTCAGTTTGGAGAACTTTTTTAATTATCTGAGATACTTTTTGCCTGTGTACAAGAAAGCGTCTAATTATCGTCATTGACAAGAAAATACTTTTCAATTTGTCGGCTCTAATTTTACAAAGACAGACTCTGTTTTCTCGCACTCCCTCAGTTGGCGTAATTGCCCAGTTACGTTTTCAGCCGCTTGCTTGGTTCATCTTCGGTTAACCAAAGATCAACGTTTCAACAATCAACGTTTCAGACGATAAAGATTCTACGATCACATCGTTCTGATGGAATTAAGGTAAAGAGACTGGCGGCCATTGCACCTGTCTGAACATGTGCTTGTTTAACCACGGACACTTACTGGCAGAATAGCATCGGGTCTTCTGGGAAGGCTTTGCACTCCATTGCGTTACAACCGTGCCAGCGAATCTAAGTATGTCACTGAAGGGGTATTTTTTCCTCCCTCGATAAAACATCACCTAGATATATATATTTTGGCGTGAAGATGACCCCAAACCTGTTTTAAACCTCATCCGGAATGGTTGAGCTACTCTCTTCTCAGTTCGCTAGCAGATTCAGGAGCAAGTAAAAATGCTTTCAGACTTCAGCGGGAGTCAAGAAATACTTTTTTGCGGTATACACACACAATACGTCGTTTGCGTGAGGTCAGACCCGGGTTACTGCTTTTTATAAATGAACCGTATCTCCAGAGATATTGTGTAAAATCAAAATAAAGACGGTGCAGATGAAAGAAAACTTCATTTCCCTTGTTACTCAAGCGTTCACTTTGGCTGTCTTTTCTTACTTTTATGAATATTATACCTATGCAGGTTTTAGAAGTCTGCGCACACGCCAGACACCGTGGAATTAGATGTTGAATTGCAGAGCCGATCTGGAGCTCAGCAGGTAATTATCAATGCAAACCCCGGCGCATATCAATGAGGCTCCGCAAATAGAAACACGACTGGGTCAAAAACGGGCGATATGGCGAGAGCGTGTATGGTCACCGTGCGGAAATGGGACCAATTTGTCACAGTGCGGGCGTGTAGAACGTGAAATCCCTCATGAGACATTGCGCATCTGCTCTTTTACTATCATGTACGTTTGGATCGGGAGAGCAATAAAGAGAGCATATTTTAATTAGGAGCAAAATGATTGTAATTATATGTTGGCCAAACCCAAGCGCCCACCCACCGCCTCTTTGCCCAGCGTGCTCATTTATTTGATCTATTTGTCTCTACTCAAGGATGTCTCCCATCGAGTCGGTTTGTTGTCGACCGCGTTCCATGCTGCTATGTTATTGTGAGAGCAGATGGTTGATTTGGAGGGGAACACAATTTAACTGTAATTAGTACAATTCTGATTATCTCTTAACCCCCGTGCCTTTTCATCTATCTACAAATGTCTTTGGATTTTATTTTGCCAGCCTGTTTTGCAATTTTGCAGGCATCGCTCATCTCTCTATCTATCTATCTATCTATCTATCTATCTATCTATCTATCTATCTATCTATCTATCTATCTATCTATCTATCTATCTATCTATCTATCTATCTATCTATCTATCTATCTATCTATCTATCTATCTATCTATCTATCTATTATCTACTCTATCTATCTACTCTATCTATCTATCTTCTATCTATCTATTATCTATCTATCTATCTATCTATCTATCTATCTATCTATCTATCTATCTATCTATCATATTTGAAATGGAAGAAGAGCTTGCAGCAGGCGAAGAACAGTAATCACGGTTGATAGCTTACCAAATGGACTGGACTTTTGAAAAATATAGCCATTTCTCCCAGCCAAATAACGGAAATGTTTCGATATTGGCAAGAAGCTCCATGGCCACATCCCTCACATCAATCACGGTTGAAATTAGCGAGTGGGGCGAGCTTGTTTCTCGCAACAGTTGCGTGATGGACGAGCAACAGGCCATCACTCTCCTCTCGTAAACAATCTGCGCACTTACTCTTCATTGCTGTTCAAGTGAAGCGTGAGGAGTCACATGGGTGAGTGGTAAAAAGCAGCGAGGTTTGTAACCTTTAACAAACAGGTGTGGGCCTCCATTTATCATATCTAGACACCTTCAACTTGGTTTGGATTATAGATTTGGTCCAGGCCAGTTCAGGTGACGAATATTTGATACCGCAGCGATATATTTTCAATGAGGACGAGACTGTCTTTGTTAAATTTTATGCATTCGGAGAAAAAAAAAAGTCACTGTAGACAAAAGTCTACTGATCGTGAGGCGTCTCAACTCATTTCTCAGCTCAGCTCATTCTACGCAGAAGATAAAGAAAATATAATGCTGTTACAGTCTGCCTACACGTCGAAGCAATTTCGTGTTAGCATTAATCGAGCAGAATGCGACGTTATTGTTTACGCAAAGTCCAATTCTCACTTCTAAAAAAAAAACCTCAAAACTATCGGCTTGTTAAATAAAACGAGTTATGCGGTGTCACAAGTCCTGTCAAAACAATAACAAGGTCCAAACAAGTACAGGGTTAATTTTATAAAAGCTTTCTCCGTTCAATATTGTTTGTCACATATGCCGCGAGCCAATTAAAAACCATCTTCCAAGTCAGCGGTGCAGTCATTTTACAGCCATTATTTACATATTGCGGTCGTGCGTCAACACAGATTGGTTGCTCCATTAACCAAGAAGAAGAAAAAAAAAAAAAAGCCCGGCTCTCCAGTAAATGCAGCAGTATGTTTGTCCTGCTTCTTAAAGGTCTCATTATTTACACAGTAGTTGTGCCAACACGGGTGGCTGCACAAATCTCATGCAGTTGCTACGCTCGTTTGCGCTTGAGAGCCGCGTCTCCTCATTGATTATTTAAATCTCCTGATATGTCGTCAGGATGTGTCAGGATCTAATGGTTATTAATGTACACTTCTGCACCACCAAAAGGTCGGCCAGATTAGAGAGGCCGCTGTCAGTCTATGGCAGGGGTGGCAAATGTATTTCGTCGTCATAGTTTGCTTCAAAGGGCCGTTCAAATTGTCAACCCAAATAAATGTATGAACGTTTTCAAAACAGAGACGAATAAAAACGGATCAAATGTTTCAAAATGAAACATTGAAATCAAATCAAATATTTAAAAAAAATGAATGGTCATAAAAATTGCCAACAATATTTTTTAAAAGTGAAAACAATTTGAAATTTTGGAATTGACATGAATTCGATGCACAATTTGCCTCAAATGATGTGGCGGGCCATATCTGGCCCCCGGGGCCTTGACTTGGACACCTGTACAGTTTTTTTTACAGCCGTGCCTTGGCATAAGTATTTCATTGGATCAGTGACAAATCGTAAAAATCCACAAACAACGTCGCAAATCTTTTATGCCCTTTGCCGCCAATATCTGACTCGAACTGCTCAGCAAAGTCACAGACTTTTGGTATCAGGAATTTTTTCTGCAGAACCTACTCCCGGCAGAGTCTAAATTATTATTAATGCTTTTAGTAATTATCGTGGATGTAATCGAAAGCCGTTAATGGACTTTGCGCGGAAGCGGGCGAGTTGAAAGGCTTTCAGAAAGGTCCGCTGACCCACCAGCCCGGCTGGCTCCTTTCAACTCCAGCGAAGCGCACCTCTTAAATCTCAATCAGTGGCAAGAAGGAGCCTTCCCCTCATTTATTCACCCCCTGCTTGTTTTTTGTTCTTGACATCGCCACCATTTGTGTCCATTGAGAAACACCTTTCAAGAATGTCATGCAGGCTTCACTGAGGGTCCAGTGGCTTTTTTGTTTTCCTCTCTTGCCCTCAAAATATTTGTCCACAAGAACACCCACAGTCAGAGACTTGAATGCAGCGGTGAAATGCATCCCTAGATGGCAGTAGTGAGTTAAACATGAGAATGTATCTGATGCACGGAGATGGAATATGCCATCTTGTTTCGTGTTCCTGTGATGAGACAAATTTGCCAACTAAATTTACAGGAAATACTGCAGAGGAAAAAGAGATGTGAAGGCGAGATGTCATTGTGACACAGCTTCCCTATAGCCGTAAATACGGACGTATGGGAGGATTCTCTTTCTTGCTCTCTTTCAAAGGAAATTAACTTGAAATTGCTTTGTTGAAATTGCTCCTCACAGTTTAATACGAGTCCAGGAAACGCTATTACAGGTCAGCACTCTGGTATTTGAAAGATGTGGATGTAATATGTTCATTTCCTCCAAGATATGCATGAAATTGGATTGAAGAACAATCAACTCCCCACAATAACGTGATTGTTTCCCCCCCGTTGATGGATTTTGATGGAAACGAGGCAAAACACACATACATGCGTCTTTCTATATCTGGATACTGATTTTATGGACAGTATATCTATTTATACTGTATATATTAAAAATACATATTTATACTATATATATACATATTTATATCCCCCGTGGGGACTAAGCGGTTCAGAAAATGGATGGATATACATATTTATAATATATATATATATTATAGTATATCTACATATATCTATCTACACACATATATTTTTTTGTAGTATATATATATATATATACACACACACGCACGCACGCACGCACTTAAAAAAAAAAAGAAAATTACCAACCATGCAGGAATGGGTGTTTTTTTAGGGCTATTGTATTCTGAAAGAGTGTGTCGAGTAGATTATTTGAGTTTGCCTAATGAACTGACAAATGAGCATGTCTGCACAGCAACAGAAAAGCCTCCTTCACTGCATGAAAATAGTAGCCAGTGTTGGGCCACTTTGTTTCATTATGAATCACTCATTAATTTCATCGGTGTGAAGTAGAAGTCACGACTCCAGTCAATGTTGAAGAAAAACACCTTTATGCCATAAATATAAAACATTCAAATGAAGTGAGCCTGACTTTCACCTGGGCGGGTTGGGGTAAACGGGTTTACCCATGGATCCTCATCAGCCTGCGCTCGGCCTTCCTCCTTGACCAGATGGAACCAATCTCAGACCCATACATGGACTTCTTCTCCCACTAATAACTGTCAAGAGATACAAAACGCGTGACGGACCCTGCACCCGATTTGCCAGATGATCTTTTCTCCTTCCTGTTTTTCACAAAACGCCTTTTGACCGGTGCGGGTGGGGGCGGTCTCGCGCGAACCCGGCCGGAGAGAATGCCGAGCCAGCAGCGGCGGTCTTATGAGCTTGATAATGAGCCTGCAGAGATGACAGGGTCAAGCAGGGTCAGCAAATAACAGCGCCGTCATCCAAAGTCAGTGGTGTAGTCCACTAGGTCTTAAACTGGAGGTCGCAAGATGGAACCCGAGGGGGGTCATCACAAAAAAATGTTTCTATTGCAAACGTAATGAGGAAAAATGGCGCACTATAATATTGCGCCATCAATTAAAATGAAAGACGGGTGTAGCATTCTCGTACTTCATTGCCATATTGATTCTAATTTGATTCATTGTTCAGCCATGATTAATCTTCAAACTCATTCAACTGTTCTTTTCAATTGAACAAGTCATGAATATTTAGGTTGCGATGTTGAAATAGAAATAACAAGTCATTCCCACGGGATTGAAAGGTGCTCTCGGCAGTTGTGTTTAGTTGGCGTCAGGATTAGAAGGAGCTCCTTGGAAAAAAATGTCACTGTCACTCAAAAGGCGTTGAAAAGAAGACCCGCAGTGCGCTGCAATTCACATCGACGTGAAGGTCAGGCGGCTGGCGCTTACCAGCGACTGTGCGACTCCGTCCGTGTCAGTGTGTACTCATGACGGGCGTCCTGTATGTCGAGACCTGCGGCGCGAGTGAGTGACACGCATTGCACGAGTGGCTTATTAGGCTGACCTGGCCGCTGCCTGCCACCGGCCGGGCTCCTCATTTCTTCTGACGCCAGCCACGGTCGCATGCTATCTTTTACCTGCCGCCAGCACACTTAGCCATTTCAAATCATGGCGCATTGCATTCATTATGGATGAAGATGAATGGCAATCATATTCTTTGATAAATGCTGATTTTGTTTTCCTTTTTTACTTACTTTGCTCCCAAGCTGTTAATTGTCTATTTGAGACAACAAATTTTTAGACAACAAAAGAACTTAGCCTTAAGAATACACCCACTAGCTTAATGCTAACATATCATGGAAAACGCCACTTGGGGGCTAAATCTTAGCATCTATAACTGTGGTGTTAACTCTTCCAAGTAATGAATATTTAAACACAAAACATGTGGACTCCATATTCACATGCATATATTCTTTATCTTCTGCAAAAAAAAAAACAATGTTATTGCACCTTTCTTAGGTAGCTGTTACTTCATGCTACTTTCATGATTAAAAAACATCTATACTGACAAAAGCGCTTTGGGCAATAGCTCACACAAAATGTTACCAATTTGACTGCAATATATGAATGTCGCCGTCTCTCAGTAGGAAAAGGAAATGGAGACCCCATGAAATACATCACACATTTGGAAAGAGAAAATGAGGTGATGGTGGTCACAGGAGGGCTTGATATTTCCTTAAAGACTTGGACAACCTCATTCTTTGACATGTCTCGAATAAAACATGACACATCTCATCCATGATACATTTCATTGTCATTGAAAACACTTGTTTTGCGCAGTGCATTTCCAACTGCGCGACAGGACATCTTTTAAATGCGGCTTCATCTGTGGGGAATGGAGCCACGATGCATTTGCGTCGTAAAGGCCATATTTAAAAGAATATGCAGTGATAGTATTATTAATAATAAAAATAAAATTATTAGTAGGATGTGTGACTTCACCCATCTCTGTTATTAATTAAGCATGACCACACAGACTCAGTTCAAAAGTAAGCTAGCAAAAACAATAATTATGATAATGTAAAAAAATGCAAAATATCAATATGATATAGCTGTTGGTGAAAAGAACTATTTCTTTCTCGGTGCCCCTAGTAAGGCAAAATAGTAAGTTGAGTGAAACTCTTCTTTGTTTGTTTGCATGACTGTATTCTACTGCCGCCCGGTGGCTGGTTTGCATACGACACAGGGAGCCAAAATAATTTATTCACAAATTGTCCAATTGTTGCCATTCTCTTAAATGATTTTTACAAATATATAACAAATATGATCTAGAAACTGTGTGTGCTGTTTTCCTTATTAAACTAGTTTTGGAGGTGTGTGGCCGGAACGGATTGACGGCAATTCCATGTAGTCGAATGGGCAAAGAGTGACTGGATATAAATTCCATTTAAAAGTACACTCCAGGAGGCTGCTGAGTATATGAGGCCATGAAAGTCTGCTTGCGAGAAAGTGAGGGAGCAAAATGACTTCACCCCCCCCCCCCCCCTCTCTCTGCACACTCCTGCCCCCCACCTCCCCGAGTTTAAATTCATTGCCTGTGAGGCTGATCCAGTCCAAGCAGACTGGCACCCGGCACCCGGCTGACCGATGCGATGAGCTGCGCCACCTTGACGACATTGAATCAGTGAGGGAAAAGAAGACGGGAAGAGCCCAGCCACTTGTCCATCTTCATTCGCCTCCCATCCCATCATCCCATCCCATCCCTGGCCGCTCCTCGCTCTCTCTCGCTCGCTCTCGCACTCGCTCTCATCGGCCGCACGGAGCCGAGTGCACGCGTCGGGGAGCGGTGGGGGCGTGCTGGCTGCACCGCATCCTCTGGACATCTCCGAATAACGGCGCTTAACAACCGCGTGGCGGTGGTGGAGGAGACCGGAGAGGAGGGAGGGGGGGAGACTGGAGCTGGAGCTGGACCTGGGCCAGGAGCGAGCAACGGGACCGGGGGGACGCGCCGTGGCTCCTGATAAGCCCGCTCTCCGAAAACATGTCCGAGTTTTTCCTCCTCACCTTCTTAGCCCTTTTCTCGGGATTATTTCCATGCATCGAGCCGTCGCCAGGGACGGATGAGCGCAAAGGTAAGGGACAGTCGGGGTGGGGTGGGAGTGGGGGGCGCTTGCTCAACTTGGCACCTTCAGTGGTAAACGTGCGCATTGTGCATGAACCGCATTCCTCAATTGTTTCGTGCATGCGTGATGAGGTGACGAGCAGAGTTGGACTTCTTTTCTTTTGCCATTGTGACACTGTGACGTAGAGCAGCACATGGAGTTGCGTATTTGCATCGGGGCGGGGGGGGGGGGGCGGCATAGTCACGTTCGGCGTATGCGTGCACGCGCTATCAGACAGTGCAGCAGGTGAACGTCTCCTCTCCTCTCCTTCGGGCTGTGTTTGTCTCTCGTGGAGATTTGGCTCCTAATCGGCACTGTGGGAGCAGCGCATGTGGGAATGCAAAACGCGAAGCCGCTTCGGTTGCGAATCGAATCACATGGACATTCGATTGGATGAGAACACTTTTCAAATTTTAGTTCATATATAGCTGGGAATATTATATATGTATTTATATATATATATATATATACTTATATATATATATATATATATATTTAAAATAGTTTGTGTGTGTGTGTATAAAATATCTTGTCAATATGCTCACCAATATTGTCCAATATTGAATATTTGTCTCATGTAGCAAAATCTCAACAGAAAGTTTCCATAAGCAACGTAGGCAAGCCATCTTTTTGAAAACTTTACTTTTTCTGGTGGAGTTAATGATGTGATGACCTTTGTTGCACTTGAGCCTGGGGGTCGGGTCACATTTCTCAGACTTTCCGTATTTTCCAGAAATGTCAAGTATACTCATTGAATTCCTCTCAAAACCAAGGGCGATATAAAAAAAGGGTGAGTTTTTGTGTTTGTGTCTATAATTTGCCCAGCAGTCACACGAGGGAAAAGAAAACACCAAATTACTGTTTACCTCTCTTACTGTGCATGAAATGAAAAGACGAACCTCGAGGATGCACTGAGGAGGGAAATAAGAGCACCTCTGAAATGTTCACATGTACACTCGCTTTGAGGCTCTTTGTGAAAGCCAACGAGAATTAATGCGAGTGCTGTCTAAAAGGCTCGTAATGATAACGGCTCGTAACGGCAAAGTTGCTTGTCAGCCTAATTAGTCTGATATTAATTTGCTTTGTGGTAGCCAGCATTGTCATGTCCAATGCCAAGTGGTGAGCTCGTGCTTTCGGCCGCTTGCAATTTCCAGTATTCTGAGAGCTCATTGATGGAATTGTTTGGCTGTGAATGAAATGAATCAGCAAAAAAACAAAATCAAGGCTGTTTGTAATGTGCGCTCGGTTACGGATGATTTGACAGTAGTGGCGGACATGTTCAGCAACTTATTTGGTTAGATAATATCACAGAGGTCGAGAGAAGTGCACGTTTACAATTGTAAATTATTTAATTATTCCAGCCGGCTATGTTACATTCAAGATGTAGAAGGAATGATTTTTAGAATTTGAGTCATTCCTAATGACATCCAACATCTCCTTTTGACACGTCAACAAATTTGTAGAGATCTCCAGAATGACTCTTTTAGTGAATGCAAAATGGTTTATTTAATTAATTCAAATGAATAGATCTTTTTTTTTCCAAATTGGAAATTCAGTTCAGGTCTTGATCAAGCTACTACTACTTTTCACATTTTCCTTTAAAAAAAAAAAAACTCCAAGAGGATGCAAATTTCCCACACAACCTCAAATTATTATTGCACTACACAATCGAAACTCATTTCAAATTTGTTTTTAATGGGTGCTGCCTCGCAAAAGGAAGTTGCCACAAAGTGCCACTGCAGAGCCAAAATCGAGAAATTCAACCTTGGCCAAGATGAATGTTAACGGGAAATCAGAGAGTTGCTTTCATCGGCGCACTTCTGTGTTTTGTTGACCTTTAAAGGTTGGCCTTCTTTTTTTCATCTGGGTTTTACATATTTCACTGGGAGACATTAACACAAAACCAACGGCGAGCGCGCCAAAGCCTCCTTTGGGGCTCGCGTTTCAACCTCAGCCACTGGTGTTCCTCAGGGCGCCACCTTATGACCGCACTTTTTTTCACCCAGTGCTTGGCAAAACCACATGTGGATTGCATTTAGTGCAGAGTCAATAGAAATTGCAAAGAGGAGGTCCGAGTGCCGGACTGAAAAAAGGTGATGTCAAAACATGAGTCAGCATCATAATTGGGAAAAAACGGCCGAGTGCGATTGTTATTGGCGTTTATGTTGCTTCCATCCAAGAGGCGCCCGCCCGCCCAACCGCCTCAGGTGCTCTTTAAGTCCCGCTTGTTCTTGGCTGAAAAACCAGACGAGTCGTCAGAAACTTGGAAATGAGCATTGAGCAGATGAGACACTCGAGGCAAAGCTCAGCGTTTGGAGTGTTGGAGCACGTTTGACATTTCAGCGGCCGTTACTGGTTCGGCGAGGTTGTTTGAGGTAATAGCTGAGTCAGCGTTTGCCTACCTATGTCAGTCTCCAGCACGCTCTGAAGAGACTTGAAAACAGCTGACAGATCCAGTCAGTGATGTCAGCTAAGTGTTGCTGTCATCAATCCTGGTCGGGGCAGAGGTGATGTATGGCCTCCAGCTGCACTCCTAGGGACACCGGCCGTCCGTCTCGGTCAGAGTTGCTGAGTGAAATCAATGGAGGTCAAATGTACTACTGTAGGGGGCGCTAAAGACCCATTTTCTTGTTTATAGTACTTGGGTCATAAATCAAAAATTGTTCACCGGGCTCAATGTGTCTGCAAAGTTTGGTGATTTTTTTTTATATATAATAATAACAAAAATAGAAATAAAACAATAATAATAATAATAAACAATAAAAATCATCCAGCATCCATCCATTTTCTATACCGCTTAAATAATAAATAATAATGATTTGTACAGAATATATTTGTGGGAGCCAGAAAAATCAGCTCGCAGATCAAACCGGCTCCAATTGAATCAGCATTAGATTGTCTGGCAATACAAACGTCGTTGGCTTCAAAGCGACACATGACATTGATTAATAATCGAAAAAGGGGCCTTACATTTTCCAATCGAATAATCTGACACGTTGATATCCTCAGAGGACTCATTGCGTGCGGCGGGGGGGCTCATATGAGTTTTTTTTTTTTTTACCCACGTGATACTTAATTGCAAATGTGATTAATGAATCAATACATTTCCCGCCGAGAGGCCCGGCGATGCTGGAGTCAATTCCGAGAGAGTGTCTCGGTCATATCGTGAAAGCGTGGCGAGAAATGGAACTAAAAAGAGTATATCAATTATGAATGGAGGAAAATGCAAGTGCTTTATTGCCAGATATTCTAATGAGAATAGGTCTCGGAGGGGCAACGGTAAAATAAAATGAGCTGGGTGCCGTTGAGGTTATTATTGGCTGATGGATATGCTGCAATGCAACGTGAATTGAAAAGTAAGCCTGACGTCACGCGGGGAAAAAAAAAACGGCCCACAAAAACGCGGACCACGCCAACAGAGCAGACGTGTTGCCGACAAATCAGCTGCGCTGTAAAGGTTAAAATTAGTATGCGGGCTTATTGCAGAAAGGCTGCTGAGTTTTTTTTTTTTTTTGGTGGAGGGGGGGGCAGGCGACCTATTCGATGATTTATTCCTTTCAGGAACATGTAATTTATTTTTCAGGATTTTGAAAATTCCTCCACGCTTTGTAGCGACGGCCCGCTTTGAAAAGCAAAACCCGAATAAAACAAATGTAACGTGTCGGAAGGAGTGGAAAATGCGCACGCCTTCAACTAAGTGTCTCTTAGTCAGTCGCTTTGAAAGGGCAAAGGGCGACGCCCGCAGGACCAAGTACATTATTCCGAGTTCTCGCCATGCTCTCGCACGCTGTCGGAAGAAATTGAAAAACGCCGCTGACTATTTATCTGGCATCTTGCCGTCATGTAGCAAACGTAGCAAGCGGCTTGTTTTGCCATGGGATCTTTTATTCTTTGTTGTGTCATTAGCCTTAAACATTATCTTGAACTTTTCTCGCTGCTTATCTCCCAGCTAAAAAAAACCAAACATTTTTGGCATTTAACGAGTTAATACAATTTCTTTGTTTGCCGCTCTGATAATTAAGGCATATTGATTCCTCGGTGCTGCTGGTGAGGCCGCTTAAAGCTTCTGTCTAAAATTGAACACATCATTGATAATAATTCATTCCCTCAGCCAATGAGAATCAATCAGGGGTCCAAACAGTTTGGATAATGGAATCAAAATGTCCGTTTTTTGCGATCTTTCAAACGGCGGATCGGCCCGTGACATCCCAAGCGTCGCGACCCCGAGCGAAATCGGCGGCAGGACCCGATGACTGCTCACTGAAGCTAGCCGGGGACCCGCTCGCCCAGCTGCCACCTGGCACGGGCCGAGGCCTCACTGGACTCCATCTCGCCGCCTTGGCCCAAAACAGCCCAACACACAGGGAGGGATTCATCCCCCCGAGGAAATTCATTCAGCAGACAAGCCTAAAGCCAGTTGATGGTGCCGCGCTGCGTTCCTCTTAAAGAACAAATTACAAACCCGAGTCATTAACATCTTTCCACTTCCTTTGGTTTGAAGACTGGAAAGGCAGCAGGGACTACACTGAAACAAAAATCTGCATTTTGATTCCATCTTTAATCACAAGACGTATAGGCAACGTTAAAAAAAAAAGGACTAAATCTACAAATTAGTATGCTGCCTTGTACTCCATTAACCGAAGACACATGCGATCCAAAGCTGCTTTGACACACAAACGGAGCGCGGCACGCACTTGCACATTCAGACTCTCAAATCTGCAAAGTGTGTGTGTGTGTAGCCGTTTCCTTTCCTGCCAGAGCTAATTGTAATCCAACAGACTTCGATGGCGAACGGAGGCCGAACGCCGGCATCGTTCTCACATCACCGTGCGAGCGCACCTTGTTTACTGTCCAGCGCGTCGCATTTAGACACACTAAGAATATCTCAAGTCGCTCTCAGCCTGACTTTGCACTTTAACAGGCTTTTAGGTGTAAAATATTTGTGAGATTGAAAGATGAATAATTGAATGCGCTTTGATGGAACAAGTTGGTGAATTGCAAGATCTAAAAGAAAAAGCAAGGCCGCCTTACCTGCAGCGGCAATTCCCTCGTCGGCGGGAGCCTGCCGTGGAATCTCGAGTCGTTACTTTTGTGTTGCAATTTGAGAAGGTACACAAACACTGCAGCATCTGGCGTCAGATTGAAGATGCTTCCCTGACATGCATCTGAGCGGTTCACCATCTTTGTTCTCTCGCTCCATCGGACGAGCACACTCATTAACCGCGCTCGCAGCAATCCGAGTTCAGCCGTGTTTGTTTGGAGACGACACCTTTGATAAGATTAGAGCAATTCCGCCGCCTTGCGTGGCTTCGGCGCCTTCTGATTTCTTGCCGGCTGATTGTAAATGTGCGCAAGTTAGGTGCCATGGACCTCGCCGCTCCCACAAGAGATTAAGCACTGGCGCCTCCAATGTGTTGCGTGTATCCGCCGCTAGCCGCCCGCTGATAAGAGTCACTTGTTTCTGAACAGGTACTGCCAAGCAAAAAACAACAAAGGTCTACGTCGACCTTCAGGATTTGTACTCGGAATGTCGCCCACACAAATTTACCGTCAAACTAAACATAGAACAAAGAGAATCATATTGGTATTTATTCAAAACAACCACATAACTGTAAGCTGAATGCTAACACTAACGAGACATGCCGAAGACGGGCTAACGAATAGCATTTACGTGACGGGTTCATAACGCGAAACGTCGACGGACAATATAACCGTATCCACAGGTATATATTCTTTATCCTCTGCCAAAAACAACACCCCATTATTATTATTATTATTACTCACTCACAGTAGTCAAGTAAAACTTTATTGTTTGTAATATTTAAATATTCGGAATAAAAAAACAACTCTTCACTCCTGAATGCACTTTACTGACACCCAGTGGCCAAGTTGCACACTACAGTAGTCCACCATGAATTAGTCATAACTGTTTTCTTCTTAAAATTCCATCTATTTTTTTTTTTCCCCAAGTACAATCTAACATGTAACAAACAGGCTTCATCATTTCATTTGCTATTTGATTGTATTCACACTCAGATTTCAAATGAAACGCGAAAGTGAACGCAATGTCGACACAAGCGCCTCTCGCGCCGTACTTCCTGTGATTTCCACTCGAGGTGGAAGCGCTGATTTTAACACCAAACATG
The DNA here is from genome assembly GCF_901709675.1 of Syngnathus acus. Classification (NCBI taxonomy): domain Eukaryota; kingdom Metazoa; phylum Chordata; class Actinopteri; order Syngnathiformes; family Syngnathidae; genus Syngnathus; species Syngnathus acus. The sequence goes on along the minus strand of NC_051105.1, from coordinate 1,732,367 downwards.
CGAGAGGAAAAAAAAGGCCCTTTTGAGGAGCAGACTTGCTTTAACAAGATGTGACTGAAATCATCAACCACCTACCAGTGTGTAAAATAAATTATTTTTATTTTAGACATATATAAATAGGAAACACATTGTCCATGTGCAAAGCAGAAAACAATTCTTTTATTTCTAAAAATAGAAATAATCCAGGAGTCATTATTGATTAATTGATGCCATCATTGAATATCAATTGTTGGAATTAGTCAAGCTATCTTGTCGGCAATTGTCAATTTCATCAACACGCTTGTGACAATGAGTGAGCATCTGCTCTTGATGTTTTTCTAGCTCTACTCGTGATTGTCGACGTTTAGCCCTGCGGGCCTCCCTCGCTGCTGCTGCCGACGTTATTTTGGTGTTGTTCAAATAAAGTCGTTTCGGTTTTATCATTGAGAAAATAGTCTCATCTTGGATTTATGAGCTCATTGACGATGCGGCTTAGCGCTGCGGGCTTCAATCTGAATAAGAAAAACAAATGAGGCACACATTAGCGGCACACTTGATAGCTCAAAGTCGCTGCTTTAGCTCAACTAACTTCATATTTGTACTCCTCTTTAAAAACACTGTCACTCCCTAAATATTGAATCACTTTTTACATCTTTTCTCAGCACAAACATTGATCGTTTCTGTCAACAAAAGCCATCAAAGCGGCAAAGCTAAAGATCATTGATTGATTTGCCCGTGCGTATATTTCCCAAGAAAAGAAAACAAACGCAAATGCACAGAAAACTCCAACATGGGCATGGTGTGGGCGTAAGAAAGTTCAAATGCGCCCGTGACATTCAAGTGTAGCGTATGGGACTAATTAAGTGCAAATGAAAACTCACACGGTAGGAGGAGGCCAATCGATGGTCCACGAGGAGCAAGTAAAGGTCACGCACACGCGCGTAAGTAAATGCCGTCGCGCTATCGAGGATGCATTTACTTGCTATCTGCCTCTTCGCACTCCATCGTTCGTAAACACCCGCAGACGACATCTTAGGAGACTTTCTCCAATAAAAATAATACATTTCATTTGTAATGCATGGTGAAAAATCACAAGAAATGATGTTTGATAAAAAAGCCTTCAGTTCACACATAGCCGGCCGGGACTGCATTAGCACGTCCATGTTTGTTCATTTTGTTAATTTAATGAGCTTCTTTTGTTCTCCTTTCTTTGCCTTTGATTTTCTTCAGTTGTTTTGTTTGCAAATGCTGCTTTTGCTTCGGTGAAGAACATCGAGTTGCCTTGTGAATGGAAAAAAAACAAAAAAGAATAACGCAGCTTTGTCTTGACTTTTGATTCCACTCAACTAAATCAACTTTAATCCAAATATGAATTCATTTGGACTGTTCTTTAGGCTCGGGTAAAGCAAAGCAATGCGTTTTTAATTTACACGCTGCATTTCGCATCCGCAAGGTAACTCATTATGCTCATAGTTCATATCTCATTCCTCCTAGTTGAACGTACATAATCCAAAAGAGATCGGAAACAGTCAAATAATAATAATAATAATAATAATACCACCGCAGAGTTCTTCTTCAAGAACAAAACAAAAACAGAATCTGCAGTGCTGTCTAATCCAAATCCATCATTGTAAAATGTCACATCTGCTGCATATTTGCAAAAGATTAATAGAAGAATGGATGGGACCATATGATGCCGTGCTATAATATAATAATCATCTTATCCTTCTCGCGCGCATATGCCGTATGCTGGGCAAAACAAAGAGTCAGATTAAACGTGTTGTCAAATTAGAACCGTATCTGGATTAAAGCACGCATGTCAACAAACGCTCTAATTTTGAAGCCAGTGCCATGCAATTTTAAATCATCTCTGATTTCAAGCTTGATATTCTTTTACTCATTAATGATTGCATCGTAATTGGGTGCTTGTGTTCACCCTAACAAGTGTTGGCTGGCCCTTTTTTTTCCAAAGAGTTGGGACATTTGGAGACGCCTCAATATCTTTCATTTCCACGGCTGTGTAAATGGCTGCCTGCGGCAGCGTCTCCCTACGGCCGGCCAGCTCTTCATTATTAAAGCCCCCTCGTCGACCATCCTCCACACTTCTCTGACCTAATGACTTCCTGGAGAGACCCGGCTGCCTTTAAAGTGCATTTCTATTTTGCACTTCTTGTGTAGCAGGGAGCCAAAGCGGCGCATCATTGTTCTTTATAGCATCTGCTCCGAGGAGAAAATGGCCTCATCTTTTTGTGGCATTAAATATTGATGGCTATTTATAGATACTCTGAACAGAGCTTAAGTGCAAAAAAAGAAGAGAAAAGTGCTTTGGAATTTAAATTCACTTTAGGCTCACTTTTCAGTCAAAGTGAACGTCTGGATTTGGGCTCATCAATGGCTCATCAATAATGGCTTACCGTGTTTTTCCATGCATAATGCGCCCCCGTGCATAATACGCACCCTAAAAATGGCATGTCGATGCTGGAAAAAAGCCTGTACCCATGTATAATACGCACCCAAATTTGGACTCTTACTTAAGTCCGTAAACGTAAAATTATTTCAGAAAAAAGATCGTCTTTGGGAACAACCGGATGTTATTCTGCCGGTCAGTATCACTGCGCATGCGCTAGCAAACTCGATAGCGGAGAAATGTTTCGGATTTGTGTAGGGTCCATTGTGACAGCAAACGAGCAGGTGATCGAGCAAGCGTCTGATACGAGAGCATTGTGTTCGTATGGCGCGTGTTTGAAGTGAACAGCAGAGAAGAAAGGAACAAGGACAAGTGTTGTGAAATAAAATATTACCTGGAATACGCATTTAGGTAGAGAACTGAACTCTCGCTCTTTATATAGCTGACGTGTCTTGCGCATCCGTTCTGCGCATCTGTAATGGCGGCCTCCGTATGATATCCGGTTTGCGATGGAGATTAAAAAACAAACAATATTTGACAATAACACACCATCAAGGATTGCACCATCGCATCAAACGATGTGTCGTCAATTATGAATTTTACTGACTAAGTGTGTTGGGCAGGATGGCTGAATGCGATGCGCGATTGACAACAAACAAGAAGAAAGGTGTGATTTCAAGTTTTATTTCGAGGGAGATTTTCTTCAAAAATGGTTGTACCCATGCATAATGCGCACCCCAGATTTTAGGACAATAAATTTGTTAGATTTTGCGCATGATGCATGGGAAAACACGGTACGTTCCATATTGGCGATGACGGGCGAAACTCTCACGTATCATAAAACAAAAAATTCGAAGCCACGAAACAATATATCGTTATCGTTCAACACCGCCATTTTGAGGTAATGAACGACACGATGACGTCACCAAAAGGGAAGCTGGCTTACCGCCGCACTGACGCTTTTAATTTGATTCTTTTACATCAAACGCAGCAGTGATTGTAATCCACGGAAGCAGGCGCAGCACATGTTGATGCAATCTGTGCAATTTGACCACAATGCAATTGTCTCTGCACCCCGAGACAGCATGCCCCCGTTGCCCGAGGCCAGCCGTACGGTTGTGTTTTCATGCATGTACGAGCTAAGCGAGGTTGACATTTCCTTTCATGTCTCTGTCATGGAGGTGTCATTTCAAGCGTTACTCGTGACCTCATCCTCTTGAACTCAACAGGCACACAATACAATCAATCCATTGCAGATCACCAGCTTTCGTAAGTGAATTTGCGCATGTGTGTGTGTGAATTGTCACCGTTAGAGCCATGCTTGGACTAGCTACTTGGAAAATTGAATGAGTGATATTCTGAAGCTACCCACAAGAGAAATGTAGCAAATTAGGCTAAGCTACTTGTGTAGCCAACGACCGGGTAGTGAATACCTGCTCAACTGAACATATGTCCTTCCATTTGTTTTGGATCTTGACGCCATCTTACTTTGGAGATTGCCAATGTAAAACCGTACTCGTGTTGTAATTTGTTCAGGTATAGCCGAGGGGATTGACGAGATCTACGCTTGTGCCTTTGTATCCAGCTGTGCGCTAGCTTCCCTGCCTTATCAGATGATTCACGACATCTTTTTCTTCACCATCTCTGGCGGATAGCTGTGTGACAACGAGATGCATTTAAGGTTTAGAACTGCCGGGGCAAAAAAAGGAGCCTCTGTAGACACTACTGTACTATATATGATTACAAAAGTCGCTTTGCTACTGAAACGCTCAGCAGCTACGGAGAAATACTCTTAAGCTAGTCGCGCTTAGATGTCTTCTCTTTCTAAGAATGCCCCATCACAATAGTCATTATCTACGGTGGAGTGCTACATTATGTTCTGTCACAAACGCGCCTAGCTAACGCTAAAGAAAGAAAAACTACCCATTCGCGCTTCAAGTAGCGCTTAAGTGAGGCTCCGCACACAACGGAGTTGTGCGCAAAAAGTCAACAAATAAGTCAACGGATCAAAGGATCGTTTTCCAGTCCATATGAAAAGACGGCTGTCGCTACATATTGCGGCGCTTCTGCAATATCAGCCGTAAAGCTTTTATTGTGTTTTTTCAAATGCAGCGTTGGCTTAATACCAGCATGAGATGCACAAGAGTTTTTTTTGCCAAAAGAGCTAAAGCTGCTTTGATGATACTTTGCTCCCAACTAGTGATCTTCTTTCCTCAAAAGCTTTCCTGGGTGAATTGTGGTCTCTTCCATTGAAATCAAAAGCCCAACATGAATTGTCCTTATAGAGCACGAGAGTGAAAATGTGCTGGGAAGTCCGCTGGGAAAGGTTGAGAACAGGAAATGTGCTGCAGAAACCACATGAGTTGAAGTGATGACTTTATTCGAGCCGGTTGTGTTGTTCTGCCAAACTAAGGCTTTGTTTTTAGTTGTCTATTGATTTCATCTTTTTGTGCATTTCCACCTTGAACTTAGTGAGGTTGTCGACTGAAGATACCAATTTAGGAGATAGGACTGAGCTTGGAATCCCATATGCCAAGGAAAAAAAGACTCTGAAGATGAATCTCCCTGCTGTTTTATTGATACGGGAGTCAAATGGCATAGCTTGGATGGCGTTCATTATTCTGGTGAAGAGCGCTACAGAGGAGCGCTTTTAGAATATTCAACAAACACCATTGTGCCGTTCTGGGACAAGCATTCGAATATTGCTTCAAATGATCCACTTTTCCTCTTCTGTTTGGAGAACTGCGACGACTTTGATGACGGCTATGTCTGAATTGTTACCCCTATCCACTTTATCCATCCATCGTGTGCTAATCGTGTGGCAGTCATGTCCGGGCAATCGCAAGCAATGCGCATCGACTTTAATTGAATCGTTCAAATGTATTTATGATCCTGCTCCCAGCCACTTGGAACGTGGTCTGTATGTGGTTTGTTGTTTCTCAACCATCACAACATCAATATTTGAAATTTGTTTCGTCATTCCAGGCCAGCAAAGACACCCAACTCATCATGAATTGATTGTTTTTCAAAGCTCAAGCTACATCCCAAGGGCCAAACAAACGTGGCGGTCTTTGGTATGCCGTGGAGAAAGTCTCAGCCTCTACGTTCAGCAAATAATTGCTCGGGATTTACAGGCACGCTGTGGTGACAGTCTGAACAGGCAGACAGACTCAAGGATTCCATTTGCTAACTTGGACAGTTGCGGGGAATATTTTTAGAGCATGTGTAGGTGTCATGTGATCTGCAATTGTCATCTTGACTGACTGCGAGTGAAAATCTCATCTTGGTGGTGACTGCGTGGCTGCTTTTGTCATTTTGTCACATGCGTTTTGGCAGGCAAACGTAGCCGTAGCTTTGCCTGCTTTGCCGCTCCCTGTCTAAGATGGGATTTAGCGATAATGATAATGGAGTCCGGGACCCCCCTCGGCGCACCCTCGTGCTGTCGAGCGAGCACCTCCGCCGTGGCCCGCAAATGAAAAAGTGGCCACGGACCATAAAATGGAAACCCCGATAGACTGAGCCAACACATTTAGCGTGAAACATGGTGTTTACATTCGAACGTTGCCAATTTGCCGCTTAAGAGCAAGCATTATCAGTTCCGTGGAAGCCAAGATAATTGACTGAGAATTAGATTATCTCTGTCCAAACATGATTACGGCGTAGCTTAGTGGGCGTCTGCAAACGTTGATCTGTTGCAGGCTGTTGATGCCCAAATTCAATCACAGAGAGGCTATTGATGAAGACATCATTGCGAGACAAAGAAGCGCACAAAAGAAGACGGCACGATGGACAACACCTTTTGTTGGAAAGCCATCTATTTCTCTGTGGGATTGCAAAAATGTTTTCTCCCAAAAGGGCCACTTTGGTCGACCGACCAATCACGTTTCTTGGAGGGGGATAATCATTTTTCAATGCTCGCTGCAATCTTCATCTCTCTGTGAGGTTGTTCCAAAGATTTGACTAGTATTGCAGTTTAGTAACCTCTAATCATAATGTAAGAGCCCACACGGTCTCGGTCCAACCTATCGCGAGTACGTGGCTCCCGTAACGTATGTGCCTTCGTGGCCTTGCTCTTTCATAGTTCTTGCTTGATGACCTTGGTGCAATTTGGAGCATTGATCAAAAGGTGTACCGTGATGGAATAGCTCTTTTGCTTGCATGATGTTCACGTCACATAAATCAGCAGCCGTTTAGAGACGATTGCCACCATAAACCTTGGCTTCCAGGTGGAGGGTACATTTCGGTCATTAACAGAACGTGCGTGACGTTGAACCGCTCTGGTTTTGATTGGTTGGTTAGTAGGAAGAAAAAAAGATGGATGAACGACTTTGAAATTGGCTCACTTGTATTTCACGGTGCCACCGTATTGGTCCTCACATTACCACACGTGAGAAGTGAGTTGAGTTAGAGCAAAGGGGTCAAACTCATTTTTTGTTGCGGGCCGTTAATGACTTAAATAGAAATGAATGTGTGTGGATATTATCACATACACACACACAGCAGAGTTTTCCATCTTGAAATTGGGATTTTGTTTTTGCAATACCTCATTGTTATTAAAAGGAAAGACAATATAGAGTTTTGGTGTGTTAACAAGAAACTGTTGACACTCATGATTTGAATTTTGCGGGCCACATCAAATGATGCGGTGGGCCGAATCAGGCCCCCGGGCCTTGGGTTTGACACCGGTGTGTTAGTCATTTTAAAAAAAGTCGTCTTGGGTCAAAAAACCTGTCCTCACACAACTGATGACAGTTGCAGACTGTCAAGCAGTATTTTAGCCGGTCATGGGCTTTCGAAAAGTAACGGCTGCCTCTTTTGTTCACGTTGAGGCTGACACCTCCATTATTTAGCCTGGCATATCCGTGAGAAGACATTTGTAAGCATGTTGTATATGAAGGTAGCCTTTCCAAATGGCACAAATGGCCATGTCTTTTCAAAGCATCATTCAAACATAACCGTGCATGCGTGTTTTGTTGTGTGACGTTGTAGATGTTCAAGCCCGCTTGAGTTCGTGATTAGTCATGATGTGTTTTGACAAATGCATCACTTCAGAGTTGTCAAAAACGTCGCCCGTGTTCCAACGCTTTTAATCTCGGCCGCTGCTGATGACTCCGAGATGCCACGGCGACTTAGCGAGGCGCTGTCAAATGATCTCGACAGTTGTTCTCTCTCCCGTAGTACTGACCAGCTACATTGCGAGTCGCTGCTCATAGCTCATGCGTTATTCACATTTAATCAATTCTCCTGCGGGCGGCGTTTGCTATGCCGTTTCCTCCCCGCCCAAAAAAACAACAACAACAAGAGGGCGAAGTAGGCAGATTGAAGTTGTCAGGCTTGCATTTAAAGGTTACGCTTGTCACCGGCACGTGGCTTTGCAACAAAAGCAACTTCTAGCAACACATCTGTCGCCTTGTATCGACACTGCTTTACCTGCACCGCTAATAAGATTTTATAGATCTGCTGATGGATTGTCCGAGGCGGTTATTATTACACAGCGCACCTCTTATCACGACAGGGCAGAAGCTACATTTCTTTTCGCCGGACATTTTGCCCACGGAAAGTCGCTATTATGTGATTCTTGCGTGATACGCTGTAAGCAAAAGGATTGGGGAGGGAAATCCATTGCTGCTCATTTTTTCTCTCCTGAAAAGAAAAAAAAAAGCTTTTTTGGAGATGCGAGCATTCTGCCCGAAAGCGACGATACCAATTTTATGTCTGTCATTGCTTTGTGCTTTTTGTATGAAAATAAAAACAGTTTACTCGCTTACTTGAAGTTTACCAGAAACGACTTTAGTTCACTTGGACCCAGAAGCGAATTTGGATTCGGCGAGCACTCCTCCCCGACCCCGCGTGTGGGCTGTAACCTCGATCTTTTCTTGGCGTGGTATTGACATGGGGCAGAAAGAGAAGTCAGAGTATGACACCCCCAACTGTTCCAATTTCTCCTCTCTGCTTGTGAAATGATGCTGGCGGGCGCTGCTGTAAGCTTGGAACGGAATTAATAATGTACAGAGTCAATAGGCCTCGGGATCCTATTCTCCCAGGTATCACCTTCAAGTGACTTTGCTCGGGTATTGAAGAACAGAGTAGGAAGGGAAATCCGACGTATTTACTCCTGGAGGTCGCCGCGTCTAGATCCCATTACTCGATGAAAATGCGCTCGCCCTTCTTGTGTCAGACTTCAGATTTAAAATCTTAATGAAGCTCGGGGTGGCCGACGTTAAGGTCAATATTTCCAGGATAATTACGTTCGCGTGACCTTTTATCATATATCGGAATCAAAGCCGTTTAGCATTTCCTAGGCGCCGGCCGAACCGTCGGCGTTATTTGACCAGAAACATTTCCATTTGGGTGTGCCAAGGTAGTTGGAAATGAGATTGTTCTCAACCTGATTTGTTTGGTGCACACTAATAAAATATGCATCAGCTGCAGGCCGGTGTGGGGCCCAGCTGATCGATTCACGTGGTTGTTTTTATGAGAAATCTCAGCAGAGAGGTCCTGTCAAGTCTGTCAGAGATCATTAGCAAAGCGGCAGATGTGTTTCTGCGGGGGGAAAAAACAAACAGGTAGGCTTGACATTAATAAGTCATTATCATCCGTTTCCAATACACGCTTGAGAAGAGACAATTTGGTAAACATGCAGGTTTTTCAAATGGAAAAGACACGCCTGTGTGCTTAAGCACCTCGCATTGCTCTTTTTTGAAAGGTTTATTATTGCCAAATATTTCGTTATTGCAACAGCAGAGGATGGCCGATTTATGAGCTGGAGGTTGTTCTCGCTCCAGTTTTTCTTCACCCTCCCGATATAATGACATTGAAAGAAACTCCCAATAGTCGCTTTATTAAAAAGTGTTTGTCAACGCAACTTTGTATCGTCCCTGCGAGTCGCTGAAACGCTTCCACGGTGACTTATGCAAAAAGCTCGCTTTGAGTCGCAGTATTTTGAATATCTCATAAACATGGATCCGGCAGGAATAAAACCCTCTCACCTTTCTCTTCATGCGGCATTCATTTCGGAGCGGCAAACTTTTTCAATTTATGCTGTGCCGTATCGCATCTTAATTACAGCTGGTGGAATTCATTTTCAGTCAGAAATGCTCTGGAGAAATTCAAATCCAGAAATTCGGCTTGTGAGCCAAACCATAAATTGCAACCTAATCAAAGTACAGTAACTTGGTGAACCTCAGAAACGTGACATTTGGAGGTTCCGGGTTAGAGTCTCACCTTGTGCTTTCCTTCGTTCTTCCCGCGCTTGCGTGTTTCTCTCGCATCACGAGGCAAGCGAGTCGATCTAATGGACTCGTCTCCGAAGTCACCGTGAATGACGTACGAGCTTTATAATTGCCATAGTTAGTCAAGTAACAGATCTGATTTAATGAGCCATTCACAGTTTGACAGTGCACGTCCATCTGGACTAATGTTTGAGACACTAAACTCTTATTTTATTTACAGAGCGCAGCGCAGCTGTAGCAAAGCGCTGTACATAAAGATTGAACATAAATATAATGCAATAGAAAGACTTTATTGCAGGTACAATGAAATTGAGGTTATGAAAACATAAAACACATTGAATAATGAAATATTAATAAAGACAAGCATATACCACCAGCAGAATCAATGTGCCGGTGGCTTGAGAGTTCCTCCTTGCCCGGGACGGGAGATTCATGGAAGCAACGTGCAGCACTGCAGAGTTTTATTCGTTGTGATTCAGGTTTAGCAACTCGAATATTTGCTTCTATCTGAAACGTCATTGCTGTAAATGACAACATATGGTAAAAAACATTTTAGAGGTTGAACTTCAAAACAAAAAATGAAAGAAAAAGATAAGGACATTTTTGAAGTCAAAAATGCATGAAGGTTGAAAAATCCACGACATCACATTAGAAGAGCTTCCTCGTCGTCTTCCAAACTTTTGATGCCATTTAACGCCAAATTATTGTTAAGGTCAGATAGCGTCCTCGCACTTTGCACAGCGAAAACATTTAAGCCGTCTGACCTTTCTGCGGTCCACCAAAGACTTGAAATCATCCAGAAGTGCCAATTCCTGTTTTTCTGCTAAATCAGTCCAATGGATGAAATGAAATGCATTCATGACAACTTGCAAAAAATGAAGTCTATGATTTCCACCAAACATATCTTCCCAGTGTCTCCATAATTACAAGCACGTCAAAATGCTCAGAGGTGAGACTGAAGCAGACAGGGAAGGGAAAAAAAACCAAAATACTTTTCTGATGACTTGACAGGGTGTGGAAAAACAGACAAAATTAGTATATGGTTGGTGCATTCAAAACCGGTTGCTACCTTAATTAGCCGCTATTACTAAACACCCTTGATGAGTGACAGATTAATCAATGACCAGCAGCTTTAATATTAATTAGTACCGTGCTAGCGTGAAAAGCTATTCCGAGGGTCCTCAGTGTTTCGTAAAAGCCCAACATTCCCCCTGCAAGACTTTATGTAGTTGTATCAGACTTAATTTCCGCTAAATGGCACTAGACAGCGGCAAATTATGATCCAGTGTTTATCGCTTGTTATTTTAGGTGCGGAACAACCATAAAGCCCATTTCCTACGAGAGCCGCAACCATTAAACAGTGCGTAGCGCCTCGTTTTTCATCGAAACTGTCTGCGAAAGGCAGATTTTTATCATCGGACCTTCCGCCCACGGCGTGCAATATTATTTAGGCTCTTTATTATGAACGAGCGTCTTGCTCAAGCCACGACAGGCCGGCGTGGCCCGACGCTTTGCATTAAACATTTTTACAAGGGAATGACACGGGATGCGTGTCGGCTTTCATCTTCTCGCTCTCGGGGAGGCGTTACAATCTACAATTGCACTGCTGCAAATAGGAATGAGGCTTTTGCAGGCAGGCCATGTGGCAGCAGTGGCACTTTGGGTCATTACGGCTCATTTCTCCACCATAAAAAGAAATACTGCAACTTGACAGGATGGTTTTTGCTTCAAAAAATCTTTTGGAATCAAGGCGGAATAATCGGGCCTCAAATGATCCGAAATGTGTCGTTACTACGATTGTGCGTCTCTCCAATAAAAGACGATTTGATACTTATCTCTTGACGCCAGGTATGATACAATTAAAGTTTTCGGTGGAGCGATTCGATTCAGCGGAATTACGACTCGATTCGTCACCGCTGTACTTTTTGAGATATGAGCTACACCTTCACTTTGTATCTCAAGGCACAACTGCGCTTTTGCTTGAGAGGCGGTAGAAACATCAATCTACAAGCAAATTGGCAACATTTCTTTACCGGTGCTGAATAAATGATGGGCGGCTTGGATCGACAACGACGTCCAGAGTGCCCTTGCTGTTAGGCTGCAAATGAACACAATTAATAGAGAGAAACAGCCTAGGGCTCACAGCACCGACTCGGGTACATGACATACGTCGTCATTTATAAGTCAGCGCATCGGCTGGCTTCTGTGCACTTAGACGAAGAAGCCTTACGCAGGTACTACGTGAAGTATGAGAAGGAGCAATTGTAGCGCTTGACTGACAGCGCCAGCGGCAATATGTGACAATGAACGAGAAGACTCTGGTGTCTCCCGTTGCCGGCGCTGACCCAAGTGGGTAACTCCACTGTCGCAGCTCTATAATTTACCGTTGTCTTTTAATTAGAAGAAGGGTTTGTATGAGGGAGCTGCGCTCTACCTGCCTTCAGCTCGCTAAGAATAGAGCGCGCTGGAATCTCAGCATGCCTTTTGTTAAATGTTTGCACCCGCAGGCCTCAATTTTCATAGCCATGCATACGTAGCTCTCCCACTGAGGTTGCTCGCATTTCCCAGGCACGGAGCTTCTTGTCTGCTGCTGCTGCTGGCCTTGCACAATGAAGTTAGGGGATTTGATTATTTTTAGCTTTGTCATTAACTTTCCCGTACTTCACTCCCGCTGTCAAATATCGGACTTGGAAAGCATATTAGAGTACTGCAGTCGTGAGGAAAGTTTTTCCAGGTAGAAAATAGAAAGTGTCGGATAGGAGACGTTTCACTCTTCGCTACTTTTGAAATCCGACCGAGTGGTTGGATTAGATACATTTCTGAATTATACTGCCCCCAGGTGGGAAATACTTTTCCGTCATGCTAACGCAAGTAACATCGTGTCAATTACTGAGATAGCATTTCTGGACTAGACTAAATAACATCACAGCGAAACGCAACTTAAAGTGGACTAACCGCTAATTCCTTGTCGTACATCTTACGCCACCGAAATATTTGCGTTTGAGGAGCAGAATATCTGCATAAATAAACAAACAACTCCTAAATTCCTTTACAATGACCTGATAAATGGCAATCTCACACTTGAGGTCGCAACGTTGTGCTGTCTATCATGACGGTAATTCCAGGCCTCTCTCTCGTGTGTGATATTGCTGAAATAACCTAATTGCAAATCATATTCAATTTGACTGCAGAGCCAAATGACATGGTAAATTATGCATGACTATTTGATTGGCTGCCGGCTGCTGCTGCTGCTGCTGCTGCTGCTGCTGCTGCTGGTGGTGGTGGTATTTCTTTAGTCTTTAGAGACAGCAAGGCAGTGAGTGAAAGGTGAGGTCTTAGCGTACTGATTTTTATTTTTTTTTAATTCGAGGTGCCATCACCACAAACAGCTCCTCCCCCGCTGCTTCTTGATAAAAGCCAGTTTAGCCTCAGGCTATCAAGGGTGACATTTACCTCATGTTCCTGCAGGTAGGAGTTCCTATATAAGTAGCCTTAATATAGTTGCCCTCCTTACAATGTCGGTGTTAGAGGACATTTGATACCTTTCACCTGAATCGCTTAGCCTGAAAATAAAAGGCCTGAGGTCGGTTGAATTCATATTTTCAATTAATATATGTGAAGATATTCAATTCAGTGTTTTTCCTTCTCTGATTGATTGCGTGGTTCTCCTCCCACATGCATGCTAGGTTAATTTAAGGCTTTAAATTGTCCACGTGGTACCGGGACAGTATCGAAAACAAACGTATGGGAGTTTTGGCACAATGCTTTCATGTCAAGTCATTTGTCTAAATGATTGAATGGGACAAAGCACCAAATGGGCATTTTCACATTAATATGATTATGTCGTAAAATGTTTAATGGATGCAACAATAAAAAGCAGTCACCTGCTCTACGGCTGACATTGGTTTGACAGTGTGCAGGAGGGATTACTGCGACGACGTTTAGTAAATCATTGTAATGGCCGTACGCGACCAAATGTCCTATTATAAAATATCTGGAGAAAAAAAAATCATCGTCAATTGTCAAACCTTGAATATGTTAGCCTCATTTAGCTAGCTAGCAAATTACCGACCCTCGACTGCTAAAAATAGAAATACGTACTCAACAAATAATTTGATGCAAAATTGAAAATGTTGGTCTGACTGTGAAATGTACTTATATAAAAGTAGAAAGTAGTTGACAATAGGAACCAGCGTGAAATATTTATTCCTAGAGCAGCCTCCGGTCCAACCTCCTGACTCCTTCCAATTCACGCAGGAGAGCTGTGAATGGCGTGGCTGCAGTATGCGCTATCAATGTTTCTCTTCCATACAAAAACATATTAGCATCCGGTAATGGAAGGAGCTCCGTTTCAACTCTGCCTGAAAATGATTGACACTATGCATTCAAACACATCATTCAGAAGGATTTGCTCCAGAAAAGTCCCTGTAATTAATCGAATCAAACACGGAGGACATTCTTGTGGTCCTTTGCACACCTTCTATTTGTAAGTCTTGATGTAAAAACATGAGAAGGATTCGTGTCCTCTTCCCAAGCTCAGCCTTATGGCAAGGATTGATTGCTTCTCTGCGGATTCCTTCAGACCCGCTGGGCTGTGCAAATGCCTTTTGACGTGGGGAACATTTTTAATGTGTCAACTGAGACCTGGGGCTGATTTATCGGAAATAAATTACAGACACATTATCCAGGTAGAAGAAACAAAGGCTGATGACAAAGTGTGGCTTTCAAACACACGAAAAGGCCAAAACTCAAACATTTCTGCAAAGTCACAGCATTACTAAATCAATTACCTCGGGCTCGGCATTAACCACTCATCATAATGACACATATAATTAGGAAGACTAATTTTCAAATGTCACGCAAGTAAAATAAGTCTGCAATGGATTGTTGTTTTGCAAAACTGATTAACTGTAGCAGGTTAATTAATTGTTCACATTCAAAGGTCCTATTTAAAAAATCATCAATCCCATGGGTCAGGAAACCCATAAGTCATAAGGGGGAAAAAAAAAAACTTTGATACATGTGCTTTGAAATTTGCATGTAGCCTAGCTTCATTTAAAAAAATAAATAAAAATAGTGGTCAAGAGGAAGGAACGGAAAAAGGACATCTCCATTCATGTCAATGGCGAAACGTAATTTGAAAAAAAGCTGCCTTGAGTTACAAACAGTCACAAATTAATCAAAAGTAAAACCGAGTTTCAAAGTAAAAAAAGAGACACAGGGACGATGACGAGAAACAAAATCACTTATCATCATACAATCACTACGACTAGACACAATCGTAAGAGCTGAAAATACGATGGAATGCCAATTTTGTCACTGCACTAATGTTGGTTTGTTTGTTTGTTTGTTTTATCAGTGCGAACTCAATCTGTGTCACACTAAGCGTCATTTTAATGAAGCCACAGAAAAAATAGTTTCTTGCCTTTGAAGACAAACTGACCTTTGGGTGACAGTAATCATTTGCAGCTAATTAATAGCCTACCTGCGTAAACAAAATGTTGTTTTCACATTGCTGTCCAAACAATAATCATGGCACACAAGCGTGGCGCTATAATGAGTGAGATAACAATAATCCAAGTTTGATGTAAGCCGTTGGTTCCATCAGAGTGGACTTGTTGGAATGCTAATTATGCGCGCTGACAATCTTCCCCGCGAGCAATTTCTGGAAACAGTTCAGACGAGCAAATGACACAAATTAAAATCAAACACAATGTAATTTGTTTTCATTTGTTGTCAATTGTTTATTATTATTCCAAAACACCAAGTGAGCACACTTGTACAAATGTTCTACTAAGGAGTTCAAATGCAAACGTTGACAAGGCTCATTTCGACGGAACTACGGCTGCGCTCGACTATCATGGCACCCAGCTGCTCGACTTTAAATCGGAAGTAAACGTGAAATGTGAGTACCTTAAATCACATTGCCTATGATGAATTGTGTGAAATACTCCGTGTTGGACTTTATCTTATTTACCGTATTTTCCGGACGATAGGGCTCAGCGGATTATAAGGCGTCTCAATGAACTGGTCTATTTTGGGAAATTTCCAAAATTCCACTTCATTTTGACATATATACTAAAGGCATCCCTGATCGTAAGACGAATTGTTCATTTTTGAGAAAACGGTAGGATTTCAAATCTGAAAATACGGCACATGACCGTGGACCTGTGAAGTAGGCTAACTTATAGCTTGTTACAAGGTCCACAAAATTCCAGCCTATAATGGAGCGCTGCCAACTGCTTCCTTTTTTCCATCCAAAGATAATTGGACAGTGCAACAATGGCGTTCGCCATACAGGAAAGTGCCCAGATGGGAAGGCAGATGGCGAATGCGAGCTGAGAGAAACGAGCAGGGCGGATGTCAAAAAGTCTCCGAGTATTTGGCGTTTTCTGCCAGAGGAGCTACAGCCCAGGCGCTTCTTACTCTTTTCTTCTAAGCCATTAACTTGAAGGGTCACGGGTGAGGCAGAGTCGTGGGGAGAATGAGCTTCAACTCATGCGCCAGATGTTGATGTCACAACGGATGAGTCGATTTATGTGTGGAATTGATTCCCATTACCCGTGTTAAAATGAAAACTAACAAAACAACGCGGTGTTGACCAAAAAATGACTGTCCTGGCTGTCATCTGATATAACACATAAAACGTCCCTCGCCCATTTAGTTAAAAACAAACAAACAGCGTCTTCATGTTCCAATTCATGAGGGCGTCTTAAGCTGATCCAGGGGCTGTCAATGAAACAAGAGAGGCCCATGAATGCCGAGTGCATCAATATTCCATTTGGAGTTGTTTGTTGTCAGAGTGTTATTAGGTGCGGTCTGCGTGGGGTCGTTTCAGTCGAGGGCCGCCACTTGATTAGAACCATTCATCAAGTCTGCGCCGGGAGGATGAGGACGAATCCCCGGCGAGGCCGTGCGCTTTTGTCTTAACACTTCATTTCGTCTTGAGATTTGACAAACACCGCGTCGGCGTCCCATCGGCCGCCTTGCCAAACAGCTCGCCTAAGTGAATTAGCGTTGAATTCGGTCCCTTTGGCTTTCAAACGACTTCCTCGTTAGGCAGCGAAACAATTACGCTCACGTCGTGGATGCACTTGCAATTTTCTCACAGGAGCCACACTGAGAGATGAACCAAAACATGCGGCATATATGAATTTGAGACCTCTATCATTCCATTTCCATCCATCCCTTGGAGGATGCTTGGGGCTAATTTGCCCTTGAAGCTACATTTTCCTTGTTAAGACCGCAGGGCTTCACTTTCATCTCCGGCTTGCTTCTACTGCACATTTGGAACAAATGTAGGCAGTGAAATGCAGCTTTGCATTGTGCCAAATGTCGATATCAAGTCATAACCTCGGGAAAAAGCTCTAATTTTAAGCTCGCATCTACCAGAATGCCAAAGGTCACTCTTAAGAAGTGTGTGTGCCATTGTCTGGCATTCACCGTGCTTAGAAGGGTTTTTATCACTAATGGAAAATGCAGACGTAGAAACCTTGGTGGCACTGACAATTTATCCAGTGGCAAACAAAAACAAAATGAGTGTGGATAAACAGTGTACGTCTGTCATGATTACCTGCCTTTCATGCTAATGGAGCTCTAACAAATGCGCTTGGGAAAAGTGAAAATCTTACTTTAATCATGTGCCTGTTTTTGTTTTGCTTTGACTCAGATTTGCACTGCTTAAGGTTTGGGTTTTGTGTCAAACCTCAAGATTACAGGGGTGTCAAACGAGCAAAAAGTAGCGAGCAATATCTGTATTTTTTTAAAAGTGAAGACAATTTGTAACTTTAGTATTGACAGATGAAGTGGATGCACATAAAGCGATGTGGCGGGCCGTATCTGGCCCCCGGGCCTTGACTTTGACACCTATGCTCAAGAAGAACGTCTAATATTTGCTTGCCTGCATTGTTTAGCATACATCAGGCGACGGCCAATAAAACCGTTCTGAATGTAAACCAAAGGGTCACTGCAATTTTCAAACCTGCCATTCTCATGCCAAGGCAGATCTCATAAGAAATTCGCAATTGCTCAGCGGGGTCCTTTCTAATTGTTTACACAATTGCAGTGATACGAGTACTAGACCATAGCACTGATTCATTTTTTTTAAACAAAGAGCTGAGCTCATTTCAGTGACATGATCCAGCAGGAGTGGGCATAACACATTTTCAGAGGGTCAGAGCAACCTTGACTGTAGCCAGAAAGTAAAAATCCAGAGTCTGTAAAAGCTTTAGTTGCGACTCGTAAAGCAGACTGCAATCGATTTTTTTTTTAGACGGCTAACATTGTGTGGATTATTGCCCGACTTCCTACAGATGCACTCAACAACAGCTCGGCCAAAATACTGAGAGCAACTATCCTTTCATATTTTCTTGCTGCTGCTTAAAATAGCGTTCATAATCCGACTAATTTGTCCTCATCCCGAGGTTAAAAAACAAATTGCATTTCAGTGTCTGCTGTTCAGATTGCGGCAATAGCGACAGGAGCAATGCCAGGTGGCCGAACATTTGAAGAGTGGGAACTTGCGTCACCTTGCTTGCGGCCCAGCCTCTGCACTTTCTGGAGTTCCTGCGTGCCGGATTTAGTGACTCATTGTGACCCCGGGCCAGCAGAGTCTATCACCTTCAGATGGGCACTTTCCATTGGCGTACTGACTGCGGGTGTTCACAGCCTGAATCGTACACAGGTCAGGTGGCACAGCACAAGCTGTCAGATCCGACTTGGTTTTTTTCACCTTCTAGTTGTGTTAATGCTGGGGCAGAGAAATCGGTGGGCAGAGGTTAAAATGTGAAACTTGGATTGGAGAAGGTGGATTAAAGCAAATTCATGGTCATGATCAAACGGAGCTTTGTAGAAGACAACCAAATCATGCGATAGAATAAACCATAAGCTTCTCAATGGGCATTCAAAAAACTGAAGTGGAATAACATCGAGTTGTATTGGAAGTTGTGTTTGCGTTAAATATCACTGTGTCTAATATGAAAAACAAATGACTTGAAACAAGAACTCTGTTGAAACAAAGTGAGATGTTTGCCCTTTCTTCAGCGATAATGAAATACTACGTCTTCTATCGCTGTCATTCTTAATCGAACTGAAATAGCCACGCGTCCACTTTGCGACGCATCATAACCTCCCGCTAAGATAACAGTGGCGCTAAATGGACCTGGATGAAAACATCGCTGACCAAACCAAATAAATCAATGCTAATGCTGATATCACTTCAAATGTATTTGGAGAGCAGCTGGGAAAAAAATAACTTCTTTCTAAAAGTAGAACGCATGTATCGTTTTTTTTTCCTCTCCGATGTCGTGTGTCCGTTATCGACAGGTAATTTGCCGTAGAAAGTCAACGTCTGGCAGTGATAGATGAGCCCTCCGCCTCGGCCATAACACAGCAGTTTTAACAGACTGCCGCTCCCCTGCACAAGCTTTGGCCCGTGCCGCGATAAACCGCTTTCTCATCCACCGCCAGAAGTGTCCTCCATGACGACAAGCGTTGCTGGCACCATCTTTTCTTTACTTATTTCTTTGACGTCCTTCCATTAGCGCGCCGTTAAGTGCTAACAAATACCTTGGGCCCGCAGAAGACAATGAGTGAGCTGCTGCTGTTTTGCCATTAAAAAAAAGATTCTTAAATCCCGAGCTTGTGTTTTGTTGATGTGATATCAAGCAAGGCCCCTTAATGGTGTTTACAGCCCCTTTCATGGTTTAAATGGAATAAAGAAGCGCCGTCCGTGTGTCTTTAAGAGAACCCGAGCTGCCGTCAAGCTCATTAATTAACTGCCTAAAAGGTCAAGTGCCTAATGATGGTGCAAGTTGCACATTGTTCTTGGTGATTGGTCGCAGCAATCGCTGTTTTCACAGCCAATTGCACTGCCAAGTGAACGAAAAGCTTTCACTTACATCAACTAGACTTTTTTTTTTTTTTTTTTAATCAATATGAAACAGACCGAAGAGGAAACACAGTGGAGCTTTTTTGTTTTTTGGGATACGAGCCTTTGACGAAAAGATTTTTTTTGCTTTGACTTGCAAGCTAAGATAACAAGCACGACTTAAATCGCTGATTGGCAGATCGCTAATAACACTTCAAAGGAGGCTCAAGTGTTTATCACAGTTTATTGGCAAACTAAAGTAAACAGAGAATTCAACTTTCTGTTTTCAAAATCTTTCCGTTTGCTAGCTTAAAGCTAAATAGCAATGAACACAAACACAGTACGCAGCAGTCAGTCATATATTCTTTATCCTCTGCGAAGAATGATGTTTCTCGTCATTAAAATACACATTCAAGAATTTTATGTGATTTTATTTGCTTTGGATGTGTGTTGATTTTTAAAACACAGCTATTGGAATGTTTTGTCAGCAGATGTATTTCCATTGTGCCCGCCTGTGTGCATTGGTTGGAATTTGACTTGCGATCACGCAACATATGGTTGAATTTGTCATCATCATCATCATCATTGGCATTCCATCTGAAATCGTCCCTGTCCTGTTCATCTTAATCCTGATGGTTTTGCACGACAGGCCACATCTGATGACCTTTGGATTTATTTTTGCCATATGTTTATAATCCAGGCGGTTTACCGTGCTACCACCTCCCATATCTCATTTTGGCTTTCCACCTTGCGTGTCAGACACAGCAAATTGATTTTAATCAGGCAATAACGAAGATCTGATCCTCCCTCTGTTGACTCACATTCATGGCCCAAGGAGGCTGACCCGATCGACTCCTCTAATGGATTTGAGTCATAAACGCTTACAGTGCCGTCCGATACAGCAAATCTATTTCATCCGGCAAAGACTGATGCCGGTGCGCTGTTTGCTCTGATGTTTCTATTCTCTTAATTCATTTCATGTCTTCATCCTTTAATTCCTGTCAAGTGTTGCTAAAGAGGAAGTCTGACATCTGCTTTCAAATAGTCAAAGTAAAAGAACTTTTCAGCTTGTGTCTGATGCGTACGTGTAATGAAGGTGAAAACGTTTTCTTTTCTCCTGCATCGCTCATGTTCCTTTAGATTGCCCTCCATGCTGCAGTCGTGCATTTGCATAGTCTTGTTTACTTAATAAATAATCCCAGGTTGCGGTGAAATGTCAATACAGGTGATTTGTTTGCGGACCTCCACTGCGTTTTGCTTTCATTTATTCAATGCTAAGATTAATAGTGAGGACGTGCAATTTTTTTTAAACACATTTGACACAAACAAATAATTACAAGTGACCCTAAATGGAGGACTTACAAATGAAGCATTGTAGCTATTTTCCCCAACAGTTTATAAAACAGGCACAGGTTTAAAATATGCAGTATTTTTTGTTTTATTTTTGTTATTTTTTAATTAGACATCTGAGAAATATTGTTTACAGCATAGCAAAAAATAATTGGATGAAAAATGTGACCTTGTTCATGAGAATACTTTTGAGACGTATTTTTTTTCCGTACTGCTACCAAATTACCAAAGACTGTAATATGTAGCTAATAATGATTAAAACGTTCCTTAACACAATTAAATAGGGTTAGGGTTACCAACCAAACATAAATAAATAAATAAATAAATAAATAAATAGACAAGGTTGAAACTGTTATTTCTGTATTTGTAATTTTAAAAACTGTAATCCAAAGTCCGGCAGATATCAGTGGAATAAAATGACCCATTGTTTCTCAGAGGTAAGTATATTCTATAATTGCAGATATAATTGAGGCAGCCTGGCTAAAATTTGCTTGAGGACAAGATGTGGAAAAACAAGCTGTTCTGGAATTTGTTAAACAAGAATCATGTGTTGTTTTTCATTTCCTTTCGTTCATTAGTCTTGGGACCCGCGGCACCTCATAAATGTATGCACTGTGCGTCCACGTGCGCATTTGCATTTTAATACATGAGTGACGTGTGTTGGTTTGTAAAACACTCCTATTTGAATTATTTGCCCGCAGATGTATTTATGTACATCATGCCCGCCCGTGTTAGCAGGTTATCATGCGCCGTAATGATAATTACATGCAGAAAAGATTTGATTTGAGTGCAAGATGTTGCATTCACAATTTTCTCGGAATAAATGACATAGTTTGGTGAATGAAAAACAACACTTCAGTTCTGCATTTTAATGGCAACTACATTTCTGATCTCTCTCGGGGGGCACGGAAATGACGCAATCCACTTTCGGTTTTAGTGAACAATTCAAATTAAAAAACAATGCATAATGTATATTACTGAACTAAATAACGTAGTGTTAATTATACTTGCTTAAATGAATGAACAAATACAGAGGGATGAGCATCAATATATACTAACTGGATGGTTATTTCTCAGATGTACATTTTTAGATGTAGTATACGACGGGTTACGAAAGGTTTTCACCCATTTTTCAAGTTGGAACTGTCTTTTCCTTTTTGAGGTTCTTATCGGGTTGATGCGGGAGTGTGCTTTGTCAGGTAGTGGGAGGAATACATTATTCTTGCATAAACCTTTCCTCACCACCCAGACGCACAATGGAAATTGATAATCCCACACCGGATGTGCAGACGTCTCTGCAGTCTGCACCTTAGCCAACGTGAAATTCAATTCAATCCATCAGGTAATGTGACATCAAAGTCTCCAGAATAAAGAAAAAAAGGTCCATAGACTAAGGAGGAAAATGTTGAGATATTTGTGAAAGTAGATTGGTCCAAAGAGCATATCTGTGTTCTGCACAGCTCTCCGGATCAATACCAGTCACATCATTAACCTCGCTGGCAGAAATGTTGATTGACAGTCTCATCCACAATCTCTGATATGATGGGAATCTGTCTAACCTTCAGGCATTGCAAATAAATAAAATAAAAACATTTTATTACCTGTAGGCTGTTCAAAGAAACGACAACCTTCCTGGTGAGCGAAGAAAACCAGCTTTTTTCAAAGACTCAATCAGGCACTACTGAGGCGTTCAAGAAACACATTAAAAGGAATAAAAAAAACGAGTTAAAAATAGAATTCAAATCATTTTTATAGAGCTGAAGCAGAGCTTTAAAAATCTTGTAGCTTGACGCTGTTGTAGTTGCCAAAATGTTTCTGAGGGTGTCTCAATACTTTTGTTGATGCCCGAATGAGACATGTTACCTTATTGACTGCGGAATGACGCTAATCAGATCTGCGTAAGATGATCCCCACCTTGCAACTTGGGACGATCGACATTGGCTAAAAATGGAAGCTTAAATAAAGGGCAAGTCCATCTTAATCGCGTGCGTCGATAGTGAGGTGGCAGGCATTGCGACACAAATGTCACATTAGCAATGGCGGGTGCTTGATTAGAGCTGGACAATTGAGCCAAGATGCCATTTGCTGACCTTTTATCAGAAATAACATTGTTCTTATCTTTTCCGTGGCTCAATCCGTATGATTACGATACAGTTTCCAAAAGGCCTCATTGTCATTGCCTTACATTTCTTCGTATGCTAAATTCTTTACATTTGTTGTTTTAGTAGTTACGCTGATTCTCCTCTCGAGGGCAATCGCAATTCTTAAAACGGGTTCGATTGAATATATGAATGCGTGTACTGTTCTGTTGTTGGTGTACGTTTATTTTCAATCTACTTCAACAACTTAAAAGATTTCAAGTGCCTCATTGTAAAGCATTAAGCTAGCAGACTGAAAGGCTAATCGCCCAACTGAAGTGAATTGCATCACTGTATGCATAACTCTGGGTTACGTCTATCTAAAAGTTGTTTGTACTTCAATCTCCATAACAAGCGGCTCTGCAATCCCTCCCCATAAGAGCTCTGGCTCGCCTCACCTCCGATAATGCGGTTTAATCTGGAGGCTACGGCCGAGGCGCTGACATGCCCCGCGGAGAATCGGCGCGCCTTAGACAAACTCACTGGCAACCTTGACAGACACTTCACCCCTCGGTGATGGCGGAAACCCTGTCTGCTTAAGCAGCTATTACTCCACCTGATTGGTAATCAGGACATGGAGTGGAGTATAAATCCCTCAGACTGCTGCTGGTTAAGATAGAGGAACACAGTTATTAGGTGACCTTGGACAAGGCAGGGGAAAAAAATCCGGGTGCCCGGAAGATTCGAGGATGAATGGCTTATCATCAACGCTATAATGACGCATTGTCATGCAAATGAAATTCACGCATGGCCGCTACAATCATTTCAGGGAACAGATCAGTCATAACAAAAAAATCTTGAGAGAACCACAGCATAGAGCTGTTACCTCAGCGTAGAATATTCGCCGGGACAAATAACTTATTTGTCGAGATATGAACGGATAAACAAAGCAAACACAAAATTGTTTTATTTAATAGTGACAGGGCGGCTCGGTGGGGCACTGGGTAGCACGTCCGCCTCACAGTTAGGAGGGTGCGGGTTCGATTCCACCTCCGGCCCTCCCTGTGTGGAGTTTGCATGTTCTCCCCGGGCCCGCGTGGGTTTTCTCCGGGCACTCCGGTTTCCTCCCACAACCCAAAAACATGCTTGGTAGGCCGATTGAGCACTCCAAATTGTCCCTAGGTGTGAGTGCGAGTGCGTATGGTTGTTTGTCTCTGTGTGCCCTGCGATTGGCTGGCAACCGGTTCAGGGTGTCCCCCGCCTACTGCCCGATGACGGCTGGGATAGGCTCCAGCACGCCCGCGACCCCCGTGGGGACTAAGCGGTACGGAAAATGGATGGATGGATGGATGGATGGATGGATGGATAATAGCGACAGTCGGAAAGGAGAATTTGCCCAGCCGACCTAGTATACTGGATCGGAAGCTAGACTTGGTCAGGGGTCACCAACCTCCGGTCTGTGGGCTATTAGGTACCAATGGGCAAAGATGATTTAAGGGCGGGGGTGTCAAATTCATTTTTGTCGCGGGCCGCATCGTAGTCATAGTTTCCCCCGGATGGCACATTGTCAACGTATTTGGCTTTAACCAAAGCAACTGGCTAAATCTTAGAAACAGCCTGTCGGCGTCTTCCCGTTCGTCGCGCCTCCTCGCACGCAGTCTGAGCTCGCCAGACCTCGTGTGACGTTATCAATGTTTCACGACTAGCAGGGTGGAGCTGTGGCAAGAAATGATGCCAGCTTGACAAAGCGATTACTGTACAAATTCCAGGCTCAGCGAGAGGCGTTGACTGTATTGGAATACATTTGATATTATAAATTATTCATTGACTGGATGGCTTCAATGAAGATGTAGCATTCTTTTGATTAGGTTGTATAACGCTTAATACGCAAGCATAAAGACAACCGGGGAAAGAAAATCTTGCTGACTGAGTCATTTGGTCTCTAAAGCAACATTTTTGCTGTTGAATAAAACATTCGGAATATTCGTGTCCTCTGGGTCAAAATGAGTCGCCTTGCAAAGCTCCTCTAAATAAAACAGACGGAATGAATTTTCAACACCAAATCAATTTTACCTTGACAAAACAACTTATCAATCATTCACTGTAAATTGTGGGAATACCTCAATTTGTCCTCTCCACACGGCGGAAAGATTGCATTTATTTCGAGGACACCTTTTGTAGCCTCCAGTAAATACATAAGCAAGGTATAATATTGTTGGATTTCATTTATGTGCCTCTCAGTTTGTATGTCCGCACGGTTGCTTTCTTGCACATTGGAAATACGGTTTCATCTCCATCATGACGGTAGCCTGTTCCTTCGAGCAGGTCGTAAGCAGTACACGCCGCTGGGGAGGACACATCTTGTCGTGTTTGTGTGCCACTGATTCATTTAAGGCTGGATTTACATTGCAGCTGCAAATCCAATTGAATGTCAATATCCCGGCTCTTTCCGTGCACATTTCAAATGACACATATCCCATTTTGCTCTGTTTACACTGACAGTGTTCATGAAACGACTTGCATGCACCGACGCCCAAATTGCATTTTGTAAATAACTCCACCGGACAAAACTGAAATAAACAATACGGTGTTTTTTTGAAATCTTTGGTTTTTTTCCTCCAAAATCGACTTTGCACTCATTGCTGGTCTGATATGTTTCCTTCAATGTGCAGTAATACACCGTACAGCCTTATATATGGAAATTCCCCAAAATAAACATGTTCATTGAGACGCCACCTAATCCAGCGGGCCTTATCGTCGGAAAAATACGGCACATAAATGACACAAATGTGAAACATTATATCCAGTTCAGTTGGCCTGGGCTCGCTCTTCCACCCGTTGATTTAAAGACCTTTTTTTTTTATCTTCACACAAGACCAGAGTTTATTAGATAGATGTGTATTCTATGTGCAATTAAATATTTTTCTGACACAATCTCACTGAGCAATGCGCTTGAAACTGATTTTTTTTTTTACAGCCCATATCCACTGACTGTTGCCTTTGTACGGTGTGTGTATATATATTTTTTAAAAATAACAGTTCCTCTCCAAGAAATTCAAATCCATTTATTTTCCTTGTTTATGGGAAATGTCAGTAAGCAGCCCCGGCCGGCACTATGGCATGGTTCTTTTCTTCTGGGATTTATCGTGCGTTTCTGCTGCTATGATGTCACACAATTTACAGTATAGAGCAGACACAGCTGTGGTTAAAACAACCAGCACGATTTACAACTGCAAGGCGCACTGTGACAAACTGATCTATACCAGTGGGTGGATTTTGATTGTGTTTTCTTAGTGCCAGCGTTTCTGAGCGGGCTTGTACTTGGATTCATCAAAATTCACAAGCCCATCTTTATTTCCTTTGACATTTCCATTGATTTTGAACGCCGCAACGATTGCCTGTTGTTTACTGCACATGCAGCCGTGTGTCGTGATCTTTAATAAGCACAGTAGCTTTACTACTGCCGATTTATCCTTGTCAGGCTTGCTCCCAGGAAATGGATCTTGCATCTCAAATGATCTTTTCCCATTGAAATCAAATCAAAATGCCATTGCCTTGCATGCTATTCATGAGGTTTTGCATTGTTTGTTAGCATTGAGCTGAACCCACCTATCAAATCTATGTCGTTGTTTTAGATGGACGTGTTCTTTTTTTCTATTTAGCTTCCATGCTATTCATTAGCCCGTCTATGAGGTCTTGCATTGTTTGTTAGCATTAAGTTGAACCGACCTATTAAATCTAGTTGTTTTCGGGAGACGTGTTCTTTTTTTTTCTATTCAGCTTGACACTAAACTTTTACTGGGAGCTGCCAATAAACAGCTTTTTGTTTTGCTTTGTTTGTAGGGATGTGTCATACGTCCAATCACATCCAGAGATGTATTCCACTTTATTCAATCACTTGGCCATTTATTTACCGTATTTTCCGGACTATAAGGCGCACCGGACTATAAGGCGCACCATTAATGCATCATGTCAGATTTTTAATCCAAATCAAATCATTCTCCATTTTATCTTTTTTATTTCAACTTCAGACGCAACAAATTACTTTATAATCACAAAATAATGATCCATAGGCTTTTTGATTCATGATTCATAGTCTTCAGCGGGCCACTTATGATTGATTTCATGACAATGCTTCAGGCCAGTTTAGATTTAGGAATTTGGTCCATATATAAGGCGCACCGGACTATAAGGCGCACTGTCGGCTTTTGAGAAAATTTTAGGTTTTTAGGTGCGCCTTATAGTCCGGAAAATACGGTACTCTTGATTGGCGCTCTTAGACATGAATTCAAGTCACTTTATTAATTAAGTCTCACCTTGTAGGATAAAATTTCGTTTCACTGCACCTCGACTGAAAACGTGCGTACGTCTATCAACACTTTTCAGTCGATGTGTCATGTTTTTTTCACAACTCTTATGCATTAGAGGACGGTATCTCAGACAACATGCATTTCAAGAAGTGCGTCAACACAACACTCAACTGTTCGCAGGTACTTGCAGCTTCCAATCCTTTAAATGAGTCCTATTTTGAGAGAACTGCACTCCAAGTTGAGAGCGGCTAATGTACTTTTACGGTGAATTCATGCTGTCAGGTTTGTTGGGAGGAGACATTTTGCACTGACAAGTTGGCAACTTGGCATCAATCACAACAAGCGTTGTCATGCTGCAATCATGTTGACAACCTGACAAAAAAATACGATTATATACGATATGCTTCCAAGTGTGCAATTAAAGGAAATGTGTTTTGGTCCTTCTGTGAAGTCTTCATTGACTTCAGCCTTCAGAACGCCACTATCATGATGTAAAGGTCAAGCCAAAATCATAGGAAGGATGAAAATGTGCGTTTTCCGAATGAACCTAACAAGACTCGCATGTGAAGCATGAATTATATGCATGAACAATTCATTTTGATGTTTGGGGATTAATGTTGTTAGGGTAGTGTTCACTCTAACTTAACAAATGTCAAAGAGCTACTGGCTGTGTCTGCGTTGTCCTCTGAAACATTTATAGGCTCCAGCACTGTACTCACTTTTAATAATACATTGATTTGCCGTGCTTCTTGTAATGCTTATGAACAGTAGCCCTCTCTGTGGTGGAGGGAATTTTGCATTTGATTCTGTTCTGATTTGGGCAATATAAGACGTTTGTCAGCAGTTCATGATGGAAAAAAAAGAACAAGACCAAGATTTAACCTGTACGTCATTTAAAATAAACAACTTGAGGTACGCGGTTGCACAAGTATGCACACCCTATCGTAATTGGGGACGTTAACCCTAACCCCACCAGTTTCATGGATTGTTCTGCCATTGGATAAAGTTTGGAATGAGATCCCCCCCCAGAACAAGTTGAATTCTACTTCCTTAAACCCTCAACTTTCTACGCGTTGGCTAATCAATGTTTTCTGTAACACGAGCACCGCGCAGCCGCTTGGACCGTGACGTCTGAAAATCGTTCATCAGTAAGCAGAGTCACGTTACTCGTTCCACTCGTAATATTCT
The DNA here is from genome assembly GCF_901709675.1 of Syngnathus acus. NCBI lineage: Eukaryota > Metazoa > Chordata > Actinopteri > Syngnathiformes > Syngnathidae > Syngnathus > Syngnathus acus. The sequence goes on along the minus strand of NC_051105.1, from coordinate 1,703,955 downwards.
TATCAGACTTAACGGGAATGGCATTTAAGCTAAATACCACATGGAGTATGTCCCATCCAGAAATACGCTTGTAATAAATATGGCATATTCAAATATTCAGGATGCATCACTTGATTTTTTTGGTGGATTAACAATCTGAAGGCTCACGCCGAGACTGCATTATACTGTTGTTACACTTAATAGTCTGCTTAGGTTGGCTGGCGGTCTGGTGCTCATCCATTATGCATATGACCAGTACCTGGGCTGGATTCCACACTGACACTGTCACTAATCTCAGTGCATGAGACTGAGCTGGCTATGTCCTTGCGAACGTATTCTGTGAATTAGATAAGAGACAGTGAAGTTGCTTCTACGCTATTTATCATCAATATATTTTGTAATAGAATTACTAGTGACGCAATAATCCAAAATTTCGTATGGGTTTGAAGACTTAGTATGCTACGGTATAAATGCACTTATTGTTATTTTTCCCCCCCCCCTTATGATAGCCCTTAGTCGAATGGCCAAGTGCGACTTTGGTAGCAATTGGGCTGCCACTCTGCCTTACCTCAAGTCAAAACATAAACAAAGAAAAATATGCTGCTGCTGCTTGGCTAGTAAAGCTTCTTGGGAGTACGGCAACCTTTTGTGTTTGTCCGCCTCCTTTGTTCCTGCGAATATCCGGCACACTTGAAAAGCCGCATGACTTTAATGAGCCTGGATGCTGTGCCAGTAGCGGCTGTCGGGTGACAGCGACGCAGCTCATGATAATGTGCCGGCCGGGCTCAGTGCCACACTCTTATGGAAATTCAACCCGTTTGGATTGTTTTCTTTATCACTCCCCGCAAGTTCTTTTGTTTCGTTCAGCTCTTCCCTCTCTCCAATATTATTTTCCTTCAGCTACCTGAATATAAATGACGTGCCTTTATTTTCGTGTTTTATTCCTTCAAATAAAATGATGCGGGGTGAAGGAATGCTTTTTTTTCCCAACCGCACCTGTCCAAGAGAGGCTGCCTGGAGAAAAAAAAAAAGATGAAATGGAATAAGAGGTCATTTGGTAGACATATATTTGGCCCAGTCGCTTTCAAGGTGAAGTGGCTTGAAAGGAAATAAAACATCAATAGGTAAGAAGGCTGCAATGGGGTCCGGCTCCCGAGAAAATGGCCCTGTTGTCACAAACCAATGGTAATCATTTAGGCTTTAAAGGTATGGCAGACATTCCTTTCAAGTCAAACAATAATGCCTTGGTGAAAGTTTTGAGCGTTAAATAATGGAAGTGACACGCCGAGAGAGACACGTGCAGTGCTTTCATTAGGCGCTGCAGATGTTCTTTGTTTCCAAGTGACGCCGTCAAGACTCATTACATGTGTCGGACACAAAATGTACATGTAAAATGACTGCAATTTATGTCAATGTATTGTGTATTCCATTTTGTATCCATGGTGACAGTGTGCCACTTAAGATGCTAATTTTGTCTGTAATTTTACAGTAGCCCAGTCACACGCATACAAAGTAGTTTACAATGTCAGATATTCTGACTTTAAGATGCATTTGTTAATGGTTTCCTTGATTATTCAAATTTGTCCAATTTTAAAATGCCTTCGTGTCAAACATGAAATGATTGGCAAAATTTCACATGCATTGCATCACCAGGAAAAAAAGGAGTTCTGGAATGAATGAGAGCCGTTTGACCTCTGCAGTTCTGGTAGTGAATTTGCTGCAGGGGGCTGGTAGCATGTGGAATTGTCACTCCCTCTGAGAAGCCACTCTGCAAGAGTGAGCTAAATGTACAAAGAACCATTTGGAGCCAAAATCAAATGGTGTCTGAAACTTGAGGATGACGTGTTCCACTTTGTTTTTTCCTCCTTTCAAAGTGTGTCGTTGATCAAGATGTATCTCTGACATCTCCCGGCAGCAAACATGTCAACACTTTGATGGATACATGCCATAATGAAAGACTACTATGAACTCTTAAGTCGCCATCCCTCCGTCAAATCAAAGCACAACAACGACAAGACGGAGCAATAAAAGCAGTTCTGCAAACCGCCTCGTAATCGTTTTCTCAAGTCAAGGACAGAGCGTCTTTTCTCGAATAGCCGTCTTCCTGATTCTTTGACGAGCATTTTGGACCGCTATGGCCACAATCAAGCATCAACCTCTTTGAGATTGCTGATGTCACCTTGCCACAAGCGCTTACAGGCCAGGTCGGCTCCCAATCATCCTCATAAACTCACGTTGTGCTCAAAACATCTGACCCACTTTCACTGTTATCATCTCATACTTCATTCTTTTCCTTTCTCCCTTCCCCTTCACCCATCCAGAGGCCATCTTGTGTGACGTTGGCGAGTTTCACTGTCACGATCAAGAACGCTGCGTCCCCCAGGCCTGGCTCTGCGACGGCGAGCCCGACTGTCCCGATGACTCCGATGAATCTGACGTGACTTGTAAGTCAATCATTCCATCCGAGCACTGTTTTGTTTTTCCCGCACCGCTCACTCTTCCGTCAGTCATTAACTCATTCACTGCCAACCCAGTTAATATCTTTGACGTCTATAACCGCCGGTGGCACTGAATGAGTGAAGAGTGTCTATTGGTGATTTCCTCACACACACATGGACATTTTTAAAGATCATTTTGAAGGGTCTCATTTGTCACATTGACTTCACCATCACCCAATGACCTGAAGTCATGAATATCCGTCCACACCCATGCTCGCATGCTACAACGCTAACCGCGATCGGAATCAACCGTTCCAAAAACTAGACTGGACTACTGCTTCCTGAAAACCTTTTAATATTTCCATTTCCCGGTTTCTAGACATTTTCCAACACTCCAATACGGTTTGAAGACGACCACCGTCCACAAATAAGGCGCGGATGGGCAACTTTTAATAGTGTGGCGTGTTGAGTCAAGCATGAAATACCGTTGCTCCACATACAGTCGCTGATGCGGATGCTGGTGTTTTCTCTGCTCCTCTAGCCCTGAATTGGCTCCATAAACCAAGCGTAAGCCTCTTATTTCCATTTTGCCAAGAGAAGCATATGATAAGTTTGCAGTGCGGCAACACCGCCCGCCGGCCCGCCGGCCCGCCGGCTCCTAATCCATTAATGTGATCAAAATCGAGAAGCTGTGCCAAACACGCACTTAGTCTGCGCTACTAAAATACTTGCAAACGATCTGTATAACACACTTAACAAACGGTTGGCTTTCCGATGTATTTTAATGTCCGCCATATGTTTCAATTATACTCATTTTATTGCCGTGTTTTCAATGCCGTAAATCCGAATCAAAATGCGGGCGTGTACCGTATATCTTCGTTCGTTTAGGATTTATGTACTCGGAGACTATTATTTGTGCACTGGATTATGGATTA